>NC_140073.1:27943335-29165263 GCF_964194135.1 Talpa europaea
TAATGAATTCTATTTACTTGACTAAATTTATTTCAGAATGGCTTTGATATTTTTAGACATGTCACAACATAATAATAAGTATAGCAATAGACACCCTCAAATAACAATATATTCAGATTTCAACCTTGAGAAAAGTGACTAAAATTGGTAAGTATCAAACAAAGTGATATAATTGCAATTTGTATTCCACATATAGCTGAGGCTCCACATTATATATATATATATATATATATATATATATATATATATATCAATTGATTTCAAAGATTAGATCTGAGAAGTACATGTACCCAAACAAGACAGAAGAAATAAATGTTATGTTGCATTTAAATTTGAAACAGATCAATTAATACTGGGCAATTTACTGATGACAACGACTATTTGTGACTGTGGGTATCCATTTTAATTAGGTTATTGCTTAAGGATCATAATTAGTTTGGAATATTTTGGAAAATTTGCAGACTACCTTATAAAGTTACATAAAATTGTGAAAAATTTGCATGCTTTAAAAACTTAGTATTTCCATCAACTCTGTGATCTAAAAAGAGTATGAAGACAATAGCAAATGAATGTTTTGAACACAGTTTCTTAGTATTTACAGTATCTTCTCTTCTCTAGTTGCCCTTCCTTCAAAACTGGTCAATTCCTTTTCCTGGGTTTTTTCTGACTTGCATTCAGTACAAGAAGGTATTTGCAATTTCTGTCAAACAATATAAAAACAACAATTAAGAGAGTGTAAGCAGACATATGTTCCAAGGTAAAAATTAAAATACTAACAGAATAGCAATGTAATCTTCATAAATATCCTACAGCAACTAATGCTAGACAAAGCCAAAACACATATAAATATGTTAATTCTTTCAGTTCATGAAAGTAAATTATTGTTTGTGTGCAAATGGCAAGATAACTCAAAAACTATTTTGAGAAAACTTAAAACTATTCAATCAATATTAATCTAATCCAAAAGTTGTACTATTGAAATAAAACCCGAGTATTATATTTTTAGTCAAAAGAGTGTAAATGGAAGCTCAGAACTAAGTTACTGTGTGGTGTTTGTTTGTGTAAGGGATATGTCATTCTTAACTCCTCAGCATCCCCAAACCTTTTTATCTTACTTTTGCCACAGGAAATATATTCATGTTTTTCTCTATTTTTGTTTTGCTTGTTGGTTGTGGGGGTAATTGGGGAGCACCTCCTTCACAATTATTCCTAGGACCTCAGATAATCAAACCAAATCTTAGTAGTCATGGAAAGGTCCAGAGTCACTAGGAAAAGAGAATATTAACCAATACAACATCCCTGCTTCAGCTAGAGTAAGAGAGAAAATTATTGAATCCATTGGATTCAAGAAGTGCTTTCTGACAATCAAAACAAAGTAACAAGAGAAAACATAAATACCTGCAGGGCAGTTTCTGATTTGCTACTGCTACTGGTTGGGGTATATTCGTGCTTCGTTGAACAGTTGCTGTCATTCTGTAAAAGTAGTAATTGAAAATAGATCAATGGACTATGGTGATGGTGCACAGGTGAACTGGTGGCGGGCATTTCACAGGGAAACCATACATTGTACAAAACTGAAGAATGGTATAATAATATATTAAAAATAAACAGCATAAAAAATGAAAAATAGGTCAATGAAATACACTGCTGAGGGGAGCAGCAGGAGAGACAGGAGAGGTTGCTATGCCATGTGGGTCAGCTCCCTGGCTGGGCATCGAACTCAGGCTGCAGCAGTGATAGATGGTAGTGCTAAGACCTGTATGCTGAAATTTGAAATCCATTTCTTCATAATGTATAAATGCATTATAAGGCTCTAAAAAGGAAATATGCTATAACCGCTTTCCAAATCTATTTGACCTGAAGGCACTTGTTTTGCTTATGGAGCATCCCTTGACCTCACCATCATGATAAATAAATATATCTTTAAATAAATAAATCCACACTTGCTTGCTCTCATGTGTTCTTTTATTAGTGCAAAGACAGCCAACTATCTGAGACAAGCCTTTGATCATTTGAACAATGAAGACTTATTAGATTTCAATATTAAAGAAAATGTTATGAGGCTGGAAGATACCTCGAGCCTTTTTGGATACTTTGATCTTCTAATGAACACTTTAAATTTAATCTTTTCTTTGTGCTTTGCAGGCATTATGGAAACTTCATGGTTGGGGTTCATAAAATTCTTAGTGTTTCTCAGAGAGGCAACAAATGTAAGGATAACACAATTATAACTTTCATCTGATAACTTTATAGGTTTTGATGAAGCAGGAATTCAATTGGTGAGAACATAAAGGTAAGTTTTCTTCATGGAGTTCTTTCACTCTTGCTGCAAATTATCACTCAGATTGTCAAAAATACTAGAAAACATAGTTAAAAAAGACAAGGAAATCTGACCTACTAACATTATAGTATAAAGATAGCATAAAAATATACATTTGGCCAAATGGTTAAAAGTGCTTCAGAGTAAAACAGACTTTGATGCAGTTAAAATGACTGTTCTCACAGATAAGCATTAACAAGTTTGACTCTCCAGTATTTCTTGCTATTTCCCCCTTGTTTGACAGGTTTGTCTTCTTGCATTCAAAGGAAAAGGGAGTTAAACAGCAGTTGCTGAAAAAGCAAGTGGAAGCCCACCTGTCTTTGTGCAAACCTCATTTTCTTCCCCTTTGCGGACTGAAGTCCATTTCCCCTTCTTTTCCCTTTGTATAAATAACCCTGCACCCTGCCAAAGAGCAGGACAGTGGTCTTTCAGACTTGAGTCTGCTGCCCTGCTCATTTGTGGACAAATTAAACCACTTTCCTTTTCCTCAAACTCTGTTTCCTTTCATTGGCTGAGGGAAACTGAGGTCTGCATTTGGTATCAACTTTGGTTCACATTTTGGCTCTGACATTTATTCACTGGTGATCTTGATCAAATAACTTGATTAGTTACTTATTTCTGCATATGTTAACTGGTTATCAAATGGGGCTACTCCTTCAAAGAGTTACTTTGAGGTTGACATGAGAAAAGACATAAAATTATTCAGTATAAATACTAACAAATAGTAAATATTTGTCATCTCTTACCCCCTCTTCTATTAGTAGTAGTAGAAGTGCTCACTTATATCACTAATGATTGCAAACAATATCAGGGAGTTGACAATGACATTACAAATGAAAAATAGGATGCGGCAAAATCAACAGTTATCAAAGTTAAGCAATTCTCACACAGGGATGAAGAGGAAAGGGGAGAGAGATAGGGAAGTAAAAGAAATAGAGAAGTAAGTTCTGACTTGAAGGAATGTAAGGACATTTAGTACTGACCCTATTTGACACTATAAATACAAATGATAAAAATTAATGTAAATAATAATTTCCTTTGGGAAGGAAAAAGATAAGAAAATAAAAATTATGCCAAGGTTATGCAAAATTGTGTTTATATATTTAATGATTTTCCCAATAAAATGAGTTTTTAGTTATGCTGGGAATCACTTAATCTAGTATGAAGCCAATGGGTCCTCTTCTAAGGAAGCTGTTTTGGAAATAACAAAGTAATACTTAAAACAAACTCTCTTCATTTAGAGAAGCTACATTACACAGTGAAGTGTGGTTACTTAGTGTGGTAACTATGGTCCCCTGGTGTCCCCTGGACAGACAGCTGCCCTGCCCTGCCCTACTCAGGCCCCCTCCCAGCAGCAAGTAGGCAGATCCCCTGGAAGCCCCTAGGTGTGGTGCTCTCGCTGGGGGGACTGAGAGAGCTGAGGCCAGGAGAATTTGGGTAGCGGAAAAGGCTGAGACATGGAACGGTGATTTTAAACAATATAGGAACAGAAGGAACAAAACAACTCCCAGGAAAATAGAAGGGTTTTACTGAAATGTTGCTGAGCTAGCCATCACCTGAAGTAAGATCCAGTTACAGGATAATAAGGCAACAGAAAAACAACCACCAGGAAACTTCCCGACCACCTAATGCCTAATCAATAGTCTGGCACATTGAACAACAGGAGGTCTGACAGCCTATAGTAATAAACAGGGTTGAAGTAAAAGGCAGTCTCCCTTGAAGCCCCTCCTGCTGTCAGAAGTTCTTTCCTCTTGCTTCAATACATCCACACTTGGGGGGCCTCCCTGGTGGTACAAGAGGTTAAGCACAGCGCTTTGAAGCTACCCTCAGCTTCTGCAGCATGAGTTCAATCCCTGACTGGCCAGGGAACTGACCCACATGGTGCAGCAGACCTCTCCTGTCTCACCTGCTGCTCCTCTCAGCAGTGTGTTTCAGTAGATCTGCTTGTTCTGTTCCCCACTCTGTCTCTGGTGAATCCGCTCACCCTCTGCACCTCTGGCCTATACCTTGGCTCTTGTATGCATAAATAAATATATCTTTAAATAAATAAATCCACACTTGCTTGCTCTCATGTTTGGTGTGATAGCTATTATTCTTCAACCGGTGCATATACTACCAGCATCCACTCTCTTAACAACTGCTGATTTTCTAAGAATGTCTTCAATTTAATGCCTTCTCCACGTTGGACTCTAAAGAAATTTATTATTATTCCATTGAATATTTGTTCAAAAATGCCATCAGTAGAGATGACTTTATTCAGTGAAGGTTTGGAATCCTTACCATTTTTACAGATACTCCCTCACATGTCCACTATTCTGGCCATCACTGGGACTTGTCAAGACATGTCCCCTTTTCCGCTCTAGTCAGGCCAACAGGACTTTGAAACTGGGTTAAATTTGTCAGACAGTAGATTTAAATACTTGGAATTGAAGTTTCAGAACTTCATGAATCCATTACTTAAATAAATTATACAACTTAAAAAAAATAATAAAAAGCTTTTTCCAGATGACTCACTTTTCTTTTTTGTGCTTGAAACCTACACACTGCATGCCATTAAAGAATGCCTAATTCCCCATCATAAGCAAAATATCTTTTAATTTTATCACACAAATGATCACATATCTCAACAAAAGTGGTTATAAATCTTGAAGAGTTTTCCCATTACATTCATTGACTAGAACTTGAGAATAACAAGAACATCAAAATTTATATAGTTTAATTGGTATATATTGATTAAGTAGCAGTCTTTGAGGATTATGTTATCTCAGTTTGTGAAAATGAAATTTATAGATAACAGCAGACAGTTCCTTTATGGATAAGGCTGTAAGCCATTTATCATGGAAACTATTCACTATGTTAGGCTCTAAATCTCTTCTGTCTTTCAGAGATCATAGGGTTTATATTTTTATTTCCTTTCTAGATTGCTGAATTAAACTATCCAACTTTCTCTAAACTTGCCTTTCTCAAATCCATTTGCAGTTCAGCCTCTAGACAAGTCTTTCTAACATGTAATTATTCATGTTAACTCACTGCATAAAAATCAAATAAAAAAAAAATCAGAATACCCCCCTATGAAAAAATTTGTAATTTCTTTCAAATCAAAAACAAACCAGAATATCTCCCCTATGAAAAAATTTGCAATTTCTTATAACCTATAAAGTGCTGATTTTTTTAAATAGCACATAAGATCCTTCAGAATATGGCTACATTTAGAGTTCCCTCTCCTAATGCTTCCAAACTGATAATGAATGTAACAGCCACATCACAGACTTGTTTTTCTTTACATATTACAGGCAAGTTCACATTTGCAAACTTTTATTCAGGCTTCTTTTTTTTTTTTTTTAAAGATTTATTTATTTATTTATACAAGCACTGGGTACAGTCAGAAGCACGGGAGGGTGAGAGAATTCACCAGAGCCAGAGCAGGGAACAGAACAAGCAGACTGACAAAATGCACTGCTGAGGGGAGCAGCGGGAGAGACAGGAGAGGTCTGCCGTGCCATGTGGGACCCTCACTGGTGGCTGGGGATCGAACCGGCGCTGCAGAGGCTGTGGGCAGCTTTGCAGCCCAGCGCTCAACCGCTGCGCCACCAAGAGGCCCTGTTCAGGCTTCTTTATGTTCCAAATATCCATAATACATTAACCATGTTGCAAACTCCCCACTATCATTTAATGAGTAATTTGAACTATAAATCCATAAGACTCTTCTGGTATTCAAAATTCTTTCCTCCTGTCTCTCAGGCCTCCCTTCTCCATAGAAAACATAGACAGTGCCAAGAAACGTATTACCTTTCTATTCTTTATCATGAATTCTTAGTAGGAACAATAGGAAGATTTTCTAGTTTCAAAGAGAAAGAAGCTTCTTGAGGAGATAAAATGCTACCTATATTGAAAAATATTCTGAACCAGCTTCCCCCCCAACAGTTCCCATTTGAACAAATGTTCACTTGGAAACCTGGGAGTTTCTATGGTTGATATAAAAATGCAAATCCTGCCCAAGTTTTCATGTTGATTCTCACCCTGATTGAACTAGTCATGATAACTGAAGAGGCAGACAGAAAAGACAGAGGAGATGGATAAGAGGAGGCAGCTAGAGACTGTTTTCTTAAACAAGTGAGATGTGAACTAGAAGCATGGCCCTCAGACTCACCTTGATGAACCACAGCAAAGGCTCACAAGATAAATTACTAAGCTTTAAAGGAATGAATTTCTGCCATCACATACTTACACTCACAAATTTTCTTTTTTAATATAAAACTATAAACACAGGAATTTTTTGTCACACTGATGTTTTCTTTGTCTCACTTCCCAAAATGACCTGTATAATTATGGACTTTTCAATCTTTTAATTCTTCCAGGTACAACTTGAAATTTTAAAACTTGGAAATATATAAAAATGCTGTCTCATCTATGACTTTTTAATGAACAGAATAATGTAGTGGCTAAACTCATGGGTCAGGGAGTCTGCTTTGTACCAATGCTCAAATTCTTAAATCTACTGTTTACTAGCTTTGATAAATTGCTCAATTTTTCTCAATCAAAATTTCTATTATTTATAATCTATGGAATAATTTTACTTTTAAAAGGTTTGTAAGGATTAAGTAAGAAAATGATTTAAAGCACTTAGCTCAGTGCCTCTAACCATGAAGTCTCATATGTAAAAGCAGCAATGATGATAATAAAGATAAAGAGGAATGCTGTACACAAACTGGAACAAAGCACCTGACACAGATGAGATCCTCAATAAATCATATTGCTAAATTGTATAAGATGGTAATTGTCAATATAATGATTTATACAGTCCTCTCAGTTTGGGAAACAGTGTAGTTAGAGAATAATTTTTTCAGCTGCATTTGCATTAATGCTAGACCAGTATGATATCCCTGAGGGGGGAAAAATATGATGTAATCACACTCAAAATTACAAATAATCATTAAAATAATAAACTTTCATTCTGCCAAAGCAGGGTCTAACACCAATATTTCCAAACCAGGAATCACATTCCCACTTTTCTTCATTCAGCCTATAAACTAAAATTGTAAAGACTGCAAGTCTGCTTAACTTCATATTTTTAACTTCAGGAGAAACAGAATAATCATCAGGTAAGATAAACATTTTGCTAGGTGCTGAAGGAAATACTAATATTTTTGTAGTCTCTCAAGTTGGTTATTATCTAATGCAAAATGGGAAAATGATACAAATAATCAATACACAAGATAGACTATGAATACAGCATAAACACATGTATAAACTAAGCACTATAAGACCCACAGGAGAAAGACATTCACGTTTCTTTCAGGGAAGACAGGAGAGGTCAAAGAATTATTGAACATATTATGCTTTGTATTTCCATATCACTTTTTGGTCACCATCATTATAATAAATATCAGCATGCTTATTGTTGTATTTTATTTACAAAATATTGTTGACCATTACTCTTCTGGTTTCTATATGATTTCTGCTAAGAAGTCACAGGTCCACTCTTGTACAAACTTTAAAAATGTGATAGAGGGGTAAATATGGAGATTTATGTCTAATATGAAAGCAGGAAATTGTTCTAGAGACCCTGGAATTCATGTACCATTCAAACATTAACTGGAGGCACTTGTTTCTTCTTAAAAAATACTACAGTAGAACAATAAAAAATACCTTGTATGAAGCCAATATCTTCAGATGGCTTGATGGGGTGTAGCTCATAATGAATGATATCTGGTCTCTTAGACCAATTGCAACAGGGTATGTCTTACCTAGAATATTTTGTTAACCAAGCCTCTGCCAACAACTCATCAAGTCCTTCAAATGTTACACACACAGACACACACACACACACACCCCCCACTGCATCTAACAGAAAACTAAGAGTTTATAAATCTTTTTAAAGTGAAAAGCTAGCATTATCTTCTACACAATGCTTTAGGGTTTATTTTTCTTCACAGTTTCTCCTCTCATTTCCCTATACAATGCTTGATGTTGAATAAACTCCCTTTGGTCAGGCACTTGCAAGCAGGTGTAATGACAAGGAGCTGAGCAAATGTTTTCTGTGCTAAACATAACCATCCTGACTTTTCATTTCTTCAGCCCATTAAGAAAAATGAAATGTTTGTTACTTTAGGATTTGGAAACATCATAAAACATATTAACACTGAGAATTATCTTAATCCCTAAGTGAAAATTCAAATAAAATGCTCAATGCCTTTGAGTCTTAATATGCTATTAAACAATATGAAAAAACATTTTTGAACTACAGGAGCAGGTACATCCTTTGCTTTCTCAATGTGACTCCAATATTCTCAATTAAGCAAGACTGATTTCAAAGTAATTTAAAAATGTCCCTAACTGGTCCAACATGCAGTGAAGCCTTTGATGATACATTTCCAGTTTTGTAAGTCTATTAAAAAAATGTGCAAAGGAATTCAGAGGTCATTTTCTTAAGTGACCCTGCTTGATTTACATAAGGCAACAAGTACAACAAAGAACCACAATGAGAAAAGCATATAGTCTATACTTCCAAATTTGGGAACTTGAACACAGAAGATACTGAACCTTGATATTAAAATCGCAGAGCAGGGCATCCCCTGGTGGCGCAGCAGTTGAGCGCTGGGCTGCGAAGCTGCCTGCAGCCTCTGCAGCACCAGTTCAATTCCCGGCTGCCAGTGAGGGTCCCATATGGCACAGCAGACCTCTCCTGCCGCCCGCTGCTCCCCTCAGCAGTGTATTTCGTCAGTCTGCCTGTTCTTTTCCCCACTATGGCTCTGGTGAATTCTCTCACCCTTCCATGCTTCTGACTGTACCCAGTGCTTGTATAAATAAATAAATAAATCTTAAAGAAAAAAAAAAGAAAATTGCAAGCAATGTTTTTAGAGTGAACTATTCAAGGCATCTATTATATAATATAATTGAATACAATGGACTTCCTATCTATGATATAAAGACATATGTCAAAGAAGGACAACAAAAATGGAAGAGGAGTGAAACTATCATACAACTAAGAAGAAAGTATGATTTTGAGCAATCTCATCTTCTCGCAAGTCCAAATATTCTTCTTAAGTAGAAATCCACTACTTTTCTGCTCTCCATTCTCTAGGTATAGTATTTTTAGGTTTTCGCAGGGTCAGAGACAAAGCTATGCTTCAGATTAAGCAAAAAGTAATCCTTTCTTCCCAAAACATCTTGAATTCTTCCTCTTTTGGAGTACACTGCAGAATGTTTTATTTTATTTTCTCATTGGTCTTCTTATATTCTAAATGGCATGGCTTTTATACATGTTCAAATATACAAATATTTGAAGGCCATATTGTTAGAAAATCATATTTTTAAATTCACTTTGGCAGCCAATAGGGGAAAAGATTGACTTGGTTCCCCTGTTTGTATTCTGCCCTATTTACATTGCTGTGGCTGCCTTCTTTTCTATCATACATGATTCCAGCAGACACTTTCTATTTTGTCAACTCATTGACAGTCTAACTTCAAATTTACAAAATACAATTGCTATCATTTGCTGTTTCTCAAATCCAGACATAGTGGATCGCTAATTGTGCCAAAGGTTCAGAATTAAATGTTCATGACTTACTATGAGTGAAAACAACCATAGGGTACAATTTCCATTTTTTCTATCATCATTTGCAGATTAAAAATATCCTGGCCTCCCTGATGGCAGAAGGGGTTGAGTCTTAGCACTATCAAGCTATCCATAGCCACTGCTGCAAGAGTTCGATCCCTGGCCAGATTGCTAACCCACATGGCACAGCAGATCTCTCAAGTCTCACCCACTGCTCCCCTCAGCAGTGTATTTCAGTAGATTTGCCTGTTCTGCTCCCCACTCTGTCTCTGGTGAGTCCTCTCACTCATCGCACCTTTGGCCAGTATTCCAGTTCTTGTACGCATAAAGAAACAAATCTTTGAAAAAAAATAAAAATAGGGCCTCCCTGGTGGCACATGGGGTTAAGAACCACACTATGAAGCTATCTGCAGCCTGTGCAGCATGAGTTTGATCCCCAGCCGGCCAGAGAGGAAACGCATATGGTGAAATACACCTCTCCTGTCTCACCTGCTGCTCCCCTCAGCAGTGTATTTCAGTCAGTCTGGCCTGTACCCCAGCTCTTGTATGCATAAACAAATAAATCTTTAAAAAAAAATCACCTGACTTCTAGTGTGATGTCTCTATAATTTTGGGCTTCATTGCTTTATGAGGAGAATGCTATAGAATCATATATTTGTTTTTAACATCTCCACAAATTTCTTGGGCTTCCCCTGGTGGCGCAGGCAGTTGAGCACTACACTGTGAAGCTGTTCACAACCTCTGCAGCGCTGGTTCAATCCCGGCCAGCCGGCAAGGGTACCACATGGCACGGCAGACCTCTCCTGTCTCGCCCGCTGTTCCCCTCAGCATTATATTTCATCATACTGCTTGTTCTGTTCCCCGCTTCGTCTCTGGTGAAGCCTCTCACCCTCCCATGCATCTGGCCTGTACCCCGGTTCTTGTAAAAATAAATAAATAAATCTTAAAAAAAAATTTCCACAAATTTCTTCCATGGGGTTATGGGAATGAGCAGCACTATGGAAACTTAAGTTCTTAAAAAACTTAAGAAACTGGTTACACTTCCCAATACTGTACCTGCGTGATTCACATCCACAGAATATTAGCTTTTTTCAAATTTAAATATAACATGTTTAGATCATAAATAAAGTATTTTATAATGAGTATTATATAAAGTTTCACCATAGCAAGAACTAAAATGTTAAAATGTGTATGTACTTGTATACAAGTTAAATGCTGTTAAAATTATTTCAAGTTAATCTTACATTTTCAGAATCACATGCAATGGGGTTTGGATTTTGTTCCACAGATGTTCCAACTTCAGAAGTCTCATTGTTTCCAGTAATGTATTCTTGAGGCTTGAAAGAAAAAGAGAGAATGAGAGAACATTTTAGACAAGAGAAACAGGTCCAACAATTAGATTTTCATATGGCTATTGCAAAATATGATACAATGGCAACATTACAATAAAAGAAAAATAAAGTGGATGCCTGCATATATCAGAAAACATAAAAATTGTACCTTAAACATTAATTTTAAAATTAAAATTAAATACTTTTTAGTTTTGTGTTAGTGATACCCAATGGGATTATTTTACCATTAGAAATGATTGTTTGCATAATGAGATTTTATTATAAAGATACTGTTTCTTCAAAACGAAGGATTCCTGTCTTTTCTCTTTGTTATAGCTCCTAGTATATATCACTATATCTGATAAATAGCAAATGCACACCTCATTTTTCAATAAGAAACTGTTTTGCAACATCTCACTATAGTTTATATAGAAGATTATACCCATAATAATATACCACTAATTTATAAAGAGCTGCTCTATACCTCTGGAAATAATGAATATTAATATAAAATTAATTCTTTAGGAACACTAAATTAAAAAAAAAGTTTTTGATGTCCTTGCCAAGGAAGGGTATATTATGGCAAATATAAGGCCTGGTCTAAGATTATCAACTAAAATATGTGTTACTTGGGCAGAACTGATTTGAATATGGTGCTATGCCCATCAGTATATGAGGGTATAATGTAGGCATTTTTGTGGGTAATAATGTGGACAAATATTAAACCCATTGAATGTTAACTTGCTTGGATCTGAAACTTGGATCTTAGCCAAACATGGAAGATGAAGAAAAGAGGATTCTAACTACTGGGGATCCAGGAAAACAAATGTGAGTCCTCCCACTAAGATGTGGTCTGGTCAGAGTACTCAAATCCCTTCTGTTTTCTCTCTGCTGCATTCTACACGGTGCTGTCCTAGGCAGTTATATTCCTTATTAAGGGAACATTCTTACAAAGTTAATACTTTTATGAAAACAACAACCAACAATACAATAAAAGAACTATATTATTATGTGGCAAAATATTAATAAAACTAGTTGTATATCAGAGAAAAATAATAGAAAACATAGCACCTTTGTTGACTAATTTCTATGTTGACCAAATATTTCGTTGTAGGTAATAACAATCAACCAATCAATTGAATATGCACAATTCATCTCTCTTTATCCATACACCTACCTGTCTGATTCACAGCCACAGAATATATGCTCTTTTCAAATTTCAAAAGATAATCTTTGATCTCAAAGAGCTCCCATTTGCTCCTCATTAACTGTTTATTAAGTAGTCTACCTTTCTAGTAATCCCTAATGTTATTCTGGAGACTTCTCACTCTCTCATGGCATGGTTTATTCCAAATATTGCTTTATATATCAAATTCTCCTAAGTCATCGGTGCATGATCAAAGTTAGGTCATTGGAACATCTATTCATGCAATTTGATATTGAGTGGATTAAGAAGCTACAAATGGTTAGGAACCTTAATTGTAATTGGGGGCCTCTGATTTGTTTCTAGAAAAAGACCCATCTTGGGTATCATGCTACCTAGTCTTCTGATGCAACCTTTGTTTATACCTATGCTAAGCTTTTTCTGTCTTCTTCTTGATAATATGAGACAGTGATGTTCCACCAATAAGTCCCTTAGTTTTAGTTTGGTAAGGATCAGCACTGTATGTATTCACAGAGATCTGAATAATCTGGGAGTCAAAAGGCAGCACATTAGCACTGAGATAGAGGTTTCCCATGGAAACCAGTGGGAGGGAAAACTAACTCTGCTAGGGAAATCTGAAACTATATTCCCTGACTCACTAATGATGGTGACTACATTTTAGGGTAAGTATTCACTCTCTTCTAAATATATAAATATGTCCATATTAGTAAAATTAAAGCTTTGATTAATTTTTGCTTTTTGCTGCTTTAAAGTTTTACTACTTCCTATTTTCCCCTGAAATAACTTAGGTTCTTTCCAAAATAATAAATTTTAAAATACATTAAAAATAAAATATTGTATGTTAGAATGAGATTAATTCTAATCAAAAGGATTTGAAGCAATATGCTGAGGTTAGAAAGCACACTTAAGACCTGTGTTTTAGAATTTAATTTACAATATAATAAGGGAAAGAGGAATTTGGGGAAAGGGCTCAGAATTCAGAAAAGGTAAAGTGGAGAGAACTTTAGAACAGAATAAGGTTTGTGGAAAGTTTAAAGTAGATGAACATCCTCTAAGGAGAAAGTAACAGAGTGTGTTACATGAAGCAATTGATGGATTTTACTTCAAGATTGAGGAGTTTAGACTTTATTCATTAAGTAATAGAGAACCTAGATGGTATTTAAGCAATATTTTTGTAACTTTTGACAGCCTTAGGTTTAATTACTCATAAAAACAGTGCTTATAAATCCTGTCATTGCCACACAATTCAGTTATAGTGCCACACACACACATAAACACATACTGTGATGTAGACTTAGAACAGAAAGGTTTCATGGGTAGATACAAATATCCAAGTTGATGATACATTATGAAATTAAAGTAATATCATGCATTATTTATTCAAGAGAATTATTCTAAATTAATCATGAGAAACAGAAAATTAGTGATTTCAAAATGTTTTAAATATGAATATTGCTGTACTAAACTTAATAACTATTCTTTTAGTAATACATGTTAATTAGTATTTAAAATGACAAATTCTTATTTATATTAGAAAAAATAATTTATCAATAGTTTACTCTCTCATAATTATCTAGCAATCATTAGGAAATAAATTGCTTTTGTACTGTGGTAGTTTTTGACAATTTTAAGGTCCTAGAACATCAGGAGCCTGATTGATATTACGTACATATCTGGGTGTTTGTGGCTCCCGTGTATAAGGAGGATGATAATGATAATGATAATGGAGCAAAAGAGTGCATTGATAAGCATTGCTAAAATGGGGAACAATTAGGTTATTTAGGGAGGTGTAAATACTTTTCTCAATTTTAGAGCTTTAAAATCATTAAAGTAATTAAGAAAATTCCTGAGTCCTGCATTTTCCTTTTTTCTTTTTGCCGTTATGCGGAGGTGGGAGGATCACAATAATATTTCTTATTTTTAGAGCCCTTGTCCTGTGTAAGAAAAACATCCATTGATGACCTAAATTGTATCCCAGCAATGGTCATGCTACCTTTTCAAAATGAAGAAACTACAATCCAACATTTAAGGGACTTTCCCAATTCAAAGGTAAGTAAATGGCAGAGCTCATTCAATTACACTCTCCTTAATTATAGTGAAATTTAATATTGGACTGTTGTAAAATTTAACTAGGGAAAATAATCTTTTAAGTCAATAAGCTTACATTCTTTCTACCTAAATTGCTTATACCACTCTGCAAAGAGAGAATCTCTAAAGCTTATTAAAAAGAAAAACTGTATTTACAATCTATTCACATTATAAACCATTATAAATGGTTTATAATGGCCAAACTTTAAGCAATCCATTTTCCTCAGTCAGCTAATTTGTGTTTATTTTTCATCCTTAGTAAACTCTGCATCAATTAAAGGCATTTAGTTGCAAGTTATGTAAATCCTAACTAAATATAGCTTAAACTCTAAGGGTTTATTATCTCACATTTGAAATCCTATAGTAGAGGAGTTCTCAAGTTGGTTAATTCTGCAATTCAATAATGACATGTGAACCAAAGAATTTTTTAGCTTTCTGCTATATTAGTTTCAGAATATCCCCCATAAAACTATAAGATGACTGTAGCACTTATGATTTAAGAAATTTCTAAATAATTTTACTGGTGATATACTACTTATATGCCTATTACGTATTTTATCTATTAAATGGTAGAGTATGACCAATAGAATAATTTTAAAAGTTATGAAGTTAGATTCCAGAGAAGTTATTTACTCAGAGATCATAGAATTAGATAAGGCTTCAAAAAATTCAAGTAGTCAATTTTGTAGGGGGTAATATTTGTGCTAGAGAAACAGAAAAGAAAATAGGGTTGGCAGTTTAGTAAATATAGAATCAAAATTGAAGCATATAATAACAGCAGAATCCATCCATTGCATCTATACATCAACAAAGAGGACAAATAAAGGAAGATATGATTATGTAACCATAAAAGGATGCTGAATGCTGCAATAAAGAGTAATTCTTCATATCAAGAAGAAAAGAAACTTGTTCTAAAAAAAACTTACACTCAGCTTCAGAAATAGTGTCTGCAAACAGGCAGGGTATAGCTGATTTTTCTGGAGGAAAATTTGGTCAGCTCAAAACTGGAAGATTTACTTTATTAGTAAATCATACATGGAATATGTTTTTCCCAGACACTTTTCTTAACAATTCTCAGGAAATGGCAGTAGTCCTATTAGATAGAGTAGGTGATATTAGACAAAGTAACTATCCACAAAAATGAAGGAGATTTTTGTTGCTGTTCCTTTCTGCACCTATCATGGTAAGACTGCTATGGAAATATTCCCACTTTCATACATAAAAATGTTAGATTTCAGAAACACAATGGGTTTTTAGAGGGGTTTGGATCTAGATGACATCGTACCTGCAGTTTACAGATGGTTGTTCATACAGGTGGAACCTAAAAAAATCCCCTCAAATAGCCTAAGGTCTCAGATAATACTCTATAAAAGCACATTTCAGAATGTGAAACTCAAGTATTTTTTACGAAGATAAACTATGTGTCATTAAATCAAAACAATAAGCCATTCTACTCACATTTCTGTCTCTGACAGTGGTCTCTAGAAATCTCAGCTAAGAGCTTTCCAGAATGTCAACTTCAAAGGTGTGCCTGATAGAACCTTACCTCGACAACTTACTGTGTAATCATTAATTCAGCAAACATGCATTCAGCTGCAGCTCTGCCAGTGGAAGGCATTGTATTACAAGTAATTGTGTGGAAGGGATTAATGAAGAAGAAAGAAGGATGTAAATATGAATAGCCAGAACCTTCCATTACTTAGAGGCACCACGAAAGTCATTCCTATTTGAGTCAAGTAACCAAGAAATTCTAACGAAAACTGTAGAAAAAGAAAATGGATTCTCCCACAGTCCAAGCTCACAAGTCCGAGCAACAATGTTGGCTGGAGAAGCAGAAGTTTCTAGAAGGATCTGGGCTCACTGGGCTCAAAGGCACCCCACATGCTTCCACTGTCCAGATGCCAACATGCCCCTAAGAAAATGTCAGCTCCACCAACTCAGTCATGAAGGAGTCCAAGAGGACATAAACAAGTCTATCAGTTTGTGGAAACAAGGCCAAAAAAAGGAAAGAACAAAACTTTAGACTATTAAGTGCAAACAAAAATGAAAAAAAGATTGACCTGCATACAGAGAAAAAACTAAAACAAGGAGAATCTAGCTTCTGATGAAGCAGTTAAAAAAAAAAAACCTGTCTGAATAATAATACGTACCTTGTTATCAGGGGTGTCCTTTTTTTTTGTTGTTGGTTTTCATTTTTATGATTGAGAGGAATATTTTTTATCAACTAATTTGTAAATCAAGTGTTTTGGTAGCACTGGAAACCATTTAAGAAGGGGGACCTTCCCCACCTCACCACATTTTTTAAACATAAATACTTATTTTTAAAAGATGGAATCATTTGCTGGTTGTTTATATTTTGCTACAACCAAGTAGGAAATAATGGGATGTTAAAAATGGGAGGCTTTATTGTCTTGGGATCAGCTTAACACTCTATAGACAGGCAAGTAGATTTTTATATCCTATAATACACAGCATACAAAATGGCAATTTGGAGACACAGTTGTGCATTTAATATGTCTTAAACATTTTAAATTACTTTTATTCCCATGGTTTTTCAGCAGACTGATTTCCTAGAGAAAAATACTTTGGATCTTGACTCTCACTTTCAGAATTTCATCTCCTCTGTAACATCTTTGATTGTGGTAGTATAATTTCCCTGGTAACTTTGTTAATGTGCTATGAAGGATTGAAAATTTGAGAATGTAGTATGTAGGATATTGAATTGTGAATTAGTGGGATTTAAGCAGCAAAGCCACTGTAAAAATTGTTAAGAAAGGAATCACAGCTACATGTTTTTTAGATTTTTAGTTTGTCTATTAAGAATTGTGTGTCAATTGAAATATCTGGATACTGATCATCAAAACAACCAATAAAATCTCAATTATGAAGAAAGATAAAGGAAAATGAAATGTTACAGGCATCATTTTGTGACATAGATAATACTCAGTAGTAAGGTTTTCTCTAAATATTAGTATGATTTCCTAGACTTATCTAACATTTCCACTAAGAATGTTTACTTTCTATTTTATTTTAATTTTAGAAGTATTAAATGAATTATATCCCCATGTTGCCAACAAATATCTTTGTAAGAAGTTCATAGAGATGTCCAAGTGATCAATTTTTATAAGTAATGTTCTTACTATATAAATATCCCAAGAGGGCATCCCTGGTGGCGCAGCATTTGAGCGCTGGGTTGTGAAGCTGCCCACAGCCTCTGCAGCGCCGGTTCCATCCCCGGCCCCCAGGCAAGGGTCCCACATGGCCTGCAGACCTCTCCTGCTGCCCACTGCTCCCCTCAGCAGTGTACTTTGTCACTCTGCCTGTTCTGCTCTCTGCTCTGGCTCTGGTGAAATCTCTCACCCTCCCCCACCTCTGACTGTACCCAGTGCTTGTATAAATAAATAAGTAAATCTTAAAAAAAATTAAAAAAAATAAAAATAAATAAATATCTCAAGAATGAGGAAGAAATAAAGCTAATAAAGGTTTAGCTCCAGATCCTTTCTAGGTACAAATCCTCATACCAGTAATAAAAAGAAAACATCCAGGGGTCCTTATTATATCAATTTTTATATTTATCAAATTAAATATGTCCTATAATGTATAAGCTTTAAATATTTATGTATGTATACATTCATATAGTAACATGCAAAATATGACATGCTTTAAACTTCAAATTAACTTCATCACCACATAGATGCCATATATATCAAGAAGTAATTTAAAAGGCCTTTGAAACCTCCCAGACAAAAATGAAAATCAAACAGAATTTCTTAATTATAATGTGCTAATTTTAGGATTATGTTTTCATTTTCTTCCTCAAAAAAAAACTAGACATATAAAGATATACATTGTACTTTTTATAACATGGAAAAATCCCAATATATGTTATAGGTAACTAAATGACTAACTAATGACAGACAGCAAGCAGAAAAATACAAACATCCAAACACAAACAAAACTGTCTAAATGTTATCTCTGGGCTAGTTGAGAAATCTCTAAACAGGCAAGTTCTTACTTCTTAGACTGCTTTCTCATTCCTAGAGTTTGGATCTTAATAGCTCTCAACTTTTGATACAAATTAGAATAATCTAGATGCTTTGTATAATTCTCAAATCCAGCCTGCACTTCCACTGGACTGCATTCTGAGCATTGACACTCAAGCGTGAGTGAAGTTCACAAAATGAAGCCAAAGTTGAGAAACTTTGGTCTGTATTGTGTCCAGATGCACTATTTGGAGAGTTCTTGGATATTACTTTGCAACAGATTTTTGGTAGAAAGGGGAAATAAAAATCCACCTTTCTCAAAACCTTGAGGCATCAAGCAGAATGCTCTTTTTGCTTGGATGCCTTTGAGTTCCTGAATAGGGCCACTGTTTCCTGCTGCCCTAGAATGAATGCCTCTGACATTTCTAACAAACTGAGAAGAAAATTAACAAATCATCCTTGTCCAATTAAGGAGATATCACAGTTTTGACCTTTACAATGTAAACTGCATCTAAGTTCAGGCCAGTAAGTTTCATGGAAAGGAAAACAAAGACAGAAGATGGTAACAGCTTGGGATAGGGATGATATAATGGGTTATCATAACAAACTTCATAATTTTTTATCTGCATTGCTTATCGGAATTGCTTTTCATTTCAGCCATCTGTTGATTTTCTTATTTTTAAAGGCATTTACTAATGTGATTACTGATAAACAATATATTGTAAGGATTCACTTATACTTTAATACTACAAAAGTAGTTACATTTATTTGAATAGATGCATTCTCACATTTGAACAATAAACCAAGTAAATAGCTTTTGTTTTTGTTTTAATTAAAGTAACATCCTACCAACACCTTCCTTTAAAAGTGTGTTACTCTCCAGGTATCATATTACCTTTTTCATACATTTATTGACAATATTTCAGTGGCAAACACTATTAAATAAGCTCAATGCTGTACATGAATGTTCTTATTTAATCTCCACAATAGCTCTGTAAGGTTGATGCAATTATTACTTCCATTGTATATGTATGGAAGATGAGTTTCAACAAATTAGGTAATTTGATCAAAGTTTCAAAATTGAAAGTGGATAAAAGAGATTTTTAGTTAGCATGACTAACGAGTCCCAGCCTCTCTTTTTAAAAAAATATTTTCCCTTGCATTTATAGTCATTTTATGAGATTTTTTTTTTTTTTAATAAAAAGCACAGCCTGATTGTATAGGCTGAAGACCCCCTGAGTCATCCAGGATCTTGGCTGGAACATTTGGAACAACAACGACAACAAAATGAGTCTTTTCTATCTTGTGCAGTTCTCTGCATGAGGTATGACTGGGGAATGACAGACCATAAGACAGATGAATCTGTGGTGGGGAGACAGACCCAGCAGTCCCCGCAAGGCATCTGACCTGCAGAGACACAGTACAGTGTCCATCTCTCCACAGGATGGTCCAGGCAGAGGACCAAGGCTTGGAGGACTAGAATCCCTGCCTCTAGTTTAGGTCACTCGGCCTCCTGTCCTACAGAGAAATCAGTCCTGAAGACAGAAGGAGAGAAGGAAGTTTGCAAATATCTGTGACACTGTGCCAGGGCCATATGACCACGATTTTTCACTTCTCTTTTTGTCCTGCCTGAAAGAAATTTCATCACCACACTATAGAGTGAATCGTTTCTCTTCAATTCCATATTACATAACTGAACAGCAAAGACATTGTATTAGTAATTCACATTTTTCACCTAGATCTCTTGGCAATGTTTCTTGATTTTTTTTTCCTTTCATGAGCTGTATGTATTCTAATTATATAGTTACATTTAATATTTTATAGTAAAATTAATTTAGAAAATATCACAGTTGATGTATACAAAACATAATTAGCTTTTCAGAATGTGCTAATTGAACAATTTTTAAATAATTATTTTGTCTTTTCTGAACACTTATGATTCATCTAGCTTTATTGTGATAACAGCAGAAAACAAATTGAGATGTGATTAGGGATTGTATATATATTATTGATGATGTCCAGTAATCATGTCTTAATGCTTATACACATACACATACCATCCTCACACTGACAGACAGGAGTTGCTAACTCATGTTGCTAACTCATGGTGTTAGGAAAACTTTAATGTACAATATTTGCTAATTTCTATGGTATACATACCTATTACTGATTTCAATGTACAAATATGATGGCACTCAATATTAAGTTGGAAAAAGATATACAGTAGCATACACCATTATACAGTATCTACTCTATACATATCCAAAAGACAGATAATAATGTGATGTATTAGTTTTGATATTTAGCTCATTTGCTTTTAGTATAATTTAATTGTAAGTGCATAAAATCAATTTTTAATAATGACTCTGATTAAGAGCCGAGTAGTACAAATGCTGAAAATTTACTCAGCTTCTGCAATCAGGTATGAGCAAACCACTGGAGTATTCACTATTCTAATTACATACCATGACATGCATATTCTATTTTTTCTACTAGTAAAACTGGCCTGAAAAGCCATGGTTTTCAGTTCAAATACATAGTGAAGAGTATTTTCACAAGATAAAAGGGGAAAATTTTACCATAAACTTTCTTTCTTTTAGGACATATACTCAAGTTTTATTTCTGGTATCCTTTGTTGCCTTCATCTCTTTCACTCTATACTATCTCATTAACTAATTTAATGAATTGCCAGAAATTAATTGCCATCCATAGTGATGATGCCAAACCCTTTATCTCCACCCTGAGTTCCAGATTCAAATGTATAACCACCTATTGGATAGAGACACTTGATTGTAGGAAAGATCTCTTACAACTTGCATGTTGAAAAATAAACCAAATTTTGGTCTTCTCTTAATACCTCCTTTTGCCTTTTGAGTCACAGTAAATCAATGGAAGCACTGAGTGTCATTCCTGATTTCCTCTCTTAATCACTATACCACTATAGTACTCAATTACATCTGGAACCCTATTTCCATTTCTATATTAGGTCACCAGCATCTCCCACATGAATCAGCAAAATAGTATGTCATTTACATAGTTACAGTTTTGTTTTGCAAGATCAAAGCTGATATACTGGTTCATACTTATTGTCTTCACTTCTCTGTTGGAAGACTAATTTCAACAAAATAACTACATAATCTCATGATAAAAACATAACAAAGACATCATCTCCCAAAGAGAAAAGTGTATCAGTGCATACTCTGCACTGGCAAAAGGCAGCTCTCCTAGCTGCCTGCGACTGGGCAGGTGTTTCTCTTTGCCAACCTTTTCTCTTTGCAAAGCAGCAGAGGCAGCTCCTCCCAGGGCTGCCTGCCTGTGACTATGCAGGCCTCTCTTCTAACAAATCTGTCCCTTTTGGGGGCAGCTCTTTCTGCCCTCTTGTGTCTGTGCAAGCATCCTTGACTTCCCTACCTTTTTATAACAGACCTGCTATTTTGCATATAACTAAGTGCCTCATGGGGAAACTTGCCACATGCTACTGAAAGGGGAGCTCTGAAGAAACTTTTCTCAGAGATAACCCAAAGACCCCACTCTCTGAATCCAACACCTCTCCAAACCAACGTCAACAATGACTGCTGAAAACATACCAGCTAAATCTCCTCATTGGAAAGTTACTTTTTGGATAAAGAGAAAATTATTTGATGACTGAGCATTTATGATGGTTCTATGGCTCATACCCCATTATCACATTATTCAATATTTTAAAAATATTATCTATGAGGTGCCTGAATGGAGATTAAGTCCTATGTCTTACATAAACTGCAATTTCCACCACTACTGAAAAAATAAAGACTATGGGCAAAACATAATCCCCAGGGAAAAATTTAATACTAATCTACATAATAGAATGCTCTATAGTACATCAACTCAGATTTACTGAACTTTATCTTTTCTGTTATTGTTTTTTGAAAAACGAGCAATCACCAAACTAGACTCTTCTAAATGTTTCCTATCTTGTGATAAACCAAGAGAAGTAATAAATATTTATTACTTATCTCAATGACAGGCATACATTTATTCATAGTAAATCACTTAAGTATCAATCAGTAATTTCATCCACACAGTCATGAAAGGCCCACTTTTAATAACTGGCTTTGATAAACATATTTGGAGTTGGAAACAAGCATAATGTGCTCATAGAATTGCAAAGCTACTTTGCCACAAGTCATCAGATTTAATGAAGCTGAGCGTTTGTTCCTTTCTTATATTAACACTAAGAGGAGGCAGGGTGCTGTTTCCTCATAGGTGGTGAGATTGTGAGATTCCTCATAGGTGGGTAGTGGTACATTCTACAAATGACCAGCTTCTGTAAATATACCCAGAATTTTTTCTTAATAAAAAAATATACATTTTACATTTTTTTTAAAGATTAATTTATTTATACAAGCACTGGGTACAGTCAGAAGCGCAGGAGGGTGAGAGAATTCACCAGAGCCAGAGTGGGGAGCAGAAGAGGCAGAGGGACTGAATTACACTGCTGAGGGGAGCAGTGGGCGTGGCAGGAGAGGTCTGCACGTCATGTGGGACCCTCGGCCATGTGGGACTCTCACCAGGTGGCCGGGGATCGAACCGGAGCTGCAGAGGCTGCTGGCAGCTTTGCAGCCCAGCGCTCAATTGCTGTGCCATCAGGGGAGGCCCTATACATTTTACATTTTTTCCCCTGAGTTTGGCTAAGTAAATAAACACTTTAGACACAGGGTTTTCAAAGAAGGATCAGGAAAAAATAAAGGAGAATATTGGCATAAATTTTTCAAAATCCTTCGTTATGTAACCAAATCAAAGTGAATAATATGTTTAAATAGAAATGCATATTTTAAAATGAAATTTTAAAAGGTTTTATTTATTTTTGTGTAGAAGAACTGGGGTGCAGGTCAGAGGTGAAAAATGGTGGTGAGAAGATTCACCAGAGACAGAGTAGGGAGCAGAACAGGCAGATTTACTGAACTATGTTGAGGGGAGCAGTGGGAGAGAGAGGAGAGGTCTGCTGTGCCTTGTGGGTCACCTCCCTGACCAGGGATTGAACACAGCAGTGATATAGTGATAGCACTGAGACTTAACCTCTAGGCCACCAGGGAGGCCCTTAAAATGGTTTTTGATAGATAAACATGAGATTATATAGACTAAATTTGTGCAATCTATAAATTGAGTAGCTACAGATGAAAACAGAACACTAGGAGATTGATTTTGTTTCTTTTACTTTTGACATCCTATTCGTAAGAAATAGTATTTTCCTAATTACAATTTTGCCACATGCCCTTTAATCCAAATATAGGAAATCACAGAAATAACCAATAAGGAAGCACCAGCTGTAATAAATCATTAGTTATTTGTATGGTTTTTCTTAGGTTTCCCTGGGCCTGCCCTTGGAGATTTGCATTAGAAATACGACTGGTATTGATTTAACAAGTGATCCTAGGGCAAGCGGTGAATCAGAACTTTCAAATATACTTCCTGAAACTCCTTTTATAAGTAACTATTACAGATTTCAGTGTTTATTTAAATGCAGAGACTCCAAATTGAAGGTTCTGATAATTTTAACAAAACCATCACTGTAATAATCCTTTACCCTGTCTAAAGTGGGTGGTAGGTATGGAGGGGGTAGTCAGGAAGGGGAGATTTAGAGGAGGATTAGCTAAAATCCCTGGGATTTTTTTTTAAAAATTACTGATAACTGGTCAGAAGAATTTTGATTTAATCCAAATATCAGCATTTTTTAATAAATATCCTAAGTGACTTTAACGTGTATGTTGTGTAGAGAACAACAGACTTAATAATAAAAAAAAACATACAATATTGTAAGGATATTAGTTATACACTGTTTCATATCAAACTTCTGGTATATACTGTGATATAGTATCATAAATTTTCTTTTAACATTCTATAAGTGTTATTCATATTATTTATTATTATCATTACTATTTTTTCACAATTACTTAAGAAAAGCTGTCTTCAACATTCTCCAAATGATGATGGTGACTTTACAAACTTGGTCACTCTCTTCCATTTACTTACTAATTTTTGATGAATTTAATATCCTCTCTCCATCCACTCTGATGATCATATTACATGAAATAAAAAGAAAGTACATTATATGACTTTCCAAAGCACAAATAAAACATACCGGCTCACGTGTGTTTGCTTCTTGAATTGCAGAGTCCATTTCCCTGTATGGATCTCCTACGTGAGTTGAACTTAGCTTGCTTAAACTATAAGGAGAAGGTGGATTATGGAGAACAGTTGACAGGCAGAGATGTATCATCTCTTTCATTGCTTTCATCTGTGACTCCTACAAAAAAAAGTTCACAATTTTTACATGTGAATTTGGTCATCATTTATCTAATTGAATTCTTCCTCCTCCTAGCTGACACTCATTCCCTACGCAAATACATGTCATTCTCCAACATAAAGGTCTGATTTATAAATTCCATTATCATTTGCTATTTAATACACCTGCAGGTTTGTTTTTTGGAGCAAATATGATTTATGATGTATTTTGAACAGAAAAACAGAGACATAGCTTACTTTTTCTGTTTGAATTGACATGATTTCAATCATGAGTTTGCTGACAAGGAAATTCATTCTAGATTGGGTCACTCTGAATAGAAATTGTCCTTTTGGGAAGCCTGCCATTTTTCTATTAGCATCAAGCTCCTTTAGTTCAAGTGATTCCCCTAACACTGTAGGCTCCTGTGTGTCTCAGGTTAGCTTGTATTACCTCTAACACCATTTTGTTTCTGATAAAATTCTTATTTCACCTGGGACTTGTTAAGCGGTAGGTGTTAATCAAATATGATTATAAAAGATAATATTAACATTTTCTTATATGAGCATACAATATCACAATAGTCAAAAACTTTTGCAAGCAGGTAATAACTATGTTTTCAAGCATGAGGGAAAAAGGTATTATAATTACAATTTTTTCAATGAAGAAAAAAGAATTTCAAGGTTTTCAGATGGGGTTTTTTTTTCTGGTTTAAATCATAAGTCAGGGCCTCCCCAGTGGCGCAGCAGTTGAGCGCTGCGTTGCAAGGCTGCCCGCGGCCTGTGCAGAGCCGCAGGTTTGATCCCAGGCTGCTCCCTGGCCACCTGAGGATGGTCCCACATGGAGCCTGCTGCTCCCCTCAGCAGTGTACTTTCTTCCTTCTGCCTGCTCTGCTCTCTGCTCTGGCTCTGGTGAGTTCTCTCACCCTCCCGCACTTCTGACTGTACCCAGTGCTTGTACAAATAAATAAATAAATAAATAAATCTTAAAAATAAATAAAAATAAATAAATCATAAGTCAGACTGTCCCAACATAGATATCCATCTCTAACTTCTATTCTAAATATGCTTTCCTCAAAGCTAAATATATTTTTAAATGTCAATAAGGAAAAAAAATATGATATAAAGCTGAGAACTAAAAAAATATCTCCAGGTACCAGGACTCAAAGCTAATGTGATTTTGAAATATAGACTTTAAATGTTCACATCATGCAGGAAATAGTGATGACTATTCTATTAACTATGTTCATATCTTGGCTCCTCTTAACATATACCCATGTGTGTGCATGCACATACATTTATGTTGGATATATAATAGGCTTAAGTTATATGTTGCTATAATAAATAAATGTCTGAGTAATGAGTAGACTTGGATGCTGGAAATAATAAACACCATCAATAGTTTCAAACATTAACTTTCAGTAAATACTGCTTTATGAAAGACACATTCTCAATGAAACAATTAATGGAGATGTGCATATATGCTTTATTTTCAATTTTCTGAACTTTGGTGCAATCATCTCATCTTCTATATCTCATATAACAGAATCATAAAAATCCAACATACAACTCTTCCTTCTCAGCCATAGAAGTAAGGTATCTTTGCTTATGTTTCAACATATTCTTAATATCTTGCCTTCTCATTTCATTTCATTTTGGGGCCACAAACCTGAGACTTAGCCTCCTACCTTAAATTCTAGCTCCATTCTTCGACTATGTTGTAAATTTTCCTGTTATGGATCACAGATGGCTGTGAGCAAACCCACCCTAAACTGGTTGGTTCCCTGCCAAGCTCCTTAACAATGGTGTCTGTTTGTGACATTGCTCCTCTGTTTGTTTGACCCATTTCCTTGAACAGGACGCAGATAATGATTTTATACTACAAATCATTACTTTTTCATTTAAAATCCTAACTGTAGTCTACTTTGAAAATAGATACTGCTTGGAAGTAGTCTGGAACAAGATATCACCTAATGAAATTTGTTGTAAGCCATATAAAGTCTATTTTCTCTAGATCTTACAAGCTGTCCCTTGTAAAGTAAGTCAGTCTTATTTTTGCCTCTACTCCCCAAAACAAGGCACTTCTTTCACTTGCTTTCACATGTGATAGTAAAATGCAAACTCCTTAATAAGATCATTTGTCACAATGCCCTTTATATTAGCCCATCAAATATTCCAAGTTCATTCTCATCTTCGAGCCTTTATAATTTGCTGTGTCCTCTGCCAGAAGAGCTGTTCTTTTTTTCCCAAATATGCACATAGGAAAATTTCATTTATAGTTTATGTCTCTGCTAACATCTTATCTTCTTGAAAACTTAGTCCCAGATAATTCTTTCTCTCTCTTTTAAAGCCTCTATCACATATTCTATTTTTATCTCTTTTTTGACACTTACATTGCCAATTATCTTATTGTTCATATCTATACTATTTATCTATTTTTTATTAGAATGTAATTCCTTTGAGGGCTGCTGCCTTTTCTGCAATGTCACCACTTTCTAGCTCAACAAATATTTTTGAAGTAAACCCTGTAGATGTTATGGGCTGGTACTAATTTACATGGGAAATTAATGAGCTATTTCCCATTTTATTTTGTATTTTCCATATGAAAAGAATGACAAAAGGGTGACAAAAGATTTCTTCTTATTCATAAGCTGTCCTTCAATTAATTTAATTAAATAATTCAATTTTGCATAAACTAAGGTTGATTCTTGCCTGTGCTTTAGAACATGTAAAGCTTATAGGAAATTATTATATATCCTTAAAACGGTGGGGACTTAGAAAGCTATTTTTATGTGTTTGTATGAATTCTTTTCTCAAATAATTGCATTTTTGTGGGAACAAGATGTAGCTTGCAAGACAATTGCATCCATAATTTCTCCTCTCCTGACAAATAAAATCTGCACAATATTATTCATGTCTATCTAATTCATTTACATGAAGATACAAAGTGCTCGGAAAGATGTGGAAGAAATATTAGCTGTTGGCTTGGGGAAGACCACAAGGGGCTATGAATATAAAGACTCTCTCCTCGACTTTACTTCTCACATGAAAAATGCTCTTTGAATCCTGGAAAGTCATTAAATAAGTTTGACTTTCTGCTACAGGCTATGTCTAGATCCCTTTTATGAAGATGAATAATAGCATGTTCATTAATTTAGAAACGTAGACATTCACTTGTCTATTCAATCAAGAACTATTTATTATGCTTCTGTTAAAAGCCAGATACAGTGTGACAAAGAGTTCTTGTTCATAAGCTGTCCTTCAATTAAATTAATTTAATTAAATAATTTAATTTTGCAAAAACTAAGGTTGATTCTTGAGATGATTGTTTATATTGGGATACTAGACTGAGACTCCTCTTATCAAATATGCCAGTATCAAGTTGGAGTGCAAAGATGTTGTTTTCATAATATTTATGAGGTATTTAAAGTTATTTGAAGCCCGCATTCAACATTCTTACACAATAGACACCTGAAGAGAGTTAAAAAAGTCTAAAGATGATGGAGTGAGGGGAAGAGCAGTTTTATTAAACTATAGTTTTTATTCATTTTGAAGTGAGGTAGCATTCTACCTGACTTTATGAGTCCAGTTTGTGACTCTCACATATATCTTACATGAGATTGGTTGAAATCAAACTTCAGTAATATGAAATGATTTATAGTTCACTGTACCAAAAGGAATGGCGAGATCCCAAAGCTGAAAGAGTGAAATCATCATCCAAGAGAGTCCTCCTCTTTGATTTTGATCACTGGTAATAACAATGATTATGCTTACTAGGTGTTTGTCAAGAATTATTCTACTTCTTTATTTTTTTTTTGATGCAAATAATTATCTCGTCACCCTTAGAAAGTAAGATGTCTTATTATTCCACCTGACACTGAATCATAGAGTTTGATGGATTCAGTAGAATAGGCAGCATTTTTGATCCAGGGCGAATGGATCAGGGGACCTTTATTTAACCACTGCAATATTAAGCCTCTCTTCCTAAGTTCAGACTATGGACATGATGTGGACATGAGACATATTAGTGGTAGTGGGGGAAGTGACAGAATTGGGGAGGAGAAATTTGGGGTAATAGGAATAATTCTATATTAACTCTGAGATCTGAGACTGAGATCAAAGTGCAGCTCACCAATAAAATATTATGTGACTATACCAGTCCATATAAACCACAATTATTTAAACTATATTTATTTTCTCAACTTTTATTGCCTCCTGGTTCAGCATACAATCATATTCTAATTTTTGGTATACAGCAAAATTGTGAGCTCTGGGGAACCCAAGACCATGTATGATGAGAGTTTGCTGTTTACCAAGTGCACATGTGGTATTTCAAATTTATTTAGCCATTGACTGACAAAATGGGTGATTTGTAGATAAATCAGGGAAAAGATTTAAAGGAAGACTATTCTGCCAGTCAGAGATGTTAAAATGTCAGAGGAGGGCTCCTTCAGGATATTGGGAATTTAATTTCTTTCTAGAACTTAAAGCAAATTACAGAGAATGTATCAGAAAGGATTGAAAAAACAGGTGGTCTGTTGAACTTTAAAATTATTAGGTACCTCTGCTTTTCTTATTACATCAATTCTATGAAGAACCATTTACCTTTTTATTTCTTAAAAATATTTATTTTTATTTTTTTATATGTACAAGAACTGGAGTATAGGCCAGAAGTGTCGGGGGTGGGGGTGTGTGAGAGAGGATTCACCAGAGACAGAGTAGGGAGCAGAACAGGCAGACTCACTGAAATACACTGCTGAAGGGAGCAGCAGGCAAGACTAGAGAGGTCTGCTGTGCCATGTGGGTAGCTCCCTGGCTGAGGATTGAACGCAAGCTGCAGTGGCTGGAGACAGCTTGATAGTGCTAAGACTTCCGCCCCTGAATCACCAGGGAGGCCAACCGACCTTTTAAAAAGAGTAATGTATAGCATATGTTGAATATAGTCAGAGTTTAGAATAAACTGCTGTAAATAATTTTCATAAATTAAAAAACATTCCCATAAAGCTGTAACTTTATTAAGGTGAACTGTATTTGACCTACTCTATAAAATAACAGGCAGGCTTCCCTAAAACTACTAAATATCATATTTACTTGGTTAAATTCAATATAAAATAAGGTAATCACAAAGTAATAAAGTTGTTAAATATCTAGGTATTCATTCCAAAGTTACATTTACTCCAAAGATCTAAACCATAAGGAGTGGATTATCATTAGAATTATAAACTGTCCTTATTAATTCCTCTACTGCAACTCTTCCAGGATGCCCTGAATGAAAATTTAGTTATGTTATCAACAAAGGGGTTTTGGTCATATCAAATCAAGAAAATGCCTATGTGAGACCAAGTCACCATGTCCTTCACAACTATTGCAGTATAAGAGGGAGAAAGGCAAGAACTTAAAAAAGCATCATTTTTGCATTTATGTTTCCTCTATTTTATATCAAAAGACACATGTTCAAATTGATAGTGAGGAGGAAACCTTTTCTTATAAAAGTGTTAAACATATACTAATATATAGTGTCATACTGCAAAAGAAGTCTAGGAAAGCTATCATCTTATTTATTTTTCTATATGATATAGCTAAAGCTATCATAAATACAGAAAAACTGACAGGAGACAAAACACTTTCTTTATTAAAAAACTTACTTTGAAATATATAGGAACATAAACAGAACAAAAATGGCAAATACGATAAATACCAATCTATATTAAATATTAAAATATTTTTTATTATATATTTGCTATATATGTATATAGTTTTATAAATACATTATACATGTATATATGCATTTGTAATATACACATAGCTCATTCATCCAGAGTTAATAATAGTATTTTTGTTGGTGATTTAAGCCTGTTTATTCACAGGTTTATAGTGCAATGTACCAATAAGGTAAAAAATGAAGCCAAGAGCTCACAGAGCCTGAACCTTCAGTCAATTTACTGTAACAGCAAAAATAACAACAAAAAAAGAATTGGTCTCCAAAGGGACTATCAAAGCCCTTATGAATGCTATAACCATATTACTTGCATGGTATCTGGAAATGCCTTAATAAATCAAGGGAAGAGATGAACATACCCTTGCTTTATGTGCTAAAACCACACTAGTGATGGTTCACAGATGCAAACATACCTTATCAAGAGCTGCCTTCTCCAGCTCATTTTTGGCTGCAGCTAATTTCTGCTCCAGCTCAGTCAGCTGTTGGGCCTGTAAAAGGAAAAAGACAAAATATATGGGCTGGACTGGGTACTGAGCAGGTTTTCTAATATCCAGCAGACTGGGTGAAGGAGGAGTAAGAGTGCTCAGTGGTTTTGCAGGGTTTTATTGGGATTGCCAGGTACACAGCAGGCAGGGGTACTGGGGGGCCAGGAGGCTGGCAGGGTTCCCAGCCCCCAGAAAGTCTTCACTCTATCTGGGCTCTCTGGCCTTCTCTCTCTCTCGGCTTCTCCTTCGGCTTCTGTTATTCTCAGCTTCTACTGGCGTCCCTGTGATGCCGCCATTAAAAGCCCAGTCTCAGCCCAGGTGAATCCCATCTACATATGCCCACACCCTACTCCACGTGCCCGCCATCAGGCATGCATTCAGGACTGCAAGGATCCATTATCTATCCTGATGGTGGGAGGGCAGAAAAGCCTGACATTTTTCCTTACCCTACACAAAACTTTTTTAGTAAGTCACATAAATCACTCTCTAAGCTTTAAGTACCTTTCATATACTAACAAAGAATAAAAAGACATGAGATTCATTCAAAACTCAGCTTAAGAATAGTGTATTGGATGGTCATTTTGTTAGGCTATGGAAAATGAATTCAGAATATATTCTCAGTGACTATACACTGAGCATTTCACTAAATAAAACATCTAGTTCAAAAGATCCACCTCAAATTCTTAAAAATTCTTGTGATAAAAATCCATCAGTCATGCTTGTGGTTGCTATGGGCTGAACTGTGTCCCTCAAAAAGACATATATTGATGCTCTAACAGCTCCACTGTTAGAGATGATAGTTAGAGATAAGGTCTTTAGGGAGATACGGTTAAATGAGGTTCTAAAGTGGAGCACCTAAACCCAAAGAATTGGTGTCCTCATTAGAGGAGGAAAAAAGAGCAGAGTTCTCTCCGCCTCTTTTTCTTTTTTAAGATATATTTATTTATTTATTTATACATGCACTGGGTACAGTCAGAAGCACGGGAGGGTGAAAGAATTCACCAGAGCCAGAGCGGGGAGCAGAGCAGGCAGAGGGACCGAAGCACACTGCTGAGGGGAGCAGCGGGCGGCAGGAGAGGTCTGCGCATTATGTGGGACCCTCCTTCGGTGGCCGGGGAGCAGCCGGGGATCGAACTAGTGCTGCAGAGGCTGCGGGCAGATTCGCAACCCAGCGCTCAACTGCTGCGCCACCGGGGAGGCCCTCCACCTCTTTTTCTGAAAGTCTCCAGATTCACACAGAACAAGAGCCATATGAGAGTGCAGTGAGAAAGCAACATCTGCAAGCTCTGAAGATCTCTCACTAGAAACAACACCTGCCATCACACCTTGCTCTTGATTTCTAGCTTCCAGGACTGTGAGAAAATACATTTATTTTGTTTAAAACACCCAATCTGGGGCCTCCCTGGTGGCGCAAGGGGTTAAGCACTACCCTATGAAGCAATCGATAGCCTCTGTGGAACGAGTTCGATCCCAGGCCAGCCAGGGAGAAACCCACATGGCAAAGCAGACCTCTCCTGTCTCGCCCGCTGCTCCCCTCAGCAGTGTATTTCAGCCAGTCTGCCTGTTCTGTTCCCCACTCTATCTCTGGTGAATTCTCTCACCCCCCACATCTCTGGCCTGTATACCAGTTCTTGTATAGAAAAATAAATCACCCAGTTTGAAGTTTTTTGTTATGGAAGCAAAAACCAATTGATACACTTGTCTTCACTTTTTCAATTATTGGTTTTAATCCATACACTTCTCTAAGTAATCATATCTCTGCACCTTTGCAAATACCATAAATGTGCTATTAAAAGAAAAGAGTAATGGCCTCAGGTCTAGAAAGTGTGTTTTAAAATCCTGCCTCCACAATTCTTACCTATGTGAGCTTGACTTTTTAAAACTAGAAATGATGATATTTTTTAAATAACTAATGTGAAGACTTGGAATTTCCATTATCAGTAAACATGTAGCACTATCTTTGTTCATTCCATTATTATTTAATTCATCCATTCATATTTTGATTAATCCTCATATTCCTCATACTCCAGACACTGTGCTAGATCCTGGAAACTACAAGTAACTAGAAAGAGTCTCCCTTATGTGACCTATAAACTTATTTCCTCCCGTTGCTTGTGATATCTATTGAGGACAAGAATAATCACATGCATTTATTATAATTGGCTTTGTGTCAGCAAAATTAATGCAATCACTTTTTAATTCAAGAAGTACTGTTGAATTTGTAGTATATACCAGCCACTATTTTCTAAACTGGTGGTCTGTTGGTGAGAAAGAGAAATACCTTTCTGCAAAGATAGACAATGTATAACTCTTTATCTCTCTTACTGCTATATCCATACCCTTGGTCATATGGCTTTGCCAATCTTCCCATCAACAAGCAAAGTATATTTACCTTTCTCCCTCCCAGTCATACATATGGTTTGAGATTCAGTATTTCTGGAAATTCATCAACACAATGTATTTTAGTCCTTCTCTGTGTTCTTCCCTCTAGTTATAAATATCTAGCTCTCTTGTTTTTAATTTTTTGGTGAACTTCCTTGAGGTTTAGCAAGCATAAAAATATGCATACCTCACCTTCTTTTGAAAAGGACTTGAAACAATAAGAATACTAAATTTAAACATTAATGAAATATGAGTTCTGAACCATACATGACTTGTGAACTGGATGTGGAAATAAGTGCCTAATGGCACTTAAAATAAGTGACAAATGGATATAACTTTATTCATCTGTCTTGACTGTCTACACCAAAGACTTCTAGCAACCATATGTTAAAAGATGCATTGGATCCCAAATATTTCTAATCAAACACAACAAGTATAACAGAGACACAGAGGTGCAAGGGTTTTCTGAACAACAGGTTCTGGTATAAAATTTTAGCAAGCATTGTTATTTGAGAAACATAAATAAAAATCACAAGACACTGTATCAAAGCCAACTGTTGCAAATGATGTGTAGCTCTCCTACATTACTGGTCAGAGACTAGAATGGCATAACCACTTTAGAAAATGGTTGGGTAGTTTCTTACAAGGTTAACTACATGCCTATGTTACTGTGATCAAGCAATTCCATTCTGAGGTTTTTATCCCTGAGAAATGAAATTTATATTTGCAAAATGGTTTGCATAAGAATATTAATAAAAATATTAAAAAAATAGCACACAAATTTGCAATTCAATTTGGAAAATTTTTTTTTCAGGAATGAAAAAAAATATATTTCAAATTCAGGGTTTATCTGAAACCAAGTATAGGACCTAAGATACATTTATGTGTATTTGTATGTGCTTCTGTGTCTTTATTTTTGCATCAACACACATAAAGCAATATTAGGAAAGCACAAGATTGACTTGCTTCTGGGATCATGCACAATAAATCCATACTTTCTCACCCACTGCAAATGTCTGAAACAACAATGAGTAATAAACAGCTTAGACATCAAGATATACAAATCTAGAACTTTTTTGGGGTCACCATTGAGTTTTAAAAATCATCAGTGCCTTCCACATGATGAGTAAATGAAATTTAAAAGATTAAATCTCAGGCTAAAATGAGAAGATAGGAGAACCAGCATAGGCTTCTAAATGCTGACTAAAGTCCCAGCTATTTCATCTCTTGATAAAACATAATAAATGGGCACCACAGGGATACCAGAATTATAATGTCCAGCCACTACATTCTGGCACAATTTCTGCCTGGAAAGATTAAATTGGAAATTGTCCCATTCAGCACTGGACCAGGGAAGTATGTATACAGACTCACAATATGGAATTCAGACAGAACCTCTTTCTAGTGTTTTGGCCACTACAGAGTTATAATAAATAAACTTAGAAGACTAGTGTGAATCATTGATTGGTGACATAGGAAGATAATTGCAATAGCTGGAAATAAATAATGCTGATGATACAAGGGGCTTTCAGAAGGCATCAGTAAAAAAGGTCAGAAATATTTTAAAAATTTCTAAGAAAATCTCTATTTTATTAGTAGTAATCAGATGGTACTTACTTTACATTTTAGGATGTAAACCTAAGAACACACAGAGGAACTCCTGGGTGCATAAGGGTTAAGTCTCAGCACTATCACCTATGATGCCTTAGTTGGATCTCTGGCCAGGAAGCTAACCCACATATGGTACAGCAGACCTCTCCTGTCTTGTCCACTGCTCCCCTCAGCAGTGTATTTCAGTAGATTTGCCTGTTTTGCTCCCCACTCTGCCTCTGGTGAATCCTCTCACCCCTTGCAACTCTGGCCTACATCCCAGTTCTTCTATGCATGAATAAATAAATATTTTAAACACACACACACACACAGATGTGTTTCAGCAAATGATTCACACATATTATTTGGGCAGTGAGTATAAAAAAATTTCCATAGTAGTGTGAAAACAAATTCTACATTTTAATTCTCGATTTTAATACTTAATAGGTGGAATTTTAAAATATTTTGTATTATATATTTTTATTAAAATAACTCATGGCTGTCTGACAAAACTATTTGAACTCATATTTGCATATATTCTAATTCTATCATTGATTTTCTTCCATGTGTTTGCTTATAATGTACAGAATGTGACAGCAAAACAATATAATACTGAAAGAACAGTATGAATTAAATCTTTAAAAATTTGTCCTCATAAGAACTCTATCTGGGACCTCTCCTGGTGGCACAGGTCGTTAAACGCAGCACTGTGAAGCTGTCTGCAGCCTCTGCTGTGCCAGTTCGATCCCAGCCTGCCAGTGAGGGTCCCACATGGCTCAGCAGACTTCTCCTGTGGCGCCCACTGCTCCCTTCAGCAGTGTATTTTGTCAGTCTGCCTGTTCTGTTCCCTGCTCCGTCTCTGGTGAATCTTCTTACCCTCCCTCCCGCACATCTGGCCTGTACCCCAGTTCTTGTATGTATGGATAAATAAATCTTAAAAATAAACCTCTATCTGGTATTTAATATTGTCTCCATTCTTTTTTAAATGAGAAAACTAGCGAGAAACAGACATGCTAAATATCTTGCTCAGGGTCACATAGCCAGGACATAACAGATCTGGCATTCAAAGTTGGGTATTTTGGATCTGTAGCTGGTCCACCTACCCACTACAGACATGATTGGGTATAAGTTTTAACTAATAACCGTATATATATTGAATGGCATACATTTAAATTTAGTGATACACTTTATGATTAAAGATGTTTGGAGGGCCTTCCTGGTGGTGCAAGAGGTTAAGCAAAGCACTGTGAAGCTATCCACAGCCATTGCAGTATGTTTGATCCCTGGCTGGCCAGGGAGCTACCCACATGATGAGCAGACCTCTCTTGTCTTGCTGCTGCTCCCCCCAGCAGTTTATTTCAGTCAGTCTGCCTGTTCTGTGTCCTACTCTGATTCTGGTGAATCCTCTCACCCCGCAGCTCCGGCCTGCATCCCAGTTCTTTTTATTGTTTAAAGATTTTTATTTATTTATACAAGAACCGGGGTATAGGCCAGATGCGCGGGAGGGTGAGAGGATTCACCAGAGACAGAGCAGGGAACAGAACAGGCAGACTTATGAAATACACTGCTGAGGGGAGCAGCGAGCAAGACAGGAGAGGTCCGCTGTGCCGTGTGGGATTCTCGCCAGCCGGCCGGGATCCAACCCATGTTGCAGAGGCTGCGGACAGCTTCACAGTGCTGCACTCAAGCGCCTGCACCACCAGGGAGGCCCTGCATCCCAGTTCTTATATGCATAAATAAATAAATATTAAAAAAAAATGTTTGGAGACCACCCAGAAAATTGGGGAATTTTTGTGGGTTTAAGATCTAAGGAGGATAATGAACTCATAAAGGAGGTGCCCTTGACTACACACTATGGCTTATTTAATAGTTGGTGAAAGGAAATGATAGGATTGGATTTATATGCATGGTTTAATTCATTTATTAACACCAATGAAACACACACTCCCAACTCAGCAGCACTTACTTAGATGCTGTGAATATTTTACCATCTTTACATTCCATTTTACCATCGAGTTAAAGAGGCAGAAAAGCAACAACTCCTTCCTGCTTCTCTCCTTCATAAAAGCATCAAATTGTAGCACCAAGATGATCTTTGGCCATAAGATTCTTTGATGCAACACCTGCACATTTCAATATTAATAACTTGGGAGAAATACTGAGAGACTTGGAATTGAATGACTAATATATGTAGAAGGACCAAATTTAGATCACAATTTACACAGGAACAGCTTAGCATAACATCTGCTTGTAAGTGCTATTAAAAGCAAATTTTAATATATCAAAGTTATAAAGTTCAATAAGTGTTTCTATTGGGAAATAAGAACAGACATGTATAATTTTTCTCAAATTTCAATTTTGATAAATTTTATCATATTGCCATCATGTGTATGTAAAAACATCTAAACTTTGGATGAAACTGCTTTACACCCTTTCTCAGCCATACATTTTATGAGATATGCAAACACTCTTATTTAACTCCCAAGTCAAAAAATCATGATTGTGTATATCATTTATTTTATTCAGGCCAGAGACAAGAAGATTTACTTGTGACTTCTGAAATGAAAGTATTCTCTTTGTAATCTGAGTTCATAAAAAGTATATTTTTTCTAATTTATAATGTTCATTTCCTATGATTCCTCCTTCATCATATCATCTATCAAGAGCAGTTACAGTAAAATACAAGACGTCCACACTGATGGTTTTGTGCACAAACTGTTTTTTTATGACCATTTCTTATAATAAAAAATAGAAACAAAGAATAAATCTTTCTGGTGGTAGCATAGTATAAGAATGTTAAAGTCTCAGTTTTAATGAGTATTCTTTTCTAAAATAAAAAAAAGAACACAAGGATAAAAAATGTGTTACAGAACAAAGCAGATCATAGAAAATAAACATAAAACAGCCTGTGGCGACTCTGAAGCCTTCCCAACCAAGTCACACTGGATATCATAAGAATCACGGAAATGCCCCTACTATTCCATTCCCTCTGTTAAATTCCTACCTATCCTGTAGATACTAGTTAAAATGTAAATTCTCAGAGTTACATTTCTTAACTGCCCATATAATTTTAGCAATCTTGTTATATTCTCTTGTACAATACTATACATTTTTCTTCCTATTCTTTTCACCAGTTATGATTTTCAAAAGGTAAGATGATTAATATGATATGAACATGTGCCAATAAAGTCTGACTCTGCTCTAAAGGCTGGAGCAGGTTTCGGAGGCCCCCACTTCACAGGCACTCACTGTCAAGTGTCCCAAAGCAGCAGCTTAGTGGAAGCTCTTAAGTAGGTTCATCACACTCCATAAATTCAGCCGGGAAATATACATAAGTCCAAATCAATTTGAACAGTTTATTACTTACACTGAAAACATAAGGAAGATCAGCATGGCTCTGGCAATCCATGTCTCTAGTATCAGTGGCTGGTCTCCAACCAGGGGTGTCATATAACAGACAACACAAGTGGTGGGGATCCCTGTCACAACAGATCCAACTCTAAACTACAGGAAGGTGATTTAATAGCCTGCAGTTGTGCCCCAAGGAGGGGAAGAAGGGAAATAGAGAAATACCTATGCCTCACGGGCCTCAGAAAGACAGGCAGAAACTGCTTTATGACCGTCTTCTGCAAGATAGGAAGATGAGAAGCTGTATTGTCACAGATCATCACACAACTACAGTTAAGTCTTTACTTAGTGTCATCCATAGGTTCTTGGAAGGACACTGTGACTTTCAGCAAAATACCCAGTAATGAAATCAGTGGTACCCAAGGCTAATTGAAATAAACGAGAGTTAAGTACCTAAGGTGAATTTCTGGTCACAAAAACATTAGCAAGCTTTTATATGGTATTAAATAATCATTTTGATTCATTCATTCATTTTCTGACCTGCTTATTCTAGGTCCAGGGCATGGATGCCAGGAACTATCCCATTATCTAAGGGTATAAGGTGGGCACAGGGCACCAACCTAGTGGGGGACAGAGAGCTCTTCCACTACAGGTGCACTTGAGTGAGAGCAAGCATGCACATTCTTTCTCTCCCTCTCCCCCCCAACCCCGCCAGCCCCCTCTCTCTTTCCCTTTACTTTTCCCTCTCTCAGTCTGGGGCAATTTAAACATGCCAATTGATCTAATTAGGGCATCTCTGGGTGGGAGGAAACCGGAGCACATAAAAAAAAAAAACTCACTCAGATATGTGGAGAAGGGCAAACTCCACACAGAGTGATCCTGGATGGGAATTGATTTCTTCTTCTTCTCAACAACATTACAATGACACAACACTGTATTAAATGAGACTATTCAATGACTGGCTGTACCTATTCCTACATGCTCCTTGGATCTCAGGGCACCCTACTGCCAATATGTAGTTGATTAAACTACATGTTGATCTTGCCTGTATGACCTATGTGAAATCTTCAGGATTATTAAGGTGTTCTGGAAAAGCCACTGTGTTACAACAGGTGTCAGTCATTTATTGCTGAAGGACAGCTATGTATCAGGGGGAGGTGAAAGGATCCAACCGAGAGTCAGAATGAAGGAGAAAAGTTATTTATCAGTTGGTAGAGAAGTACTTTAGTAGTTGAACAAATTTCATGTCTGTATCAATGCATACTGGTTAAATTCAATTCCTTTTTATTATTACACTTGCTATTTATCTATCTGATAGTTAATGTACTGTTCACTCACTGGACTACAGGTTCACTTACAATAAGAATTTTCTGTGTTGGTAACCATGAATTGATAATTGTAGAATAGTGCCAATACACAATGAAGGCTTAATAAATATCAGATGGAACAATGAGCAAATGAGGAAATCTAATACTGACACTACATACTTTACAAAGAAAATAGGTTTCTTATCCTCCAAAGCCCTTAATTTTCCCCCCTCATTTTTGTCTGAAGAACCTCCACTTTCTTTCTAGTTCAACATTTTGAATATTTTGAGTGCTCACTTGAACAATCCAAAGAATGCTCCTCTAGGAGTCTTTTTAATCTATCATTTAACTCTCTTGTCTTTGGCAGTCAATTGACATGACAGATAATGGTTGCTCTTCTATCAAGCACAGGGATTGATGGTTTATTATCTTTACCAACAGGGGTGCTTGAGGAGACAGTGAATACAAACCAGCTTTGAATTTTATAGATGTCAGCAATAAGTCATATGTAAATATTTTGAATAGATGTTTTTTTTTTCCCTCTACGTGAAGCTTGAATGTCATGGTCCCCTCTATTTGTGCAGATCCTCCTGCCATTTGAAGGCTGGATGAAGCCAATTGTTTAATTTTGTCACTGCCAAGGGATAGCAGCTGTTCTGGAAGCTTATGCCAAATAGCCTTTCAAAAATTTTATTCTACTAAGTGATTTGTTGAAAGCAGTAGGTATTCAGACATCTATATACCATCCTGTCAATTTTCTTATTACTCTAAATATGTATTTATTCTTTAAATTTATTCTAATGCATATTAGTAGGAGTTTTAATATGTTTCCATGGCCTATTTCCCAACAAATTTATTTTGTTCCTTTCACTTGTATTTAAAAGTGGAACAAAAGACAAAGAAATTGGCCATTACAGGGTTAAGCTAAATTTAAAGGATATATGAAGTCCTAGAAATGTGGGGTATACCCAGATATAGAAAAAACTATGTCAACATCTCATTTATCATGAAAGTGAATAAATCATGAGTTAACTCTTTTAGCACCTTCTATTTTTTAACATACTTTTAAATAGTGTTTACTATATGACTGTCAAGTTCTAAACAATTTACCTATGTATTTAATAGTTAACTGCCTGCCATAGTATTGTTTTCTGTATTTACTAAATGTGCAGAGAGAAGTTTCTGGAGGTAGAGTAAACTATATAGATAGTAAGTAAGAGAGATAAATTCAAGTCCATGATTCCAAATTCCACAGTTAACTCTCTCAAATTTCTCACCTCTTTTAATATTTGACTCAGGTGTCACCTCCTTAAAGAGTATATTCTAGATGCATAACACTGCAAATGACCTGACCATGGCTCCACCCCCACCCCAGAATTCCCAATCCTCTACTCCCTTCTACTTTTTATTTTCCTTGTATCACATAAACTATAAAATACACTACATTTTTTTCCTGTTTATTGAGTATTGTCTATCACACTTACTTGGATGTAAGCTCTATCATTAGGGAACTTTCATTCAATGATGAACTATATAAGGACCTGGGAAAAGCACCTGCAAAAATAGTTCCCAAAATAAGTTGCTGGGCCTCCCTGGTGGCACAAGGGGTTATGACACAACATATGAAGCAACTGCAGCTTCTGCAGTGCCATGTGGGCATCTCCCCGGCTGGACCAGGACTGAACCTGCACTGCAGAGGCCGCACAGCTTCACAGCGCTGCGCTCAATTGCCTGTGCCACCAGGGAGGCCCTCAACCTGGAATTTTTAAGTGAAAAATATTTTATTAAATCACTGATTACATAGAAAGAAGTAATATAGAAAGATAATATGGAAAATAACTTTCAAATCAATGTTTAAATTGATTTTTCATGTGCAGAATATTCCATGGCCTTAAAATGTTAGAGCTACAAAAAATCTTAAAGAGGTAATTACCCTAATCCTTCAGTGGGATTCCCTTCTTAGCAAAATAGTACTAAAATATTAGCCACATCAAAGCATTTTTCTAATGCTTAAATGAAGTAATGAATGCAAAAAAGGCAATGTACAACTTTTTTTGGTCTTTGGAATAATTTTCTAGAAGCTAGAGCTGTCTCTTACTTTTTTGAGCTGATACTTAGTTCAGCCAAAAAAAAAAAAAAATTTTAAAGCTATAATGGTTTTCTAAAGACAGCAGAAGAACTGCTTAATTTCCTTTGCCCTTCCTCATATGTTACTATGAATTTTAAATAAGTTGTTCTTACAGTTAGAGAGTTTACATGACATAATTGTAGCTGCCAAAATGTGGGTTAAATGTTTATTTTGGCTGTCTTGCAATTGTCACTTTGCTTTGTCTACTTAGCCCCCACTGGACTCAGTATATTCCTGTGTCAATGATCATAATCTAATTTTGAGGAACTCACACTGCTTAATTAATAAATGAATATATGTTCTCTAAATGAAATGTTTTTTTAAAAAATGGGAAATAATTTTGTCTGGGTACTCTGGTAAATTAAACAGTTCAAGAAGTTTCGTTAGCTTTATTCTTCACCCTCCCTATGTTCTCCGTTCCCTCATTTACTCATCCTTTCAGTCACTAATCTTTCCAATTACCAATTCAGCTACTAGTCAACTCATCCACTCATCACTCAGCCTATGCATTTCTCCTATCCTATGCATTACTCCATTTACCTACACACACATCATCCTTTTGTCTATTATCCTATGCATCCATCTCTCTATCTACCTACCCATTAATTATGCATCCAATTACCTACTCAACCCAGTAATTATCAAACAGCTCCAGGAAAACATTTGAGATACACAGTTGAGTAACACTAAGTTCATCTCAGACAGAAAGGAAGAGAAGCTTGATTTTTTTCACATATATAATTCAAAAAATTGTTCAAATTATTTCCAAAGTTTCTGATCATTTCTCACCTGTGCATATCTACAATTTAAACCATGAACACTTAGATCAATGTTACAGTATATGAAAATAAATGTATTCCAACACAAACTAGCAGAACCTCAAGTGGCCTAGCATGGGCTTCAATGTTTTGCAATATCTGCACTTAATTTTCATGGAAAGCCAGGATTACATGATAATGCCTCAAATGAAGCATTTAGTGTGGTTTTCATTGATGTCAATGATTCCTTCAGTATACTTCATTAGGATACACACATTCTGACTTAGGCTTAACAAATAGTACAAACCTTATGTATTATAAAGAGATAAATTCATCATCAGTGCACTCAAATGTTTCCTAAATATAACCACTTAGATTAAGCCAGTACAATCAGAGTTAGTGAAAAGGAAAATAATATATCTTGGCACTGTCTTATGCTTGCCAATAGAAATGAAACCAGACCTCTTTCCTCTCCCTTTCCCTCACTTTCTCCCTCTCCCTCTCCCCATGGCTATGTATATATGTGTGTAGTTGTGGGAGATACCTTCCTCTTCACTCTCCAAATGTCAGCACCATGGAGCTTTTCTCTATTACTTGTCATCCAGGGATGGGTAAGTTTAATGAGTGATGACTACCAAATCCATTAGTTATTTTATATGCAACAGGATCAAGATCTGTTTCCTGTGATTGTTTTATATTCTTAACAAATTTATAATCTATGAAAAATATTCGTTATGTAATTTAGGACTCAGGACCTGCCTTTTGTTTTTTTGTTTTGTTTTGTTTTTGTTTTTTTTTTATTTAACACTTTTACTCTTTTGTTTGATACCAATTTATTTTTTTTATTTTATAAATTTTTACATAATTTTTCATTTGTGCACAATGTATGCATTTTAATCTTGGTTATAGTTCATATACAATTCCCACCCCCCTTGTTTTGATCCTACTCTCCCCCCCCACAGTGTGTCTCTGAAATATTAAAAATTCAAAAGGGCACCTGCACCCCTATGTTTATAGCAGCACTATTTACAATAGTTATGGAAACAACCCAAATGCCCAGAAATAGATGACTGGATCAAGAAGATGTGGTACATACACATAATGGAATATTACTCAGCAATCAAAAAAAGATAAACTCAGGCAATTTGAAACAACATGGATGGAGCTGGAAGGGATCATGCTCAGTGAAATAGGCCAGAAAGAAAAAGAAAAAAAAAAAAAAACAGATAGTCTCACTCATAGCAGGAATTTAGAAAACCTAAATAAGGGACCAGGAAAAAAAAACCTAATTACAATAAAGTAAAAATCAAAATCAACAGGTAACTATAAACCAGGACCTGCCTTTTGGAAGCAACACTAAAGTTAATATGTCTTGCTCTGGGGATTCTATACACAAAGGGACTGAGTGGCCTGGATAAGAAAGTTCCAAAGGATACAGATTTGACAGCTGCTCATCATAGTCCCATCCTCTCACCCATGTAATTTTCTTCATCAAAACTTCAAGTACATGACTTACTTTATCTTATTAAGGTAAAGATTCATCTCTTTTTCCATTTGCTCAATACCAGGATCATATGCTATATAAGCACATCTATTTTTGTATACTTTTATGGCTACAATACCTTTACAGTATTTGACACCTAATTTTCTTTCACTATAACTGTGCTAAATTAACTCAAAAGTATTTACTTTGTGTGTAGTTTTTGCATAGAGATGAGAGGCACAAAGAACATAAAATCAAGAAAGTTACATGTATTGATGAGGTGAAACAAAAATATAATTTAAATGTAATATAGATAAAAATACAGTAGTGATCATTAAGCTTAGAAGAATGCCTCATAGACCTTAGAATAAACAGATTGTTAATGAGTAAAGCACTTAATTGAATTTGAATACTATGTAAAAGTTGATGAGAAAGATGAATAGGAAAGCACTTGAGGAAATCAGTGAGAGGTAGTGGTCTGCTTTCATTTTTTTGCATGTGGTGGTCCAGTTTTCCCAGCACCATTCCATTGCATGTTCTTTGCTCCTTTGTCAAAGATCATTTGTCCATATAAGTATGGTTTTATTTCTGGGCTCTCTATTCAATTCCATTGGTCTGTGTGTCTGTTTTTGTTCCAATACCAAACTGTTTTACATTGCTGGTGGGAATGCAAACTGGCCCAACCACTATGGAAAGCTGTCTGGAGGTTCCTCAGTCTACTAAAAATGGAGCTACCATATGACCCAACAATTCTACTCCTAAGGATCTACCCAAAGGATGCAAAAATATTGATTCAAAAGACCACCTGTATCCCAATGTTTATTGCAGCACTATGTACAATAGGTAAAACCTGGAAACAACCCAAATGCCCAAAAATAGATAACTGGATCAAGAAGATGTGGCATATATACACAAAGGAATATTATTTAGTAATCAAAAAAGATAAACTCATGCCATTTGCAGCAACATGGATGGAACTAGAAGGAATTATGCTCAGTGAAATAAGCCAGAAGGAAAAAGAAAATATCGGATGGTTTCACTTATAGCAGGAATATAGGGAAACCAAATAAGACATCAGTGTAAAAAATAATAATAGTACAAAACACAACAAAGCAAAAATGGACAATTATAAATGACAGACACACTGCAGGGGAGGAGGAGGGAGAGGGATGGGAGGGAGGCAAGGAGGTACACAGGGGACTGAGGTGATGGTGCACGGGTGCACTGGTGAAGGAAACTCTATGAGGACTACACCTGAGGGGGTGGGGGAAGAAAATATTGTTTAAAAATGAACAATGATGTAAAAAAATAAAAAATATAATTAATTAAAAAAATACAAATAAAATTGAGTAATAACTGGGCTAGATTTGTTAAATGGTATGAGGAACTGAGGGACATCTTCAGTGATGCAATCATTAAGCTGGTGAAAATTACTTTTTAAAAGTTATTTAAAGTTACTGAAGATTGTCCTGAGAGTATACAGAAAAGGAATAAATATTAATTTTATATTTTATGTCTTTCTTCCTTTTTTATACAATGTATGCTTTCTCCTCTCAATGTGGTCTCAAGAGAATTCCTACCACCAATTCACCACTGCACCATCACCATAGTTCCCCATGCAAGAACACATTCCCTCCATGTCTGAATCCTTCTCCCTTCTCCTCCCCCTGCAGAGTGTCTCTGATTAATAATTGCCTGTTAATTTTGTTCATTAATGTATTATAATTATTTATCTTCCAGATCCCTGATTTCATTCCCCTATATTCCTCCTATAAATAAAACCATCTGCTATTTTTCTTTTTCTTTCTGGAATATTTCACTGAGCATAACCCCTGCCAGGTCCATCATGTTGCTGCAAATGTGGAAATGAGCCAAATGCCCCAAAACAGTTGACTGGATCAAGAAGCTGTGGTATATGTACACAATGGAATATTACTCAGCAATCAAGAAAACATTAATTTTAAAAAGTCACTAAATCTTGTTTAGAATAGCAAGGTGAATGGCATTTGAACTACCCTATTCCTCAGCAATGTGTGATGAAAATCTGCTCTGAGAATTCTCCTCTAAAAGAGTGAAGCCAAGAAGTAGCATTGAAAGCATTCCCTAAGTCACCCACAGATTCATCAGCAAAGACATGAAGCCTCAGTGACATAATCGGATTAAGCACAATCTATGACCTAACACTAGCCGAACAATAAGCTACTTACTCTGAGCCAAGGACAATACCTTGGAAGAGAGGTTTTTAAATAAAAACATATTCATCTCCAACAATCTGGGAAACTATTTTCATGCCAAATCCTGTGTGCCCTCTTGAGAGCAAGTAGAGAGGAAAGGAACTAGTCCCTAGATTAATATGAGACAAAACAGTCAGTTCCTTGAATCATGAACAGTTTCCAAGAAACACACAGGACCAATAGCAAAGGGTGAACATTTTTAACCAATTAGTTCCTTATGGTAATCAAGGAAAGGCTCTTGACTAATCTGGCTGGAAGATGAATGAAAGAATCTGAGCAGGAGTATCAAAGACTAAACAATGAAAGGGGAACTACATTTCAGATTTACTTTAGTAAAGCCACAAAGCAGTAAATAAAGAATAAAGATGTAAAAATGCAATACTCAGAAGAGGGGTGGAAGTAGTACTGAGATTCAGAATACATTAACTAAAACATCAGTTTTTAGGAAAAAATGAAAATTTAAAAGTAATAGGAAATTACAATTCATGCATAGGTAAATCAGGTAGCAGAATGCCTTTGAGGCATCTGAGATGCTAGATATAGCAGACAAATGTTCAAAGGAATTATAAATATGGTCAAAAGACTAAAGGGAAATGTTTAAATAATTAAAAGAAGGTATAATCATAATGTCTCATCAAATAAAGAACAGCTATAAAGGGACTGGAATTTAAAAGTAAAAGTGGAAATTACAGAATTGAGCATGCAAATAACTACGGATGCTTTAATGGTGGTGGGAAAGCTATGGTGATGACACCTGAGGGGAGAAATCCTATATTGTGAAAAAACAAACAAGGATTTGAAATAATGGTATATCATACATTTAAAAAAATAAAAAAATAAAGAACAGAATGTTCTGGAATGTGGCATAGCTTTCATTGTGAACAAAATTTAAAAAATACAAACTAGGGCCTCCATGGTGGTGCAAGAGATTAAGATACAATCCATGAGGCAGTCACTGCAGCAGCCACTGCAGCATGAGTTCGATCCCCTGCCAGGGAGAAACCCACAATGCACAGCAGACCTCTCCTGACTCACCTGCTGCTCCCCTCAGCAGTGTATTCTGGTCTGTCTGCCTGCTCTGTTCCCTACTCTGTCTCTGGTGGATCCTCCCACCCCCCCCCATGCCTCTGGCCTGTACCCCCGTTCTTGTATGCATAAGTGGGTAAATCTTTAAAAATAAATAAATAAATAAATAACACAAACAAAAACAATAAAATAAAAAGTGCAACAGACAAATTAAAATAATCACCACTAATGGTCTTAATACTATTTTTGATATGGAGGGAGAAAGAATCATCAAAATTGATTTAGTACTGATAGAGGTTATGGGATTAAAGAACAAAGAGGGAAAACCATGAATGGAAATGAACACAGTCTCAGAGACATATCTGTCTCAAGTATGCTGACATATTCATACCGGAAAGAACAAAAAGATGAAAAACATTTGAAGTAGCTGGAAAATTTTACAAACTTGAAAAAGAATGATCAATACATAGAACAAACTCAACAAACTTCATATACAACAAACTTAAAAAGATCCAGATCAGACAACTCATGGATAAAATATTGAAAAGCAAACTTGAAAAGGACTTACTATAAACATCAAGAGACCACCAACTCATTGAGACCTCCCAACACTAACATCTGGCTTCTAAGAAACAATGGAAGCTGGAAGGAAGTGTGATGACATATTTAGAGGAGAAATAAAGGGAAAAACCAGTTACCTAATAATCTATATCTAACAAAGCTATCTATTAAAAAATGAAGAGAAATAAACAGACATACTTATATACACACACACACAAACACAAAACAGAATTAATTGCTAGGAGCTCTGTCTTAGAAAAACACCAAAGGGAGATTTTTCAGACTGAAAGGGAGTGATGACAGATAGTAATTCAGTGCTCATGAAAAGACGAACCTCTGTTCTGCTCCCCATTCTGTCTCTGGTGAATCCTCTCACCCCCGCACCTCTGGCCTGTTCCCCAGTTCTTGTATGCATAAATAAATAAATCCTTAAAAAGGAGCACTAGTAAAGGTAATTAAGAATTATACGAGATGGGCCTCCCTGGTGGCGCAGCGGTTGAGGGCTGGGCTGCGAAGCTCGTTGCTCTGGTTCAATCCCGGGCCACGGGAGAGGGTCCCACATGGCACGCAGACCTCTCCTGCCGCGCCCTCTGCTCCCCTCAGCAGTGTATTTCAGTCCATCTGCGCGTTCTGCTCCCTGCTCTGGCTCTGGTGAATTCTCTCACCCTCCCCACTTCTGACTGTACCCAGTGCTCCTATAAATAAATAAATAAATCTTAAAAAAAAAAAAGAATTCTAAGATATAATCGCAGCCCTCTCCTCTTATTTTCTTTCAATTATCAACAACCACATTATATATGTAAAGTATTATTACTCTTGTAACATCTATAAATGTAATATAATTGTCAATAATGACAGCACACACAAGGAGCAGAAGAAAAGCTGAATTGGATTAACGAAATGACACATTTTGATAACTTGAATTCATAGGATGAAATAAGGAGAAGAGAAGCAGATATCATTATTGAGAATGATAATAAAATATATCCTAAAATTATATAATTGTTCTATATAATTGTTCTACTTTCTTCTCATCTTCTTGGGTTAAACAATCACATCAGGTTGCAGAGATTGCCAAACTGTGTAAGAACCAAATCTACTTTCTCTCTCCATTGTTAATAATATCCAAAAAGTAGAAACAAGCTAATGACTATAATTTGATGACTAAATAGGCTCTATAGAAAATGAGCCTTGAGAATATTATGCTTAGTGAAGGAAATCACTCACAAAATACCAGCTAGTATATGATTCGATTTATACTAAATGTTTAAAATGTGAAAGTAGATAGGCACATAAATTAGAAGAACATTTGCCTAGTGTTGGTAAGAAGGGGAATAGGCAGTGACCATTATTAGATATTGTTATCTTCTTGTGGTGCTGAAAGTGTTCTAAAATTGGATTCTGAGTGTGGTCCCAGACATCTGTGTATATAATAAAACCAATGATTTTTACAATATAGATTTCATGTTACATGAAGCATATCTCAAATAAAACTTGTAACATTATCAAGAAATAGTCAGGCAAAGAAATGTTGGAAAGACAGATCAGTCAAAGAAAACAAACTTAAGAAGAAAAACACAGATAATAAATGGAAAACTACAAGAAATAGAAGATTTCTACTGTGTGGTGCTCAATATGGATGAGATGAAAAGGCAGGTAGGGCTGAGACTCTCAGACCATGCTGGAGAGGGTGGCCTTAACCATGTAAGGAATGGACAGACAGTGGTGGGTTTAGAAGTGGAATAAGGGGCACATTAAAATTTAATAAGAGAAGTCCTCTTTCTTTCGTGTAGAAGAAAGACAGCTTGGAGGAGGCAAAGAATGAGGTTAGGGAATCCTGCCAGTGATTCAGGACTGGTGAAGTGAGTCTGAACCAATACAAAGTACGTTAACATGTAGAAAAATATTTAGAAGAAATATTTTACAATCACTATTGTATGTGGTTATGAATACATGTAGTTGTGTTGGAAACATCTCTCTACCTCTTACTGTAGGCTTCTGAGTTCCAGAATTAAATAAGATCACCTGCTTCATTCCTTTCAGGTTTTCCTATTATGAAAACAGCAGGGAGGAGTGGAGAAAGATGCGGAAAGGATGCATTTTGACATCCAATTATATTGCTAATCTCTGGAACTGGCAAATAGCAGTCTATTCAGGGAAATGTGCTCCTTGCCAGTGGCATCTGGCAATTAATGCTGAAATGTGGTTTCCAGCTTGCAAAGAATTTATGATTTCACTGCACAGATTTAAAGAGAATTGGCACTCACTGCTTTCTATAGCAGTGTACGCAAACTCAAAACTTTCTGTAAGTGTAGATAGTGAATAGAATTTGCATTCATGATAAATCCATCCATATTACTCAGTTAAATTCAGGAAAGCTTTAATAAATGATATACTGGAATACACTATAATACCTAACTTCTGCACATCTTTCTGTATAAGCTCTTGCCAGGTCACTAGTGGCTCATTTCACTATTTGCCAAGTTCAAATTCCCCAGGCTCTCATAGACCTGAGACCATCTGACAATGATGTGCCATCTGCCCCAGAGAAACTTCCCCAATTTGGAGACCTGCATTTTGACTTGTCTTTCCAAACTCAGTTGAAGCCCCAGTGTCTTCCGAATAAATGTTTGTTAATTGCTCTAGCCACAATACCACACTTCCAATCAGCCAACGAGATATCATGTTCTCTGACTTTCTTCTCTATATTAATTTTCAAATACTTTGTCTTCTTATATATGCATTTTTGTTTATATAATGAGATATATAATCTTAAATATACACAAATCATATGTAATTTTATTGATTTATATAATGTAACATTTGGGTGCAAACAGCCTCTTAGAGTGTCTTAATCTCTGTGTTTAAGTTATCTCATTTGAAATCTGTGGTTGATAATAGTAGGACTGACCTTAAAGTTGTGGTTCCCAAACTTACTGCACATTAAAGACAACCAGGAAGCTCCAAAAAAAATGAATTTCTCTGTTTCATTTACAGATATTTTATTTAATTGGTCTGGAATGTTGCCTGAACTTTAGAATTTTAAAAACAATTTTAATGTGCATATAAAATTGGAAACCAGTGATTTAAAGACTTGTTGAGAGGATTATATGTGATCGTGTGTGTGAGTTAGTAGCAATCTGTCTAGTCAATACTGAACCATTAAACTAATACTTGCTATTATTATTTGTTTACTTTTTAATGAAAAAGTATTTCTTGCTCATGACACATAGTTGTGATACTTAACATATATATGACCCTAACCTTTACCAATACCCAACTACTAGAAAGTAGTTTAAAAACCTGACCAAATCAACTATTTGGGAAAGAAAGTAAAAGATGTAATTCCTTTACATTTTGTGGATGGGAGTGCAGTAAAACATTCAACTCCAGAGTATCTTATAAAATTAAACAGACACAGCATTTTCTAACTATTCTACTCTAGGGTTGACCAATGAAAATGAAAATATTCATGCATAAAAGACTCAGTGTAAGTATTCAAAGCGGAATTATTCACAATAATCCCACACCAGAAATAAGTAAAGTATTAATTAGCAGATGAATAGCAAAACAAAAAGAGGTGTGTTCATCCACTTAAATGAAGTTAGATGGAATTTAATTAAAAAGGAACAAATGATTGACAGAACAATGGAGGTAAATTAAAAACATTATACTGTTGTTTTTTTTTTACTATGACATCCCATCAAAGGCAACACAATAATCTTAGAGATGGGAGAAGGGCTTAACTGAGATAACTTTCTCTTTTGAGATCCCCAAAATGTCATGTGTCTTCATTATGTGAACATATCATTATGGGTAGGTGAAAATTTAGCAATTTTGTCCAAATTAAAACAAATAATTATACTAAATATCTATATACCTCAATAGAGCTGATTTTAAAATAAATATGCTATAAATTTTCTTTCAGATGGGGATAACGGTGGGAATATGGGTTTCAACCATAATTTTCTTTTTCATATCTGTGCAACTAGAGTTTTTAACTAATATACTTTGTTTTCTCATAAGAGACACTAAAGAGTTAAAAGTTCAAAACAATATCCAAGGGGTAGAGCCTGTAACTGTAATACAAAAACAATGATGTAAAACAATTTTATAGCCTGAAATGAAACCTGAAATGAAATAAAAATAAAAAAGGCTGATATTACAATTCATGGAATAAAGCTTTGAATTAAAGTCCTACCATGATTTTAGATAGCCATAATAAATATTAAATGAGTAAAACCCAACTATGATATGCCAGAAGGCTTGTTTAAATTATGAAGTATAATATATTGATAGTCTACAACTCAGGCTGCCCCAATATCTTCATATTTGGAGTCTGAAAGAAAAGAACTTTCCACTATTCCCTTGAGGTTATGAAAGGATTCACAATTCCATGCCCAGTGGGATATGTTGTGGATTACACTTGTGTCCCTCCTATGTAAACACAGCTGCACCTCTCAATTTTACATCAGGAGGGGAAAGTTTACCTTTCTATTTCTGAAGGCATATATTTCAAAAAACAAACTAGAAGGGCAGATGATGGCAATTGGCATTTGCAGAGTGTCTACTAAGTTGCTGTTTCACATACCCTATCTCTCCCTGCCAATTCTGCAGTGGAGTAAGGTTTCCATTAAACAGGAAGGAAAGTAGTTCAGAGAAGTTATACAACTCACTTAAAAGTAGGTAAGTCTGGATTTGATTCAAGCTTCTAGCAGAACACAAAACACTTGGTTATCAATATTATGGTAGAAAGTAAAAGTGTGATTTCCTTCTTTTTGAACAGTAATAAATAGTTAATACTTGCTATACATTTAATATATGTGAGGCACTAAACTAACTTGATGATTTATTGTATCATTGCATTAGGTTCTCAAAGTATATGCAATTTATAATTAATCTCATTTTACACATGAGGCAAAAGAGGCATAAATGTACTTGTCTTTTTCTAATTCTTACTCTAAGGAACAGTGTTAGACTAAGGGTTAGATATACAATTTCTGCTTTTAGTTTTTCATATTGTTGCCTCTTTTTTCAGTTGGAGATGAAGATAATGATTCCTGTTGGGAATAAAATACAGGCTTTTAAATGCCTAACATTGGTAAGACCAATACAAGTATTCCCACTTTTTTCTTATTACCTAGGATAATTAATTTTACTTCTTTTCACAGTCTAGCAGTCTAGGTTTAAATGAGAAAGTTTTATACTCCATTAAGTAGCAATAGTTTCCATTATCATTAAATTACTTATTAAAAAGAAATATAAAAATACTAGATTGTGACATGGTTTTTCTGGAGTCTATTTTCTGAGTAATGTTTTTATAATGTTTTAAAATGTTTTTATAATCAGTTACCTTTTTCTCTCTTTTTGTCCTAGACTCTCTTTTTGTCCTAGTACTCTTGGATCTCCTGATCAGTTAGAAGCACCTAGATGGTGCCAAGTTGTTGGGGTACACACCTAATTGGCTGGAAAGATCAGCCATGACCAGGAACCATGGCAAGAGAATTACAAAACAAAAAGGAAAGCTGCGTTCCATATAAAAGCCATCAGATGCCTGAAATTTTTGCCACCAAAAAAAGGAATTACTATTTATAAAAATATTCACACTTTATTAACATCAAACTAATGTCCCTCATGATTTCCTACCATCATGTTACCCAGTTTCTTCTTTTGTCTCTTTCCACTTGTAACATGTATTTCAACAAGTTCATGTGACAGTTTAAATAAATAATGATGCATGCTAAAGTCATTGCACAGTTTTTAGACTGTCAATAAAGACAACACACCTCACTTTACTTATTGATTTTTTTTTAAGATTTTATTTTTTTATGCATACAAGAGCTGGGGTGCAGGCCAGAGGTGCAGGGTGGGTGGGGCAGTGAGAGGATTCACCAGAGACAGAGTGGGGAGCAGAACAGGTAGACTGACTGAAATACACTATTGAGGGACCAGAGGAAGAGACAGGAGAGGTCTTTTGCACCATGTGGGTTAACACCCAGGTCAGAGATTGAACTTGTGCTGCAGTGGCTGCCAGAATCTCCACAATGCTGAGATTTAACCCTTTGCACCCTTGCCCCTTTACTTTTTGAGTTTTTACTTTATTTTCTTGTACAAATATTTACTGAGTAACTGAAAGAGCAGACTTTGATGCAATACCATCATGGTCTGGTCTAAAGTCACTCTTCAATTAAGCTTCTCTAATGTGGTAAGAATATGTCTACTGATCAGTGACTCTCTCCTCACCATGACCAAGAGGGATTCAAATCAGGGACATGAGTGGGTCAACATCCAAAAATCAATCAACATAACTCATCATATCAACAAAAAGAAAAATAAATATCATATAAACATATCAATAGATGCTAAAAGCATTTGATAAGATCCTACTTCCATTTTGATGAAAACCCTTAAAAATGGGATATATGGGACATACTTTAACATAACAAAATCCATTTACAACAATCCCATAGTTAATATCATTCTCAATGGTGAAAAACTGAAGCCTTTTTACTAAGATCTGGTGCAAGATAAGGTATCCATTCTCACCACTGCCGTTCAACATAGTACTGGAAGTTCTAGGTTGAGCATTAGACAATTGTAAGATAGTGAAGGAATCCAAAATGGGGAAGAAGAAGTAAAGCTATCATGACTTGAAGATGGCATGATAATATACATAAACAATGTTCAAGATTCTATGGAAAAACTAGTTGAAACAACAGTATAGCAAAATGGTAGAGTATAAAGTCAATACACAAAAATTGTCCCCATACTACAGACAATGAGATCAAGAGGGAAGAAATTAAGAGAGTAATCCCACTTACCATCACACCAAAACAAAGTAATTCAAAGTAAATGAAAGGACATTATTTCAGAAGCTACTATAATAAAACATCTTGTAACTTTGTCTGAGCCATATACCATCTATGTTTGAAATGCAAAAATCATGTCCCATCCTGAATTAAACAGTAAAAGATACTAGTCTTGGTTGCTACTAAAGTGTTACAAATTAGCTTAATATGAAAATCTAAGTAGCATGCACATGAAGGTTTCAAATAAGTGACTGGGAATATGTGATCACCATTATTCACAAAATATATAAAGTGAAATTAAGTGCAACAACATGAAGAACGCAGGAGTTTTGTAATATTGAGATAACATAGTTTCTCTCAATTTGAAACAATAAAAAATCCAAAGAGCTATTTTTAATAATATTATTTTTGAAGATTTTATATATTTTAATGAATGAATTGTCATTATATCAGTGTATCAAATTTGCCTAAGATAGAGTCAAGCATGAAATCAAATTATACTAGTAAAGGCTTCTTATACATCTAACTAATATTAGAGACAATTTCCATCTATTTTCCCACAAAACAATATGTTAAAGACAGTTGAAAAAGAATATGTAATCATTCATATAATCTGTCTTCAGAAAAGGGTCAGCTACAATTATGTTTAGACATGCAATTATTTCTTCATCGTTACATCTATTATTTTCTTTAATAAAGAAATTCATGATGTAAAAACTTTATTAGGGAATAAATATATCCCAACAATTTTCATGTCTGAAAAGCTATTATGCCCTTAGTCCTTGACTGCCATGTAAATAATATAAAACTATAAAACAAGAGTTTTTTTTTGTCTCCAGAATATTCTCTTTTGTCTTAAAATATAAGTAAAACAAATGTGCGTGCTTAAAATAAAGTGAATGAATTCTAGTTCCCTGGTGTTAAAGGCAGTTCTGCCTCTTAAAGAGGAATAAAATCTTGGATTGTAGTTTTAGGTATCTCAGAGACTGTGAATTATGAAGACCTAATCAGGAGATATGATGCATTTCTTGGAGAAGACTGAGAACAACAAATGTTTAAACTTTGAAAAAGTGACTTGTTAATATCTCGGGAAATAAATTCTCCCCTGGAAAACAAAATCAAAACTGAAAATAGTTAATTGATAATGGTATACAAAATATTTTTGTAAAACTCATTTGCATGTATCATCCCAGCTGAATCTGTCAAATAATTTTGCAATATATGGATTAATCTTATCCACAGTTACTGACAGAGATATTGATACCATACAAAGCTAAGACACTACTTAAGTTCAGGTTCCAGGTAGATGAAAGAGCTATTAAAGAGACAGATCCCTTGCCTCAAATACATATTTTTTTAAATACATTTTTATACCTATTTTGGAAGAAGTGGACAAAATATTCAGTAGGTGTGGCTGAGTTTTGATACAAGTAATGACTTTTGTATGTAAAGTTGTAAAATAGTCTCAGAAATGCTCGTTCCTATCTCTTGTGGCATGCAATACATGCCTCGGCCTCATATTATGTGTTTCATAACTGTGTAATATGTTTTATCTGACTTGTCACAAAAGCCACCGTTTAAACAAAAATATTTTACACAAAAAAAATTCATAGAATTTCCACACACCGTATAATATATCTGATATAGACAGTTCCAGAACTGGGAAATTTTCATACTTCTATTTCTGGAGAGGAGGCAGTTAGGGCTGGGACAAGATAGAGATTTTGCATTTGACAAAAGAAGAGATTATGTAGTTGGGAAAAAACCCTGAAATTTTTGTGCCGATAACAGTATATTTTTACTTCACTTTAAATAGTATGAGTTCAGAGCACAGGCATTATCATTGCCTACTCAAATAATACACATCCCACCTGACCTTGCCAGTTTATTTCACCGTTAACAGAAAATTGTGTTTTACCTTTGGCAAACTCACAAATGTTCATGAGGTTGACAAAACAATTATAGCACAGATTTAGATGTTCTTTCTGAAGAGTTCTTAAAGAGAGCAGACATTGAGCAAAGAAAGAGCAAGTAGAGACAAAGAATAAAGAAGGGAACTAAAATAAAGATTGTGGTGGAAATGGATTCCATAAAAATATGAATTTCTATATATATGATTGGCATCTTCATGGGAATCAAATAGATACATAAAAATATCAACTGTAATCAGGATTGAAAAGGAAATTCTCCAACATTTAGAATTTTGTAAGATGTAAAAAACTAGCTTTGAATTGTCCAACTTACAAACAGAGGCAATGATGTTGGGGGATTTAACAAATATTGTTCCTGAGACTAGAACTGAATATGTTATATGATCTTCTGATGTGAAGGTACTGTGTTATTGAAAACTTAGTTGATATAACTTGTTTCTCCAATAGGTTAAGTTCAAATCAAATTTGTCTTTAAAGGCATATTTGGGGGAGGGAGTAGGAGAGGGTTAAGAACAAAGAGAGAAGGAAGCAAAATGGACTATGGTGGAGAACTATGGGTAACTGGTGGTGGTTGCACTATGGTAATAATATCTGATGATGGTATCCAAATATCACTCAATGAAAATTTTAATTAATTAAAAAATAAAGACATATATAAGGGCAATAGTTGAAATGGTAGTGCTGCCATAATAAAAGACTCCCAGTATATTCTATTCGAGGATTCTGCTTTTGCCTTCATGTGCTAGTCATTCTTTTTTCAAAATTTGTGAAATTTATAGAAAACTCTCCTTTTTAACATTCCCTTAAATTTTGTCAGTTACATCAGCTTTCTATGCAATTACCTTCAGAGGTAACTGGCGTCTTCTTTTATTATGCTTGGCTTAACAAACATCCTAGTCACTGAGTAACAACAATTAAATGAAGGGCTATAAAGCAAATTCATAAATATACTTCTGATCTGTCTCCTGCCATCCCCAGGAGAACATCTAAATGTGTTGTCAAAGAAGTATACAAAGGAGAATAACTTCCTCTTGTTTTCTGAAATTATATTTGGCATTACCATTAATATAAAGGAAATGATCAACAAGTCATTACAAAAATTGTATAATGAGGGAAGTTACTGTTCTCTTCACTGTTTTTTATTTGTACTTAACATTCAAAATACCAAAAAAAAAAAAAAATCTAGAGAGTGGAGATACCACTGTAATTTAATTAGATGAAATACTATGCCTCTGAGCAGTAATTCTACCCAAGGCCAAACTTTCTAATCTATACTTTCAGAACCTCAGAGGACTTCTGATCAGAAACACATGTTGAACTTTCAGTGTGCTCAGAAGAAACAGTTGATATCTCAGGCCTCCCCTGCTGGCGCAGCAGTTGAGAGCTGGGCTGTGAGGCTGCCCACAGCCTCTGCAGCGTGGGTTTGTTCCCCAGCCGCCGAGGGTCCCACAAAATAAATAAATAAATAAATAAAAATAAAAATAAAACAAACAAAAAAAAAAAACAGTTGATATCTCACACAAAATAAGGAGCAGCATTTGGGTTGTAAAGAAACCAGGGCATCAGTGGGTGAAGATTGTGCCCAGAATGAACATTGGAATATTCCATATAACATTCCCAAAGGCCCATGATTTTCCACTGCTCTACATGTAATGCAAGCAGAGTCAACAGCACTTAGTAAAGGGTGAGGGCCCTACTCAGTGGGAATATGTCTTCCTAAGCCAAGACATATGTAAAACATAATGAAGAAGACAAGAATAGGTAACAGCAACATGGATGGAACTGTAGACGATAATATGAAGTGAAATAAGTCACAAAGAGAGAGACAAATACTGGATGCGGTCACTTATATATGGAATACAGAGAAACATAACAATGGGTCATTCAAAACCAAAGCAGTAAAAACAATTAGTGTCTGACTGCAAAGCTAAGGCAACCAGAAGGGGAGGGTGATGAGATGGGTGTGGAGGAGGGGGGTTCCCAGTGGAACATGGTAGAAAGTTTTGGGCCACCGGTGGTAGGCAGGATTGAAATGATAAAATTTGTGGAGGTTTGAACTTACAACCCCTGAAGCAGATACAGAGATGTTACCTCAATAAACAGAATGCGGGAGAAAAATCTAGCACAATGATCACCATAACCCTATATTCCACTAAGCCAAGTTCCTTTCTTGGAGTCATGCCTAACTGGCCAGCCTTATATAACTGCTTTCTTCCTCAAACTTCCAACAATTTCATCTTCTAGATAATAAAAAAAATGTTACGACATTTAAAAATGATTAGGTAGAAAAGATCAACTATTTATTTATTTATTGTTTTGTAAGATTTATTTTTTTTATATTCCCCATACACGTGCACCCTCCTTATTTTGACCCCAACCCCTCCTTTCCCCGCCACCCCCATAATGTGTCTCTGGCTTATAGTTGCTTGTTGATTTTGATTTTTTCTTTATTATAGTTATTCTTTTCCTGGTCCCTTATTTAGGTTTTCTAAATTCTTGCTATGAGTGAGACCATGCGGTATTTTTCTTTTCTTTCTGGCTTATTTTGCTGAGCATGATCCCTTCCAGCTCCATCCATGTTGCTGCAAATTGCATGAGTTTATCTCCATACAGCTTTCCATAGTGGTTTGACCTACCAGGAATCTCCTACTAAAGATCAACAATTTAAATTTCACCCCATTTTCTCAAACCCCAGGGGAAAGGTTCTAGGGCTGATCTAAAGTTAATTGTCTTCATTTTGATTTTCTGCACAGAGACTCCCACTTATGACTTTTATTCACTACATTTCTTAGCCTTATAATTCTCTGCAAAGTTTTGGTGAACATGTAGCAATTATTATTTACTTCAATGGTATGGCAATGATGAACAAATCCTGCAGTTCTCTAGAGACTGAAAACTGAGTTCATTAAAGTTCATTCAGGGATGGCAAATAGGCTTATTTTGTGTAGTAACTGTGACTGTCTTTTAGGAACAGCTTCAAATCTTGGAATAAGAATAATTTTGAAGCTAGATTCACACTTACTGGGAAAGAACACCATGATGCATTAACAATTTGTGGAACAGGCAAATGAATGCTATGGGGATACACAAAGTTACTCACTTTTTAAATGTATTTACAGTTCTTGGCATATGCCAATTAACATGGTTTTTATCCCCCTATGTGTAATCTCACAACATATTTTTTTTCAAATCCTGAATTATGGAAAATATTAGTTACAATGGTAAAATAAAAACAAATAAAGTGATAAACATTCTAAAAATTATTTCTAAAACAACTACCTGTCTGGCAGTTGCAGAATACAACTCAATTTTCTAATACTGAACAGAATAAAAAAGAAAACTACAGAAACATGAAACAAACATTATTTATAATTAATAACATTATTTATAATTAATAATAATTTACTGTTGCCTAAATAAAATAGGAAAATGTGAGGGTTAATGTGTAAAGCAGTGGTTCTTAAATAATTTAACTTTGGATGCCTAAACTACAAAAAATCCCCTCCAAGAAAAATGCCACATGCCACATTTCATTACAAAATAATGAAAAATTCTGAGAAATCAATATATCTTGGAATTTATCTACTATCTTCAAATCAAAGGCATCTTAGTCAAATGGAAGAAAACTTTCTTCAGTAATTGACAGATAATATGCGCTCAATCAATAATTTTGCACAAATGAATGAACATGAAATTAGGAGACTTATATTGCAATTGTGTACTCATAGATAAGTCACCTTAAAGCTTTGGGCTTAGTTTCTTAAAAAGTTCTATGATGTGATTTTCAGTGTTTGAATATATACTTTTGCATATCACTCCATAGCTATATATAATGAAAAAAAATCGAAAAAATATTAGTTGACTTTTATGCTTTAATTATGGAAGCAACAAGACTGAAAATTTGATTTGAACAAGGTGAATTAATTTCCCTCTATATCCTACCTACAGAACATACTCTTATCCTAGTTTCAAAAACTAGTAAGGTATGTGACAAGAATGTATGAAGTCAGAAAATAAACCTGTCCTAAGCAATTGCCAATTATAAAACCAAAGTATCACAGTTTAGTACTGAAAATGCTTCTGTTTTTAAAAAGCATTGACTTTTAGTTACTGACAGTCTGTGTCACTAATTTACAGTTCCAGTTTTCATGTTTGCCCTTTAGATCTTATAATTATTATAGATACTTCTTAAATGTATAAATGGGAAAAATGTGAGTGGAGCCAAAAGACTTAGAATAGAACAAAACTCAGCTACTTAGTAATTCTGCTAAAAAAAAAAAAAAAAAGAAATCATTTAACTTCCATAGACTTGGTTTTTCTGATCCAGGATTAGGTGATAATGTTACTTGCCCTGAGTGACTTTTAAAATTATTTTGAGCAACAAAATACATATGTCTTAAATTTTTTTAAGTTTGTTATGTTAAATCTTTTAAGAAAGTAACCCCACTAACTAACCTCTTTTGCAAACTGTCTACATTTTTAGGGACAAAGCTCATTTAACAGGAGATGAATTGACACTTGTAACAAATGAATGGTCCTGAAAGTGCTTTTGCTCATTAAACATGTTTTAGCTTGTGGTTGAGTTAAGTGTAAGATGATGAGAGACAGATGCACAAAAATTATCTTAAATTACACAAGGGCTTAAAAATTAAGGGACAACTGTTTCACAAAATTTCCTTATAGAAGACTCAAATAATCAGAAAATGATCTGACACATGCTGATCCTACATGGAAATTTAAGTGATAATGTCCCTGATTCCAGCATGAGATAGAGTGGAGATATCAAGTGGGACATGGCTGATTTCTAGAGGAAATACTCAAGTGCACACATGCTATTTTAATGTGGAAGTTTCAAAAGGAATTGGTGATTCTGGCTTGTCACCAAAATACACCCAAATTGTCAAAATTTGGATACAATGATATAAATATGTTATATTCTTGACTTGATAGTGATGTGAAGCAAAGTATCAGCAACCAATATAATCAATCATCAATATAACCAACAATGATTAAATATGAAGAATCTTAATAATAAAGACATTTATGCAGAGATCCTCAGAAGTAAAAATGCTGGAATGGAAACATGCTCAATATATGCTCTTTCAATATAAATATTCTAAACTACAGTATTCCTCAATGTGAAAAATAACAGCAGATTACAAAGGGACTTTTCGATGATGTCTGCCTCTGATTAAGAATATAGCTAGAAAACATATTTAAGTTTATCACCATTAAATAGGCATAAAAGTAAAAGCATTTTCAATGCAGCAAATGAGCTTAATTCTTGTAAACATCTGGAAATTAAAGGTAGGATAATAATGTTTTTTATAAATGAGTTCTCGGACTAGCAAGTACGAGATGGAAAGGAGAAAGATGCTTACCTTCAGTAATAAATCTTTTTTGCCATAACGAAGTTCCTTCAGCTGGGCTTGGATTTTTCTTGACTGCAAGAGCAGAAATATGGATTAGGGCTTTGATTTCATGTCTATTTCAAACCTGAAGTTTTAAATTCTTTCAAATTGCACAATAATAAATTTTACAGCCAAATAAAAAGGAGCCCAACTGGTTTGGAAATGAAACGGAAAAGCTTAATCTCTACTGGGGAGTCAGACATACAGCTATTGTAGGCAAGACATGAACATAAAAGTCCATTCCAAGGAAGCCCATTTTTTATTTTTATTTATTTATTTTTTAAATAATAGATTTTATTTTTATATTCCCCATACAATTGCAACCTCCCATTTTGACCCCAATCCCTCTCCTCCCACCACCCACCCCCCAAAAAGTGTCTCTGGTTCATAGTTTTTTGTTGATTTTGATTTTCACTTTCTTACAGTTATTCATTTTCCTGGTCCCTTATTTAAGTTTTCTAGATTCCTGCTACGAGTGAGACCATCCGGTATTTTTCTTTTTCTTTCTGGCTTATTTCGCTGAGCATGATCCCTTCCAGTGCCATCCATGTTGCTGCAAATGGCATCTGTTTATCTTTTTTGAATGCTGAGTAATATTCCATGGTATATATGTACCACATCTTCTTGATCCAGTCATCTATTTTTGGGCATTTGGGCTGTTTCCAAAGCTTAGCTATTGTAAACAGTGTTGCTATAAACATAGGGGTGCAGGTGTTCGTTGGAATTGATGTTTCTGTGTCCTTTGGGTAAATACCTAGGAGTGGAATTGCTGGATCATATGGAAGCTCTATGTTTAGTAGGTCCAGAAATCTCCACACAGTTCTCCATAGTGGTTGGACCAGTTTGCACTCCCACCAGCAGTGCAGGAGAGTTCCTTTTTCTCCACACCCTCGCCAACATTTGTTGTTGCTAGTTTTTTTTTTTAATATGTGCCATTCTCAGTGGTGTAAGATGGTATCTCATGGTAGTTTTGATTTGCATTTCCCTGATTACAAGTGATGTTGAACATTTTTTCATATGCCTGTTGGCCATTTGCATTTCCTCTTCAGAGAAGTTTCTTTTTAGCTCTTCTGCCCATTTTTTGACTGGGTTATTTTCTTTGTTGTTGCTGAGTCTCATCAGCTCTTTGCAGATTTTTGTGATCAGTCCTTTATCATTAGTGTTGTGTGCAAAAATGTTCTCCCAGTTGGTGGGGTTTCTCTTTGTTTTTGTTATTGTCTCTTTTGCTGTGCAGAAGCTCTTTAATTTGATGTAGTCCCAGCTGTTGATCTTTGCCTTCACTATCACTGCTTTGGGTGATGTGTCTGTAAAGATGTCTTTGATGTGAATATCACGTAGTGTTTCGCCTATATTTCCTTCTATGTATTTTGTGGTTTCAGGTCTTATGTCTAGTTCTTTAATCCATTTTGAGTTGATTTTTGTGTATGGTGTGAGGTAGTAGTCAAGCTTCATTCTTTTGCATGTAGCGACCCAGTTTTCCCAGCACCATTTATTGAACAAACTTTCTTTGCTCCAATGCATAGTCTTTGCTCCTTTGTCAAAGATTAGTTGACCATAAATCTGTGGGTTTATTTCTGGATTTTCTATTTGATTCCATTGGTCTGTGTGTCTGTTCTTGTTCCAATACCATGCAGTTTTGATGATTATGGCTTTGTAGTAGAGTTTGAAGTCTGGGAGTGTGATGCCTCCATTCCCTTCTTTTTTTTTCAGGAGAGCTTTGGAAGCCCATTTTTTCTTTTTTTTTTTTTTTGGAAGCCCATTTTTTCAAGGTGATATTTAAAGGGTGTTTTTTTCCCCCAAAGTTTTATTTATTTATTTATTTATACAAGCACTGGGTACAGTCAGAAGCATGGGAGAGTGAGAGAATTCACCAGAGCCAGAGTGGAGAACAGAACAGGCAGACTGACGAAACACACTGCTGAGGGGAGCAGTGGGTGGCAGGAGAGGTCTGCGTGCCATGTGGGACCCTCGCCCAGTGCCTGGGGATCGAACCGGTGCTGCAGAGGCTTCGGGCAGCTTCCCAGCCCAGGGCTCAACCACTGCTCCACCAGGGAGGCCCTAAAGTGTGTTTTTTTTAAATGATATTTTTACTTAGCATGTAAGAACTGAGGTGTTGGCCAGAGGTGCGGGGGTGAGTGGATTCACCACAGACAGGGTGGGGAACAGAACTGGATGAGTGATCTACTTGAAATACACTGCTGAGGGGAGCAGCAGGTGAGACAGAAGAGGTCTACTGCACCACGTGGGTTATCTCCCTGGCTGGCTGGGGATCCAACACGTGCTGCAGTGGCTGGCGATAACTTGATAGCACTTTTAACCACTGCACCACCAGGGAGGACCTAAAGGGTGTTTATTGTTCTTTTCTTGCATTTCTCTAACACAACACACACACACCACACTCACACACACATTTTAAGTCACTCATACCTCAACAACAATTCAATTTTATATGCTAAATGTAACCATACAACTGCATGTCTCAGTTTTCATTGTTCATTTTCAACTAATTATTAATTTAAGATTAAATGTGGCTAAGTTAACACTGATGATCAAATTTGACCTGACATATGCCCAAGTGTAAGGCAACAAGCAAATGTGACAGGAGGTGAGGAAGTCACTTCAAATGCTCAGATGCTGAGGTCAAGTTGTGAAAGGTATTTGTCCTTCAGAAGAAACAACTTTTAAGATCAGTATAATAGTAAATGTGCTTTGAACAAAGAAGTCTCTCCCAGCAGACATGTTTGGCCATCACACTGTAATAGTAAGACACAGGTGATGATCAGCTGTTCCCATTTTCTAGAGCAGACGCAATTTCAAACCTTCTAACAGAAGGACATCAGTCTTTCTCCATCTAACATTATAGATTCCAGTCCTTCAGCAGGATAAAGAACACAAATAGATTATCGACATCCCATTGGAAAAACAGTTGAATGGGAATGTAAAATGGTATAGTCACTGTGGGAAAATATTTTGTCAGTTTTTCATAAAGTTAAACATACACACATTGCATAATTATACAGCAATACTTTCTAGGCATTTACCCAAGAGAAATCATAATGTACATAAATAAATATTTATAGTACCTTTATTTATAATAGTTAAAAAGGAGAAACAACCCACCTGACTTTTAACTAGTGAATAGTAAAAAAAATATATATATATAGTACATTCATGAAATGGAATTCTGGAATACCACTGAGCAATTTTAAAAATGAGTTAAGAAATTTTTAAAAATGAATTGAAACATACAACAATGTGGATGGATGACAAAAGAATTACACTATGTGAAATAATTCAGAAGCTATATTTTATATAGCATCTTTTATATGATATTCTGGAACAGAAAAAAATAGGCACAGAAATCTGATTAGAAATTAATGGAGATTTTGGGGGAAAACAGAAATGCTCTCTTTCTCTTGAAGATATCCATTGTTCAAATTCATAAAATTTACAATTAAATAGGGTAAATTGTATGTAACTGTTGCTATGAAAATCCTTTTTAATAAATAAATTGCATTCATATCCTGACATACTGCAATTTTACAGTATCTTTGATTGCATAAGTCTTTTCCTGAAGTGACAGCAATTTCCTATCATATTCTGAACATTTTTAACCATGCAACAAAGTAGAATTTACAATGTGGGAGACTGTCACATTAGTGCCCTTTGGATTTATACTTATACCTAAGGACTTTACATTTACTACAATTCTGCTCTTCCTCACACAGTTTCTCAAGTTGACTGAAAATAATGATTTTTCAGACAGAGTAACTCATTACATTAGCTTTATCTCCAAGACATTTTCTGGTTTCCATGTCTATCCTTAATTTTGCACAACTGATGGTAAAAGACTATTTCTGTTATCTTTCCCAACTTCAAATGCACAGTTGATTGGAATTTTCTTCCTGCTGTTCCATCTGCTGTCTGGGACTCCTTTATAGCTATGACAGTCTCTTAGGAAAACAGACTCTTTAAAAACTAATGTTGAGCAATATCAATGGGAGAAGAGATTATAACTACATCTGGTGTGCATTATTTCCCCAACTTCACTTCTGTTCTTCTGCATAACATGTTCTGTCTTTCAAGTTACAGAAAGGACTCATTTTAACCATTTTAGGGATTCATTTTTAACTCATAATTACGTTGAATGAACCAAATACAATTGAAACTAGCCTTTCTAACTTAGACATTATTAAAATGCCAATTTTTATAGTATGCAATGATTCATTCAGAAGCTATAATAAAAACCCACATCTCATTTCTTCACTAAGTGACCATGAAAAGCTAGCTTTCTTGAGACAAGTTAGGGTTATTTAAAAGTAATTTTCATAATAGTAATTCACCACTAGTTTGCAGTGGTACATTCCACTTTTCTAATTTTCAGGGAGTTGCAAAGCAAAATTGTATCTAAAGATGTGATGAGAGTATGCCAAGTAAGAACAGACATTTTGAGTAAGCAATGTGTATTGCTGTAAAGCCCAATGACCTCTTTGGTGTTTTGTTTTGTTTTTTAATCTTTCTTACATCACTTTGAAAAGTTAAAAATATCAGAAGGCTAACTTTCCAACAGTTGAGATATCACATATTGGGGATGCCACTAATTTTCTTTTAAATGTATTATTTATACATACAAGAACTGGGGTACAAGCCAGAGGTGTGTGTGGGGGTGGTGAGAGGATTCACCAGAGACAGAGTGGGGAACAGAACAGGGAGATCGACTAAAATACACTGCTGAGGGGAGCAGCAGGTGAGTCAGGAGAGATCTGCTGTGCCACGTGGGTAGCTCCTTCCAGGGATTGAACTCATGTTGCAGCGACTGCTGATAGCTTCACAGGTTGTGTCTTAACCCCTTGAGCCACCAGGGAGGCTCGTATTACTGATTTAAATGTAATTTTACATCGGTGTCTGTGTAACGAAGTTTTAGTCCTCAACAAAATTAAAGTTTGTGATAATGTTAATGAGGAGGAGAAGGATGTTAGCAATTATCTAAAAAGATAAAGAAGTTTAATAAAGTCAACAAGGAAGAAGGTGATTATAATAGAACAGTTTAGCTCAGCTTACTTAGTCTACTTAAATGAATATATTAAATTCTAAGAGTTCGTCTTCTTAAATTTTATGCTCAAATAACATTTATTTCATGAAGTAATAGTGATAAATGGTATTTGTAGATGACTGAATTGTTTCTAATATTCTGTCTTGGAAAATTAAATCTATTGTCACTAGGATCTGGATATTTTATATATCTTTGAATACCAGATGTTTACAATCACTAATCAAGAAGACACCCTCTATTTGAGTTCCCAATCCAATAGAAATCATCATTACATTGTTTTGGTAGAGGTGGTGAAACAAAATAATTAAATTTGCCACCATAGTGCCTCCCCTGGTGGCACAGAGGTTGAGTGCTGGGCTGTGAAGCTGCCCGCAGCCTCTGTAGGGCCTATTTGATCCCCAGCCACCGGTGAGGGTCCCACATGGCGTGAGAGACCACTCCTGCCACTCCCGCTGCTCTCCTCAGCAGTGTACTTTGTCAGTCTGCCTGTTCTGTTCCCAGCTCTGGCTCTGGTGAATTCTCTCACCCTCCCGCGCTTCTGACTGTACCCAGCGCTTGTATAAATAAATAAATAAATCTTTAAAAATAAATAAATAAATTTGGTACCATATTCTTTGGAACATATCATGATAGATAAAAGTATATGTATGCATTATCTGAAATGATAACTCTTAATTTGCTGCATAAATAAAGAGATGGGGAAATGAATAAATAATTATCAATGTATTTCAATTCATTTTAATATCAAGCAATACTAATGTATAAAGCATCTAAGAATCCATAAGTTATAATACAGAAATAATATCCCCTCTAAGGAACAGAGATGAAGAAAAAAGTGACAGGAGATATTTTTTAACTTAGGAGCTAAAAAGAATTGGAAAGGCTCAATTGTTGTTTATGTGTTTGCTTCCAAACACCATAGACATACCTTCTCCTGGGACCCTTCCCTCTTTCATGTGCATGAGGGTTGTGCAGAAACCTGGAGATATTTCAATCATCCTGGAATATAGCTTTAATTCTGACAGTTCTCATTCAAAAATTTTACTACCTGATTATCCTTTTCTAAGTAATATTCAGAAACTACACAATATATACTATTTCTAGCAATTATAAATATAAAAGTCTATTTGCATCCAAAATGAAAAGGAAAAAATACACAAAAAAATGACAATGAATATATTTACGAGGCTGTGATTTTGATTATTCACCCTAATTGGCATCAACCTTTAGTTGCCATGAATTGGAAATTTCAATTATACCACATACTGTGTTATTGTAAAGACATTATAAATGGAGTGTTATAATAGTCTTTAACATTAATGTTTATAATAACTTTTGCATAATGTTTATAATAACTTTTGGAATATTCCTACCTTATTTAATGAAAGAAACCCAAGTTTTGGATAGGCACATGACCATTAACCTAATAAACTTTTCCAGCCTTCCTTCAACTTATCTAGGGATGTAACCTAGGTCTAGCAAATAGGGATAATAAAACATGATGATACTGCCTTGTGGACCCTTAAAATTATGCTTGTTGTCATCGGTAATCAATCCTGAGGAAAAAAGAACATGGTCCCTAACTTCAGACTCTTCTACAAAGCTACAGTAATCAAAGCAGTACATAACCGAAGTAAAATATAGACATAGAGATCAATGAAATAGAATTGATATCACAAAAATAAAAGTATACACATATGGATGATTAATTTATGAGAAAAGAGCCATGAGTATACAATGGAGGGAAAAGAAATTTCTTCAAAAAACACTTTTCAGAAAACTGAACAGCAATAAGCAAAAGAATGAAGTGAGAGCACTATAGTACATCATATACTAAATTTAATTAAAAATGGATTGAAGACTTGAATATAAGATCTATAGGCATAAAATACATAGAAGAAAACATAGGTGAATAGCTCTTTTATTCTGGTCATAGTGATGTCTTTGTGGATTCTAACAGCAAGAAAAGTGAAAGAGAATATAAACAAATGCGATTACATCCAACTAAAAGTTTTCTGCACAGCACAACAGAACAAAAAAGCCACTATTAAAACAGAAAGGCAGCCTACTGAACACCCAAATACTCACCTCTTCTGCACGGAGGCCACACATCTTGTTTCCTGACAACAGCTTATTTTTCAGGCTTTTATTCTAAAGACAGAAACATAGTTTTATTGGTAAGAAGTAACAAAACATTAAGAATTTCCTTAAGTATCTCAGCAGCTATTCTGTTTTAATCACAGATAGGTTCTCCTTGATGTGAGCTGTAATGGTTTTATATGAATTCAGCATAATCTTTAATGTAAAAGAATGTTTATTTTATTACATTAAAATGTTAATATAGTAGCATGAACACATGCATTGGAACTTTATTTGGTATTACACTGAGTTTGTGTTTTATTTTCATATAGCACTTTGATTTTATAGTATGATTTTTATATATACAGTATATAATTTTATAGTACATAATTATATATACTTAATTTTATAGTATATAATTTAATTTATAGTCTATAATATAGTGCATAATTTAATTTATAGTATATTATTTTATTGTCTATAATTATATATATAAGTATGATTTTACTATACTTCATATAGTATGATTTTAGTTTCAAATCTGCAGTTGGTGCCAGTTTCTGAAAGCACGCCTCTGAACAGCAAGCATTTATTCCCACTATCATTTGGATGCTGCTCCCATTGTGTTCCAGTATAACATAGCCACAGACCCATTGTCAGGATGTGCCTTTCCTTTAAAGACCATAGTTTCAGAATCGTTTTATATTCTTGATTTCTGTACATTTCACTTAGGCTTCTTGATGCTCAGAAGCAATTTCCTTTTCCAGGCTTTAGAAGAGTGCTCTATGGGCTGGAAGTGAGTATAGACACTTTGTTAACCTTTTGACTTGCCACGATTGATCTAGGTCAATTGGCAAATATTTTTTACTTCCAACATACAAGCTACCAGTTCCTAACCATATAACCTTAAACCTTAAACATTTACTTTATTATTCATCTTTTCTGTTTTTTTTTTTTCCCCTAAGTAATGAGGTACCTGGATTCCTTTTAGACAGTCAAGCTAAAGAAGAAGTGAAAACTTTGTAAAACCAACAGGACTTTCTTTATAGGTGCAAACAATATAACAGTAAAGTACACCTCATGTATAAATGACTCTAAAAAAAACTCAATTTAAGAAGCACCATGAGCCAACTGAAGAAATTTATGCAGAGTGAATGAATAAATGAATGAATACATCAAATTTAAGAGTTCTTTACTCACAATTCCACCTGATTTTCAACATCGTTTTTGATTTTATTTTCTTATCATTCAGTGATAGGGTACAGCTGCCTTGGTTTGAAAGGATTCTTTGTGTAATTTTTCCTCTTTAGCTAAGAGTTGAAATTCTAAAAAGCTCATTTAGAATTTCAATACCATGAAATGTTTTGCAAAAATGAGGAGTTATCTTGATTCACTCAAGTAATGTATTTTTTGCAAATATTTGCACTCATCATACAACAAAGCACAAGATTAGGGTTTTCAAAGAAAATTTAATGTACATTATCCCCATATTTAAAGCTTGTTAACTACAATAAGGGAATATATACTGATATTCAAACTATGATGTTGCTCAGCTCATATTTTAGTTTAAAAAACACCTGAGTTTTCATTCTGCTCATGTCTTTGATTTTTTCATAATAAAAGCTTTTTTCCTAATAAAATAGTATATTTTTTTCTTTTAGATTTCTGATATTTTTTGTACATCAAGATATTTTTACTCTCTCCAAAAATTTTAATATTTGCTTAGATTTTTATATTTTAGATTTATATTGATTTAGTGGACTGGTGAAATTCAAATAACATCTATAGTTTGTTTAATAATATTGTATTATTAATTTTCTGATTCAATAGTGCATTATTACTCTCTGTGTTGTTACATCAGAGGCTTTTGGGTAAGGGGTAATGCTTTCTTATGTCAAAAATTATTTCAAAATAAAATGTTAAAATGTCAAAAAATAAAATTAACATTAAAATCCATGCATATACAACTGACAGATGAAATGCATGAAGTACATCTAATAAGAGGATTTATGTGCCAACACATTCCATGTACACATGAATAACATTATTAGAGGTGACAATAAATTTGAACATATACATATATATATATATATAAATTGTGTGTAGTCTATATACTTAAAATTTGATCTGAATTCAATTAAATCTCCCTTTCTTTCATAGATCAGATGAACATATAAAGGAACTTTTATGATTATATATACTATTGTTCTTTAATCACATCTCTGTGTCAACAGAAGTTTAGAATCCTTTTCTCTTAGAACATACTCAATTGTATTTTATGATATAACTACAAGGATCAACTTACACCTGAGAGTTAAGGGTTATATGTCTTAGATCTAAAGGAGAATTTCCTATCATGTTGTTCAATCACAAGCAGCTTACATGTTTCTATTAAAAAAAATGTCTGGAGTTTCCTCAGTCTACTAAAAATGGAGCTACTATATGACCCAAAGATTCCACTCCTAGGGATCTACCCAAAGGAAACAAAAACATTGATCCAAAAGACCACCTGTACCCCTATGCTTATTGCAGCACTATTTATAATAGGTAAAATCTGGAAACAATCCAAATGACCAAAAATAGATGACTGGATCAAGAAGATATGGTATATATACACAATGGAATATTACTCAGCAATCAAAAAAGATAAACTCATGCCATTCACAGCAATGTGGATGGAGCTAGAAGGAATTATGCTCAGTGAGGTAAGTCAGAAGGAAAACGAAAAATGTCGGATGGTTTCACTTACAGGAGAAATATAGGCGAACCAAACAAGACATCAGTATAAAAAATAATAACAATACAAAACACAACAAAACAAATACAGACAATTATAAACCAGAGGGAAGAGGAGGGAGAGTAATCAGAGGGAGGGAGGAGCACAGGGGACTGTGGTGATGGTGCGCAGGTGCATTGGTGAAGGAAATTCTGTGGGGACTACACCTGAGGGGGTGGGGGAAGCAAACATTGTTTAAAAGTAAATGAAAAATGGTGTAAAAAAATACATATAAAAATAAAAAAATAGAAACAATTTACGTCAGTTAAAGCAAAGTCAAATTCACTTGAGAGTCTGTTTATTCATTCTGTTCCATTTTAATGTGATAAAGTAGTGACTAGAATGTTCTTTCGCTGAAGAGTTTATGACAGACTTGGACACTGTACCTCTGCTGTACAGGGAAGTCTGTCACTCCCTGACATAGATATTCTTGTGACCACCCAAATATGGGCAGTGAGTGTATTCTATATTGATAGTCCTCTCTGGCAGTAATTTTGGGCAACTGTTTAAAGAATTATGCTTTCATTAAGCTAAATATCATTTCCAGAGCTTAAAAATTAGTGTACTTCATTATTTTGAAATACACCCAGAACTGGGGATAATTAATTATAATCACCCACAAAAGAGCCAATCATGAGACATATGGGAACCTTGTCAAGGCAAATGCTGTGGCTGTTGCTATGTTATTTAGAACATCGTGAATGGCATAGAAAGCTGAAAAGGGACCTCGACAATTCACAGATTTAACCTTTCCACTTGTGATGAGCAATCATACTTTTTTTGTTTGAGAAAAATTATGACTTGATATCATTTAGACATTAAGAACATAACTTTTATAGTTTTGTAAGCAGACTTGTATAATTTCCTCTACCCTCTAAACAATGGGTGCATCCCTATCAAAGCTGATGATGCTTTTACAAGATCTAAAATAGCAACTTACACACATAATTACATCCAAAATGCTAGGAACCAACTATGCTTGTGCCTTATTTGAGGGGATATAAAGCAAAGTTTATTAAAGAATCATCAAATGTTTAAATGTCTGGTTCTTTTTCTGTTACACTTTTACTGTTCTTTCTTCTAATGATGGTTCCATGATAATAATAATAATTATTATTTTTATTTTTGTGTAGAAGAGCTGGGGTTTAGGCCAGAGGTGTGGGATGTGACAGATTCACCAGAGACAAAGTGGGGACCAGAACAGGCAGATTTAATGAAATGCACTGCTGAAGGGAGCAGCAGGTGAGACAGGAGAGGTCTGCTGAGCCATATATGGGTTAGCTCCCTGGCCAGGGATCAAACTCAGACCTGGCCTTAGAGGTGATAGCACTGAGACTTAACCCCTAGACCACCAGAGAGGCCCTCTCTGATTTTTCTGATAGGAAATATTTTCCTTGCGAATTCCATGTAACTTGTGTAACTACCTATCATACCAAGGAAAAGGATAACTCACGCCCAATCAACGTGTCTTAGTTAAGATTTGGTAAAGTAACCTAAGTATTACTAAGACTAAAAAAATATTTTCGTTTCAAAAATCATAAATAGGTGTTAGGGGTCATTGTTAAGTCAGAATTTGAGAACAGGTCTGACCTAGAAAATTAAAACCTGATTATGAAGGAAAATACTGAATCCCCATGATGATGTTGCTGCCTCACCTCCTTTTCATACAACCTTGCCTGAAACTCATACATACCTGGAATTTTCAGCTTCATCCTTCATATGTCAACCCCTCTGCTCTCTCAACATCATACTTATTTTTGCCTTCCCTATCTTATGTAATCACAGAACTTTGTCATTTCCTTAGTAACCAGAACAGTAAAAAATAACATCCAACAAACCAAGCTTCTATCACATGTTAAAGTCATAGATTACCAGAATGTGGACATGGAATATTTTCATTGATTTGGGTGTCTCTAAATGGAAGGCAGACCTTGCTTACTAGGGAATGCCTCCAATTGTATTATTTACTGCATAAACTTTGGTTAGCTTAAATAAATATCCCCACTGACTTCCTGGGAACCCAGTGTGTGCATGTGTCAGCCCTACCTAAATATGTTATTTAATATTTCCCAAATTCTATATATATTAAAGTGATATTTGATAGTAATCATTTTTTTTCTTAAAAAGCATGTCTGCTAAATCTAGCTTCAATTTTTACCAGGAAACTTATAATGTCACATATTCAATATTGCTTACATGATAGTTTTAACCCAACAAAAATTCTGGGCTACAAAAGAGTTATATAAATCTAGTATATTACTATAATCTTGATATATGTAAACACAAATATTACAAAGTTACTGTTTCTCATTTTACAAAGTGCTTTCAAAAGATATTAAGAATTAATAGGAGGGGCCTCCCCGGTGGCGCAGCGGTTGAGCGCTGGGTTGCGAAGCTGCCCGCGGCCTCTGCAGCGCCGGTTCGATCCCAGGCTGCTTCCCGGCCACCAGAGGAGGGTCCCACATGGTGCGCAGACCTCTCCTGCCGCCCGCTGCTCCCCTCAGCAGTGTACTTCGGTCCTTCTGCCTGTTCTGCTCCCCGCTCTGGCTCTGGTGAATTCTCTCACCCTCCCGCGCTTCTGACTGTACCCAGTGCATGTATAAACAAAACAAACAAACAAATAAATAAATAAATAAAACATGCCTCTATTAAAAAAAAAAAGAATTAATAGGAACTTTTATTGCCAATAAGAGCAATTAATGGCTAAATTGAGCAAAGCATTAATTTATTGTGAACTTTTCATGTAGAATAAAGAGAAATACTGGGGAATAAAGCTCAGATAATAGGCATGAGCCAAGTAGGAGGAAGCATCCACGATTATAAGACAGGAATAGAATTATTATGACAACTGAACGAGAGGCTATAAATCACTGTATTTCATTCAGGGTGGAATGATGAAGACTCAATGAATTTTCATGGTAAAAGGCACAACCTGGGAGCACTTACGATTGTTAAATATAATAAATTATTAAATTGTGTTTATCAGAATATTTTCTAGAGTTAAATAAAATACACCAGTGCTGCCAGGCAGTTGAGAACATGTGTTAAATTCTCAAAAGTGCAATTAAAGGTAAGCCAAAAGCAAAACACCTGCAGCAGTATTTAATAGAAAACCAGATATTGCTATGTCTCACTGCAGAAAGTATCTCCTATTTTAGAACTTCCCAAAACTGATTATGTAAATCACACTCAATATCACTGCTTAAGACCTCCATTTGTGTCAATTTAAATGTGCCTGAAAAATGGGCATACACTTTCAAGTAAACCATTTTGTAACAGGAATCTTCTATGCCATATTAAGGAGAGAAACATAGTTTAGGGGTAAAGTGTAATGGAAATATTCTAGAAAAAGTACTGGCAGGTGACATGTTTTTTGTATGATTTCCCTAAGAATTCCATACATCTCAAGGAGGGATGGGGTACTGGACAGAGATTTAAACCGTGAGTATTTACTTTATCCATTTTTAGACATTTTTTTCCACTTTTTATGTTTCTGAAATTAAGATTTGAGAACATGATGCACTGTTCATTTACTCTTCATGGTTTCACCCATCCCAAGAATGTTGTTTACTCAAATAATCTACTTCAAAATCAATGACTCCTTGTATGTTAAATATTCTGATTCCAAAGTTCTTGGTTCTTGCTTCAAAATAAGAGGTAAAAAGTTCAATAAAAGGGAGAGTTTTTTCTCCTGCCAAGAAAAGCTTAGCTGTATAGTAACTAAGGAAAATGAGGACACACACATACATGCATATATACATATATTTAATTTATAGCTTTTAAATTTAGATATATATGTACATATCTGTATATACACATATATTTATAGCTCTGCTTGTGGGAAGAAAGTAAAGACATGCCCTTCATTCTACTGAGTTAAGCATGAGCAGAACCCAAATATGCATGAACATGAAACTGATCTTTGAGTTTTTATTTATTTTTTTAGGATTGATTTACTTATGCATCCAAGAACTGGGGTGTAAGCCAGAGGTGTGGGGGGTGAGAGGATTCATGAGAGTCCAGAGATAGTGGGGAGCAGAACAGGTAGATCTATTGAAACATACTGCTGAGGGAAGCAGCAGGCAAGACAGGAGAGCTCTTCTGTACCATATGGGTTGCTCCCTAGCCAGGCGGGTGGGGATCAAACTTGTGCTGCAGTGGCAGGCGATAGCTTGATAGCACTGTCTTTCACCCCTGTGCCACCAGGGAGACCTGATCTTTGAGTTTTTAAGTATATATATATATATATATATACTCGCCAGGCAATATAATACATTATGATTTATAAAATAACTTTGCTTCTGAAGCAGTAACTAGGTGATTATAAGCAAAGATCCCATACATTTGCTATGAACATTGAAATAATGGCTGCAAAGTATTGGGCAAGTGTTTCACATACAGTGGGTAGCTAAAATTAACATCATAATAATAATAATTGCTATTGCTAACAATAATTATTAGAATGGTAACCTAGATTGTCTTCTTCTCTGCAACCATTTGCTCATGTCTCTCAAGTTCTAGTCCTTAAAAAGTATCTCGTCTTTAAATGTATTTCTTACTATAGAGTAGAAAATATATTTTCCTATTATAGAGAAATCTGGACTTTGTCATTAGACTTCATCCTTTGTCTTATCATCATGTACTCCTCCCATTCACTTATACTTAAGTCTTGAGGGTTGTGTTAAATTTTTGATGTTTTTAAAATTCTAAAGATATTTGTTTTCTATCTTCAGGTGTTTCTAAGTTATTTAAGGTTAATGTCTTTGTGCATCAACTTTCTTCAATGCCATAAACAGCATTCTTCTAGATTATGGACACAATGTTTGTGCTGAATATGAAACTAAAAATCTAAAGTTATATCATTTATCAGAGTTGGATTTCAGTTTACTTATATAATTTTCAAATTATATATTTCTTCTGTATTCATGGGAAAATAAAGGTGTTTACAGGTAGAAAGTACATTATGGTAAATATTAATGGGAAGTTTTGCTTTATTTTTTTATTTTTTAAATACTTTTTTTTATAGAGGCATGTTTTATTTATTTGTTTGTTTGTTTGTTTTGTTTATACATGCACTGGGTACAGCCAGAAGCGCGGGAGGGTGAGAGGATTCACCAGAGCCAGAGCGGGGAGCAGAGCAGGCAGAAGGACCGAAGTACACTGCTGAGGGGAGCAGCGGGCGGCAGGAGAGGTCTGCATGCCATGTGGGACCCTCCTCCGGTGGCCGGGGAGCAGCCGGGGATCGAACCGGCGCAGCAGAGGCTGCAGGCAGCTTCACAACCCAGCACTCAACCGCTGCGCCACCGGGGAGGCCCTTTGCTTTATTTTAAAGCACTAGGGTAGATGTCTGTTTCAGAAGTAGATACACAATAATAAAGTAGATTTCCTACTCTGAGTGTCTATAGCTATAGTAATGCCAAATCTGCATTGGATCAAATGCAGAATCTTAGAAAGTAGTTCAGCATGATCAGTAACTTCAGTTCACTAGTATGTTACATTTCTTTATGTTATAGAGAAATCTGGACTTTGCCTCACTTAATGAATAGAACAAACTGAGCTAAGTTTTTAACACTGGTTATATGGTTTCTTCTGTATATTTGCTCAAATCATCTTTGAGTCTTGATAAAGCTGCTAGTCCTTATGAATGATAACTACTTAGCATTTTCTATCAAACTAAAAAAATTCAGATGGATGAATAGAATAGCTTGAAAGTTTGATGCTAAACTCAAGTTGCTTTTGGGGTGCCAAATTCATCTGCTACATTTTTCTTAAGCACAAGTTTGTTCAGTACCATCTGAAAATCTGTAATTATTCTTCTAGTATCCTTTCCTGGTTTCTAAACTTAATAACCCTACTTCAACACTTGGATGCCAAGTGACTGGGCTTGCTGTGAGAACAGGGACTGCCAGTTTTATGCCAGTTTATACTTTTCCTTTTGAAAGGAAGTTAGATCAGTATGAAATTTTTGCATTTCAATGTTGTAGGGTAAAGAAAATGTCAGGCTTTTCTGCCCTTCCGCCATCAGGATAGATGATGGATCCTTGTCCTGAATGCATGCCTGATGGCGGGCACCTGGAGTAGGGTGTGGGCATAGGTAGATGGGATTCAGCTGAGCTAAGACTGTGCTTTTAAGGGCGGCGCCACAGGGACGCCAGCAGCACCAGCAGCAGCAGAAGTAGTAGAAGCCGAAGCCGAAAGAGAAGCCGAGAAGCAGCAGAACCAACTCCAGAGAGCCCAGATAGAGTGAAGACTTGCTGGGGGCTGGGAGGCCTGCTAGCCTGCCAGCCCCCCAGCCAGCACCCCTGCCTGCCATATGCCTGGTGAACCCCAAATAAAAGACCTGCAAAACCACTGAGGACTCTGACTTCTCCTTTACCCGGTCTGCATGGGATCAGACAACCTGCCCCGTGTCCGTTCCTGACCTTACAAATGTGTTCTGATTTTGGAGGGAACAACTGTGTTCAGAGTGCCTTTCGAATGCTGTGGAGGAGGCAATGCTCATATGATGATGTTGGAGGATTTCATGGCAAAGGCAATCATTTTACAATTAAACTTGTGTATGTAGATAATGAAAAGAACCCTACCTCCTTGAGAAAAGTCAACACAGTTTAACAACCAGTTTCACTAGTGACTTACTAGAGTCTCGAAATGAATTGTCCATATCAGCAGCTTTAGCATCCCCTGGTATAGGGTAAGGTAAAAAGTATCAGGCTTTTCTGCCCTCCTGCCATTAGGATAGATGAGGGAACCCTGTGGCCCTGAATGCAAGCCTGATGGCGGGCACCTGAAGTGGGTACACCTGGGCTGAGAGACTGAGTTTACAAGGGTGGCGTCAACGGGACGCCAGCAGAAGCCAAGAATGAACAGAAGACGAGAGAAAAAAAAGAAAGAAACAGGGTCCTCCCCTGGTGGCGCAGCGGTTGAGCGCTGGGCTGCGAGGCTGCCCGCAGCCTCTGCAGCGCCAGTTCGATCCCCAGCCGCTGGGCGAGGGTCCCACATGGCGCGCAGACCTCTCCTGCCACTACCGCTGCTTCCCTCAGCAGTGTACTTCGTCCTTCTGCCTGTTCTACTCCCCGCTCTGGCTCTGGTGAATTCTCTCACCCTCCTGCGCTTCTGACTGTACCCAGTGCTTGTATAAAATAATAAAAAAAAAAGAAGAGAAGCAGAGAGAACGCCAGAGAGCCCAGATAGAGTGAGGGTTTGCTGGGGGCTGGGAGTACTGCCAGCCTCCCGGCCCCCCAGCACCCCTGCCTGCCATGTGCCTGGTAAATCTAAGTAAAAGACCTGCAAAAGCCACTGAGGACTCTGACTCCTCCTTTACCCAGTCTGCTGGGTCAGAAAACCTGCTCTGTGGTCTTCCTGCCCCTACACCTGGATACTCATTAGAAACACAAATTCATAGGCCCCCAAATCACCCAATTTACAGAATCAGAAACTCTTGGGTGTGGAACCTCGCTCTTTGCATTTTTTTTTTCCTACCCGCTCTTTGCACTTAATAAACCCTTCAGTTGATTCTCCTGTTTATTCAAAGTTGAGAAGCAATAGTGAAAGCAATTGTAAAAATCTGCTCCAGATTTAAGCAGGAATAATGTGATAGGCATTCTATTTTTGGTTTTGCTAAATAACAATTTTCTAGTTTATATCACTTACACATAGTTGAAGTTAATAACTCACATTATCACCTCCACCACCACACCTTGAGTGATTCAAAAAATAAAAAATAAAGATCTATAGATCTAACCAGCACATGGCTACCTACATATGCTACTCTAATATCAAACATTACTAAATAGTTCTCTCCTATATGGGAAAAGCACTTATGAATCTTTCTAGCTGCAGTATGTGACAATGCTATTTTTCATAATCATGGGAATATGATTCAAAAAACCTTTAACATAAACCTTGCTCTGCACACTCTTCATGAATAATAAATCGATCATCAAAAACAGTCTTTCTAATGCCCACATTCACAGGCATTCCCTTGGTATTCTGTAATACAAAGGGTTTTGGAACTCAGCATTGCTGCTACTTGACTTCCAGTTATAGTTCCCAACAAGCTCCTCAGTGCCCTGAAGCTAAATGTAGTCTCAGCTAGAGTTTTCAACTCAAAGTCTCCTGACCTAGAGTTTACACATATCTTAAGTCTCATTCAGACTTGGAGGTAGCCATTTGTAGGATAAGTGAATTAATCAGGCTTTTTACACCTCTATCCTCTATGACTATTGCCTGTGGCCTTCATTGTGTTGATGTAGAAGGACTTGAGAGCATGGGTGTGGGGCACGCATGTCTGATTGTAGATGACGTATGAGAGAGAATGTCAGAGAGCCCAGAGAAAGAGCATAATGATTCATGGGGAGGCCAGGAGGCTGGGATGCCTGCCCACCTCCCAGATCCCCTGTATGGCTGGTGCCTACCTCCTTGCCTAGTGTGCCTGTATAACTGGTTCTATGGGAGAGCATTAAAGCCTGAAAAATCCACTGAGGACTCCAGGCTGCACTTTGTCTGCCTGAATCCATAGTGAACCCGCCCTGTGCTTGCTGGCATTAGACCTTTATTTTTTTTTTTTTTATAAGTTGCCTGATTGTAGGGTAAGAGATGGTCAGGCTTTTGTGCCTGTTGGCCTCTGTGGCTATCACCTGCAGCCTTGAATGCAGGGCGGTGCTTGGGAGCGTGGGTGTGGAGTGCGAATGCCTGATTGTGCACACCTGGAGTGTGGTATGGGCATTCATTAGTGGGCATGCCTGGGCTTGGAGGCTGAGGATATAAGGGTGGCAATGGTGGTACAGCTATGAGAGGATGAATGACTACTGAGAGGCAGGACCATGAGAGAATGCCAGAGAAAGCCCAAACAGTAAAGATTTATCAGGGGCTGGGAGGCCTGCCAGCCCCCTTGCTTGTCCTGTGCCTAGTTGCTGCACTACACTAATATAACTCATGACCGTTGTCACCTGATGTGAATCTTTCTATTGATACTATTTCGCTTACCTGTTATGTCTATGATATCCTCACATCTATATCTATTTACCACCATCAAGGAAAGGGAAAAGACAGGCATAAGTGCTTTTTATTTATGAATACCTTCAAGGAGGAGTCAAAGGCTCTCCTGTTACAGAAAAGAGACCCAAGCTTAGGTTCATGGCCCACCATACTGTAAAGAAGGCTGCTGAAAAGTTTTTTTTTTTTTTCTGGGTGCCAATTTGCTCAAATAAAAATAGTGTCTTTTTAGAACAAAGAAAACAGCTATTGAAGGGGGGAATTATCAATTTTTTTTTAAAAAATATTTATTTATTTATTTATAAAAGCACTGGGTACAATCAGAAGTGCGGGAGGGTGAGAGAATTCACCAGAGCCAGAGCAGGGAGCAGAGCAGGCAGAAGGACCGAAGTGCACTGCTGAGAGGAGCAGCGGGCGGCAGGAGAGGTCTGCGCGCCAAGCAGGACCCTCCTCCAGTGACCGGGGAGCAGCTGGGGATCAAACTGGTGCTGCAGAGGCTGTGGGCAGCTTCGCAACCCAGCGCTCAACCGCTGCGCCACCAGGGAGGCCAGGAATTATCAATCTTTGCCAGGGTTGTTCACTCCTCTTACCAATTCAGAACCTGGATTTTAACTCTTAAAATAGGAAGTGAAAGCAGAAATTTAAAAATTATCAGTATTAAAGTTAGTTAGCCGAACATGTGAGAAACACCCCTTTTTTTAAACTAGAAATATTACTTCACCAAGTAATACTCTGTAAGTCTGTGGGTATCAGTCATGAACACCAGTCCTTGACCCAAGTCACTTATTATCCATCTGATGAGAAGACATCACAGATGAAGGGTTTAGTCGATGATTCTCACATTGGGGTCCATAAAATCACCTATAGTTTCACTTGGAATATTGGAAATAAATCAGAACCCTCATTCCTGCCTAAACTGGGTGAATCAGAATTCCGGTAATGTAGACCAGGATTCTATATTTTAGCATTACTTCTAGATTGTAGTGCCAGCAAGGCTCAGAGCAGGTTCTCTATGATCCACCATTTGTACTGCAGCACCCAGGTACATGGCAGGCAAGAGCCCCGGGCGCCAGGAGTCTTGCAGGCCTCCCAGCCCCTGGTGAATGTTCACTCTTTCTAGGCTCTTCTCTGCTTCTGATTCTGCTACCATTGCTGTTTCTTCTACAACTACTGGTGTCCCCGTGATGCCGCCCGTAAAAGCTCTCAGCCCACTTACACATGCCCTCACCCTACTCTGGGTGTCTGCCATCAGGCATGTGTGCAAGCCCACAGGTGTCTATCATAAATGTCAGGAGGGCAGAAAATCCTGATAATTTTCTTCTACCCTACATAGATTTATACACATTAAGATTTAAAGCCACTGTAGAAGGAGAAAAATAAATGAATATACTTTAATTCTTTCAGGATGTCTCCCCCCTGCAGCACTTTCCTATAACTAACGTCCTTCTGCAGAGTCTACAGGTTGGTCTTTCTAGGCTTATTAATCACTGGCAGTTTTTAGAGCTCAAATGTTATAGGAAGATGATATATATATATATATATATATATATAGAATCACCAAGAACAGTGAAACTTTAGTTTTATCTTTTGCAAGCTTCTTTACAACCTTGTGAAATGGCTAGAAAGATGTGGTTTTCCTACCTACAGGTAAACTAAACTCACAGAAATGTCAAGAGATTGCACAATGCCACACAGCTCTTAGCAGCCGGAGGTGAGATTCAGATCTTTATTTGACCCCAAGCCCAGTGCTCTTTACCATCTTGCAACAGTCTCCCCAATAATGAGGTTAAAAGCATAACCTCAAGCATTCTGAACTTCAGATTTTACACTTCTAACTCATGAGATCATTCACTTTGACATCTCTCTCCCCTGTACTTACAATTTATCCCATTTAGAAAGTCTACTTAGCAATTTTTCACAATGAAAATGATATCAAAGATCAAAAGGTTTCCTGAGGGAAGGAGAGAAGAAATACTAAATGCCTAATCCAAGCACTTATCGAGGCTCTTCACATTACAGATATGTCACACTTTGAAAAACAGTTTCCGTCACTCTCTTATTCTGACTTACAGCGTGCACATGATCAGGATCCTGCACTTACCTCTCCTCTAGTCATGTTCAACAGTCTGAAAAAATTCTCTACCTAAGGAATGTATGAATAGATAAAAAGATTCTGAAGTCACTAATTGCCATTTCATTTTCAAAATTTGGAAAGACCTGTGATTTGTACAAATTGTGTGCCCACATTTGATTCTTCTTGTGGTGTGACTGTTTTTTAGACCAGCACTGAGTTTTTAAAACATTAGAGTCTGTGAATGAACTGTCATCACATCTGTCTTAATTGCATTTCCATCTGCTCCTGCAGGGTGCACCTGTACTTGGCTGATTAGACAAGAACAAGGAAAAAAGTCTTCTAATATCATTCTCCTTAGCCAAACCAACCAAGCATTTTTCACTTTATTTTATAGAGTGTTGGGGGGGAGGGAAGCATGGAAGAGAATTCACAAGACATATGTTTTCATACTGGGTTTCCCATTTACAAGCTGTCACCATGGACATATCTGTACTGTGACATTTCTAAGCCTCGGTCTCTCCATCTGCAATCATGTCTGCTTCTTCACAATGTGAGTGTGAGAATAAAAGGAAATAATAAATGTGCAAATGCTTTGTAAATATAAAAATGCAATTTTGTATATGCCCTATAGTCGTATGATACTGAAATTGAAGCGTAAACTAAACCTTATGGAGGGAAGTAATCTCTTAAAATAGGGGGTTTACTGGTTGATAAAAAAAAAATCGTATGTATGCTATTGCTCCCAGATGCTTAAATTACTCTCCATTTTCGGTGAGTATAAAATGGGGAACCAAGCCATGCAAGAAGAAAGGGCTATTGAAGAATTGATAGGTAATTAACATTTTAAATATGCTTTTTAATCCTCCAAAATGTTTTAATCTCCTCAAATGGCTTAAAAGCTGTACTACTGTGCTGCTTCAGTAAGGGCAGGGAACAAAGCACTTAGATTAGGCAGTACAGCTGAGACTGCAGCAAATGAAGCAAGCAAATACAGAGTAACATCATTCCAGATGGATGTAAGTGCTCATAATTAGGTGCAAACATTGTATAAAGCATGTTTATTAGAGGGAAGAAACCTTCAATGTTACCAAATTAGACTAGCACAGTGTATAAGGTGAATTTTCAGTAACTGTAGGTAAAGATTGAGAAAAGTCTGCAGATGATAAAAACCTATCTGTTGTAAGAAATCAATAGTCAAGTAAAGATTGATGTGGGAAAAGATGGGGTTTGGACACATAAAAGGGGGTTGAATCAGAACAACCTGATTACTGTAATTAGAACAATGAGGACAGCGAAGAAGGAGCCATGGATAAGAGGTGGGAAAAGTACAGAAGGTGGAGGAAGAAGAGAGGCAGGAAGAGGAGAATCAGAGAAGATTGGAATACAATAAATTAACAAAATTCACGAAACTCCCAGTTTCCACTGTTTCCTCAATAAGCTTCCTTCATAAAGTTTTGAATCAAAGTTTTTCACCATATACTACTGATTCTCAATGTGGATTCTAAAGAACACTGACTTTATGGAACAGCAATAAAGATAACATCACAAATAACTTGGTGATTAAATGAATTTGACAAGCATTGCTCTTTGATGAATGGCATCTCAGAACCCAATTTAAAGAGAACATGAGAGTCCTCAGGGGCAGATTAGAGGTTGTAGTACTTCAGCGGAACTTGGGCTCCCTTGAAAAGGCCGACAATTAAAATCATGACTGAAGAACCCAGAGGGGATAAATTCAGGTTGACAGCAGAATGGGTGATTTCTGGAATCAGGTGCACACAATGACTGGTTATTGGCAGCAGACTGATGGAAGAGACGACAAAACTGCAAGAGACTAATTATAGCTAGATAAAAGGGAACATTATATTAGTAATTTGAGGTTATTAATTGGCCATTTCCATAGAGAAATTGTGGTGGATAACTTTCCTAGTAATTAATGTAATTTATATTCAAAAGCAATCAATTTTTTTATGTCTCAAGTGGATTTAAAAAAATCTAAAAATAATACATAGGGAAGTCAAGTATAATGAAAGAGTATTTTTAAACACTAAAAGAGATAATAAACTTGTATAAATCTTGGGAAGTTACTTGAAAATAATTTTTTTTTAAAAAGATTTATTTATACAAGCACTGGGTACAGTCAGAGACGTGGGAAGGTGAGAGAATTCACCAGTGCCAGAGCGGGGAGCAGAACAGGCAGACTGATGAAATACACTGCTGAGGGGAGCAGCGGGCGAGACAGGAGAGGTCTGTCATGCCATGTGGGACCCTCTTTGGGGGCTGGAGATGGAACTGGTGCTGCAGAGACTGCGGGCATCTTCGCAGCCCAGCGCTCAACCCCTGAGCCACCAACGGAGGCCCACTTGAAAATAAATTAACTATCTTAAGACTCTTATTGGACTATAACTCAACATTATTAATTCTTTAGAATGAACCTAACTATAGTACTTTAAGGGGGAATAACACCAAAGAAAATGTGAGAAAATAGGTGTATGGCTGCTGTCTCTTTTTCTAATTGTCCCATTTGTTTGTTCTGTCATTCTCCCAATTACATCTAGGAGAGAGCTAGTTAGGTAGTAATTAGCTTTAACACCTGCTAGACACCTTTGCCAAGATACCGTGAATTTGCTTGAGGTGAATCTACAGGCATCAATAATAAGGGGCAAAAAGTTCAAAGGGAGCTAGGAACATATAGCAAACACCACCCTAAAATTGTTATAGTTATACCCATAGCAGAGCCTCATCATGGTCGAGTATGTAAAGTACTCCACCCTAGATTTATCTGCTTTATTTAAATTATGATGGTGAGCCAACAGTATAGGAATAATACAACTAGACACCCCTTATTTATGAGATAGCTGGACAAGGTTTAATGAGAACTAATGGGATAAGCGATGTCAGGTTATGCATCAGAATAGAATATATATATACACACACCTCACAGGATGCCATCACTGCTAAAAGAATCACCCGCCATTCTTATTTACACTGATATTCAACTGAGTTCCAAAACCAGATCTGATGAATTGTAACACTGGAAATTGTGAGACCAACTTTAGATTTTAAAATGAATATGTAAGTGATTCATTGTACATTAGCTTGACAACTGCATATACAGAAAGCAGAGGGAGAGATAGTCAACTTCCTCTCTCTGAGTGTATTTATGGCAGACACTTCTGAAAAAAACAACAGATTTCCTGGAACCTTCCAGATCTGAAAATTTCCTTGACAAGAAAGCACCATGAAAATCAGAGCAGTGAAGCTATGTTTCACAGGACACCTGAAAATTACCAGTACATTGCAAATCTCCTTAAGAGTGAAAGATTCCTGTCAAAGGAAACCATAGGAACTTGAAGCACATGTCCAAACCTAATGCAAGATTAAATCTCAGTGGAAGGAATAGAAGGGTAGGTCAACAGTTGTGGTTTCTGATTTAGAATATTAGGGATACAATATCTAAATAAGATTAGATAGGAAGAAATACACTAAATATATTTAATGTACTAATTGTGGTATTTCTTTCCCTTGCCAAAGGGAAAAAATATGGCAAAATCTAAGAATAGTCATTAACCCAGATCTTTATACAACTGAAAAGTTTACCTGGTACATCTTGCAAGGCTTAAAATCTAGTTTCCCCTATTCTCAGGAGTTTTCTTTTACCACAAGATGAGCATACAAGTGGTTACCATTGGCTGATATGATAAAGGAGGAATGTGGTTCATAATTTATACTTTATCACTAAATTGTGTTACCTACTAACTCTTCAAAAGATGTTTTGAAGCCAAATTACTTCAGTAAAATGTTGGCAGTGTCCTGTTTCTAAAATAGGTTCTAAGATTGGAAATTATCATCTCAGCAGCATCTGTACATGTCAGTGTGACCTCCATCTACCTCCAGATTAATTTCCCACCAAACTCCTGGGAGTTTTCACATATCATTTTCTAATTAACCTGAACACTTCTCAAGCTCTTTGATTCTAGCTCTACCATTTTCTCGCATTCTATACTTCTTCATTGATGGAAATCCTACTAAGTTTATATAGACTGGCAAAACCCTCACTATTCCCATCTGAAAACTACACAGTGTTGTAGGGTTACCACAATAAAAATAAATAAAAATGTTCCTATGACATCTTCCAGAATTTTTAATAAGCCAAAAAACTTTCTCAATTTTATCATGTCACCTATTATGTTGACAGGTATGGCCAGCTTCCCCACTGCATGGTGTGCATGTTACAGAGGTAGAATAGTATCTATTTGCCCTATTCCTCTCTGATTATAGCATAGCACTCTTCACACGGTAGTATTTAGTATATTTTGCTACCACATTTCCAACTTCAAATAGATGTACTGTTATTTGTATGTATGTTACTAAATGGATCATTAAATCTGGCAGATGTCATTTGCTTCCGAAAGAAACTCTTCAACATTTTTGCCTCTGAACATCTTATTTCAGGCTGGTCGTGATGACTAACAGAATATATAAACATCTTTAAGAATTATGTCTAATTTCCTTCCCTGATGGAACAGTTATATGGCAAATTGCTCTCATGAGTTATTTTGTTGACCTAGTGAACCAGGCAGTGTGCTGAGCATTTTGGTTATAATCTTATGAGGACATCGGGGGAGAAAACATGACTAAGGACAAGATAGTTTGTGGGGAAGAATAAGAGACAAAGAGGAATCTAAAAAATATATATCATTGTAGAGGGTCAAGAGAATTGTTATAAAACTATGGTAAAGATAGAGTGTGAATGAGGGGAAATCTATAAAGGACTAGCTAAGGGCAAAATAAGAAAGAGTTGTTGGTGGTTGAGGGTGCTTTGGACATTTCTAGAGATGGAATGTTTGAACACACAATACCTGCTATGCAATACGCAGGCTGTTATGGATGGACAAGCAGGGATATTTAAAGGAAAGTAGGATATAGGCAAGAAGAAGCAAAAGATGTAAACTCTAGATATTAATTTAAATGTATTATTTACTAAACACTTATCATGGATATTGATTGGGAATTATGCCAAGTGAAATAAATCAGAAGGAAACAGATAAATATTAGATAGTTTCACTTACATGCAGAATATAGAGAGACTGAACAAAGGATCAGGAAGAATCATAAATTTTTAAGGCAACATGACTTCTAACTATACAGCTTCACGTGAAACATCCTCATTCTATATGAAACTATAACAGAAGCTAATTTGTGGCTACATCCAACATCATACTAGACTAAGTGTCATCCTAGTACCTGGTAAGTACACTATATTTTCTTTTTATATTGGTGTTATTGTTAATTTTATTTTTTTAATATTTTATATAATTCTTACATCATTTTTCAGTTTTGCACAACAAATGCATTTTCATTTTGGTTATAGTCCCCATATAATCCCCCCCCTTATTTTTACCCTAATCCTTCCTAATTTTAGAACAAACAATTGAAATGAAGTGATTTCCTTTCTACTTCACATATGGGGATGAAAGAAAGTTAGCTAATGCTATTCTTTTGTGACCCTAGTTCCTCTAAACCACCTTTTGCACAGTAACTTTGATTTTTTTTTCACTAAAATACATTCTCATTTTTTTATTCAGTAATTAGAATTTGTCACTCAATTGTCTTAAAATAGACTCAAAAAATTTAGAGTAGGCTTCACTGTCAACCTCACTTGCTGGCATCTTGGATAAATAAACTTCAATAGACTGTCCTTTTATGTTAAAAGCACTAGCAATATCCACTTCCTGGGGCTTAGTGAGAAATGGACATATTTCATTTTGTTTTTATATTGGACATATTTTTAAAAGTTTTATTATGGCATAATTCATGGACCATAAAGTTCAACTATTCCAAGATTGGGATTCAGCAGGTTTTAATCTATTCACAGAATTGAACAACTTATTTTAGAATATTTTATCAACACCAAAATGATCCCTTTTCCCTTTAGAATTCACTCCCCATTTCTTATTTTTCCCCAATTCCTAGAAATGTCCATTCTACTTTCTGTTTTTTTCCAGATTTGCCAATTCTAGAGATTTAAGATATACGGAATCATACAAACATGGCTTTTGGCAAATTATTCATGCAGCAGTATATTTCCAACGTATAGACATGTAATAGTAAGCATTAATACTTCATTCCATTTTATAGTTAAATAATTATTTTATGTATGTGTCCCATTTTAAAAATTTACTCATCTGTTGATTGACCTATGATTTATTTCCATTTCTAGGCCACTTGAAAAATACTGCTATGGGCATTCATATAAATTTTTTTCTTAATTGAGGTAACAATGGCTTAAAACTCTGTATATTATTCAGCAGTATAGGTTCACACCCTCTTCAGATGTATGTTTCCAAACCATATCCACCACCACCAAAGCACCCAGAATCCTCTGCCATTGTCCAATGGGCCCTCCCGCTCCTCTGTCCTCCAGCTACCTTCTCCCCATTCAGTAGTCTCAATTTTTCTGTCACATTTTAGGGTTTGTCATTGGTTTGGTTTTGTCTGACTCTTAGTTTTGTTACTCTATAATCCAAATATGAGTGAAAACATCCAATATTTATCTTTTTCTTCCAGGCTTGTTTCACTGAACATAATCCCTTCCAGATCTACCCATGTTGTAAATAGCAAGAGTTCTTTTCTTTTTTTCTTTTCTTTTATATATGTTTTATATAATTTTTCATTTCACACAATGTATGCATTTTCATCTTGGTTATATTCCCCATACAATTCCCACCCCTCCTTATTTTGACCATACTCCCTCCACACCTGTAGTATGTCTGGTTTATGGTTGCTTGATGATTTTGATTTTTACTTTATTATAGTTAGTCTTTTTCCTGGTCCCTTATTTGGGTTTTCTAAATTCCTGCTATGAGTGAGACCATGTTGCTCCAAATTGCATGAGTTTATATTTTTTGATTGCTGAGTAATATTCGATTGTGTATAGGTACCACCTCTTCTTGATCCAGTCATCTATTTTTGGGCATTTGGGTTGTTTCCATAGCTTAGCTAGTATAAGTAGTGCTGCTATAAACATAGGGGTGCAGGCAGAAGAGCTAAAAAGGAACTTCTCCAAAGAGGAAATGCAAATAGCCAACAGGTTTATGAAAAAATGTTCAGCATCACCTGTAATCAGGAAAATGCAAATCAAAACTACAATTAGATACCATCTTACACCAGTGAGAATGGCACATATTAAAAAAACTAGCAACAACAAATGTTGGCGAGGGTGTGGAGAAAAAGGAACTCTCCTGCACTGTTGGTGGGAGTGCAAACTGGTCCAACCTCTATGGAAAGTTTTGTGGAGATTCCTCAATGTGCTAAAGATGGAGGTTCCATATGATCCAGCAATTCCACTCCTAGGCATTTACCCAAAGGACACAGAGTCATTAATTCAAGAGTTCTTTATTTTTAATAGCTGACTTAGGCCTCCATTATTTTCTTTGAGGACATGCCTATTTTTTTTTTTTTTGCCAATTTGAATGCTTTGTAATTTTATTATTGAGTTATGGGTCCTTTATAAATTCTAGATGAAAATTATATATTATATATGATTTATAATAATTTATTCCTTTCTTCATGTTGTCCTCTCATATATTTATATGATATGCTTCAAAGCAAAAAAATTCAAATTTTTATGAAGTCCAATTTATTTCTCTTCCCACTAGTATTTTTGTGCTACATCTAAGAAGCCATTGACCAAATCATGGCTACAGATATTTTTTCTTTAGTTCTAGCTCTTGTATTTACATCTAGAACATATTTTGACATAATTTTTAGTATATGATCTATCCAGGGGGTAAGAGGTAGCTATTTTCAGTGTAGGATGAATGCCAACTTGGGTTTAATGAATAATGATGAGCTTCCACACTAAGTCAGAATACAGTCTTCCCAAGTGCCCACTGTGGGAAGTCTTCCAAGAGTCATTTACTTCTGTAACAGACACAGGACATTTAGCAACTGTCTGCCTGTGACTACTCAAAACGTAGAATATGGAAAATGACTAAAATTACTATTATTTATTTTCTTCAAAAACACTTAGTTGTAGAGCATAACTACTAGAATAATAATAACACGTGTGGATATTTTCCAACTATGTACTATGTACTTACACAGATCATTAACTAAAAACAAGGAGGCAGTGAGGTAACAGTAGGAACAGTGTAAGTGTTGGTGGTGTGTAGTGATAGGGAGCATTAATAAGCATCTGAGCAGCACAGGGCCAGATAGCTACATCTCATTTGTACTGACTGAGTTGTTGGCCAATTAATGGCCTGAAGTAGAAGTACAAAATACTCAGTAGATGATAAGCCACAGAAATGGGATTAAGTTCAGCTAATATGATCATTAGGTACTAATTGTTTTATATCTTATGACTATCATCTTTCAAGACAGAGGTGTGATAAGCCAGAGAATGAAGTCCCAAATATGGAAGTGCGGACATAGACCCGAGACTACCTTAGAAGGTTTTGCTCAGACTTTGTATTTTGTTTTGCTGTTCTAGTTAGTCTTCATCTCTCATATAATTCCTGTCAGCACACTTCAACCATTTTATCTTAGGAACATCCTTCCATCCTAAGGGTTATGCTATCCACTGACTTATTACCATTCAAAAGGAAACATTTTTATGTAGCAATATTCTGTAACTTTCTATGGGTCATTAAAGCTCTCAGCATTTGGCAACAGCCCTTTATGTATCCAAGTGATCATGCTGAGACAGGTTGATATACAGAGCAAGGTGACATTATTTTACATTCCATTTTCTCTACATGTGAGGACACCAACTTCTTAGGTACTTTCTTTCCCAGTGAGAAAGGACAACAACTTTGTCCTAGGAAGTTACTTAGGTTGCCTTGGAAACCAAGTGCTGTCAGAAAAGAATAGTTTACCTTTAAAGAGAGTATCTCTTTCAATATAGTGGTTATAATTTCTCAGGAAAAAAAAATGAAGTAAAAAAAAATGATGCTTCCCATTCTGGAGAAAGAACAAGGCTTGGATGACAATGTTCAGTTTCAGAAAGCCAGGAAAAGATGCTTCTGTAAAACTAGATCCTAAAAGTGTATTAGGTCTTGCTGAAGAAGAGGTCCTCAGCAGATTTACTTAAGTTAGTCTAAACATGGTATGGGGAAGGTGGCTCCTTATTCTTGAACAGATTTAGACTTTTTATCTCTGACACACTCTGGTAAATATGATGAAAATTACTGAACCTCTCTCCAGAATAAAAAAAAAAATCCCACAACTATATGCATACTTGAAGAATTTGCATATGATTTCAAGGTGCTGGAGAGACTACCTGAATCTTATGCATGATTCGAAATACTTAAAGTGGATGTATCCCAGTGAAAGCAGTTATAGAATCTCTGGGTCTATACAAGATTACATGAAGACCTGATAAATATATAAGGAGTTTTGTTTGTTTGTTTGTTTGTTTGTTTTAAAATGCAAGAATTGTAGTAGGCATTTCTCCAAAGAACATGTGCAGTTGGCCAACAGACATGAAAAAACACTCATTGTCACTTACCAGGGGGGAAATGCAAATCAAAACTATAACTATCACATCTGTTTTAATGGCCCATATTAAAAAGAAAAGAAAGTGCTGCTGACGATATGGAGAAAAAGGAACCCTATTACACTGTTGGAAATGTGGACTGGTCTAGCCCCTACGGAAAGATGAGTGAAATTTCCTCAAAAGACTAAAAATGGTCTGCCCTATACCCAGCAATTCCACTGCTAGGAATCTATCCACAGAGCACAAAAACACTAATTAAAAAGGAAACCTGATCTTCTATGTTTATAGCAGCATTATTTACAATAGCCAAGCTTTGGAAACAACCTAAACACCCCAGAACAGATGAGTGGATCAAGATGTGTTGCATATACACAATGTACTACTCAGTGATCAAAAAAGAAACTCATGCTATTTGCAGCAATATGGATGAGACCTGAAGGGATTATTCTAAGGGAAGTGAGCCAGAAGGAGAAAGATAAGTACCAGATGGTTTCATTTATATGTGGAATCTAGAGAAACCAAACAAAAGATCAGAAGAAGACAAACTCTAATACTGATGCTTGAATGCAGACTATAGAGATGAGATAATCAGGAGGTGAGAACAAGTAGGATGGGCAGGGGGAGTGTGGGTTGGTGGATGGTGGAGGACTGTGGGTGCTTTGGTGGTGGGAAAACTATGATTACTGCACCAGAGGGAAGAAGAAATCCTATATTGTCAAAAAAATACACAAGGATTTTTTTTATTTTAAAGATTTATACTGAAGGGAAAATAATGGAGGTAGGGAGTTGATAGGGAGCATCTTAAAGGACTTTTAAGTTTAAAAAGAACTATTTTAAGAAATTTACTTGGGTTTGCCCCTAAATGCAGCTCAAGACAGTACAATGTAGTGCACATTTATTAAGTGCTTATACTTGCCAGGAACCATTCAAATGTTTCACATATATTAACATCGTTTTACTTTCACTGCAGTTCTAAAGGGTTCTATGCTATCAGACAGGGGGAGAAAAATAACTCCAAAAATTTGTTCCTGGAAAGGGACAGTGTCAGAATTTCAACCAAGAAAAATTTGCCTAGAGAGGCCAAGATATCTCCCTTCGCAGCTTTATAGCCTCACCAGTAAAATATAAGTGAACAAGATCTTGACTCAACATAGAAAAGTGTTGGATTGTGATTAAGCTGTCTTATCATAATTGTCTTTCTTAACACTGTCATGATTTTCATTTTACCTTAAAATTGTTGGGAAGACTTTACTCATTACCTATCTTCTAAAAAACTGTATGAGACATTTTTTTCCAATAACTTTTGGTAAAATTTACTTTTAAATAGAGAGACAATGTTTTATACCTTGAGAATTCCAACTAATTCTGTTTCTGTTGATTCATCATCTTTTCAGTCAGTTTTGGATTTATATGTTTCCAAATATTTGTGTAAGTGTTAAAATGTTGTCACATAGTTTTTTCCCTATTTTATATGTTTAAATGTTCTTTGGCATTTGTAGTTTTCACCTTCTTTTCACTTACAAAGTCCTCTTCTTGAATAAATGTCACAGTTAATTTCATTAGATTTTTTTAATTATTGGTGATTGTTTTTCTTATTTTATTTTTAAATAACTTCTTACATTTGTATATTATTTCTTTAGTTGAGTTTAATTTTCCATTTTCAACTGGTTAAGAAGGATGTTTGGCTCATTAATATTTTATTTAGTATTTCTAATATAAGAACTTAATGTCTCTTTCACTTGAGCTATTATTATAGTTACTCATTAACAATATTAATGTCTATTATCATGTATGTTTAAACATCTAATTTTTTTTTCATTATGACCTCTTCATTGAGCAATGAGGTATAAAAAAAAGGTATTTATAAACAAAAACACATATTTTATTGATTTGTAGTTTGTAGGTCAGAGACTATGGTTGGGAGGGTAACAATTTTATAGCTGATGACATAATAAGAGTAGGTATTCTCTAATTGTTGGGTGAAGAGATCAACACTTGCTGATTGATTGTATTTTGGAAATAATATCTATATAGACATATATACTTATTGATTTTTTTATCCTATCTTTTGAATATCTAAATTCATGTTCTACTTTACAAATTATAAAGCTATTTCAATAATTAATGTTTACAATTATTTGTAAACACCTTAGGAATTGAATATTTTATATTAAACAAAGATTCTCTCTGTTAATAGTGATTTTGTCTTAAATATATTTTCTAGAAATTAATATATTTGTTATAAATTTTTTACAGCTGTTTTTGTATAATTTATATTTTTACTTTTAACATTTTTGAGTACTTATAGGTATTCAAATATATGATATATATTTTAAAATATGACAATTTTCTAGGTGTTTTAAATGGATGTTTCATCTATGTACATTCATTGTGATGATGAACTATGGTAATGTTTATATTACATCTACAAAATCTTAGGAGAAATGTTATAATCTTCAATTTTTTCCTTCATGAGACTGTACCCCATTCTATTTTGCTCCTTCTACAGAGCATGGCTGTATTTGTCTTAAACTGGGACAAAACTTACTCAATTTTAAATCTAAAAATGTGAGGTGTAGACATTATAATAAAGAGAGTTTGAAGAGAATGTGTGAAGGGTATTGAGTTTAAAAATAAAACATTTAGTCAAAAGTCCAGATTCAGCTCTTATCCTTGGCTCCTTAGAAGACTGTTTTTTAACTACAGTGAGAAAAAAATCACTTATTTTTCCCCACATATATTCAGAGCACATAACATGAAATTATGAAAAATTTGTGGGTTTTTTCTAATTATTGTTAATAAAGAAGTGAACTACTTTTCTTCCCTTTCTGTAAAAAAATACAACTGTGGCTAAATTATGATCTTTGAACTCCTAATCTATGCAGAGGTTTATGGCATGGGTTATGTCCAGAAATGTTCTACTTAGGTTATTGGGCTGTGTCATTATTGTTGAAAATAGTGTTAAACATTATTCTTATTTATATTCTAACTCACTCTCAGTCTGATTCCCTCTGGATTGTAAAAGATCAGACAAGAACAAACTGAGACAGCTGTAATTTGACTGTCACACAAAGATACTCAGAGATTGTACAATGTCTTCAGTTCTTTGTTAGTTTCATGAGAATTCATATTCTTGGAAAGGAATTATGTTTTAGCAGTCAGATGCCTATGAGCAGATAAGTCATCAGGATATCTTCAGAGACATTTGCAATGATCATTTAGCAGTGACAAAGGATTCCATAAAGATAAAAGCCTAAGAATTTTTCTCCTCATCAATATTGAATTTCATTGTAGTACTAAATTCAGCAGCACAAGCAATTTAGGATATTAATGATTCATAACTTGAGTTGATTATATTTAGTGCTATTTTTCATAAGATCTCAGTCTCCACATCCTAGAAAGGTTTAGCTTCTCTAAAATATAGATGGCTTATTAACCAAAAAATGATTAAAAAACAGAACAAAGATATTTAATACATCGGCAGGACCTCATTTGAGAAAATAGTATGCTATCACTGAAACCAGATTAATGATTTAAAAACACATTTGCAATACAGTGGATTTTTTTTTCCTGCAAGGGTATTGAAATGCATAAAATGGAGTTCCTAGAGAATTATCTCTAGAGCAGTTAGAAGTCAACCTTTCGATAAAATATTTGGAAGAAAATGTACATGAAAAAAGAAAGATGACTATAAGCAGAACTCAGATATTCTAGCTTTGGAAAATAAATACTGATAATACAATCTACAACTTGTCTTTCTCATATATGAAATTGGATACATTTGTAACTGTTCATATGTTGCTCATGTGCATATGTAACTCTTAACATGTATTAATGGGATAAAATAAGATATCGGCCATAAAAGATTTAGTACGATGCCTGGAAAACAAATTCTAACAGTAGCAGTGGTGGTAGTAGGACTGTGAAAGGAAAGTGACTCTTAATTAGAAGATCAAGCATGTGCTTTCTGGAAACTTCTAAATTCCTAAAACTGTATGAAAACCTCTTTGAACATGTATATTTTTTTTCAAGGAAAGACTCTAAAGTTTCCTCATTTTCTATGTGACAATGATTCCAAAATTTTTTTTTTAAATCTCAGATGTAATGAGTATTTCATGAAGCTACATTAATGCAATTTAAAGTGGAAATAAATCTACATTAAATATGCTTAATATAATAATTCAAGAAGAAAACAACTTAAAAATTTACTTGGGATGGACATACAAGTTTATTACCCACAAAAGAGAACTGAAAAGATCATAGTTTTTTTTTTTTCCCCCCTAAGGGCAATAGCCAAATGTTTTTTTTTTACTCGTCCCACATGTGACATTTTTGAAAGGAAGGTAGTAAATACCAAACGTACAGTGAGATCAGTTCATAAGTATGAGCCCTTTACTTAGAATCAGAAGACCTGAGCTGTGCTCTACTAATCTGCAACCATAGACAAGTGACTTTATTTATCTGAACCTCAACTTATCTGAGCCTCTGTTTATGAGTGAAATGAGATAAACTCAGCCACATGGACTTAAAAATACAATGTTAGAATATATGAACAATTCATAAAAAAGCTATAAATTAGGAATTAATGTCCAGCATATTAATGGCAAAATATACCATTTCTCCACAGTAAGTCCACTACTGGGTTATAATTCTTTGGGTTGTAAGTATAAAAAAACAAGATGTTTCATCTTGCTCTACTAATAACTGCAATTTTATCTTGAGAAAATTAATCTTTCTTCTCAGTCTTATTAGGGCACATGACAAAAGGAAACAATAGCATATAACAAATAAGGTTGTGTAGGGGATATTACTATACATGGGAGTATGGCTGATACATGCATTTTTAATGTGTATTAGTATGAATTATCTGTCTAACAATGGTATCTACATTCTAATTTCTTCATTTTTAAAAATCAGGTAACTACTCACAGGAGAAGGTGAAATACATTCTAAAAATCAGAAAGCACATTGCTGAAATGGGGAGCAGTGAAGTGAGTAACCAGTCATTCAGCATATAGGAAGTAAAAATTCCAAGCAGATTAATCCATTCCACACTCCACATTATATAGCCTCTAAACAACACCCAACAAAATTTTATGTCTCTGTCCTCAACCCTGAATCCATTCACTATGAAATAAACCACTAAATGTTTCCAGGGACTTGGATTTCTCTGTTTGGGGCAATTATTTCCCCACAAATCACTTTAAAAATGTAGAGCAGTGTTCTCTGATATATTATATCCATACTGCTGATAACTGTCTCATAGCATTCTACTTTTGTCCTTATTCCACATCTTTGGTTAGTAGTAGACTCCTTTCAATAGTCTCTCAGTCTTTGACAATCCGTAAATAAAAATTTGAAAGTATTTGTTTAATCTGATCTATTCAGACTTCTAAGAAAACATCCTATTCTTTCCAAATAACTTTAATTGTCCAGGTAAACCTAGATACATCCTGATCTGTGTTGTCCAACATAAATTTTCATTAAATATAGATTAAGAAGTCAATTAACTAGAATATATATATTTCTGCAAAGAAAATCACGCAAAAAATAAATATAGTGACTCTTTATGAGAGATCTATGTTAGAAATGGCAGGAAACAGGGATAAAAGAGTAGAACACAGGTGCAAAGTAGATAGGATGGGAAGGGAAGGACTTGAATTCTACCTACCATTTTGAAACATTTCACAGGCTGCCAATAATTGATATTTTTGTTGATGTTTTCATCATTGTCATCACCACCATCAACATCATTATCATTATTTTTACACTAAAATACTCTGAAGGTAACAGGATTTTCAAGTAGATTTAAAGAAAAGTTGATTTTTCTTCAATCGTTTGAAAGCTAGTTACCAATACGAAACCCACAAATAATTTAGTATATTGCCTACTAACATGGGTATCCTCAAATAACTTTAAAGCAAGCATCAAAATTTATAAGCACTGATACATTGCTATCATCTTACTTTAGACTCCACTCAACTCTTTCCATTTGTCCCCCAAATAACCTTTATCATATAAAAACTTCCAGTCCAGAAATACATTTGACATTTGGTTGTCAGATTTCTTCAGTCTCCTTCAATCATCCTAAGCTTTTTTGTGGCTTTCATAACCTCAGTATTTTTGAAGATTTTAAAGATTACAAGCGGTTATTTAGTAAAATGACCCTTATCTTGAACTTGTCTTGTATTTTCACTTGATAAAAGCTATGAACTTTGTATGAAATAGTAGAGATGCTATATTTTTCTCATTGCATACTAACAAAAATGGCACGTGCATTTGATTCTCTTGTTTACTGAGAATGCTAGTTTTGTTTTGTTTGTTTGTTTTAAAGATTTATTTATTTATTTATTTATTTATTTATTTATTTATTTATGCATACAAGAGCTGGGGTAAAGGCCAGAGATGCAGGGGGTGAGAGGATTCACCAGAGACAGAGTGGGGAACAGAACAGGCAGACTGACCAAAGTGCACTGCTGAGGGGATCAGCGGACTAGTCAGGAGAGGTCTGCAGCGCCATGTGGGTTGCTCCCTGGCCAGCCAGGGGATTGAATTTGTGCTGCAGAGGCTGTGGATTGCTTCATAGCGCAGGGCTTAACCCCTTGTGCCACCAGGGAGGCCTGAGAATGTTAGTTTTGATTAGGTTTCTCTGTTACAAAATAACTGTTTTCCCTCATAATAGGTATTTGGGGGAGAACTATTTCAGGACTACATAAGTATCCCAACCCTTAAACTCCCTATTGATTTTCCCTTCCTTTTTGTCTTACTATGATAAGTATAGTATAATTCTCTGATTGTATAAATAGTTCATTAAGGAAAATCCAAATTTATAAAAAAAAAAAAAGAAAAACAGCTTTCAACTCTACCCCTGTGAGATAGCTTTCATCAATATACTAGTGGTAATTCTTTCACACCTAATAATGCAAGCATTCAGACTTTCTTATACCCCTTTTTCATTCCTCCCTTTCTTCTCTCCCTCTCTCTCTCTCCTTCCTTCCTTGCATATCAATATGGTTTCTTGGTTCCCTATTATTTAGTGTATTACAATACACACACACACACACACACACAAACACACATATATAGTATACATTTCGACACATATATGTCCCAGACTTGGCCAGTTCACCTATTCCACTGCTTCAGTGATTTTACTGTACCCCACTTATTACTGAGTCATTATTTTATTTTCTGGTACAATAAGTTTTTTTTTTTTCATTCTGTACTCTCTACCCCAGGACTGGAATTAGTTATTAATTCAAGAAGTCTTAGTTCTTTGTAATGGACAATAATACTTGGAAACTGAGACCTGAATTCTAGGTGGGTTCTCTGTTAGGTATCTCTGATCCTTGAGCAGTTGCTCCATTTTGATCACCTAAATTGACTGCACTTTTCTAGATCAAATCTCTCCAGATAATTTACTAAAACATTTTAGTAATTTTTTTTGCTAAAAAAATTAGTTTTAGAGCTCTCACCATGAGCCAGACATTATATCACAATAGAAAAAGAGACATCAAAAATATATTGTGCTCTTAAGGCATTTCCATTGCTAGAGGTGACATATAAAGATAACACAGTAGGTGCTAAGTGTTAGAATTATCTTTCCTCTATTGAGAAAGAATACAAGAGCACAGATCTGGAAGCACACCTATCATTTGGCTTGCAGCTTTGTACAAATAGCAAGACTCTCTAGACATCATGAAATTCCAGTTTGTTCATTTGTTAAATGGTTATACATACAGTATCTATTTTTTTAGAGTTGTGCATATTAATTAATTTAATGTATTGAAATCTCTTATAACAACATCTGATCTATAATAAGCTTCTTACTAATATTACCTATTGCACTCATTAGATATTTTTCTGTGTGTCTGTGTCCTTCCCTGTGTGATGTCACATCACCAGACCAATGACAGAAACTTGGTTTGGTCCCTAATTTAGGGTGGTGTTAAAAGCAAGTAATTGTTGATTATAATATTGGTATAATGACAAGTTTGCTTGATAAGACTTATGTTAGGGCCTCCCCGGTGGCGCAGCGGTTGAGCGCTGGGTTGCGAAGCTCTCCGCTGCCTCTGCAGCACCAGTTCGATCCCCGGCTGCTCCTGGACCACCTGAGGAGGGTCCCACATGGCGCGGAGACCTCTCCTGCCGCCCGCTGCTCCCCTCAGCAGTGTACTTCGGTCCTTCTGCCTGCTCTGCTCCCCGCTCTGGCTCTGGTGAATTCTCTCACCCTCCCGCGCTTCTGACTGTACCCAGTGCATGTATAAATAAATAAATAAATCTTAAAAAAAAAAAAGACTTATGTTAGGAGAATTACAAGGAGAGTGAATATAAAAACGAAGGAAACAACTCAAAATGAGGGAGGAAAAGGGGCTTTGCAGGAAATTGATGAGGAGGAAGTGACATGAACCTGAAGGATGAATGCTACTGTTTTAAATGAGAACATGGAAGCTTATATTAGTTTTGCAATAGAAGCAATTATATAGGCTTTATCATTTTTCTTTTTTTCTCACAAACTTTATATTTGAATCATTTTAGAAGCTGCAATAATCCTTGGCCAAATTAGCTAGTGCTTCCACTGAGTGTGCTGTTTTTTTTTAAGTCTTTCAATCTATTTTTTTTGACATCACTGTTACCCTATCTCTGATGAGAGAACTAATTTCTTCTCCTCTGAGAGGAAATGCTACAATGGAAAAATTATAATAAGACACAAATCTGTTCTAACTACAAATGTGTCTTGCAGGGATTTTCTGGCAACTGTTAACCCTAGGGCTGGTCAAATCACACTTAGAATTTCAGGAAATTATATTTTCAAAGTCAGCCTCAGTTAGGGAATGCACATACTTTATAAAATCCCAGATGACCAGGTTCCTTCCTTTCTTGAAACTCGAGAAGGATAATATTGTAATACTTTCCTTTCACTTTATTTGTATAATTTGTGAACATTTCTCTTGATAGCCATTCATTCATTCATTCATTCATTCCAGTTTTTACCTGCCCCAGGAATCACCTTGTCATAGCAATATCCACTGTTGACTTAATTATAAGATTATAGCTTTCCATCTCCTTGAATACATACATTTACCAAAAAACACCTTCCTCTAACAATCTTTGCAACATTCCTTGTATGTTGCTATAAATTAAGTACTTCTCAAGTACTGACTTTCTATTGTAAAGGCCTTGTTTGTGCTTTCCCTACCTGCTATTTTTATAATTTTTTTTTTTTTTATATTCTGGGGATCTCATTTACTTCACTTCTAGCTTTACTGACATTACTCCATTTTGTAGTGATCCCTACCTCTCCTCGAACCTCTATTTTCTGCTATGGTCTGGCTAAGCATATTCTCACCCCATTCCTTTTTCTTATTTGAATCTCCTCTCTCTTTTGTTATCCTTCATTTATTTTTGTTTGCTCTCTGAGGCAGGTTACTCAGGCATATTGGCCCCCCTCTGCTCCTCTTTTCATAGGGTTAAAATGGTTGCCAATGGAGCTTTTCACTCACAGCAGTCAGCTAGTTTTTCCTGAAGGAAATTAATGGAGCTTCATCACTCCAGGGGCTCCCTTTAAGAGAGACACAGGAGGACATATCAACTGCCTTGTTCTTGTCCTTTGATTTGGAGTTGGGACTCAGGGACTCTTGCTGTCTTTCCTCTTATCTATAGAAATCTCTGTACTCCATTTCCTTCCTGTTTGTTGTTTTATATAAAAATCCTAAGGGGGGAAGAAAATGAGATAAAGCTAGAAAAAGCTAAAGGAAAGTTCACATTTCTTTATAGGCCCTCTTGAAGCTGGTGCCCACCCTTGAATTTTCTGTTCATATTGAAGATCTCAGGCACTTGCCTATTCTCCATTTCTGGCTGATAGAAGGTAAATTATTGATCAAAAAAGATAAATTCATGCCATTCACGGCAGCATGGATGAAACTGGAAAGGATCATGCTCAGTGAAATAAGCTAGAAAGAAAAAGAAAAATACCAGAGGAATCCATCCCGGAGGAGGAATGTAGAGGCTCCAAATAAGGGATCAGGAAAAAAAAGTAATTATCATAAAGTAAAAATCAAAATAAACAGGCAACTATAAACCACAGATATTCTTCTGGGGGATGAGGAGGGAGTTGGATAAAAACAGGGGTGGGAAGAGCACGAGGGACTATGGCGATGGCACATGGGTGAATTGGTGGTGGGGATTTCATGGGGATTATACCCAACATGAAAAGCATACATTGTATAAAAATGTAGAATGATGTTGTAAAAAAATATATAAAATAAAAATTTAAAAAAGAAAGTAAATGCTGAACTAGCACTAAGACATCAGTTTCAAATTTGGCTTTTTCATTCCTATATCACTCGGCAGTAGATAAAAACACACCAATCCACTAAGTAATGCAGGTAATATTTTTTGCCACAGGCAAGAGAGCTGTGAAAGTACTTGCAGAGCGATCAATAAATGAAATATCAATAACTTTTTTCCAATTATTAACTCTGAATTGCATTATGCTTTTCCCATTCTAAATTTCTGGGAATAGAGAATTTTTATAAGCTCAGTGAGGTCATAAACACAGTGAATAGTTTATGAAGGCATTAAAAATACTTTATACTACCTGAAGCAGGTTCTAAGCTACTATGACCTTAAACATTGAAAGCAAATCAATCACTGCATGTCACTCATATATTTTGTACCACAAAAGCTTATCTTTGGGGGAAATAAAAGCAAATGTTAGCTGGTAGAAAAGCAGGTATGAAAAAAGTCATTTAGATTCTGGTCTTGCATTTAAGCCTTTAATCCATTCTGAGTTTATTTTTGAGTATGGTATGGAATAGAAGCCTACTTTCACTACCTTGCATAAGGATATCTAGTTTTTCCAGCATCATTTGTTAAAGAGACCATCTTTCCCCCCATCATATATTTTGGTTCCCTTGCTAAACATCAGTAGACTGTGCATGTGACTTTAATTCTAGGGTCCCCATTCTGTTCCCCTGGTTCATAAGTCTTTCTTTATGCCAATAACATATTGTTTAAAATACTCTAACTTTTACACAACAAAGGAAAAAAAAAACACAGGACTAAAAAGGAACTTAAGATATGGGAAAAAAGTATTTGCAAACCATATACTTTACAAGGATTTAATATCCAAAAGTATATTTAAAAATTCTTACAACTCAAAGTCAGAAATGCTAATAATCTAAGATAAAAGTAGGCAAATGACCTACATAAAAATTGTAGACATTTTTTTTTTACAAACAAGATGCACAGAGGGCAAATGGATAATTGAAAAGGTGCTTGGACCTCCCTGGTGGCCCAAGGGGTTAAGCACCACACTATAAAACAATCCACAGCCTCTGCAGCACGAGTTCAATCCCCGACCGGCCAGGGAGCAACCCACATGGTGCAGCAGATCTCTTCTGACTTGCCCACTGCTCCCCTCAGCAGTGTATTTCAGTCATTCTGCCTGTTCTGTTCCCCACTCTGTCTCTGGTGAATCCTCTCATCCCCTGCATCTCTGGCCTGTACCCCAGCTCTTTTATGCATAAATAAATAAATCTTAAAAAAAAAGAAAAGATGCTCAACATGAGAAGTCATTAAAGAAATGCAAGTCAAAACCACAAAGAGATACCGCCGCACATCAGATAGAATAGTTATTATCAAAAGAGTAACAAATGTTGGTGAGGATGTACAGAATTTCATCTACACTGTTAGTGGAAATGTTAACTGGTGCAATCGCTATGGAAAAAAGAAAGTACAGTTCTCAAAAAATTTTTAAAAATAGAACTTTCTTTTATTAAGCAATCCTACTTCTGCCACTTATACCAAAATAAGTGAAACCTGGAGTCAAAGAACTAAGTACATTCTTATATTCATCCCATCAATATTCACAAGAGACATGCAGTGGAAAAAACTCTCATGTCCACGGATGCATGAATGTGTAAAGAAAATGGTATCTACATACAGTGCAATATTATTCAGCCTTAAACATAGGAAGCAACCCTGGTCATTTGCAACAACATGGATGAAGCTGACGGTCTTATGTTAAATGAATTAATTCAGTCACAGAAGGACAAGTGCAAGATAATAAGAAATATCTAAAATAGTTAAAATGTGTAGCTCCAGTGGGAGAAGTGAGGAGTTTTGTTCAATGGGTGGGTTTAAAACTTGAGATAAGCAAAAAAGTTAGTTATCAGGATCCACCATATAGTATAGTACCTATCATCATTGACATTATATTGTGCTCCTAAGAAACTTGGGAGTAGATTTTTTTTTTTTTAAGATTTATTTATTTATTTATTTATACAAGCACTGGGTACAGTCAGAAGCGCGGGAGGGTGAGAGGATTCACCAGAGCCAGAGCAGGGAGCAGAACAGGTAGACTGACGAAATACACTGCTGAGGGGAGCAGCAGGCATGGCAGGAAAGGTCTGCATGCCATGTAGGACCCTCGCTGGCGGCTGGGGATCGAACCAGCGATGCAGAGGCTGCGGGCAGTTTCGCAGCCCAGCACTCAACCGCTGCACCACCAGGGGAAGCCCACTTGGGAGTATATTCTACCTTAAATGTTATTGCTATAAAAAAGGGGTGAGGGGGACAGGAAACTTTGGGAGGTGATGGGAGTCTCTTGATTGTGGAAATACGTACCAATTTCTCAAGTTGTATACATTACTTATGTGCAGTTTTGTGTATTATCAATTTTACCTCAATAAAACTATTTAAAAAATAGGAAAAAGAGAGAAAGCCTTCCACCTAATATGAACACATGCACACAAAGAGAGAAATACACACTCCTGTGAGAAAATAAGCAATCAAGGAGTAAGTGTAAAAATATGCAAGGAAAGAACTTAAGTAAGAATGGTATCCCACATTTACATATATGGGAAGCATGATGTTCAGAATGCTGAAATTAGGAAAAAAAAAACAAAACAGAAAAAAACATTCAGACTAGGAGAGAAGGAAAATAGTTGGTAGTGGCAAATGTTATCAGATCTTAGAAATTAAAAAGAGAACTGTAATTTGACTTCAGACTTCTATAGTAAACAATCTTTCAATGGAGATTATGTTCTAGTAAACATTGCATGAGGCATTCCACACAATGCTTTCACATGTACTCTTGATAACAATGCTATAAAGAACAGGTCCTATCCCAATTATTTTAAGACAATAAAAATAAACTGGGAGATATTAGGTCCCTGTCAATAGTCACAAAACAAATTTCAGTTAAGCCAGGATGTGAACAGAAGTCCATGTGACTAGAGAATTTACATTTTATTTTGCTATTAGTATTAAATTACAGATATTTACATCTCATTATTAACTGTTGGCATAGAATATCATTTTTAATTTGTCTCAATTGGTGAAAAACATTTGATGGACTGTGGTCTGGTATACCTCTCTGAATTTCAACCTATAATTTCCATCATTTTCTTAACAATAGTCATATTGTATATTCAAGGAACTTGAAAATATATCTTTTTCCCTTACTGACTGCTTTTAAAACAAAATGGAAATATGTAGGGAAATAGACTTAAAAGTTACAAAACAGCATTTTTTCCCCCCACAGAGGCCAGTAGCAGATGGAAGGCAGCAACCAGCTGGATTCACTGAAAAAACAACATAAATGTCATGTTTACTAACAAAAATCCTATTTGCTGGCAAGATGTAGGGTCAAGTAGGGTGTGAAAATACTATGATAAGAAGGTAAGTTTCAAGCTTAGCATCAGCTGAATTGATAAAGTTAATAAAATAGTAAATAGAAGACAGTATAAATATAAAACATTTAGCACTCAAAAAGCTATTGATAAAGTCATCTGATGATAACACTGGGAGAACTGGACTAATTCACTCATTTATGCATACACTCATTCATTCTAATGTAGTTACTGAAAATGCACTGCAAGTCAGATGCTTGTTTAGTATTGTGAAATGTGTGCATTTGTGGGTGCCACATAACACAAAAATGCTAATATATGCAATAGGACAATGAAGGAGCAGAACAATTGGTAAATATTCTCTATCCCACAAGAGAAGGAAACAATTACACAAAACAATCTAAGAACTGTTACTATATTTGCTTCTTTAATTTTGCTAATTTTAAAACTCTATCTTCCTGAAATAAGAGTGTTTTTTACCAGTCATTATTCCTGCAGTATCTTTAAAGGTATTCCAATGTCTTTTAGGTTCTTATTTGTTCTTTTTTGCAAATTAATTTCCTAGACTCAAAGTGGAACATGAAACTGATTGTCCATGTCTGTTTTCTAGGATCAGAACTTCCACTGAAATTACCACTAATTGTTGAACTTCAAAAAACTCCTCTTTTCATAGAGTAGATTATGACATATGAAAAGAAAGTTCAATTATGTGACTTCTACGATCTTATTATCCTAAACCCTCCACAACATCAGACTTGTTCATCTTAAAATGTAATAATCATCCCCTGGTCTTGGATTATGACACACCATACGACCAACTATTTGAACTACTTATAGATCATTCTTGCTCCCTCTACCCTCACATTCCATTATGCAGTCAGTCACCAAAGCAATCTTAGAAACAACTTTTCAATTCTTATGTATTTCATGAATCCCACCAATGCTGTTCATTTTAATCGATCTTTCCCTTATGTTTCATTTCCCTTTAACCCACTCTTCAGATGACTATGAAATTTCCCTTCCCAAATAAGGCACTATTTTATTTTATTTTATTTTTTTTTTATAGAGGCATGCTTTATTTATTTGTTTGCTGTTTTGTTTGTTTGTTTTGTTTATACATGCACTGGGTACAGTCAGAAGCGCGGGAGGGTGAGAGAATTCACCAGAGCCAGAGCGGGGAGCAGAACAGGCAGAAGGACCGAAGTACACTGCTGAGGGGAGCAGCGGGCGGCAGGAGAGGTCTGCACGCCATGTGGGACCCTCCTCCGGTGGCCGGGGAGCAGCCGGGGATCGAACCGGCACCGCAGAGGCTGCGGGCAGCTTCGCAACCCAGTGCTCAACCGCTGCGCCACCGGGGAGGCCCCAATAAGGCACTGTTTTATATTAATACTTTCTGGTAGCTTTAAATCACCTCTGGATCTGAAATGCCTGTTCATTCTCATCTCTTACTTTGTTTTGGAGACTCCTTGAACCTGCCCCTCTAAACCACATACACATACGCACAAATACACACACACCAATGCACATCATGCTTCTCTGAATCTAATGCACATTTCCATTTATCCATGTCAGACGTGATGACAACTTGTTTCCCTGGGCTAAGTGCTCTGTTGCCACTCTGTTCAGTCACCTATTATAATAATTTGTAATAGTTCTCACTAGGAGGAAAATTCCTTGGGGGCACAAACCCAGTGTTATTTTCCTTGTGTATAACAAACAATAAATGTCAAATGGGTGAATTAGATCTGTTCTCACTCTAGCTACCGTGACTCCTTCACACAAACCTTCCTGTCCAGTGGATGGAATGTATGAGCAATTCAAATTTAACATATCATAGAAAATAAGAAATTGTCACCTAATGTCTTTGCTTATGTTTTATGTTTCAATGAGGAAAAAGAGATTTGGGTGGGGAAAAAAATTACTATAGAAACAACTGCACCACTTAACACTCTGATGTACAGTGTTGCTTACTAACAAGTAATCATTCACTTCTAAGTCATTGTGATAAAAGATTTCTTCAACGAATGTGTGAGAGACAATCTACCTACCAGGTAAGTGACAAATTATTGCATTAACAGAAAGAATCAATATATACATACTATGAAAAATTTCAGGAGTTCCAGTTGATGCAAGGAAGAGGTTAAGTCTCAGCACTATAAAGCTATCTGCAGCCTCTGCAGCACGAATTCAATCCCCAGTCAGGGAGCTGACCCACATGATGCAGCAGACCTCGCCTGTCTCACCCGCTGTTCCTTTTAGCAGTGTATTTTGGTCAGTCTGCCTGTTCTGCTCCCCACTCTGTCTCTGGTGAATCCTCTCACCTTCCACACCTGTGGCCTACATCCCAGATTTTATATGCATAAATAAATAAAATGAATCTTTAAAAAAAAGAAAAAAATTAAGGTCTATAAAAAGAGGAAAGTAACTTGAAATTGTGAATTGGGAAAGCACTGTAGATACAACAAAAATAAAACCAGGGAAGTTTTAGACTTCAGGATTAATGAAAAACAGATATGCCCATTAGAATTTCTGGGCATATCTGCCAACAGAGATAGCTACATGTATAAACCATCCAAATATTCTAGGGATAGAATCTGGATATTTGAGACCAGAAGTAGCTGCTCATCTACATGCAATCAACTACAGAAGGGTTTTTCTTTATGTGAAAATGGAATCTTACTTTCCCACTTAATTCTCAATATATTCCTTCTTAAAAAAAGATAAAGCTGAAAATTGCTAGGTGGTATGAAGCCTCAAGAGCTGGTTTCTACCACTTGTATGAATCATTTTCTGGCACTCTACACCTCTCTCTTTGCTCTAGTGTTTCATTTTCCAAACATGCTGAAGTTTTACACTTTCTTTCACTTCCTATTACATCTACCTCACTTTTTTTCCCCAGAAAAATTGTGTATTTCCCAATTTACAATGACTTTCCAAACAAATCTCATCTCAGAGACTTCTCTACCATGAAGCCTTAATGACATTCCCAAATATCTAGGTTTGGCCTGTCCTGTATATCCTAGCACTTTTTAATAAAATGGTATTACAGTTCATATTATTTCAAGTTTTCATTATTCATATGAATTCAAAAACAGCAAGCTCTTATTATGAGCATGAGAACAGATCTGACTACTATTATCCGTAAGCTTACAAACCATTGGAAAAGGTAGAAATCATATTAGCAATAACAATAAAATAGATGATTGAGTATTAAAGAATATGAGTATATATTGCAGGGGTCAAGCCAAGTGCAGGGGTCAGGGAAGGCATCCCAGTGGAACAGATATTTAAGTTGAAACCATAATGATAATTAGAAGAAATGTCTATTGCCTAACACAAAGCATGATACATAGCCAGGTCACAATAAGTATTTGTTGAATGAACAAATAAATAGCAAAGGAAACTTTTTACTTTAATTTTCAATTTAATTTCCACAAAGTGGGGTAGATATGATGTGGGAATATACAATGAAGGGGTGTACTCCTATAATTCTGAAACCTTTTAGAAGAAATTGAATATTTAAAGGCATAGGTTTTATCAATTAAAGATGAAAATATATTTTATTTTATTTTTTAAGGATTTATTTTATTTATTTATGCATAGAACTGGGGTGTAGGACCAGATGTGTAGGCAGAGGGGCGCGAGGTGTGGGGTGCTGAGAGGATTCAGCAGAGACAGAGTGGGTAGCAGATCACTCCACTGAAATAGTGGATCCACTGAAATACACTGCAGAGAGGAGCAGAGGTTAAGACAAGAGAGGTCTGCTGTGCCTTGTGAGTCAGCTTCCTGGCCAGGGATCAACTCAAGTCACAGTGCCTGGTAATAGCTTGATTGCTGAAACTTTAACCCCTATGTCACCAGGGAGTCCCTTAATACACACCTTTAGAGTAGAAACCTATGATGACTGTGATCTCACTTGACCTTCCAACTCTAGGATATGGATTATACAAGTAAGAATATGTGAATTTCTAGCAGTAAGTCAATTACTCCAAAATTCTATTTTAAATCTATGGTATAGAAACAATATATGCCCTGTATTTTTCAACTTGACTAATACATTTAATTAATCATTCTCATAAATGCAAAGAAAACCATTCTAGCTGAATTTTCCTAAAGATGCAATCATTTCTGTGGTATGCCTCTGGATGGAAAAAAAACCTGACCAGCATCTACATGAAAGACACATCATCCATCTTGTCACCTGTCTGCAAAGATATTTTGAAAATGTTCCCAATGACAGCTCACTCCATTTTACCAATCTATTTAGAGCTATGGAGCTAAAGTCGTTAGAAACAACTAAGTCGTTGCCACTCCAACAGTTTGGGGAATTTTCTAGCCTAGTGCCTTAATATTTTTTTTGTGCCTTAATATTTTTATTTGCGTATAATGTGGCCCTGGACTGCCATTTATCTAAGCATATGTAATCTACCAGGAGAGACAAAAGACACACATATGAATCTTATTATCTACACATTTGTGAAATGAGTTGGAAGATGTTTTCATAATACATGAAAACATTATATAGTGTGAGACAGGCCTTTTCTTCTACTTGGAAGAAGCAAAATAACAGGTACAAAGAACAGTGATGTATTTGTTAATTCCATTTCATGAACAATGATTTTTTTTTAATTACTGTGTTTCACTCTGCCATTGGACAGGATGGACATCTCTGTATTTGCTGAAGACAATGATCTGCATTGCAGCTTACAGACTTGAAAAGTAACGATCAAGAGATTTCATAGCTTTCTTCAGTGACATGGTTTGAAGGATCCACTTTATTTTGCAGTTAATAATATTTGAGGGATAGTAAATCAGTCTGTTTACACTCTAACATGTTTAATAAAAATTTTAGTGAAATGACTATTTTCATTAGTTCCTTCAACAAGATAAATTCTCAAAATATTTTGAAGAATTTACCTTGTTCTTGAAAATCATGTGTCCTTAATTTTTGTAGTTTTGTTGAACAGTATATGGGGTATGAAGAGAAAACTCTTGACATTTAGATTTCAGATTCAAACTCTGTACTGAAGTAGTTCTATAATTTTCTTTCTTTTTTTTCGATTTCACAGTCTTTTATTTTTTTTAATTAATAAATTTTATTTTTATATTCCCCATACAATTGCAGCCCCCCCATGCTGACCCCAACCCCTCCCCTCCCGCCCCTCACCCCCCAAAAAGTGTCTCTGATTCATAGTTTTTTGTTGATTTTGATTTTCACTTTCTTATAGTTATTCATTTTCCTGGTCCCTTATTTAAGTTTTCTAGATTCCTGCTATGAGTGAGACCATCCAGCATTTTTCTTTTTCTTTTTGGTTTATTTTGCTGAGCATGATCCCTTCCAGCCCTATCCATGTTGCTGCAAATTACATGTGTTTATCTTTTTTGAATGCTGAGTAATATTCCATGGTATATATGTACCACATCTTCTTGATCCAGTCATCTATTTTTGGGCATTTGGGCTGTTTCCAAAGCTTAGCTATTGTAAATAGTGCTGCTATAAACATAGGGGTGCAGGTGTTCTTTGGAATTGATGTTTCTGTGTCCTTTGGGTAAATACCTAGGAGTGGAATTGCTGGATCATATGGAAGCTCTATGTTTAGTAGGTCCAGAAATCTCCACACAGCTGTCCATAGTGGTTGGACAAGTTTGCACTCCCACCAGCAGTGCAGGAGAGTTCCTTTTTCTCCACACCCTCGCCAACATTTGTTGTTGCTAGTTTTTTTAATATGTGCCATTCTCACTGGTGTAAGATGGTATCTCATGGTAGTTTTGATTTGCATTTCCCTGATTACAAGTGATGTTGAACATTTTTTCATATGCCTGTTGGCCATTTGCATTTCCTCTTCAGAGAAGTTTCTTTTTAGCTCTTCTGCCCATTTTTTGACTGGGTTATTTCCTTTGTTGTTGCTGAGTCTCATCAGCTATTTGCAGATTTTTGTGATCAGTCCTTTATCATTAGTGTTGTGTGCAAAAATGTTCTCCCAGTCGGTGGGGTTTCTCTTTGTTTTTGTTATTGTCTCTTTTGCTGTGCAGAAGCTCTTTAATTTGATGTAGTCCCAGCTGTTGATCTTTGCCTTCACTATCACTGCTTTGGGTGATGTGTCTGTAAAGATGTCTTTGATGTGCAAATCACGTAGTGTTTCACCTATATTTCCTTCTATATATTTTATGGTTTCATGTCTTATGTCTAGTTCTTTAATCCATTTTGAGTTGATTTTTGTGTATGGTGTGAGGTAGTGGTCAAGCTTCATTCTTTTGCATGTACCGACCCAGTTTTCCCAGCACCATTTATTGAACAAACTTTCTTTGCTCCAATGCATAGTCTTTGCTCCTTTGTCAAAGATTAGTTGACCATAAATCTGTGAGATTATTTCTGGATTTTCTATTCGATTCCATTGGTCTGTGTGTCTGTTCTTGTTCCAATACCATGCAGTTTTGATGATTATGGCTTTGTAGTAGAGTTTGAAGTCTGGGAGTGTGATGCCTCCATTCACTTCTCTTTTTTTCAGGAGAGCTTTGGCTATTCAGGGATTTTTGTGATTCCATATGAATTTCATCAATAATTGTTCTATTTCTTTGAAGAATGACATTGAAATTTTGATTGGAATAGCATTGAATCTGTATATTGCTTTTGGTAGGATGGCCATTTTAATAATGTTTATTCTCCAATCCATGAGCAGGGGATGTCTTTCCATTTCTTTGTGTCTTCTTCTATTTCTTTTAACAGTGTTTTATAATTTTCTTTGTATAGGTCCTTTACCTCTTTTGTTAGATTTATTCCCAAATATTTGATTTTTTTTTAGTTTTGATAATAAAAGGGATGGTTTTTTTGATTTCTTCTTCTTCAGATTTATTGTTTGTGTATAGGAAGGCTACTGACTTTTGCGTGTTGATTTTGTATCCTGCCATTTTACTGAACTGATTGATGAGTTGAATTAGTTTTTCTGTGGAGTTTTTGGGGTTCTCTATGTATATTATCATATCATCTGCAAATAGTGATAGTTTGACTTCCTCTTTTCCTATTTGGATTCGTTGGATGTCTTTCTCTTGTCTTATTGCTCTGGCTAGGACTTCCAGTATTATATTGAAGAGCAGTGGTGAGAGTGGACATCCTTGTCTTGTTCCAGATCTTAATGGAATTGCTTTCAGCTTTTCACCATTGAGAATGATACTGGCTGCTGGCTTGTCTTAGATGGCCTTTATGATGTTGAGGTATGTTCCTTGTATCCCAAGATTTTCAAGGGCTTTTATCATGAATGCGTGTTGCACTTTGTCGAAAGCTTTCTCAGCATCTATTGATATTATCATATGGTTTTTATATTTCGTTTTGTTGATGTGTTGGATAACGTTGATTGATCTTCGGATGTTGAATCTTCCTTGTGTCCCTGGAATGAATCCTACTTGGTCGTGGTGAATTATCTTATGGATACATTGTTGGATTCTGATAGCTAAAATTTTATTGAGGATTTTTGCATCAGTGTTCATTAGGGAGATTGGCCTGTAGTTTTCCTTTTTTGTGTTGTCCTTGTTTGGTTTTGGTATTAGTGTAAAGTTGGCTTCATAGAATTTGTTTGGTATTGTCCCTTCCTTCTCAATTTTTTGAAAGAGTGTGTGAAGGATAGGCACTAATTCATCTCTGAATGTTTGGTAGAATTCATTTGGAAATCCATCAGGTCCCGGGCTTTAGTTTTTGGGGAGGTTTTTGATTACCATTTCAATTTCGCTAATTGTAATTGGTCTGTTTAGGTGTTCTATTTCTTCTTTATCTAGCTTTGTGTGATTGTAGAGTTGTTGGAATTTGTCCATCTCCTCTAGATTGTTGAACTTGTTTCCATACAACTGTTCATAGTAGTTACTGATTATTCTTTTGATTTCTGCTGTGTCTGTTGTGATTTCTCCTCTTTCATTTGTGATCCTGTTTATTTGTGCTTTCTCCCTTTTTTCCTTTGTGAGCCTGGCTAGGGGTTTGTCTATTTTATTGATTTTTTTCAAAGAACCAGCTCTTGGTTTCATTGATCTTTTGGATTGGTTTTTTAGTTTCAATTTCATTTATTTCTGCTTTGGTTTTTATTATTTCTTTTCTTCTACCGGTTTTGGGGTTTTTTTGTTGTTCTTTTTCTAGATCTATGAGCTTTGAGATTAGGTTGTTTCTTTGAGTTCTTTCTTGTTTTTTGATGTGAGCTTCTATTGCTATATATTTTCCTCTTATTAGTGCTTGCTGCATCCCATATATTTAGGATATTGTTGTCCTCCTTGTCATTTAATTCAAAGAATTTTTTAATTTCTTCTTTGATCTCCTCATTAGTCCAGTGGTCTTCCAGTAGTGTGGTTTTTAATCTCCACGAGGTAGGAAAGTTCCTTGCCTTCTTTTTATGGTTTATTTCTAGTTTGATGCCTTCATGGTCAGAAAAGATGGTTGATATGATTTCAATCTTGGTGTATCTGTTGATGTTTGTCTTGTGCCCCAGTATGTGATCGATCCTGGAGAATGATCCGTGTGCGCTTGAGAAAAATGTGTACTCTGATTTTTTGGGGTTTAGTGTTCTATAGATGTCTGTTAAGCCCAAATGCTCTAGGTCCTTATTTAGAGCTTTGGTTTCTTATTTTTTGTCTTGTTGATCTATCCATTGTTGATAGTGGTGTGTTGAAGTCTCCCACTACGTATGTGTTTTCTCTGATGTCTGTTTTCAGAGAGGACAACAGTTGTCTGATATATTTTGGTGCTCCTTTGTTATGTGAGTATATGTTAATGAGTGTTATTTCTTCTTGAAGTATTGTCCCCTTGATCATAATGTAGTGACCATTGGGGTCTCTTTTTATTTTTTTGAGTTTGAAGTCTGTTTTATCTGATATAAGTATAGCTGTTCCTGCTTTCTTTTTTGGTCCATTTGCTTGTAGGATTGTTTTCCATCCTTTAACTTTTAGCCTATTTTTATCTTTTGTAGCTAAATGTGTTTCCTGGAGACAGCAAAAGGTTGGGTTTTGTTTCTTAATCCAGGCTGCACCTCTGTGTCTTTTTATTGAAGAGTTTAGTCCATTTATTTTTAGAGTTAATATTGATATGTTAGCATTTGTATTTGCCATTGTGTTTGTCTTTCCTTTGATTTTATTTATTTATTCTTTAATAACTTTTTTTTTTTTGGCCTTCTTTCGTTGTTATCTGTCCCTCTGAGGTTCTGGTTTTAGGATTCCTTGTAGTATTTTTTGGAGTGGGGGTTTAGTCGTAATGAAATTCCAGAGTTTCTCTTTGTCTGGGAAGGTCCTTATTCTTTCTTCATAGAGGAAGGAGAGCTTTGCGGGATAGAGTATTCTTGGTTGGCATCTGTTTTCTTGGAGTCTGTTGACTATGTCCCTCCACTCTCTCCTTGCCCGTAGTGTTTCTTCAGAGAAGTCTGATGTCAGCCTGATTGGTTTTCCTTTGAATGTTATCTGTTTCGTTCCTCTTGTCAGCTTCATTATTTTTTCCTTGTCCTGGATTCTTGGGAGATTTACTACTATGTGTCTTGCTGTATTTTTCCTTTCGTCGTGGAAGTTTGGTGTTCTTCTTGCTTCTTGTATATCCATTTTCAGCTCCTTCTTCGCGTTTGGGAAGTTCTCTTCAATTATCTCCTGGAATATTTTCTCTGTTCCTACATCTCTCTCCTCTCCTTCTGGAATTCCTATAACTCTTATATTTCCTTTCCTCATGGAGTCTGATAGTTCCCGAAGTCTTTCTTTGTTCTTTTTCCTTCGTACTTCTCTTTCCTTTTCTGTTTTGGTTCTTTTTATTTCTGTGTCTTCAAGAGTACTTATTCGTTCTTCCATTTCATCTGTTCTGCTTTCTTTGCTTTTCCCAGAGTTCTTTAGTTCCTCCATTAATTCTTTGCTCCCCTGCATTTCTTTTGCTTCCCTCTTTAGGGACTCAATTTTCTTCTTTTGATCATTGTTTTCCTTTATGAGTTCGATCATTTTTTTAATCACGGCAATTTTAAATTCTCTTTCTGGAAGGCTCAGAAGTTCTTCCAAGTTACTGTCGTTGCAATATGGGGGGTGGTTTTCTTTTTGTGGTGTGCTTCTTTCCTGAGGAGTTGTTAGGTTGCGTGTGGTTCTTCTACTCCCTACTGTCTGTTTTCTAATTTGTCGTATGCATTGGGACACTGTGTTGCTTGGACTGGCCGGCATCTTGGGTGAACTTCTCCGCTCCCCTCTGGCTCCTCCAGGAGCCATCTCTGGCTTCTGAGGGAGATTTCTGCTGGTTTCAGGAAGTCTCTACTGAAGAAATGTCCCTGTTCTAAAATGGCAACGCGGGACTCAGTCCCTGAGCATCCGTTCTCAGGCACACTCTTCTGCGCACCTGGTCTGCCCCGGCCGTGGGTGCCTGTTCCCTCTGTGGGCTCAGACTGCTGGTCGGAAGGGGCCTGGCGTGGGCTAACTTCCCAGATGGCCACTGTCTCCTCCGGGAGCCTTCTGCCCTTTTCAAGCAGTCTTAAGAAATTTCCCTGTTCTATCGGGTGTTAGTGACTTTTTTTTCTGGTCGCTAGGTGGCGCCAGAGAGCTCTCCTATTGTCCTTGGGGTGCTGTTTTTCCCCCCCCCACCCCGTGGGACAGGGAACAGAGCAGGAATGGTAGGGTAAACCTCAACGGCTTTTGGGTGCTGTGTCTGCCTTGTGCCCCACTGTCATGGAGAACCCACGCCCCGAATTTCGTGCCCCGGGTCTCAGTTCCAAAGCCCTCAGTTCCAGGACGCGGGCTGTAGCCCAGTTCAGTGGCGTGGGAATGGTGCCTTTTGCACCCGCTCCCGTGCCTGGGCGCCTGGTTCCTGCTTACTCAGTGAGGGACTTTCACCTCAGTGAGGGCCTCCACGCGTCTACCTGCAAGCCTAGGTCGCAGGCGCGGGGACCTGGGCAGCCGCGATCCCAATCCATGTTTGCTTTTCAAGTGCGCCAAGCGCGCAGCTTTTCCGAGCAAGCTTACTGGCCGGCCCGGGGCTGTGTGCGCGTCTCCTCCAGAGTCTCTTTGTTCTCTAATGGTGCCCAGAGCCATTTGCTCACCGCCACGGCGAATCCTGCAGGGTTCTCCACAGCTCCCGTTCACGGGGTGTGGTGGCTGCAATAGTTCCTTTCCACTCACAGTCCCGCTTGCTGCGTAGTTTGTTCTTGATGGTCGTTTTAGTTTGTTTTTTTCCTCCTCTGTGCCAGTCGGAGAGTGCAGACTCTGTGGGTGGGTGAGGGGAGCAGGGTTCTGCGCTTTCCTCCCTTCTAGTCCTCTTTTATGGCCACTTTCTTCTTCGGGCAGTTTGCTGGAGTCATCCGTTTATCTTCCATGTCCCAGTTCTCACTGGGACCTGCCGCTTTTCCTCCCTATTAACTTTTTTTAATGGGAGATCTTACTCGCAGAGTCTCCTCGCTGCCATGTTGCTCCGCCCCTCTAGTTCTATAATTTTCACTAGACAACTTAACCTCTCAAAGACTGTTCCTCATTTGTAGATTAGGGATATTATATGCCTTCACATGATATCTTTAAAGGTATCAGTGGCAGAGTTGGAATGGGATATTTAAACTAAAACTTTCTCTATTTAGTTATTATACTTTCATGCATCTATAAAGTATATTATTATTAATGAAGTTTCACTTATTTCTCCCACCAAACTATGCAAAATTGAAATATTATTCTCCATTTATAGAGGATGAAAATGACCATCAATGGATAATTGTTACTAAATTACCGAAAGATAGAAACTGAATTCAGATTTCTGACTTCATTGCTCACAACCACCATGCTGTATTATTGTCAAATAATTTTGTATGAATTTATCCTTCTAAATATAAATAAAATTACAAAAAACATGGAATTTAAACTGAAAATATTTATCTTAATCTTAGAGTTCATAACTGGAATTGGTGACATTCAAATGTTACCACAGGTTTGGGATTGTAGATGTTCACTTCATGTTGAGGAGCACCACAGGTGAAGTCCAACTCTCATAGCAAACACAATTAAATTTTATATTTGTTCATGAACCATAATGGTTGTCCCTTCATTGTGAACTATAGAGTAACTCCATCTAAGAACTGTAATTAAAGGAAATGATTTTTAACTTTGCATCCTAAATCTTATCTATATGGAGTATGTGACACTGGACTTTGGAATCGCAACTTGGGTTTTAAACCTGTTTCTTCCATTCAATATACTGGCAGAGAAAGAATTAAATTTTCTAAGCCTTATTTTATCAGATAATACCTACAGGAAAGGTTATGTCAGTATTGGAATTTGCCAACCTTCATAACTGAGTACAGTGCAAATCTAGTCAGAAGCTTAAATAAATACAAGATAACATGTTAGTGACCTTCACAAAGACATGAGCTAAACAATATTAGAATTTATTCTGTCTAAATTCAAAAAAAAATTGCTTGAGGTAGTTGGACTTAAAGGTATGACAATAGCACCTATATTTTCACCATCTATTTCCAAAGTAAACTTGTTAATTCACAAATGCAAATGATTTTATAAGTGAAAATACTTTATAAATTCTAAAAGACTATAAAACATCCATTATTGTGTTTGTTTCTATTGATATTATTATAAGTTCTGTTTTACAACTAATCCATCAATTTGCAATGCAAAATGTAAGACTCTTACAAAATCACACTCCAAGATAATTAAAGAATGATTCAGATGTCAGTTGATGACAGTATTATAATTTCTCTTCTGACTTTAGCTCTAGATCCAAGAGAATTATTGTAGCCACAAGGCAATATCATTTCTTGTCAGTGTCAATGAATGGACATCACATGGGGCTATAACCAGAGTGACGTGGTGTGAAGGATCCACTTTATTTTGCAGTTAATAATATTTGAGGGATAGTAAATCAGTCTGTTTACACTCTAAAATGTTTAATAAAATTTTTAATGAAATGACTATTTTATTTTTTTAATGTTATTAAGCCAATCTCTTTCCTTCTAGAAACTCATATTGATTTCATAGAAGATTGTATAAGGAGTTTACCAGAGAGAAAGATCTCAGTGAGGAATAAAACTTTTAAAAAAAATCTTTACCTTGAATGACTTCTTCTATATTCTCAAGTATTGTTTCAGAAAGCAAAGTTAAGGAATAAAAGTTATTAAATAAACCAACAAAAATAGCATGAGGACATTATGAACATGGTTAGAAATAAATGAAAAACCATATATTTGGGGTCCACATTGACTTGCTCTTTTCACATACAATGGAGAATTTGTTTTTAATTAATCAATTATTATCACTATGGACATAATATTTCTCATCTGTAAAAAATAAACAATTGAATTTGATCAGTGAGTCCTGATACCATACAATGCTCTATAATGTAAGGACTGATGGTGTGAATAGCCTGAGAAGCTCTGCCTCATTTTAATATTATTTTAGTAGCTAAAGCTCTGGGTATGGCAAAAACTGACTTATAACATTTGCCAATTTCTGTGGTGTTTATATTCCCACATCGCCCAACTCAAAGCTACCAACCACTGAAATGAGTGACCCACACAATTCCTGACTATTTAACAATCAACATTCACTAACAGGAGACAGAAGATAGTTGTAGCATGATCACTGTATGGTCCTTAGCCTAAGCTCCACTTCATAAGTGTTAGAATAATAAAAGTCCTGGAGTTTAACACAGATTTCCCCCCCAAGACATTTGACTTTGAAATCCTTTTTTTTTTAAAGATTTATTTATTTATGCATACAAGATCTGGGGTACAGGCCAAAGGTATGGAGGGGGATGTCAGAGGATTCACCAGAGACAGACTGGGGAACAGAACAGGCAGACTGACTGAAATACACTATTGAGGGGAGCAGTGTGCTAGACAGGAAAGGTCTGTTGCACCATGTGGGTAGCTCCCTGGCCATCTGGGGATTGAACTAGTACTGCAGAGGCATGGATAGCTGCACAATGTGCTTAACCCCTTGCACCACTAGGGAGACCCTTGGAATCATTTTTTATACTAACATCGACTCAGGATATTTTTACACATCAGAGTGTTGACCTGTTCATACCTCTCTAAACTTTGTGTGCAAGCCAGTCAAACATTTAGCTCCCATTACCCGTATTTCTTTGCTGAGGATATTTGTCAGGAAACACTTTTCTGTACAAGACAGAAATGTGAAATTAAAATCCCTGGAATCTTCTTTAACCAATATCTATGAAAAATTTCACATTGGTATCCATAGGTTTCTCAAGGATGATTAAATCATCGTAGTTAATTGTCTGCCTTCTTTCCTCCCTTGACATTCCTTCCTTGTCACTAATTCCACTTCCCAAATACTACAGAATTTATGTTTATAGCAGCACTATTTATAATAGTTAAGCTATGGAAACAACCCAAATGCCCAAAAATAGATGACTGGATCAAGAAGATGTGGTATATATACACAATGGAATATTACTCAGCAATCAAAAAGATAAATGCATGCAGTTTGCAGCAACATGGATGGAGCTAGAAGAGATCATGCTCAGCGAAATAAGTCAGAAAGAAAAAGAAAAATACTGGATGGTCTCACTCATAGCAGGAATTTAGAATTTTTGGATTTTTTTTTTTTAATTTTAGAGTCTGCTTCCAGAAAGTCTAAAGTAAGATGCAGTTTGGAAAGTGATGAACTAGAAAGGTTCAATGATCACTTGTGGTTCTAATTTTCAGAGTTTAAAATAGATTCAGAGATTATTTCGGACTTTGTCAGATTTCAAAACATTGGTACATTTTATCACTATGCCAGCTTACATGAGTTACTCAATAAATGTTTGCTGAATTCATTCCTTCTGTTAAGCAACGTTGACAAGGTAAAATAGTGCTAAAACAGCACTGTGGTGGGGATGACAGGTCACTTGTCTGTGAGTTTTCACCCGTGAGCTAAAAATTGCAAGACCACTCAGGCTCAGGGAACAACAATGGGGTTTACTTAAGAATGGAATTGGGAAAGCAAAGAGTGTCTAGGACACAGTGAACAGCTGTGTCTTCCCAGATAATATCTGCAGCATCCAGGTGTCCCAGACAAAGGCTGCTCATTTCAGATGGTGCTGTCCTGTCAACATGGGCCTGGTGGGTGGCACATTAGTCAGCAATGCACCAAGGTCCAACTCAGTGGCAGCTGGGGGTGCCCAGAGTTAGGGTAATAGAGGTGACACTGCAGTAGACCACAGAACAGTCTGAAGGCCAAGCTGGATAGCACAACATGCAGGACCAACAGCAATGGACTCAACAGCACCAGGAGGTGCTGCTGGCAAACCAATGGGAAGCTCTCAAAGGTGACCAGAGCGCCCATCACTAACCAACAGTGTTGGTCAATATTGGTCACAAAGAGGTGCTACAGCTCTTCACGAGTTGTTTGTATGAACCAACAGCCAACAACTTTTTAAGACACTGGGCCAAGGCTAACAGAACTTCTTACAGGCTATGCAAGAGGCAGGGTCAGGGCCTTCCAGGTGATGCAAGGGGTTAAGACACGACCTATGAAGCTGTCTGCAGCCACTGCAGCATGAGTTCTATCCCTGACCAGGGAGATACCCACATGGTGCAGCAGACCTCTCCTGACTCACCTGCTGCTCCCCTCAGTGGTTTATTTCGGTTGATCTGCGTGTTCTGTTCCCCACTCTGTCTCTGGTGAGTCCTCTCACTTCTGCCCTGTACCCCAGTTCTTGTATGCATAAATAAATAAATCTGGGGAAAAAAAGAGGCAGGGCCAATCAGCTCTATACCATTTTCAGTCTGCATGATTAACTCAAGCCCTCGATTGACAGCTGGAGGGCTTAAACCCAATTGGTCCATTTGTGATAATGGAGTTCGATAAAAAAGGGAAAAGCCTGGCCCTACCTAAACCTGCCTGCTCTCAGGTCAGCACAGGCTTGTAGGTCAGAGAACTTTAAGGAACCATGGCTGGAGTCAGCCTCAGAGAGGACAGGGCACACACTGAAACACCCAGCATCTCTCAGTGGAACTCAGTTTGACCCTTACCCTAGCATGACTGTAGGGCTGGCTGCCGCTGGACACCCGGTTTCAAAAGGAAAGAATATGAAATTAGGGGTTGTTTCCTATAATCTTACTAACTTTGGGGAACTAAACTAGAAATGTAAGATTGATCTGAGTATCCTCAATTTTCACTGCCTCTTGATTTTGCCAATATTTACCCTGCTTATTTGTTTTCTCTGTGGTATTTGTTTTGTATATGCTTCATATATCAACATCTTTCTTTAATTCCCAATGCTTTCAGATTGCTTGATAATTAAGAAATATTCCTTTCAATTCATGTTGAATGCTTGCAGGAAAATCTTCTTCATAAATACAATTATAATGTCACTCATTGAGACTCTACTACACACTGCAAGAAACATGTGTACTTTAATTTATTGTTTATAAAAGCAATCTGAGATATTAATTCCATTTTGCATATGAAAAAACTGGCTCAGAGAAGTTAAATAATTTTCCAAAGTTGGGAAATTTATTATTAAATTAATAAGATTATTAAATGGCAGAACCAAGTATGTCTCTGAAACCCAGCCCTTTTTTCATTAAATAATACCCTTTCTCATGTTTAAAAAACAATAAATTGAACAGTTAGGAAGATTTTGCATCCAGGTAATACTAAGCTATTATGACTTGAGTTCTTATAAATTTCTTTTACTAAACATCCAGTGTATCATTTTCAGTCTTCTTTGTGAAACAAGACAGAGTAATGGTAAAAAATTTCCCAGGGGATTTCTTTATCATAAGCTACATTACCCTGGGTCCATAAGCAAAGATCATTTATAAAATATTATTTGAATAAAAATAATTATTATCCTAGTGTATAACCAACACATCCAAAATGTTTAACTCAATTTTCTCAAAATATAACACATCATCCAGATCCAGAAACTATTATTATTAATGAACCAATAGTAGCAGGAAGACTTGAATAAAATATGTCTCTAATGGAGCATCTAAGCTACTAATGCACTGAGGTTCTGGGCAATGCAGGTAGGTTGCTCTATTTCCAAAATAAGGAAGCAATTTTCCTTTGCCAGCTATGACATTGATAAATCACCTCTGCTGAGAGAAACACCTTGGTGTGAAGGGTTATATGTTGATTCAACAGGAGTAACACTCCCTGAGAGAGAAAAAAATTATAAATAGCAGTCTTTTTTTAAAATATTATAGTCAAATATAATTTTTAAAAAAAGTAAAGAATGTAACTGGATATAACTGGAAACAAAGAAGGTTTTGGAAGTTTATATCTGTTCTGCACTTTCCCTATAAATCATTTTGGCCTGGTCGTAAGTAAAAGTAGAATTCACAATAGGTTTTGGTTAAATATATAATGCTAAAATTATATAACCATGAAATAATTTCCAACAAAATGATCTTTGAATGTTATTTGCTAGGTTTGAAGAATTCCAGGAAAAGCAAATTCAAAGGAAACAGTTTATTTTCTATGCCTTTTACTGTTAAGGAACTTTCAAACTGGTGTTTTATATTTCATGATTTTCCCAACCTGTCTGAAATCACGTTCCAGAGAACAAGACCTGTCAGGTGGTGCTCAATCTTTAGCAAAAATAACACAAAGGAGATGAATTAGCATATGTTCCTTCCAGCAGAACTCTTAGCTTTCCCCAAATCTTTGTTGAATTAGATGGTAGGGATGTGGCTATCTCTGGAGGTTGACCTTGTATTGACTACATCATATAACATGCTTCTCTGGAAAATTCAGTAACCTCTCCCTGGAATGCTATCCATAATTTATCCATCCAGGAAATTTTGATAGTAGCATAATGGCACACACCATGATCATTTATCTGACACTGTAAAGTTACAAACGAGGGCTAAGCAACAATACAGCATAACCTGCAAGGACTGATGGTGGGGCAACAGGACAGTGCCACAGAGATCTTTCATAAGATCTTTCATAAGATTTCAAAGATGTGCCAAGATGTTTCATCAGTGATTAATCCTTCATTATCATTATCTTCATGACCACTTAACTGTATGGAGAGTAGATAGGATAAAGGAGGTGACATGTTCCCTCCTCAGCATTCATCTCTGGAAAGGGGAGTGTATGGTAGGAGGAAAGCAATGTCTGGGAAGTAAGAAAAAGGAAAAAAAATGCTTTGAATGTCCTCCAGAAAGAGATTTAAAAAGATCAAGTATAGAATTCTAACTTGCTTTATTTCCAGTGAGATCTAGGCTTATTAGTATATTAGTTAAATTAACTAAGCACCACTATTAAAATCATACTAAATATAAGGAGTCTTAACTGAGCCCTAACATTCTCATTTACTGTAGCTCTCCATTCTATAGGCTTAATGCTTACCATTATGACTAAACTTAAGGGAACATTAAATTTGCTTAACAACATCTGATTAAAAAATAACAATAAAGTATTGATTTTGTATCCTAATAGTAATTCCCACTGCCTTTTCTAATTTAATATCAACAACAGTACTAGGAGATATTATTTACAGTTTTATGGATAAGAAACTGAGGTTCAAACTTATGAGTGTGATCCAGTGGATATTGGGCAGAATAATTCTTGAACCTATTTTTGGCAGACCCAAAATCTACAAATGAACTCCTCTCAAAGGAAACAGTGTAAATCCGACTGCCTGGTCTCAATTTAATAGCTTGCAAGAGTGTCTTCTCTTAGATGTCTCTCAATTTTCTTTCTCTGTAAGGGTGGTAAGAGTTTCAAATTCATTGGAATGGTTAGCAATTGCCGAGGCTCCCATAAATAAAGCTCTTAGAACAATGCCTGCAACACTCCTAGGGCTCAGTTAGGGTTACTTATCTTCAGTATGATGATTATGGAGGATGAGGAGCAAGAAGAGATGGTAATATAATACATTCTTGCAGTGATGAAACAGCTTTTTCTCCAGAAGGTGAAGCTTCTACTTGGGTAATTAAACTTAGCTTGTAAATTGTCCCTCAGAAACTCCTCTTCCCTTAGAAGCAATGTTTAATATACAGCAAAGAAGCTCACAAAGCAAATTAAGTTTAATTATTCTGTGAACTTCTTGCCCTCCTGACACCTCTTGGGCCACTCCTGCCTACTGTTGAGAGCATTTTTATTTTAAAGATTTATTTATTTATACAAGCACTGGGTACAGTCAGAAGCGCGGGGGGTAAGAGAATTCACCAGAGCTAGAGAGGGGAACAGAACAGGCAGACTGATGAAATACACTGCTGAGGGGAGCAGTGGGTGTGGCAGGAGAGGTCTGTGTGCCATGTGGGACACTCGCCGGCAGCCAGGGATCGAACCAGCGCTGCAGAGGCTGCGGGCAGCTTTGCAGCTCAGCGTTCAACCACTGTGCCCCCAGGGGAGGCCCGCATTTTTTTTTTAATGGGAAATACAACTTGTGTGAAGTCAAGAAGTCACATGTGCAGATAATTCTCCCTTACTTCCACTCCTCCTGTCCTCTAAGTAATATTTTCCTTCTTCTGAAGGGGAAACTGTAAGAAAAGGGATGCTCAGCAAGCAGGGTAGATAGTCTGGGAGTTCTTCAGTTTGTAAATCTGGTCTGTAGAGGAAGTCAGCCCTTCATCTGAAAATCCTGTGTGAACGTCTGTATGCATGTGATTTGATGTTCCCCGCAGACAGATGGGGACTTAGAGGGCTTTGAGAATATCCCTTCTGATATGATTAAATGCAATGTATGTTACTCAATTAACGTAACATAAAATAGGGCCTCCCTGGTTGCACAGGGGTTAAGTCTCAGCCTTATCACTGACAGTGCTTGAGTTCCATCTCTGGCTGGGGAGCTAACCCACATGGCCATTGCAGACCTCTCCTGTCTCGCCTGCTGCTCCCTTCAGCAGTGTATTTCAGTAGATCCTTCTTATCTGCTCCCCATTCTCTTTCTCGTGAATCCCCCACACCTTAGGCCTATACTCCAGTTCTTTGGCACACACACACACATACACACGCACACACACACACAAATTAAAACAAAAAAAATCATTTAAAGTAACATACAAATGTCTGTGGCTTCAAAGAAAAAAACCTAATTATACATCAATTGTTTATATAAAAAATAACATACAAAGAAAACCCACAAAGCAGCAAAAAAAAAGTAAAATTCTTTCATTATTCTGGATTATCCTATTTGAGAAATTAGTATATAAATAGGAAGTAATGAAAACTTACCTTCAAAAGTGTTATTAGAATTAAATGAGATGATTTATATAAAAGCACCTTTGCCAAATTCAAGGAGAGATTATCATCATCTTATTTGGCATCATTCTCATCATTTGTGGCTTTCAAAATTTCTATCCCAGAGTAACAAATTGAATTATAAATGCCAAGTCAAATAAGACTCTCATTGTGGGAATCCAAAATTCTCTGATAAACAGAAGGCCAATTTTGCTATAGAGCATCTCCACATGGGAAAAAGGATTGACGTGTATTTTTTTTTTTTTTACTTTGTAAAGATTTATTTATTTATGCATACAAGAGCTAGGGCACAGGCCAGAGGTGGTGGGTGGTGGTGGGGGGGGTGCAGTGAGAGGACCCACCAGAGACAGAGTGGGGAACAGAACAGGCAGATTGACCAAAGTACGTACACTGCTGAGGGGAGCAGTGGGCGAGTCAGGAGAGGTCTGCTGCTCCATGTGGGTTGCTCCCTGGGTGGCCGGGAATGGAAACTGTGCTGCAGTGGCTGAAGATAGATTCATAGGTTGTGTCTCAACGCTTGCGCCACCAGGGAGGCCCAACGTGTATTTTTTTTTTTTAATTTTTATGCATGCAAAAACTGGGTACAGGCCAGAAGTGTGGGGGGTGAGAGTATTCAGCAGAGACAGAGTGGGGAATAGAGCAGGCAGATTAAGTGAAACACACCGCTGAGGGGAGCAGTGGGCAGTCAGGAGAGGTCTACTGTGCCATGTGGGCAGCTTCCGGGCCAAGGATCAAATTCATGCTGCAGTGGCTGTGGACAGCCTTATAAGTTGCATCTTAACCCCTTGCACCACCAGGGAGGCCAGGATTTACATGTATTAAGTCTTTTCTGTGTGACAGACACCAGTGGCAGTGCCATGAGGTGTTTGGGGCAATGTTTGTCATCTGAACATTTACATGTCAACACCGCCTCCCAATAATCAACATGCGACTAAAACAGCACACTTAACTTTACAAGCACAGGGCTTATAAAAATGTACACAGTTTCATCTTCAAATTTGATTGTGTTTCTAAGTCTCACATATTTAGAAATTTTGGCACCAACTTTACCAAACGCAAGTTACTTTATTCACAATATGTAGTTTAACATTCATAGATCTCATTAAATAACTCCTTTACAGGAGCTAAAACAATGCTTTCAAACAATAACCTCTCAAGTGTTATTAAAATATTTGTCAAAGTGATGAGAAGATGGTAATGGATAGATGCCATCTAAGTAAGAGATACGTGTATTATTTGGTTGTGAAGTTGTGGACATGGGGTAAAATCCCCCAGAGGAATACATTTGTGGTTTCCTGTGGTAATTAGAAAGTACAAAAAATGAATACTGAGACAAAAGAGTCATCTCAAACAAAGATGAAAATACATAACCTTGGGCCTCCCCTGGTGGCGCAGCGGTTGAGCCTGAGCTGCAGAGCTGCCCGCAGCCTCTGCAGCACTGGTACGATCCCCAGCCAGCGGCAAGGGTCCCACATGGCACACAGACCTCTCCTGCTGTGCCCACTGCACCCCTCAGCAGTGTATTTCATCAGTCTGCCTGGTCTGTTCCCTGCTCTGGCTCTGGTGAATTCTCTCACCCTCCCGTGCTTCTGACTGTACCCAGTACTTGTATAAATAAATAAATAAATCTTAAAAAAAAAGAAAAAAACATAACCTTTCATTATTTTATAATATAATGTGATAATAAGGACTAACAGTTCTTACTATATGCCATAACCTATCTTAAGTGCTTTATACATGTGAATTCATTTAATTCTCACCATCACCCTGTGAATGTTAGTACTACTTTTCCCATCATATTCAAGAGGAATTTAAGCCAAAACTACTTGAATCTCTTGTCCAAGGTCACAAAGTTAATGAATGGTAAGTCAGAATTTCAACAGAGATGCTTTGATTTGAAAGCCTAAAAGCTTACCCACCATGGTCTGTTGCCTGCAAACCTAGCCTTGTTTTCTTTACATTAGAGGGCTTATTGTTCAGGATAAACATGAATAGGTGGAGTGTGCACTGTACTTGGGAAGGATTTATTTTATTTTTCTATGTATCTGCATAATCCATTCAACTAGGCTTTGCTACATATAAACTTCAAAATAGATAAAATCTGTGTATTATCTAAATCATATCAAGTGTGAAGCTATACTTTTATAAAAATAAACTATGATAGGAATCTGCATTTTTATCATCTAAGAAATTTCAGTGCAATTTTGCCAGAAGAAAACTGAACCTAAGCAAAGCTTTCTTGTCTTGAACATAAGTCAGTCCTACAATTTAAAAGAATGCTACTCAGGGATAATATATATGGTATTAACCTCTTTGACATCTTCTATTTTATGATGAGTTGTGCTGTTTGTTCTCTAGTGCATACACAAAATTATTATTACTTCAAAACCAAATGATATTTGTAGTTGATATTAGTTTTTATAAGCATCATTGATTGGAAAAGTGAACAAGTTGTTTGTGGTTAATGATGCCAAACCTATTAGCAAAAAAAAAAAAAAAAAGAAAAAAAAAGAAAAGGTATAACTGGATGAGAGTCAGAGAACATAAAAAACTAGACCATGATAAACATGGAAAATTCTAATCTCATTGTTAAAAAAGATAAGCCCAGGTGATTTTGGAAGAATAGAATTGCTGTGCATCTCCATTTGACTAAACTTTTGAAAGCACCAGAGCAAGCTTTAGTACTAAAAAATATGTTCTTGCTTGTTCAACAAATTTACTCAACATACTGTACCTAAAATGAATTCTACCTGGATCCAAAAATATGAAATTTTGCTCAAAAAATAAGGCTTTGCCATGTTATAGAAAACTCAAAATGCATAGTAGCTAAAGGCAAAACTCTGGTCTATGGCGGGAAATGAATTTCTTGAGAACTTCTGAAACAAAATAGTATGGAGTTTGCTTCATAGGCTCCCACAGTCAATAGAACAGCTGCTACATGTGACTTCTCGTAGCTAACCAGGATCATGTATAATGTATTCCACCTAGTAAGGACTGAGTAAAATTTAGTGACAAAAATAGCATGGGATTTATGAAACAGAGAAGTTAACAATACACAGAGAAAAGGGATAACCATTAGAGGTCCTTGGGTATAAGTGTAGTGAGATCTAATTCACAAGTGCAAAGACTGACTTTAGATAGAAACATGGATAATTCAACCAACATAACGAGTGAGAGCAGAGGAAATGAGTAGCAATGCAAAGAGATGACTTAATGATATATGAGAAGATGAACAATTGCTTATTAAAACATATTCATCAGGGTTTCATCAGGGAACTGATGGAACAATCAACATAAAAAAAAATATTTGAGCAGGTTTAACTGAAGGACTATTCGCCAAGATGTAGGCAATGTGAAGGAAGGCTGTGTGAAGAAGCAGTGTAGTAGCTAGAAGTTTTAAGTAACTACTTTGGACATGAAGGAATAAGAAAAGAGAGAAGACATAAATCCAAGAAAAGGAAGTTAAATACACATTGATCAGAGTTTGTGAAGACTTGTTGAGAATCATGACAGCTGTGGTTACCATGTTTAGGGGACACAAATAAACTGACTTTTCTCTATGCTACCAAAAATTTCCAAGATTTCCATTGGCCATACCCAGCTGGAAAACAAAAAAGAAAAACTTGATGTGGTCCAGAGAGTAGAGATATATAAGGTACACAGCAGTGCAATACATATAGTCTGTAAATAGATAGCGACTGATGGTGTGGTTTGGCAAGGAAGATGTGAAGTTTGAGTAGATGAAGGCAGTATAACATAAGCATCTATCATAGTGAAAGAATTAATGGACTGTGCAATGCACAAGACTGCAGGCCTACTTAGCAGCAGTAATGGACCACTTTAAGCTTATTGATCTTAAAGTCAAAATGAAATCAGTCATCATGCTATTTGATTTTCACCAGTCACAGTCTCCTGTATTAGGGCAGGCACAGAGAGATTTGCATTTCATTAAATTGGGGATTTAGCCAAAAGTGTATGGCAAAGAAAGGGAGACATGAGGCAGATGAAAATATTCAAGGTAGTGATATTAGGATGAATGATGCAGTCTAGGTTGAAAAAAGAAAGAATGCAATAACATGGAGTGATTAAGTGACAGTGAAAATGTATCGCTGGGTATAGGTCTGGCAATAAAAGCTAAACCTAAAAGTGGCAACAAAAATTTTATTAACTAAGAAATAAGAACACATTGTGGTGTGTACAATTAATACAAAGCACTTACTACTTTTAACAAACATCTGCTTACTTTTTGTAGATAGAGGGTCAAAATGGTGAAACAGACAATGTGATCTACAAATGAGTCCCTAAAAAATACATGTTGTAAAGAGAACATATAAATGGTCATTCTTATTAAAAAGTGAAATCTTAACAATACCTAGTCTTCTGACAGTAGAAGTCAAACTATTTATGAAAATAAAAAATTTCCAAATCAGAGATTTAGTTTGAGATCTCAGGTTCACATACATATATGCATTTATTTAGATAAATACATATGTTTGGCATGGTATTAATACAGAGATAGAAAATTATTGAAGATATGGATTATTGAGATGGAAATGGAAAATAAAATTGGACATGGAACTAGAGATATTCCACACAAAAATTAACTGTATTCCATCTTTAGAAGAACTGGGTTGTAGGCCAGAGGCAGACGGGGGTGAGAGGACTCACCAGAGACAGAGTGGGGAGCAGGACAGAGTGGGGAGCAGGGCAAGTGGATTTACTGTGAAGGGGAGCAGTGAGTGAGACAGGAGAGATCCACTGCGGCATATGTGGGTTAGCTCCCTGGCTGGGCTCAAACTCAGGCCTTAGTGGTGATAGTGCTGAGAATTAAGCCCTCGGCCATCAGGGAGGCCCTGCATTCCATCTTATTTTTACTTAAACTTTGTGTCATACTTTGAATGTTGGTGAAAACATAATCATACTTTCTTTCAGAACTCTCTACACAGTGTCAATTTTCTTCTTCTTCTTCTTTTTTTTTTTTTTTTGGAGGTTCCTGTGGAACTGAAGCAGCATTTGGCAAGGTGAATTAATCAATAAATATAGACTGTTCTATTCAGGTGGATCCCAGTCCCAGTTCTTGCAGTTAACAGGGAATTGCATACAGGCAAGTGGATGCAATAACATGATTTTGATAATAATGATAACCAAAATAACGATTATTAGGTACACCAAAATCAACTGTGCTATGTTGAAAATCTAGGAGTATTATTTTTAAGGACTATTAATCTATATGAACCTGACTCTTCCATCTGTTTTTAACATACTGCAAAGAGAAAAAATGAGGAAAGGAAGGATCTTGTAAAGAAAATTAATAGGAGTTTGTGTTGGAATGGGATTTATGAAAACTGAGTAGCCAGAAACACATAAATTAGAAATATCAACTGAGATCTCTTCTTCACAATCATATCAGTGCTGAAACTGACAATCTTTAATAAATATAAATGGAAAATCACTTGGCAATAGGCAATTTCTCCTATTTTGCTATTAATTAACAGTGATGATGATAGTGATGGTGTTTATAGTTAACATTAATGAAATGCTGAATATGAACTGGTGACTGTTTTCAGCACTTTTAATAAGTCTATGAAGTAGTTATTATGATTATTTTATAATTGAAGAAAATAAGAATGGCTCACCCCACTAATTTCCTGAATTTAAAACTAAATTTCTTTTAGCTTGAATATCTTGAGTCATGTAAAAACACAAGTGACACTTAAAAGATAAATCTGATGCTCTGGCAGATATGAGAGGTCAAAGGACATTAATTTATAAGAAATCATTTGACCATTGTTTCGAGAGGATGTTAAATTATAGCTGCTGAAATATGGTTTTAAAATCAAGGAGCATGGGTTAGAGCTTGTATAACTTAGCATTCAAGTAACACACTCACTCTTCAATAATTAATTAACTGAGTCTGAATTGAGTAAGAAAGTCTGTCAATCTTCTGTGTTTTATTAGCAGACATTATGTATAAAGTCTAATAAAAATGTATAGAGAGCATCATTCTATCTAAGAATATTGTAAGGCCTCCCTGGTGGCACAAGGGGTTAAGACACAACCTATGAAGCTATCTGCAGCCACTGCAGCACGAGTTCAATCCCTGGCCGGGGAGCTACCCACACGGCACAGCAGACCTCTCCTGACATGCCCACTGTTCCCCTCAGCAGTGTATTTCAGTCAATCTGCCTGTTCTGTTCCCCACTTTGTCTCCGGTGAATCCTCTCACCCCCCACCTATGGCCTGTACCCCAGTTCTTGTATGCATAAATAATCTTTAAAAAATAATTTAAAAAGAATATTTTAGTTTCTTATTGAAATTTTGGTTTATCACAAAAATATCTAGAAGAAAATGTTGTTGAATAGTTTATTCATTCCAGGACAGTCTTTGTAAGTATTAAATCAAATATTAGATAGTGAGATTAGACAGAGAGACAGACAGATAGGTAGTATTTCTTTAGGTAAATGGCAATGATTATAAATAAGTAAGTGACAATTAACAAGATCTTTACCAAAATTTTTGGTGCCATGAGAAAATTTTTGCATGTGATTGGAAAGAAAAACATAACAAGTGCCATCTGTAAGGGGGTTGGTAACACATCATGATCATATATTCCATGATCATATATACTAATCGTTTTTGCCCATCATGAGATAATAGAAAGTAATTTTCTATTTTTCTCTTGGTTTCCTTATTTTATTCCTATATTTAAAATACATGCATGCAATTAAAATTGAGAAATAAAATTACCCTTTAAAAACCTAATACATGGAAGTCCATATATATTTATATCCATAAAATCATGAAATATAAGCCACAAAATACATAGAATACTTCTTGTTTTTTATGTCTCTTTGCAACACACATTATAATATCTTCACCACCCTGATAGATTTCTGATAACTGAAATAAAAATATGTAATCACTTACTGCCAGTGGGAGAAAAATGCTCCCAAGAAGGAAACATGTCAATACCATGGTGAACTCAATACCACGACTCTTGACTCTCCTTGAAGGGGGAATACTTACAGCATAGGCACAAACTCAAATAATTGCATTTGGAGAAAGCCTGTATCAAGTTATATCTATAGATTCTGTGAGTAATAACAAAGCTACTCCACAAAGATTCAATCTAGCCTCTTTGGCCTCCAACTTCCATCTCTAAAAGGAAGATGGGCAGTTAAGATGCTGTCTAAGTAGGATTGTACTTATGTAGAATCATAGCCATAGTTTTATTATGAGCTATAATGATTTAACTGAGTTTTTCTCCCCTCATTAAAATCATATTATAATAACATGCTAGGATTGAATTGACCACCAGGATCATCTTGTCAAGCTCATTAAACTTCCTAATGAAATGTCAGAATCTTCTCCAGACATATCAGTAATGCTCCCAAGTAAATAGCAATGTTTTCACAGGTCACAGAATATTTAAATTACTCAGTTAAACATTTCCAAAGCAAGGGACTTTTGCTTAATAATTCCCATCATGCAAGTTAAAATCAAAGGCGACATCTTTTTAACACGCCATTAATCATAAATCCTTCTACCAATTCATTTATTCAAGACTTAGTTAATCCCTTTCCTCCTTTCTATGGTCCCTGCCCTGAGAAACTCAGTGTAACAGCTCCTCTGAGTGGAATTGATAAATCAGCAACGAATGGAAACTGCTCAGCAGCAGGATGAAAACCACAATACAGGGCAGTGTTGCCACCTGTGATTGGAATAGGTATGAAAAACATTCAATTTATAGGAAAGGGGTCTGAAAAGGCTTACAGAGGTATCTTTCAAAGAGAAATTGGCCTGGATACTTTTCGATTGCTAGGAGGAATGTACAGATGGTTCTGACTTACAATGGTTTGACTCATGATTTTTCAAATTCTACAATGGTGTGAAAGCAATTCACCTTTAATAGAAATTGAACTCTGAATTTTGATCTTCTCCCATGCGAACAATATGAAGTACAATTTTTTCATGATTCTGGCCAGCAGCAGTGTACCACAGCTAGCAGTCAGTCACCCAATCACAAGCATGTATAACACACTGTGCTGTGTTGCTAGCAATGTTTTGATATCTGTTTTGTGTTTTTTGCATATCCTCATGTCTACACAACCTCTATCTATGACTCCTGCTTCTGGTGAGAATAAGACCAAGGCTATTAATCTTGAGATGAAATGCAAGACAATTGTCTAACTGTAGGCTACCAGGAGCATTCGAACACTAAAGCAGGCTAGGCTAAGCTAGGATGTTTATGGTAGGTTAGGTGTATTAAATACATTCTTAACTGATGATATTTTTAACTTATAGAGGGTTTCTCTGGATGCAACCCCATCATAAGGTGAAGGGCAAATGTACATGTGAGGCATGGAACCTACAGAAATTTGGAATGATCTCTACACTGTCTCAAAACTATGAATGTTGTATTTGAATCAAATTCATGCATTATACTAAATGCCCATGGATAATTTGAATAGCATTACCCCCAAACTCACGTTCACTGAGAAATTCAAAATGGAACCTTATTTCAAAGTAGGATTTTTACAAGTATAACTAAGTTAAAACCCAGTTATACTGAAGTATATTGTGTCCTAAACATAAAAATTGATGTTTATATAGGGGACACACCACACAGAGACACATGCCATATGAGGATAGGAGAAATTCTTAAGAAATCAATGAATGTTCAAGACTGTCAGGAAGCACCAGAAATTAGAATTATTCCCTATTATCTATAGAGGGAGTATGACCCTGCTGGCATTTTGATTTTAGACTTTCAGCCTTCAGAACTGTGAGAGGGTAAATTTCTGTTTTATGCCATCCATTTTGTCCCATGTTATTACAGTGATTCTAAAGTCTAACACACATAGTTATAGTGAATTCTAGATATCAGATACAAAATTAACCAAAATAACAAGCTGACAAACATGGTCACTGAAAAAGGTAAAATAGTAAAAATAAAATGAATGAGTCATAATGAAATTATTTAAAAACATCTCAGGCATATCTTGAACTTGGTATATATTTGACTTGAACTTTTACACCAGTTCTTCTGCAGGCAGGAATGAGAATCTATTTTCAGAATGATGACCCTGAAGCACATTATGAAACACATTATGAAAGATCCCATCATCTTCACTTGAGTGTGTTTATTGAGGCAAGAAGATGGAATAATTTATTTTAAAGAGATTTACAGCCACAAGAGTTGAAGGAAAATGGGTTTTCTTCTGAAAATGTACTAGAGTTTTCTCCAAATCAGTGGTTATTGACCTTTAATGTTTGTTTGTTTGTTTGCTTGTCTTGGTCATGGGCTTTTTATAAGAATCTAGACACTCTTCCTTTAAAAAAATACATATGAGCACATATATTTCTTTTCTGTTATAATATTGTGATTATTGGAGATTCCCTGATATCACTTTCCATCTCTTGCAGGGTCTTCAAGCATCCATGTTGAAGAGAACAGGAAATTTGGAAGTAATGTCCAATGTTTCTTCAATTCATTAATTCATCAGTGCTAAGAACACACTTAAATGCAATCTTAATTTGTTCTCTCTGCACTACAGTCTTGGCCTTAGATGAAAAATATGAATTATAAGATGGTAAGATTGTAAATTCAAGGAATCAACAACTAGATGGAAATGACTCAAACAAAAATCATGTTAAAAATCACATGATAAGGTCAGGCCAGATGACACATGGGACATATACACAGGCATACCTGAATGGTACTCAGAACATATTTCCCAGCTATTCAAAACCCTTCAATCACTGCCTCCCATAATCTGAAGCCAGCATCCATGGACTATATAACGCCTTATTAAGAAAAGTGGTGGATGCAACCCACCAGAGCTGGAGCATTGTTTCAGGACTAAAAGTTTTCCCTATTATTAATTCCATGTTGCCAAAGAAATAAAGAGAAAACAAACAATAGAAAAATCAAGCACCAAAAGAAACTTTGCATTTTCAAAGTTTATCGATGCTCATGGAAAGACATGATTTAAGTTGTGATAATAAAACAGGATCCCTACAACATGTACATGCAGAAGAAAACAGGTCAGCTGTTATCCATAGTCTGATGCACCCAGGATAGGGATGTGTGATTTTGGAGTCTGCTGTGAAAAGGCATCAGTCTGGTTTATAGTTGCTTGTTGATTTTGATTTTTACTTTGTATTAATTAATCTTTTTCCTAATCAACAAGCAACTATAAATCAGAGACACACCTTGGGGGCGTGGGGGGGAGAGTAGTGGGGTAAGAAAGGATTAGGGTCAAAATAAGGGGGGGGTGCAATTGTATGGGGAATATAACCAAAATGAAAATGCATACATTGTGCAAAAATGAAAAATGATGTAAGAATTATATAAAATAAAATATTTGAAAATAAGTAAAAAAATGCTATATTATATTGAAACTTAAATAATGTTATAAACTGCTGCTAGTCAATAAAAATTTGTTTTTAAAAATAAGTATTACATTAAAAAAAAGGCATCAATCACGCTGCGTGGCATCTTCCTGATCCTGGCAGAAGTGTTCCTGGCAGAGACAAGCACCTCTAGGGGTGTGTTTGTGGAGCTATAATGAAAGCTCAGCCTACAAGCTGTATATTCAGCACTTTTAACTCTATACAGCTTCATGCTTTTCTTTTTATCAGAGGGATCTTTTTTCCCTACAGCTAAGAACTAGGTAACTGGTACATTCTCTCTTAGAACACATGTTCTATTCTTCATATTCCTGGACATGAGCTAATAGTTTTTTGGAACTATCTGGAAATCCACTGTTTGGTAAGTGATTTGAGCTCTGACAAATTTTTTTCCCAGGCACTCATAGCATCAGCAATAAAACAATATATATTGTAGAAGGAGATTAAATCAATTGATAAGAGGAACAAAAGAAGGCAGATCAGTAATTCAGAGTTGAATTAAACTATATGGGCCTTGTCAAAAATAGATGATCAAAGAATTAAGGTATTAGAAAGGAAGAATTCTGGAGCCATGAAATAGTGAGAGGAAAGTTTGCAACTCAGAGGGAGTAGCTTTGAGGAATTTCCAATTTCCATCCCTGGGCAGAGTGAACACACAATTATGGGTCCTGATTTTAATGATTTATTTTAGTATGAGTGCTGATTTTATCCTTACCTTAAACTATCCTGAACAAGTCTTTAAAAAGAGTCAATAATAACAAACTATAAGAAATCAAACCACATTGGAGGGGAGGAGATATATAGCTCCCCCAGCTTGCCCCTCCTTGCTTCCTTTGATCCCCGCCCCCCTTCTTCCCTACTTGCTTCTGTCTCCTTTTCCTCTCTTCCCTTTTATCTCTAATAATTCAATAATTCAATATAGAAGGTTTTCGTGCTTATCTCTATCAAGAATTGCCAACTCTATATTCCTTTAAAATGTCAAAAATTCAAACTCATATATTTCATTAACAAATTTCAATAGAATGCTAAAAAAAGATAAAATTTCAATAAAAAGTCAAATGCACCCTACATCTCATTAAGAAATTTCAACTCATCAAAGATGCTTGTTCCACTGCTTAATTCATATATCTATGTATTCAATATTATCATACTTTTTTCCTGAGTCTTTTTTATATCTAGGACCTTATAGACAAACTTATTTTACCCTAGAAGAAAAATGAACAGAATTAAAGAAAATTGGGAAGGACAGTGGAGACAGGATGCCTTGTAAGTGCAAGGTCAAAGTGAATTCTAAGCTGCTGTCGGTTACATGAGGTTGACCTCATTGCACGATGATACCGTTTTCCTGCATATGGAAGTCAAAGAAGGGAGGCTGAATTTTTTGTTTGTTTTGTTTTCTGTTATAAAACTTTGTATTTGTTAAAACCGCACACAAGCCAAAAAATGCAAAATAAGGAATTAAATGCACAAAGATGGATTATATGAGATCAAAATTATAGACTAGGAAGTTACTAAAAACTAACGACATAGTACCTCCCCGGTGGCGCAGCGCTTGAGAGCTGGGTTGCGAAGCTGCCAGCAGCATCTGCAGCACCGGTTTGATCCTCAGCCACTGGGCGAAGGTCCCACATGGTGCACAGACCTCTCCTGCTGCCCCCTGCTCCCCTCAGCAGTGTACTTTGTCCGTCTGCCTGTTCTGTTCCCCACTCTGGCTTTGGTGAATTCTCTCACCCTCCTGCACTTCTGACTGTACCCAGTGCTTGTATAAATAAATAAATAAATCTTAAAAAAAAAATCTAACAACATATCTACTATGAATTAATTTCTGCATTGTGAGAAACCTAATATTCTGCAAATTTGTACAGTAGTAACACAGGGTATGTGGGAAATAAATATATAATTGGGGAAGGTTATTTATAATGTAATTTTGTAATCATGGCATTAATAAAATCACAAAAATATTAATAAACATACAAACACAATTTAATATATTATAGCACTTATCTTAAGAATCATAGTTGATCCTTTACAGCCTTACTTTTATAATTTAGTATTTTCTCCTTTGAGATGTAGATCCTAAGGATAACTGACTTCTAATAAAATATGTTATTATTGAAGTTGAAATCTGATGTGTATTTTTCACTAATCTTCTATTTTAATACAGGGGACGAATCTTACTACAGTCTTCTAAACTCACAGCTTAGCCAGTAATTGTGGTACAGTTAAAACCATTTTCCTGAACGTTTTGAAGGCACTGAAATTCTATTACAAGCTCTAAAGGGAGGCCCTTCTGTATATTTTCTTATGTCCTTGTACTAATAATGATTTCTCTAAAATTTGATAATGCTTTCCCCTGATTGCCTCAAACCCTAATAACTTGTTAGGAAAAGTTATATATAAACCAATACAGTCTTTTCAATTTTACCGACATCATTCCACTATTTACTGATTGTTAATGTGGGAATTTGGTACCAAGAAATAAAAGAATATTGCATGAAAGGGGATATAAACAGAACAGCAGAGGAACAAGACCTGAAACGTGGATACCAATTAAAACTAAATGTAGCTTTTGGGTGTAGTAATAATTCCAAGACACAGGTTAAAAGTGATGCCATGTGATGACAGACAGAGACAGAGACAATGGTGCAAAAAGTGTTTGGAATGTTTCAGTTGTATCTGCCTGGATGAAAAAAAATAAAGTAGTGCTTTCTGCCCTATACAATATTCATTTAAAATAAAAAAAAGCATTAATAGTTTTTTCTACCATCAAGGATATCTTAAATCTTAAAAGTGAAATCAGGAGTTGCTAACGCAAAAGTAAATTTTAATATATTTGCCTTTACTTATGAAAAATATGCTGATTATTCTTTAATAACTTTCAAAAATCTTTACTCCAAGGAATTCCCCCATATCCTTGTGCAGAAGGAACCAGCCAAGGCATTTTTAGCTTTTCTCAGAAAACTCTTTATACCTGTTTTGTCTTCTTCAGCTTTTTGCATTCTGCTCAATCAATATACTTGTATCTTTTCATTCTCATGAGGTGAGAGAATTTCAGCTGTTCCCATATAGTTTTATTCCCAGAGTATGGGGTTAATTACTTTTTAAATAAATCTACCTCAGTCTCTACATATTAAATATTTTGTCCAAATAATAAATCTAAAAATCTGGAAATTAACACAAAGGAAATTTGATTACATATGTAAACCACTGGGTTTTGTTAAGGTAAAAAGCTTTCTCCAATTATCAATTTTCATCTTACAGATTTTTAATGTACTAAAAGTTAAGATTAGCGAATTTAATTATAAGTCCAGTATTCTCAGACATTACTAAGTTTGTAGAACTGCATTTCTTTTAAAACTATTGTAACCTACTCATTTAGAAAATTAATAACATAAATGTATCCCCACAAAACAAAATATTCTGTAAGCCCTTTTATGTGCTAGTTATGAATAACCAAGAATTTGATTGTAAAAGAGCTTCCTCCTTAATTGTGATTTTTAAAAAAATTATAAAAGACTATAAGCCAACTGTCTTATAAATATATATTTAGTTACATATAAATATGCAATGTTATATTATATTATATCCCATAATTATTATTATCAAATGTGTTCATATTGTTGTGTGTATCATAATTTCTATTTTATGATTTTTATGTTCCTTAAAGTGACCCCTTGTCTTAAATGATTCATGGGAACTTTCTGGTTTGAGTGATCAGACCCTCAACTGATCTTTCACTGAGTCCAGTGAACAAGAAATTATCCAGCACGCTTCATATTCTGGGAACTCTCGTTTGCTGATATTTTCTACTATAACCCAGGAAAGACAAGAAGATTTAGGTTTCAGTGAAAACATTATCAAATCCACACGTCATACTTTTTAAATGATCTGTCTGGAGCAAAAAACAAAAACAAAAAGCAAAGGTAGAAAGAAATGAAAATACAGTAGAACCATCAAAGTCACTTAAAAATTTTCTTTCTCTGCTGTTTTCTAAACATTTATTGCAAGTCTGATAAACCATTTTAATGTCATAATTAGATATCTGATTTTGAATTTTGATCCTAAAGCTTTTGTAACATCTATTTTCAAACCTTGAAATCAAGGAAGAAACCATTTAGGAATAATGTAGCTTATGCTACTTGAATGTCTCAAAATAATTTAAAAAACAAGTCTTTTTCTTGGTCCCTTATTTAGGTTTTCTAAATTCCTACTATGAGTGAGACCAGCTGGTATTTTTCTTTTTCTTTCTGGCTTATTTTGCTGCACATGATCCCTTCCAGCTCCATCCATGTTGCTGCAAATTGCATGAGTTTATCTTTTTTGATTGCTGAATAATATTCCATTGTGTATATATACCACATATTCTTGATAAAGTAAAAATCAAATCAACAAGCAACTATAAACCAGAGACCCACTACAGGGAGGAGGATCAAAACAAGGGGGTGGGAATTGTATGAGGATGATAACCAAGATGAAAATACATACATTGTGCAAAAATGAAAAAATGATGTAAAAAAACATATAAAAAATTTAAAAAATAATAAATAAATTTAAATAAAAGGAAGAGAGAAATTAATAAAGGTGACTGATTTGGGATCTAAAATAAACCATAATTAGTGGAATTGATCAGGGAAGATGTACCATTAATTAGTCTTGGTGTAATAGTCCTAATTAATCACATTAAAAAGAAATTAAAAGGTGGAAGCAGAAAGCTAATGGAAAAATTTCTCTAAATAACTACTTTATTGCAACAAGATAGAGAACCAAGAGAAAAAAAGTATAGTTATTTAATATGTTCCTTATATTCTAAAGCTTATAAATGAAAGTGGTTATAGTTTATGTTTAACTCTACATTGTTTTAAGATTAAACTAATCTTATACTTAATCATTCCTTATAAAATGGCTCTTCCAAGCATGAGATCAATGTCTTGTTAGCTTATTTCTTCCGTGCCTGTGATATCATTTGGTAGTCAAGTAAATATATGAAATGAAAATTAATGTTTAACTCAAATAAAATGCAATTAAAAGGGAAAGTAAGCTGAAGATATATAAGCCAATCACATTATCAAATACATATATTTCATACATACATAAAAATATGTATGTATATTTGTGTGTGTGTGTGCATATATATATATATATACACAAATTCTAAATCTACAATTCTTTATAGAATTGTAACTCCATTATTCATAACTCAAGGCCAATTTTTACATGATTAATTCTCCAAAACTTGTCTAATCTATATGTGCATTTGGTTCTTTGATTTATATCAACTCTTCCAGAATTATAAGTCTTACCTCACTCTGGAGATCTCGGATAATTTTGTTCTTTCTTTCCACTTCATTCTTTAAAAAATTAATCTGAAAATGAATAGAATATTATGTAGATGCATTTCAACTTCTTTTTTATGATTTCATGAATTAATCATCAAAAATCTTGAGATACGATAAAACTATTATCTTTTTATCAACAAATATCGAAAAAGAAAAGATTAAAATTTTCAGTAACCAAATCTCTATTCCTTAATTCATACATATAATTACTGATGGTATAAAACTACCCTTTTCCCATGTAATAAAAGATTCATTTTTTAAACTGAGAAACCATGTTATAACCATGATTGTCTTGCCTGACTAAATCTCATTTTAGAAAATGTAGTTCTGAAAAAATTATTAGATTTAGGGCCTCCCCGGTGGTGCAGCGGGTTGAGCACAGTGCTGTGAAGCTGGCTGCAGCCTCTGCAGCAAGGGTTCAATTCCTGGCTGGCCAGGAGAATACTACATGGCGAGGCAGACCTCTCCTGTCTCTCCCGCTGCTCCCCTCAGTAGTGCTTTTGGTCTGTCTGCCTGTTCTGCTCCCTGCTCTCTCTCTGGTGAGTCCTCTCGCCCTCCTGTGACTCTGGCCTATATCCCAGCTCTTGTATAAATGAAAATAAATCTTAAAAAAAAATCATTAGATTTAATGCTAGACTAGGAATTTCTATTCCTAGAACACTCAAGCTAGGCATCATGTGTAACCAGGTTTGACAGCAAATGCACTGTGATATTTCTGATAAAAAACATGGAACATTATAAATACTGTACCAAGAAAAGCATGAGGGCTCCTCCTGAAAATCGTATTTTTGGAATATGTAACCTTTGCAAGTTACCACTACTATGTATGCATAAACATAACACTTCAGTATAGCACAGTACTTAAGATTTGAACATTTTAGTCATTAAAGATTTATGAAGATAGAGACCATATAATTAATAACAGATGTAATTAATTTCTTCAATTTTCCAGTAGTTTCAATTTACAGACTGTAAAAGGATATAGGTGAAATTAATTTTACTAATATATTTAATTGAATATATTAATGAATAATGCACTATTAATGATATAATTGGCATTATTTTATAGTATCTTTGAAATTCACTTTTATATTATACTAATAGCACATCCCATTTTAAACTAGTCATTTTATAAGGCTTAACAGTCTCATGTATCTAGTGGTTCTATATTAGACAACATTGTCTTATGGGATATCTGAAATGATACAAAAAAAAGTGGTAATATGGATTATCTCTGGAGCTAGATTAAATCAGTGGAACTCAAGTTTAGGAGTAAAGCTAAATTTCACCATATATTCAGCTTTACAACAATTATGCCTTTGAAACATTTCACACCTAAAGAACAAGGAGTAAGTTGTAAGAAGCCAATCAACCCTACCCTAAGAATAAATATGCATAAACATTTAGTTCATTTTTTTCAGAACTTTTTTCCATATTTATAAACTTTATTGAAACACTGCAATATGAGTTTCATATAACGTTTATGTGTTACAAAACATTGTTTTTTTTTATTTTTTTCAATCATTTAAACGTTAGAAAACCAAGCCTGCATGAAAACAGGCAGGAAAACTATCTGGCCTGTGGGAGGCTATTGAAGTCCTCCTGACTTTTCTTTTTCCTTCCTTCCCTCTCCACAGGGGCAACCACTGTCCTGAATTGATATGTGCTTTTAGTCTTGTGCAAGTTTCTCTACATTTCACTTACCGTGTGTTCTGTAAAGTTTTATACAACACATCTTCTTTTTAACTTTTGTAGATGTCTTTGCATTGTTAGTTCCTCTAGTGCTAATGCAAATCAAAAGCAAAATCAAACAATTGTTGACTGTCAGGCTATGTCTAAAACAGAAGCAGGAGTATGAGAACTATAATAGCCACTCTTCTGACCATGTTGATTTTCATGGCAAACTTGAACTATGAGAGATGATGGCAACTCAATGCGGTGAATCACACTCATACCAGTAAGGAGATAGTTCAAGTTGGTTAATAAAGCAAAGGTATCACTGGAAGGACTTGATGACAATCAAAATGAGAACAATAGTTTATATCCAAATAAACAGTTTTCTCTCTCATTTCTATCCAAGCACATTAAGAGCACTAGAAAGTTTAGATTATGTTGCAAATTTGTTTTGAGCTTAAGTCTTGAACTACTTAACACCACCTTGATCATATATTAATAACGTGCTCTTTCACTGATAACTTTTTCCCCTAATCCTCACATTTTTATAGAGCTCAGTATATGTCCCCAGAATTAACAACTAACTTTAATTAAGAATGTTATGAAAATATTTTAAAATGTCAAGAATACTTAAAAGTTTTTAATGTTAAACAAGGATAGATAACGAGAATGTAATATTCAAATAAAATATGTTCAGAATATTTTAAAAATATTAACATTTTGAGACCATATGTCTAGATTCCCAGCATTTAACATACCTGACAAAAATATAATTGCCAGCAGATATTATGAAATAGTTCTTAAAGACAGAAAATACCATGTATGTTCTTTGAACAAAGAATGGAAGAACATAGCAATTCTTTTTTCTTAATGAGAGTCAAAGCTTGAAACTAATTCTTGCCTTTAGACTAATTATGTCTCACTTAAGGCAAGTTAAGCCATAAAAATTAACAAGAGTAGTGAAGTGCATCCAATGAGCATTAATAACTTTAATTACTACGGTTACACCTGAGAGCTCATTCTTTCTTGTTGTGTGTTAGGGATTTTCATGAAGAATACAGGTTTGAAAGATTTGTCACTCCACTATTGGTTTAGGGATAACAATAAATGTTTATGGGTCCATAAAGAACATTTTCAAAGAGAATTAGCTCAAGACTGCTTCATGCTTTTATGAATTTAATTTCTTAATTTATCCTCTTTTATATTTCTGTGATTTATTTAGCAGTATGATCTTTATGTTTCATAGCATTTTACTATGAATTTTCCAAATGATGTGAGTATTTGCAATATCTTTTGTTATTTCTACGGAAAAGGGGTATTATTGCAATATGTAACCAAGGGCAGCCAGCTCATAAAATTATCTGATTTAAAATCTAAAATAGCATGAGATTATTTGTGGAACTATATCCAAATTTTATTTTGCTAGTATGAAATATTTCCCTTATATTTGCTTCTTATATTCTATTTGCCATTCATTAATATTGCTGTCAGTAAGTTATTTTATGTTGTTTTTTATATATTTCCTAACTTATTCTAGACAACTTTATATTCCTAGTAAATATATTCTAATAATCTTACTTCAGAATGTAATTTTTTCTTTTTACTAACACAGCTCATATCTCTGCTATCTTGTTATTTTAACTTCATAGTAGTAGCTTGTATCATTTTTGGGTTAGTACCTACTCTGGGCGTTGATGTGTATAGGAAATGTACCAAAGATACACAGCAGTTGTCTTGGTGAGAAAAGAAAGATTCAGGGAAGAGAATCTTAGAAGCACAGGATTCTGCTGAGGGCCCAGAGGGCTGTTGGAGGGGGGAATCATCAACATTTCTGTTCTTTCAACTCCTCACTTCAAAGAGCTTCTCCCTGTGCTGATGTTATAGTAATGACAGTAACTTTGATGTGTTGCTACTGACTTCCAGAATGAAGGGAAGGCAAGTGATACTTCCAAAGAAGAGTGGGTGAAGGTAGGAGAGAAGAATTTACACAAATTCTTCCACATGTCCCTTCATTAATCCTACTGCTGCCTTTTGCCCCAGTCTATGACAATCACCCCTCTCCAGTATACATACACTCATTCCTGTAAGTCTACTTTCTTCTCAGGAGCTACTCACAATTTCATTTGTTGGGGTAGCTACTTACTTTTGTCACTCCTCTGGACCAAATTTCCCCTAATGTTGCACTTTCTTAATTTTATAGAAGGAAATTAATAAAGTTACTGGTTTGTCATATTAAAAATATTTCCACAAATATTCATTTAATAAATGGTTCTGATGATGATAAGTGAACAAAGAGTATGCTTTGTTCTGGCATTCCTGGTTCTTAGTAAAAGACAAGTATTTTTCAAACAGGTGTATGTGACACAAGCCTTTGATAAAACCATTGTGTCAAACTTGGTCATTTTCAATACATTTTAAATAGAAAATATATAGGAATGTAAGGTTACCATAAAAGAAACAGATAAGAGTAAAATTTCTGAGAGCATATACACATAGAAGAATATAAACATTTACTTAAACTTTTTTCTCAAATGATGATAAATTTATGTGATTATAATATATTTCTACACAACACTGTTCTAGTAGTTGTGGGAGACTTAGGTATGGTGAAGAAAATTTGAGGAGTATTTTTAACTCCCATTTATAAAAAAGATTGGAAAACAAGTGAACATATATAAATTTTCTAGAGAGGAGATGCCAAAATGCAACTACTTGATATTTTGGTTTGGTTGACTTTTTTTTTTAATAGATTATTATAAGCTACCAACTTGTTAATTATTTAAAGATCATTACTAGAGATGATTGAATTTCTGCTTATTTTACCATCAGTTACTTTTTTATGTTTTGACTAGTATGAAAAATATCTTGGTTTTGGGCCTGCCCTGGTGGCGCAGTGGTTGAGCCCTGGGCTGCGAGGCTTCCTGCAGCCTCTGCAGTGCTGGTTCGATCCCCGGCCGCCGGCGAGGGTCCCACCAAAAAAAAAATCTTGGTTTTAGTAGCAGATTTTTAAAACTATACCCATTCTCTTACTTCCCTTAATGGAAAGCATTATGATGAAATCATAGCACAAGTGGCATGATAATAACTGGTATGTTATTACATAAGCAAATAGGAGGATCCCACATTTGAGGGTACTAAATCTATGGAAGCCAGGAAGGGAACCCAAGAGTGGAGTTGCTGTGCTCTGTAGAATGGCTCAGAAATTTCTCAGTCAGTTGTCTAAATAATCTGTGCAAGAAAGGGATAACCAGTGTATTTCCTAGAGTTGATGTTCACTTCACTGGTGTAGGAATAAAGGGCTATTGTGTTCTGACCAGAAGTGATTGAAAGTTTTATCTTCCTTTTGTCCCAGAATATCACAAGTGGATCATTTTCTGCAACCATATAAGGTGAGGTTCCCACTGGAAAAACAAGGCTTCGGACTTGAAAGCTGTCTGAAATTTACTCTCATCTATTCTTCATTCCCCATTCTCTCATCTCTTTTTATATCTTCTTGTAGCCAAGACCAGAGATCTAAGTAGTCCCTTCTCATTCACATCCTGGGTCCACTCAGCAAAGGCCTGTTTTGAAGTTTGTCATTTGGAGGTTGTGGTCTCTACTGTGAGTCTTCCTATAGAAATGTATACATTTTCTAATTTGCCCATCAGATGGGGGAACAGGTATGTTCATTTGTTAATTTCAAGAGAGGATTTAGGTATACCTTTTAGACATTACTTAAATCAGTATTTCCATTTCTAATTGAAAGTTTCCAGATGAAATGCCATTTTTTTCTGTTTCTAAAAAATTAAATTTCTACAAAAGAAAAAGGAATAAAGGAAAATCCTGTGCCGAAATATATTTTGCCTCTCTCTTTTTTTCTCTCTGTCCACATTTATACACACACTCATCAGTGCACCCCTACATGTACATATGTAGTCATATACTTATATATAAGAGTTAATATGTAGGTATATGATTTTGAAAATACTAAACAAGCTAAATTGAAAATAATAATAAATAAAAGGAAGAATGTGAGACTGCAGTTACTAAAATGCAAGCTAACATTAAAAAGGTTATCTAGTAAATATTAATAATAGTGAAAATGAAGCCAAGCTTAGCCTGGATAACTGCTAGGTAAAACCTCTGATTCCCACAAAGAAAATGTTTCTAACTCTCTAGGAACTTGAAGTAAGTCTCAAACCAAGTCAACTTTTCAGAGCAGATGGTAATTCATGTCATAGTATTCATAGATGGCAAAACAAAATTATTTTGAGCAGCAATATAGAGATGAAGAAACAGATCATCCTAAATTATGAAAAACAAGATATCACATTTTAGTTTCCTTTGTTCAGATACTCATTCTTCTCTCATCCCTGATGATTCTAACTATGATATTAAGAGATAAAAAATATAAAATTTTAAAATTTATTTATGCATACAAGAACTGGGGCAGGGGTGGGGGGGCTGACAGGATTCACCAGAGAGAGAGTAGAAAACAGAACAGGTATATCTACTGAAATACACTGCTGAGGGGAGCAGCAGGAGAGACAGGAGAGGTCTGCTGCACCATGTCAGTTAGCTCCTTGGCCAGGGATCAAACTTATGCTGCAGTCGCTGGCAATAACTTGATAGTGCTGAAACTTTAATTCCTGTGCCATCAGGGAGACCCAGGATTTAAATATTATAAATATGACATAGTAATAGTGGTAATAATGTCTCTTGATACAATTTTGAAGTTGCTTACATCTAATTATGCATTCTAATAAGACTTCACCTGCAATAGTTTATATAATCACCAAATAAACTAGTACATAGTACTGATATGCTTTTAACAAGAGCCTCAGAGAAATAAAATAGCTTTCTTATATTTACTCAACTAAGAAGTAGTGGAGATGAAATTGATTTATTTAGTGTTTACTATATGCCAGATTTGAGTTGAGGTGCATATTTAGGGATTGCAGAGCTTAATTTCATCCAAAGTCAATTACAACCCATAATCAAGAGCTACTGCTGTGGGGCCTGATTCCAGCAGTTGTGTCACACACTCACCCTTAGCTCTTCACTCATAAATCAGGGTTGGGAGTTAGAAGACCCCTAACAATCAAATACCACAAAAGTGTTTTCTTACCATGTATGCTGACTGAGTGATTTTAAGGTCTGAGTGATTTTAAGGTTTTCTTTATTACTCATTTTTTACTTTTTACATATGTATTTGTTCCACAGTGATTTTGGAAAAGAAAATTAACAATTTCCCAGTCCCCCCAAAAAAAAGGACACAAAGAAAGAAACACACTTACAGTAGTCTGTTGTTTATCGACTTTCTCATTTGCCTCTTTAAGTTGATTTTGCAGGGTCTCCTCGAGAGACTTCATTTGTTCTCTAGTTTAGTAGAAAATCGAGAGCAAAAGAGAGACATAATATAATTCAATTATTTCCTGTGTACATTATGAAAGAAGATTTTGCTGCCTGCCTGCCTGCCTATATCGACAAAAGAGTGAGAATAGCACAGAGGCAAGCGAAGCACACAGGATGTATCTCAGGATTCTGATAGAAAGGACTGTCTTCCTGTGCAAGTACTAAAAGCAACCTGCATTCAGAGGAAATTGCTTTGCTATTGTGTCTTATAAGAATCCCACTGTGTGAGTCATCTGTGAGCTGCCTAATGTGCTAAATCAAATCAATATAATAATTCAAGTTGCAAAGCTAATTTTAATGACAGCATGCCAAGGTGTGAACAAGTTGGTTAGAAAAAGTTACCACAGACTTACTGATAGGATGAAATTACTATTCCCTGCCAGTGTCCCTAATTGATTAATTTTAATGCATTATGTGTCAGACATCCTTTATAAAGCCTGAGCCTTTTTGTAAAAACAGAGAAAAGAGACTTCTTTCAATCTCGAGGGCTGTCTAATTTATTTAGGATAATAAAAGAAATCTATGTCTGCATATATACACTCATGCCATGTTTCAAGCTCACTAATACATATGGGCCCTGTCTCACTTCCTAAGCATTAAAATAGTTCCATAAATGTGCATTTCCCTCAAGGGTGCAGGATTGATGCAAATCACATCTTTCTGTGTCTTAATTTTATCACTAAGCTATCCCTACAAGACAATTCAGGTATCAGCTAAGGGTGAGGATATGAATGTGTGTGTGTGTGAATGAGAGAGGGGGTGGGCAAGAGAGAGAGAGAGAAGGAGAGAGAGAGAGAGAGAGAGAGAGAGAGAGAGAGAGAATACAAAATTTTGGGTAAGAAATAAACTTATTCAATGAAACAGCAATAAGTGGACAACTTTTCCAGTCTTAACAAACTAATTTAAAATCCCCAACTTAATACCAAAAAAGAAAAAAAAAATACCTTGGGAACCCTACTGGACAAAATTGAGAGTTACAAAATAGTAGTTACAAAATAAAGAGTAGGGGATAGGAGACATTCTTGCAGACTCATTTTTTTTTTCCCTCATATAAAATGGGCACAATGACAGAACTACCTCACGGGATTGCAGTCAGATTTCAGTGATGCTATGTAGGCAAGTCATCTTAATATTCAAATGGACAATGAAATCTATGCTTAGTACAATGCCTGGAAAACCATCACTCAATAAATACAAATATGACAGTCTAGCCCAACATTTGAGAGTTTCTGTCTCCTGTGGTAGCACACAGCTTTATTTTCTGATATTCATGACTGTCTCCTTCACCATCTCACTGAGTGATGGACATGTATTGTGCAGTTGTATCTAGTTTTATGTTTTTGTTTATTCTTTTTCAACATGGAATGCTCTATAGAAGAGTAACTATTTTCAGCATTCCTTCTTTAACCATTTATGCCTATGAAAATATTGTTTGTAATTCTTTAACATTAATTCTGTGAGCCACAAATATTTGTACATAACAGGTGTCTTATTTCAAGGGAATAAAATAATTTAAAATGATGTACTTTTAAAAATATGTCAGAATGATATTTTAGACATGCACTTTTTATTATTGAACTTAGAAGAGTATTTCATGTTCAACAAGTAATATGTATTGATCAATTATAATATCAATAATGATATCTTGAATTATTATACTAATATAACAAACAAATAAAATATAATATTAATACTGATAGAGGTCTCTGGGACAGAGGAAAAGGTACAAGATGGAAAAGGGACTACATATTGATAGTATCATGTCTGTAAATTTTTTAACAGTTTTTTAAAGTCTGACCACTTTAGGAAAAAAGAACGAGAAAATAAAAGGAAAATACAGTCTTACCTTTGTCTCTCACCTATTTCCAGAAGCTTCTCAACATTACTTTTGGCAAATTTCTCTTCACTTTTCAAAGACTGATAAGAAAAGTAGATAAAAGGAAGTCTTACTTAATTGATAATCTGAGGCTCACTTTTGGTTCTAAGGTACAAGATGTGGCTTCAGGGTCGCCCTGGAACAAGAATGTACAAATAGGGCCAGGGCCACGGTGCTCCCAGGGCCCTAAGGATGCCCAAAGGATGATGGTAATCACAGCTAGCACTTTTGCTCCATGGTGTGTGAAAAGCAATGAGCTCAGCCTCAGCTTCCAGAGGCTCCATGGAGGAGAATGCGCTGTCCAAAAATCTAGAAGTCTTTGTAAGAGAATACAAAAGATTTTCTACTTTCCACTTGAAGTTTTACTTGTTCTTTTTAGCCATGTTAAACCTGCTCTGGCATAGTTTCTGCAAATACAGGGGGATATAAACGTCCTCTCTGAGTAGAATATGCTAAGCAGTAACACAATTCGAGATCAAAGCAGTCAAACAGCATGCATCTCTTTGGTCCTGTCTATTTATTAGGCATGAATAATGCATTAGAATTCACAGAAAAACTCAGGCCATGTAAAACTGTAACAGACTGTGTAGATGGAATATTAAAGGGAAAAAAGTACATCACCTCAGTCATTAGTATTTATTTACTCGGGCAAATTGAGAATTGGCAGACCAGTAAAACAGAAAAGTTCATGGAGTTTTTCTCATTAGAGAATCAGTCCTGCGCCTCCCTGGTGGTGTGGGGGTTGAGATACAAACTCTGAAGTTGTCCACAGCCTCTGCAGCAGGAGTTCAATCCCCGGCCAGGGAGCTACCCACATGGCACAGCAGACCTCTCCTGACTTGCCCGCTGCTCCCCTCGGCAGTGTGTTTCAGTTGATCTGGCTGTTCTGTTCCCCACTCTGTCTCTGGTATCTCCTCTTACCCCCCACACCTCTGGCCTGTGCCCCAGTTCTTGTGTGCATAAATAAATAAATCTTTAAAAAAATTAGAGAATCAGTCCTATTAAGCTTTCCCTAAGAACTGTCTTATTTATATTCAACAAAGTGTTTAAGAGGGTAGCCTATCTTTCTTGATATTAAAAGTTGAAACTGGGACCTCCATAATGGCACAGGGTTAAAGTCAGTGCTATCAAGGTATTACCAGCCACTGCAGCATGAGTTCAATCCCCAGTCAGGGAGCAACCCACAGGGTGCAGCAGACCTCTCTTGTCTTGCCCACTGCTCCCCTCAGCAGTGTATTCAGTAGATCCGCCTGTTCTGCTCCCTACTCTGTCCATGGTGAATCCTCTCAAACCCTGCTCCTCTGACCAATACCCCAGTTCTTGTATGCATAAATAAAAATAAATCTTTAAAAAAAAATTGAAACTGAAAGTGAATAATATTGTTTGTATAGAGAACAGCTGTGGCAGCTAGGAAATTGACAAAAGCAAGAATGGCAAGCATTTTGTTACTTCATATTTACTTAACAAATATCTGTCATGAATAATGCAAGGACCCATACAAAGGCTTGGTGTCTACCTTTATAAAATTTCTAGCTAATCCTAAAACAGCCAATTTTCACAGGGAAATTTAAGCATTCCAGGAATGACAATTTTGAAGAGCTTATTTTATACAGTTATTGGAAAACTCATAGAAGCTAAAGGATATGTTAAAGCACTTGGTGAAAAGTGCAGTAAAAATATATTTATTCATTGGCCTACACTCCAATTCATCTATACAAAATAAATAAATAAATCTTAAAAAATAAAAAAAATAAAAAGGCAGGGGATCATCCTCAAAAAATGTTATAGGAAAATAAAAACAACAAACAAGAGATGCAGAATACAAAGTGTAGTTATGAATACGGGTATCAGGAAGTATTCAATTAGAAGACCTGGATTTCCCTTGACAATTAATTTCCCCACAGAGCCAGAACCACCATTTATTAGATGCATGGCTTTGGTTAATTCCTATGACTTGTTATAATTGAGTCTTGCTTCCTCATTTTACAATGAATAAAATACTACCATAATTTTGAGGAGAGGTTGGGAGGATTTAAGAAACATGTGCACATAGAGAGGAGTAAAAATATAACCCTGAAATTACATATACATGTAAACAATTGACATGTTATAATTAAAAATAAATATAAAGAATGAAAAATACCATACACTATGGTTGATACAAAAAAAAACAAAGGGTAGTTGAAGAATTGTAGCTACATTTAGTGGTAGAATTGTTAGTCTGTCAAAAATATGTTATTTTGTGAAATTACACATTTTATCAAGCAACTTTCTACAGTGTGATTTTATGTCTTATGCTACTAGTATAGAACGACGGTGTGTCCCAGAAACACTGTAAACACCAGTCACTCATGGGCATTTCACCATATGTTTGAAATAGTCTCAATGTGCCAGGTGTTCTGCCTCTAAGAAGATGCAGGTGTCTTGAATATTCTTTGCATTCTCACATACTTGATGAATTTCTACTAAAGATCTGGTGGAGCTCAGGCAGCAGCTTTCCATGAAAACTAATTGATTTGCACCCATTTTCTCTTTTTTTTTAAGATTTATTTATTTATGCATACAAGACTTGCCTGGGGTACAGGCCAGAGGTACAGGGGGTGGCTGGGGATGGGACTTGTGCTACAGAGGCTGCAGATAGATTCACTGTGCTGTGCTTAATCCCTTGCACCACCAGTGAGGCCCTGAACCCATTTTCATACTAGCCAGGGAATCCCTAATGCTCTGTGCATATTTCTGATACAGCACTGTTACTCCTACAGTGTTTATCATATCCAACTAGCTCTCTCCATGTCCCACTAGGTTGGGTGATTTCACTGTTGTTGCTGTTTTTTTCTTGTTTTCAAAACTCAACACACACCTGGAACAAATGCCTGGGCTTTGGTTTCAAATATCGGATTTGCCTCTGAACTATCTCTATGCTTTCAAACATAGAGTATAGTATGCCCTCAGTAAATACAAAGTGTAAGCCAAATATTAAAATATATTCTCAGGTATTTCAGTATTTTGCTTATCAGATATAAATCTTGTCTTTGGTTTTTGATTTAGATTTGACTATTAAAATATGTTCAAAAAATGACACTCAAAATTCTCATACATTTAAGCATTTTAGTAATGACTTTCTTAAATAATCTTTTTGGAATTTAAAATAATTTTATAGAGATCATTATTATATTCACATTCCTATTTTCACTTAACAGTGGTCATAATTACTTTTTTATTATTTTATATAATATAAAAACACACACAGGGGTCAAATTGATCTTAGCAGCTGTGAGAAATTGAAGGCTTTGCCAAGCAAATAATTTTCTCATTCGTAAATTTGCAAAGCAGAAATTCCCAGGCTGCATTTCAAATGACATTTCTTTTCAAAGCTTATATGATAATAAGTATCTTCCAAGGTCACACCTAGAAATATATGGAAAACTGGTAAAAAAAAAAAAAGAGTAGTTTTTGCATATTAATCTACAAGACAAACTAGGTGACTCCTTATCCTTTGCTGCTGGGGATATTAGTTTGCATCTTACCCTAAGGTTGCTTTTAATTCCATCAAGTTCTCTTGATGTCTTTGCCAGCTGATACAGAATGGTGCTTCTTTCCTTAAACACTTCTTTCAGCTGCCTTTCCAGTTCCTCATAGTCCTGTCTAACACAGAAAGAAAAGGCATGAGAGTCCCCCAAATGTTTCCACTTGGGTACAACCACTTTAATCATAATCATAAGCCTCACATTTAAAGCAAAGTCTAAATTAATTGAAATCTTAATTACTTGGATGTTTTGTTTTTAGTATGCCATCTAAATAGGAAAATTGAAAAACCACTTTTTATAATAGGGCTCATTTTGCATTAAGGATTATCCAGGTTACACAGTATTCTAGAACAATATTGTAACAAGTCATCAGGTACTTCTTAGAAATTACCTATTTATTTTCCATGACTTCATACCACTTTTCCCCAAAGTTCTTAAAGTGTGAAATCAAAATACATGATAATGTATCTAGAAGATATGAACAGGCTTGAATGTTGGGGTTGGGGATAAATTTGGGGGTAGACCCAGAAAAGAATGTAGTGCCTGGGTTCATTGCCGGTTTGTAGGGAAGGAAGCCCATTGAAAAGACATCCTTTCCATTCATGTCTAAGACTCTCTATTGTTATTAAAGAGGTATCAGAAGAAGCAAAATATATAGAATAATCAGTTGTTAAATATAGTAAATATCATTCAAATTACAGTTAAATTTGAAATAAATATTAAAACAATATTTATCTCAGAAACATACATATACTTTTTTTCATATGGTCTCTTTAGCAAGATAACACAGGTATTGTCATTTTTACAAATATAAAAGTGTTGGGTACAGAAAGACTGGTACTATGCTAAGATACTATTTAAGAATAAATGAGGAACTAGTGCGTGTACATGTCTATGTGTGAATGTTTATGCATGTGCAATTATGAATGAATGTTTGAATGTGTGAGTGTGTGTGTGTAGAGGGCAATGTGGATAAAGAAACTGACAATTACCAGTACAGTATAAACTATAAATGACAAGAGAAAGTTAAAAATACTAGTTGGACACATCAGAGAGCAACTATCAGGAAAGGCTTCCAGGAAAATGTAATATAAAGCATGTAAGATATATTTTAAAGATAAGTAAAAATTAGCTCCATATGAAAGGGGAAAGCATGTGTAAATGCTAATGAAAATATTTTTTTATTTTTAAAATATCAGCATAAATATCGGACCTAGAGTCCTTATAAAATTTGCTGCTGAAATGAGGATATGGAAAGTGAGACTCTTAAAGGTTGGTTAGTGTATTTCACATTCTTATTGAAAGAAATTGGAATGTCCCCCTGCTGAAAACTTTAATATTTCTCTCTGGTCTTGAGATTTCCACTAATGAACAGTAATCAGCCTGCAATCAGACAGATATTAATGCCTCGGGTCTCTTCAGTCTCACTAGCAAAGTCAAATAATGGATGGCAAGATATATTTTCACTTTCTTCTAATTACACAGTTTTACTTCATGCTCTGGTTTGTTTCTCATGAATGTGAAAATAAACCTATCTCCAAAATTATCTTTTATTTAATTTTTTTTTAATTGTATAGAAGAACTGGGATATAGGCCCGAGCAATGGGGGATGAGAGGATTCACCAGAGACAGACTGGGGAGTAGAACAGGTGAATTTACTGAAACAACACTGCTAAGGGGAGCAGTGGGCAAGACAGGAAGGGTATGCTGCGCCATATGCGGGTTAGCTACCTGGTCAGGGATTGAACTTAGGCTACAGCTGTGATAGCACTGAGCCTTAACCCCTATGCTACCAGGGAGCCCCCAAATTATCTTAAGTGACCATAACAAATCATAACATTATTACATGCAAGATTATATTATATATATGACACACGCACATACATATATATATATATATGCAAACACATTTACACATCTCATCTTCAGAACAACTCAATGAGATAAGAATTAGCTTCACTCCATTATACAGATGAAGAAATTTAGTTACATGGATAGTAATTTCCAAGGGCATATTTTTCCTGAGGAAATAGTATATCGATTAGCCTTAAGAGTTCAATATCTTAGCCATTAAATTTTAAGATCATACTGACTTTGTTAGCAGTTTATCGCAGTTAAATATTCACTGTGCACCTCATAGAAATTGTTTTACTTCCTTCAATGTTGTATATATATTTTTTCAGTATTGGATTTACTTGTCATTTCATTCAATAAAATCATGGAGAGCATTTCTTTTTTTATTGCATATAATCATTTAATTCCATTATCATATGTGACCTTCAAATATTTTCATAAGAAAAGGAAGTCAATTTATATTTCTATATTTTCTGCTAAATACACTGAGAGACATGAAGACAATATAGTTTATCAGAAAAATATAACTACCAAAAATGTTCACTAATAGCACCTCTAGATTCAATTATTCAAGGTACTTTTAAGAAACCACGTTATGGGCCTCCCCGGTTGCGCAGCGGTTGAGCGCTGGGTTGCGAAACTGCGCGCGGCCTCTGCGGCGCCGGTTCGATCCCCGGCTGCTCCACGGCCACCGGAGGAGGAGGGTCCCACATGGCGCGCAGACCTCTCCTGCTGCCCGCTGCTCCCCTCAGCAGTGTACTTCGGTCCTTCTGCCTGCTCTGCTCCCCGCTCTGGCTCTGGTGAATTCTCTCACCCTCCCGCACTTCTGACTGTACCCAGTGCATGTATAAACAAAACAAACAAACAAACCAGCAAACAAATAAATAAAGCATGCCTCTATTAAAAAAAAAAAAAAAAAAGAAAAAAAAAGAAACCACGTTACTCTACAGCAATAATGTTAATGGAAGCATTGGTTAGCATTTTATCAGATTTTACTGCAATTAAAAATAGTATATTTTTACCTCCTAATACATTTTTTCCCATACATTAAAAAAAAAAAAGATCCTCACATAGATGTGTTCTGGAACTAGTTTGAACACCTTTGAAGCTCTTACTGTGTCTATACATATTAAAATCCTTTATGCATGCATTTTCGTATATCTTACAACTGGATATTTGGCTACAAATATATTTTTCTGAATATTGTTGACATAATTTTTTCTAGGAGTGAAAATAATTCAAAGATTTATTTATTTATGCATACAAGAGCTGGGGTATAGGCCAGAGGTGCAGGGGGTGAGAGGATTCACCAGAGACAGAGTGGGGAACAGAACAGGCAGATCTACTGAAATACACTGCTGAGGGGAGCAGCGGGTGAGTCAGGAGAGGTCTGCTGTGCCATATGGGTTGCTCCCTGACAGGCCAGGGATTGAACTCGTGCTGCAGAGGCTGTGGACAGCTTCATAGGTTGTGTCTTAACCCCTTGTGCCACCAGGGAGGCCTCCCAATCTATACATCTATTATCAATATATTCTGTGGAAAGCTTCATAGGTTGCATCTTAACCCCACGCGCCACCAGGGAGTCCTCCCAATCTACAGTTCTACTACCAATATATTATAACATAATTCTCAGCACATTTCTTTATGATATAAAATCTAATCATTTCATTAGAAAATTGATTATATTTTCATAACTTCAACCACCCTTTATGTAGGGGAGATACCATCTTCCCTGACCCCAGTATTTGCAGACACCTTGGACTAGCTTCTGGGAATGAGGAGTGGAGTTTGATGATCAGGTGAAGCTATCTAGGTGGTTTAGGGGAGGGTCCCCTTGTTTCTGTTGCTTGATTTGCACCCTGATACTTCTGGGGAGGTACAATACAATCAGTGATGAGTATCACAGAGTTTTAAAAAATATTTCCACTTCATTTTAATTGTATTTTGGTTTTGTGATAAATGAAAAAAAAAAGATTCTCTAGGAGTGTGCTGAACACCTCCATATTTAAGCCTTATACTATTCAGAAGCTCTGAAGCTGTGCTCTGAGACTGCAAGTTTACTTTCCCCCGAAAGAAATGGAATAACAATAACCACAGAAATACAAATTTCTTCCTGCTTCTAGTATTTTTGCCTATATCCAAGGAATCATTTCTTATGGCAGTCACAGCCACAGTTTTATGTTTCTTATTCTTAAAATTAATATCTAATATTCATAATGCAATTGTAAGTGGGGCTTACATGTATATGTGTATATACATGTATATATACATGTATGTATGTGTATAAATTTTATGACTATAAACCAGAGTTTCAGAATTTATGTATTTTCTTCAAGATTATACATCTAGTAACTGACAGACATTATCTTCAACCCTTGTGATGATAAAGCATTGTATATATGTGATCATATGTGATCTCCCTATAATAAGTGAACTGAGTAAATATTTTCTTATTTCCTTCTACATACATGACTCTTTGAAAAAAATGTATCTATTTACAGTATCATAACCCTAAACCAACTGACTATAAAATATAGGTAAAGAAAGAAAAACCATGGACAGGGACATACCTAAGAGAAAATGTGATAGGAGTAAGACATTAGGGGTGAAGAACCTTTAGATTTCCAATGATGGAAATTTTTGATGGAGATAAGATACTTGTACTAGGCTTTGAGCTATGCACAGAGCTATTAAAAGATATTAAGAGAAAAGATATTCTAAGAAGAGGGGACAATGGAAATGATGAAGTTAAATTTAAATGGTATTAAATTAAATTGAATTAAATTAAACTGGGAGGTGGCCTAGTTGCCCCCGCCAGCACCCCTATCAGCACCACCACCACCTTCGGCATCCCAAGTACCAGGAGTATTTCCTAGGAGCTAGTTGCCCCCATAAACACTCTAATTACCTGCAGAGAACAGGATGTACCCAGCATTTGCTAACCCAACACTTGCTAAGTGAGCAAAAAGAAAACAGAAAGCAAAGGAAACTCAAATATAAAAGCTAGATTCTAGTTCCTGTCACAATGAGACAGCTGCTGACCCTCGCAAACAATCCCTGACTTCTGCAGTCAGTCTGACTTCTGCCCTATCCTTTCTTGACAAGGGCTTTCAATAAAACTAAGCTTTACTTCTAACCTCTCCGTCTCTGTGGATTCCCTGTGGATTCTTCCATTCCCAGCATCTGAGTTAACCTAGACCCCATCATTAAGCAATTACAATGAAAATGGGAATGTGCCTGGTGCAATACTGTAAATCAGCAGGTAATATAGTCTAATCTGCATACAGGGTATACTCTGGGTTATTGAATAAAAGTTGAGAAGTTGTTAAGGCTCAATTTATTAAAATTCTTGAATGACATGCTCAGGACTCTGAAATACTTTCTATAAGAAATTGCTTTGTGAATTATAGGGGGAATATATTTAGGTATCTATATATGCATGTATAGCTGTGTGTGTATATATGTGTGTATATATATATATATATATAGAGAGAGAGAGAGAGAGAGAGAGGAGAGATTGAGATCAATTCACAATGCAAAATATATTGAAAAAGAAGACCAATTTAAATTATCCACTCACCCACTCTACCCAATGGTCAAAATTACTCCAATGCATAGTTCTCATTTCTATATAGGCACGAAGATTGAATAAGGTAACTTTTAATTGAGTTGTCCAGGATATTATGTTGGTAACTACAAGGAGTTGTACCCTGGAAAATATGTGCAATACTTGCCCTCAGAAAATTCAAGACAATCTTGGCAAAAAGTGCATGGGTTATTTTGTTAGGAGGCACCTGAGTCATCTGAAGCCATTCTTTTCCTTTTCTTTGTAGCAGACTCAACATTCAATGTGACCCCCCAGGAAACAAGAAGAGAATATTTCTTTCAAGGTCTGTAATTCAAATTAAGAGAATAACCCAAAGGCCACTATGGATGCATGGTAGAATTCATTCTTGCCCCTAAGGATGTCTAGAAAAGTACCATAAGGATATAGCTCATACAAATATAGTAAAACGTTCAGATATTGCAAGCCTCTTGGAAATATTTTGAACTAAAAATATACAATTTTCCCCAGAAATCCTAAATCTATGAATATAGCCATAAGAAATAAAATTCCTACTCTTAAGAACATATGTTTAAAGCAACTCTAATAATAATTATCTGCATATAAAATAAGAGATGAATAAATTGTGCTAGATATATTGACTATGGTTCTTTTCTGGACCAAATTTTATCAGGTTGCTCTAAGCCCTCTTTTAACTAGGCTTCAACTTGACATTAATACTTGTGCTTGCATCACCCAGTTGTAGCAAGAATTTTGCTAAGTCAGTTTAGCCAGAACACTCCCCTAATCCAATTCCTCCTCCTCCACCATCACCACACCACTCCCCCCACCACACACACATGATACCTGACACACACATGATACCTGACTGCGCTGGTCTACTTTCAAGAAGAATCTTGCCAAGTCAAATGTAACCAGAACTCCTACCCTCTTACCCCGATATTTTCTCCACTAATTTTTCATCCACTGACCCCCACCCTTGACTATAAATCAGTAGTTGACCTTGTTAAATTTGGATTTGAGTCCAGACTATATTAAGATCTCTTTCCCTCTACAACTGTGATATTTCCTTACTACTCTCAGTTTTTTTTTATCATTTTAACTACTGAATCTGGTTTCCTTTGACAATACAATGTGGTATATCATTTCAAGATTAAATCATATATCAAATACAGCCATAAGAGACGACTTGGAAGGATTTCTATAAGGTTCTTTTGAGAAATGAGAAAGAATTAAGAGTGTGATGCAGTTATACAACACATACAGAATAAATAATCCCTGTGAAGGGAACATAGATGCATTTGTGTCCATATGTACTCACATAGGATTGTGTTAGTAAGGATAGAAATTTGAAAAGGAAGGAGTTAATAGAGCACAAAGTAGGGTACAGACAGGAACTATATGAGAGGGAAGGAAAAAGGAAATATAGAATATATTGTCTTTGTATAAATTATATACATATGTGGGTATAATAACTCAAGTTAAAGTTGTTAATAAATAAAAGTAAATCTGTAGACTTTTTCATGCAAACACTTTAAGTAGACATGCATTGACTTAAGCGACTCCATCCCAATGATCACCCCTCATAACTATGCAGAGCTGGATGAATCCCCTACTATAAATACTTACAAAGGGGGCCTCCCTGGCTTTCACCAGCCACTGCGGCATGAGTTCGATCCCAGCTAGGGAGCTAACCCACCTATGGTGAAGCAGACCTCTCCTGTCTTGCCCACTGCTCCCCTCAGCAATATATTTCATTAAATTCACCTGTTCTGCTCCCCACTCTGTCTCTGGTGAATCCTCTCATCCCATACCTCAGGCCTACATCCCAGTTCTTGTATGCATAATAAACACATAATTAATTTTTTTAAATGCAAAAGAATATACTCAGTAGAGCATTACATTCTGCATGAAAAACATGTGGACTATAATAAAAATGTGTAAAAAGGGAGGAGTATGCTTTAGCATATTTATTAGTTATGAAATTTAAGACTTAATATTTTAGTTCCAGATTTTGTCATTACCCAGGAGATCAGACATCAGGAAAACCATCATAAATCTTTACACCTGTTTCCACATCTATGGCATATTAAATTTCACAAATTATATACCTGATGAAAAAGACATTTTTTTTTAGTGCAAGGGCAAACAGATAGTTAAAATAAGTTATTTTTTCCTGTTGAAAATAAGGGGAAAAGCCCTTCATCTCTCACAGCATTTAATTTAGAAAACTTTTCTTTCTCTGTCCTTTTGAAGTACATGTACATCTTCCAAAAGGTAAATCAGTCACTTGCCATCTTTAAGACCCATAAATATCTTTCTCAATTGACTTTGGAGTCATCTCTTTGAACATAATCATGGAGAGAGATAATAACCCCATCTCCCAGATTCTGTGGGAGGGTAAGAGTTTAACAATAGCTGCACCCAGGTCCAAATTACAAAAATAACTATTGTCATAAAGATTTGACTATGTTTTGTTATACAATTTATTTTCCCTTTGAATAAAGTCAGTTAGCTAATGCATATGGCTATCCCAACTGCCAGATGGATTAAGGATAAACTATGAATGACAAATGGTACTGCTGAGTTATCTTGCTTGAAGACTATTATTTATATTAAAAAAAATCTGTAGTAGCTTGTATCTTCTTGGTTATATAAAAGAATGTAATTTCTGTTTTTGCAAACTTTGAGTACCTTGCCTATAACACACATCATATTCTAATTAAAACTTACTCAATAATAAAATTGTTCTTTTTCTTTTATACTTTTGCCAAGGTAGTTCCTGGATCAGAAAGAAATTTTGTTTTTAATTATATTTGCCCAATGTGGTCACTAAAGTTTCTTAAAATAGAAGACAGCAAGAGAGAAAATTCAATAGTGCTAATAATTATGCTTGCCATTTATTGAGTATATGTCTTGAAGGAACTGTGAGACAGGAGATACTATATTTCATTTAATGTAAGCATTATGCCATGCTGGATGTAATCTTCTTTAAAATTAACAATGTCTTCTCTTACCAATGAAAATATACTCCTAAATATAAGCTGTGGCATCAAAAAAATAGCATTTTTTCCAATGCTGTAAAGCACATATATGATAATTGACAGAAGCACACCCTATATAGAGATACATAGATATACAAATCTCTCTCTATATGGAAGATTTTAGAAAATTAAGGCAGTTTTGTCAAAGTTTCCCTTATACCCCAACTTTAAAATTTGAATTCTTATCTTCACTATTCTAATAGTTCACATACAGTGGTTCTTAAACTTTTGTGGGCTGACAATTTATGCAAATGAAGTCTCCTAGAAAAATGTCAACTTTCTTATATATTGACAAATATTTTGTCTTGAGGGGTTCAGAATGTTGTTCACTTTTGCAGAGTCTATTTTAGTTTTCAGAGAAACTAAAAAATAGTTTCTGACTTCATGGAATTCTTAGTCTAAAATATGATAGACACATGCATAATTACATTTATATGTGACTAATTTATGCTAAAAACAATATTAATCTGAGTGGCGTTAAGAGGGTAGATGGTACTCTTATGGATTAAGAGTACCAAGTAATTGAGATCTTTTGTGATTAAGGAAATCCATACTAGAAAATAGATGACTAGACTACTTTGAAAATATAGTAGAAAATTTCACAAGGGCTTACCATAGCATTGTCATATAATGTGAAAGCAGAAACCAAAGAGAAAAACAGTCCTGCCAATACATGATCAATGAGATGGGTTTTTATTAACTTTATGTATCTATGCAGAAATAGATTTCACTAAGGATAGAGGAATCTGTGGTTTTGCATTCCATTTGATGCATGAAATAGATCTTCTGCTTGGTGTCTTTGACTGATAGGAGTTATATTGATTTTGCAAGCCTCATATGCTGAGTGGTTTCAGATCCTGCCATTCTGCAAAATGTAGGTTGTCAGAGTCTCCAAGGCAATGGGTGGGGAGCAATAAAGCCTGCATGATATCTTTCATTCTACAGAGGAAAAACATCAGTGGTATCTTTAGAATAATAAAACCTCCACCTTTCATTTGTGGTAATCATCTCCCCTCAGGACGTCACAGTTCAGAAATCCCACCCTATTGATTCTCACTTTCACTCTAGAAGGCATAGCAGAGGCCTATTAAAAATTTAAATGGGACTGAGCCCAGCAAATAATAATCAGTTAACATGGAGGCCCCAAAGGAAAGTCCTCTCACCAGAAGAGTGAATTCTATTACTTCACAAGGTAGGAAGACATAACAAGAAGCTTGAATCCTGGCTCATATTTACTTAAGTTTCTGGTGTTCTGAGATTCTGACAAACCTGTAACTGCAAAGGAATAGACAACTAAGGCAGCTATTTAATCCATGACCTGTTGAACAGAAAGAACTATTGGATTACTTCTCCCTGGAATTCCTAGCTTCTCCCTTCTGACTGCTTCTGAGGCCCATAAATATAAATATTATTATACCTGCAAAGAACGAAGGTGCAATGAAAGGCTATGTGCATTACTATAATCCTCTGTATCACATATTTATTGTCTAGTGGGATGCCATCAGCAAGGGACATTTATGTCTAAGAAAGAATCTTCCGGGGTCTAGCAAGATGGTGGCAGAGTAAAGATGTAGAACTCACCTCCACCCTGTACTCACAACTAAATCACAGTAGAACAGTGTCAATAATCCCTGAAAAAAAAAGAACAACTACTTATATATCTGGAATGGAAGATGGCAGAAAATGGTAAGGGAAAACATCAATTTAACTGTGTTACAGCGTAGTACAACCCAGCAGTTGCCAACACAGGGGCACATGCCAATATCAGGGACCTTGGAGACCTACTACTGCACTGGATAAGTGGAAGCTTACAGTCAGCATCCAAGACAGAGGGTGCACCAGTGGACAACTATATGAGCAGAGGTGCAGGGTTAAGGTTACAGGTCAAGCATGGAGTACCGACATAGAAAAGTTGGAGCCTGATCAGGCAAGAACCCAGTCAGGTCACATTTGTATTCTCCTCATAGGTGACACTTTTTCTGCAAAACAGTCAATCTAATTTTTTAAACACCATTTTTAGCAAGATATTTTCCTATTCAAATAGTCCCTCCCCCATAACTGCATGCATATAAACTCAAGTACATGATCCTTAGGCTAGTGTGCGAAGACTTTTATAATTAGGCTGCAATCATTTTTCCCCACATATGTGCTCCTCATAGTCCTAAAAGAAGCTTTTGTTCCCACAGAACCCATTTCCTTGGCATTCACTAAGTAACCTCTACCAGTGAATATATTCCAATGTAAACAACTATCTGATGCCCTAGTCTCCTACCCTTTCTCCATCACACTGGCTTTGCTTTGTAAAGTTTTTGCATAATTTAAGTTTCCACTCAAATACTATCTTATCCCAAAGAAATGTGACCTTTTTCTGAACTTATCAAATCACACAATTTATTTTTATTTCTGCATCAAACACACACACAATTTTTATTGAACATAATTCAATAATGTGCAAATTATTTTTCACATGTACTTTCCTCTATGTCACACTCCACTTCCATAGATAAGCTTGGAGTAACTCTTTAGAAAGTTTTTCTGAGGCTGCACACAGCCTTCAAAGGCATATTTCCCCTTCTCTGTATGTAATTAGGTCACATTTTACTGATTATAAAACATGCTCTAGTCACTTAATTATAATATCTTTGATATCATTCCATGTGAGAATGTGTAAATCTTATACATTGATTTAAATTCAGTATAACATTTCCCATAATTATTTAAATACTTAATTTTATAAATTAATATAAATTGTGTATATTTAGAATGTATATAGCCATCACATATACTGATAAACATTTAGGGTACCTGTAGATTTTTCTTATTACTAAGCAATGCTAAAGTAGGGAACACTTTTTATACATAATGCTTTTTATTAATTCATTAAGAAAGTATTTAGTTTGGTTCTAGACATTTAGGATAAATCATTGAAAAGATTGTTACTGTGGAGAGGGAAAGGAAAGGAAATGACATAGAATGCAAAATAGGAAGCCAAGGGAAGCATATTTGACACTATAAGATTTGAGCAACAACCAAAGTGATGGACAGGTTAGCTTTCCAGAAAGTGAACTTTCCAGAAAGTGAAATCAGAAAAAATACATAAACTGCAACACACTTAACATGTTGAAGGAACAGATAACTTGGCAAAGGACGGCCAGGAGGAGTAAAAGCAAGAGGGTGCAAAGAGCATAAGGGGTTAGAACAGAAATCTAAAACCAGTACAAGGTTCTGAATAGAAAAAGTAAATAAATTTCTCTATCCCATGATGGCCACTTCAAGCTTTTTTAAAAGTGTACTCTCTCAATTCTTCATCATTTTACATGCCCACCAATAATGTATATTAAAATGTTTCTTTTACTTCATCCTAATATACTTGGGTGATTAAGAACACTTTTAAAATTTTTGTAATATGATTGCTTCACACCACCTTTTCATCATAAATAGGAAAGAAGCAGATGATTTTATACATGTATTGGTCACAGTTCTATCTTTGCAATCTGATGATTTATTTTAACAACATTCAACTTTTTAAAATGTATAGTTTATAATCACCCAAAACATTTTCAAAGATAAGCACTACAGTGATCCTATCCTTTGTCTTTGGTTTTCTCCGGCAAATTCCACACCCCATCAAAGTCCAAGTAGCTTATATACAAGACTCACAAATGAAAAATAGATATCTGGTTTCCATTATAAAATGTATTATATAATTCTCACTTTTTGAAAATAAGTTGCCCTGTTTATTTTTAACCAACATACAACTTAATTTTTCCATGCCCAGTGATAATTATCTGTTTTAAGAAAAAAATTTGTATAGAAAATTAGTTTCTGTCTTTAAAACACTTTATCTTATCAAATTTGAGTATTTATTGCTTAGATTCTCCTATGGAAAAAATCAACTGTCTTTATGATCTATTATGTTAAAACTGGCAGAAAACATTCATTCTACAGGTATAGGGTTGCAGTAAGTCACCCAATGCTATAAAAGATCATGCGGCTTTTTTTTAAATAAGAGGTATTATCAATCAAGCAAAGAGGTGTAGGTATACAGGAGAATGAATTAAAAAGTAAAACAATCACCTCCAAATCAAACAATGTACTAAATAGAAGAAAGCAAAGATTATTAATTTGTAATTACTGGTGTTTCAATGGCATACTCACAATAAAATAGATTTTTACTTCAGTGAAGAACATATAATTTAGCCTTTTTGTAAAATTTAGTGGAAATATAAAAAAATAATCAACACCCAAAAGGGAGTTAATGTCAGAGGAGAAAATGAAATAGCAGCTGTGAAAAATCAAAGACTCCCATATGTAGCAATTTGCAAGGGAAATGCCAAGTGATTTTAGCCTTAAGTGTATTTACCATCTTTTATGGATTAAAAGTAATGACTTAATATTCTCATACATGAAAACTTAGGGTAATATTTAGCACAATCCTCACTGACTTAAAGTATACACTTTACTAGTGAAAGGAAAAAAAATGTTTCTTTTTTTGGAGCAATAAATAACTAAACAGCATGACATATACTTAAGAAAATAGTGATTTTTTTCAGAAAATTATTTTTATAATGAAAAATTGAACTAAATATCAAATAATCACAAATAGGTTATAGGGACAAAGATATAAAGTTGTTTTCAATATATTTGGTAATATATATTACAATGAACATAAAAACAGCATTCTGATTCTATTTCTTGCTCATTTATATATAGATATTGAAAACTTGGATTTGAAAAAGTTAATTTTACGCTAGAAAGAACCTCATATTGCTGGCATGGCATTTACAACTATATTTGCTTGTAGTTTTATTTCTACTTGTACTTGTGACTCCTCCTCCTCTTTTTTTTTTTTTTTTTCCCTGACAGTGTTTAGTTTCTAGGAGCAGCTGGGATAGCAGAAACTTCTGGGTTTATCTTTCAGCAATTTGTGCTTCTGCTTGATCCCAAATCACAAGAAATTTTTATTAACAAAGATCTATCTGGCTGCCACAAAGTGCTACTCATGCAGTTAACATCAAGCAACATTCCAGGCCAGGCATAGCACGGATAGCTAATTTTCTAAAGATGGATAAGCTCCTAAATAACAATTTAAGACCACTTCCTTCTGTGACAGCTTTCAAATACAACAGTATCCTCTGCCCCTTTGTTTTATTCTTTTCCTAATGTTATTTTCATAATGAGAGTTCTTGTTTCATATTAAGCATGAAATATCACAAACTAGATTTTATATCTCAGTGGGAGAAACCTACATGACCCTCCTATCCATAGGTTTTAGGAACAGAACCAGACCCTCCTATCCATAGGTTTTGGGCACATCCAATTTAAGAGCTTGCATAATAAAGTGAACACATTCATAAGAATGGTTCATATGATCAACTACTGGTCAAGCGATGGAACAACAAGGAAGTTTGTATATTTATGGATAGTTGTAGTATAAATGTGCTCAATCATGTTGAAAAAGAGTTTATCAATATCTACTGAAGCTAAAAATATGATTGTCTAGTTTTTTTCCTACGAGAATATTTAGAAGAGAGTCAAGCACATGTCCACAGACATACATGGGATTATGTATAACAGCTTCATTTAAAACAGAAAAAAAAAAAAGGAAGCAACCAAGATGTCATCAGTAGGAGCAGGCATAAATAAATGAAGTATTATACAATGGAAAACAATGTAGCAGTCACATTAGAACAAACTATGGCTACACCCAATAACCTGTATAAAATTCAAAGTCATTACATTGAGAAAAATGAGCCAGATTCAAGAGTCCCCAATGGATGATTCTACTTATATGAAGTTCATAAACAGGAAAAACTAACTTATGGTAATAGAACAGAAGAGGGGTGGTAATCTGAAAAAGGTGAGTGGGTATTGACTGAGAAAGTTCAAAGGAGGTCTAGCTAAGGTAATAGCTAAGGTCTAGCTAAGGTAATATTCTATATGTTCTTTTTGGCTATGGTTACTTGAGTATAAAAACAACTCTATATTTAGTATACTATCTTAACAGTGTGTCAGTTAAATCTCAACTAGAAAAAATAAAAACATCAGGAAAAATAGTGAACCTTGGGTAAGGCTTTGAAAAAATTTTGATAATCTCAATCAGTTACTTACTGATTTTTTTAGTGGCAAGTGCTGATCTGATTGACTCAAATACATTTAACCCTTCAGACCAGCTCAATAGCAGCCTAAGTAACTGCTAGGTTTAGGGTAAAATATGTAAGGTTAAAATCAGGATGTTTCAGAAAAAGTAGCAAATGGGCAAGACTTTATGATCCGATAAGGAATCCAGTGCATCCAATTTAACATAGCAAACTACCTGGGAAAATATCTAATATACATTGTGTACACTATTATGATGCTACATATTATGTTCTAATAACTCAAAAATATTCAGAAAAACCTGAGAGACAAATGATCTTTTGTTGGAGTTGCATTTTCAGGGAGTAAAGTGAATAAAGAAAAATGAGTGGCTATAGTATGTGAATGGGAATACAGCAAAAAAGAAAATTCAAGCAAGTTATTATAACAAAGAATAGTCTTCAAATCCCCAGGACACATTAACTGGGGAAGCATGGAGTTGAGTCCCATACATTCGTAATATGGAAATTTGAGTCAATTTTTAAACTAGCTAAGTTTAACTCAAATAGCAGAGGACTTGGGGGCAGCAGATGTCTGACATTTCAGCTAAACCACAATATACTGCATCACTAGAGGGAGTTTAACTATGCTTCTGATTCGTTAAACTAGAAAAAGATTAAATATCCCAGGGGATTGTGCAGAATTTTATTTGGGAGCAGTGTGAAAAATAATAAAACTGAGAGGTATATGAAAATCCAAAGACTAGTTGAAACACGATCCCGAAACATCAAAGGTCAAGACTCTGAAGAAACTAAAGATGCACCTGCTTTGCATTTCAAATGGAATTTAGCACTTCTAAAACAGAACAGGTAATATCTTCCATTCCTTAAAAGGAATAGAAAAATAAGAACTGGTACATTTCTTTGCATCATTCAAAATTGCACTTGTATAGGGGCCCTTGCATAATGCTGTTAGATCAGCATTTCTCTACTTCCCAGTGTATCTTCAGAGTCCCCCCAAAACAAAACAAAAAAAATGATTTTGGATCTACTAAAATATTTACCCTAAGCAGACACTTTCTCACATAAAGAAAATTTGGATAAGTAGGGCAAATACACATACACATCAGAGAGACAAAGAAAGAGAGAGAGAAATAATTCACTAAATATATGACACACTATGGCAGATTAATATATAAAATTGAAGGTGATACATCTCTTGCTTTTCAGCAAACTTAACATCATTGGGAAAGACAAAATTAAAACACATACCCAAAATAATTGTAGTGATAACTCTCATTTACAAGAGGAATTATAAGGGTAGAAAATATTCTTATCTGCAGAAATTGGTAGTGGCTACAGGGATGTGACTTTTAAGAATGACTATGGCCTTAGGGTAGCCCTGAAACAAGGTTCTGGGTACAATTAGTTTATTCTCATGATCCTATGAAACTCTAGTTGAAGAGTTGAGAAGTGAAATGGAGAGGGGAAGGAAATTGAATTTAATTACAGATTGACACTGTGAGTTACTGAGGGTTAGTACAGCCAGAGACTTCTGGGGGATGAACATTCCTCAGAGCTGTCTTCTCATATGGGGAAGGAAATCAGGTGTGATGGTTCATGTCATGGGCGATCGGTGCCCTGATATTAAACATTATTCTAGAAAAATTCCTTGACATTAGTCTTGGTAATTAGTCTTGGCTTTAAATTTGACAGCAGGAGCACAGACAACAAAAACCAAAATAGAAAAATGTATCTGATTTTTTATATCACATTTAAAAGCTTCTGCATAGCAAAGGAAACATTAAAAAAATGAAAAGTCATCATATAAGGGATAAAATATTTGTAAAGTATATATTTTATAATAGTTAATATCCAAAACATATAAGGAATTCATACAACATAATAGCAAAAGAAAAAACAATAACACTATCAAAAATGGACAAATGTGGGCCTCCATGGTAGCACAAGGGGTTAAGCACTGCACTATGAAGCTATCCGCAGCCACTGCAGCACAAATTCAATCCCCAGCCAGGGAGGAACCCACATGGCGAAGCAGACCTCTCCTGACTTGCCCGCTGCTCCCCTTAGCAGTGTATTTCAGTCAGTCTACCTGTTCTGTTCCCCACTCTGTCTCTGGTGAATCCCCTCACCCTCTGCATCACTGGCCTGTACCCCAGCTCTTGTATGCTTAAATAAATCTTTAAAAAAATGGACAAATGAACAGAATATACTATTCTCCAAGGAAAATAGACATGATGAACATGCTCAATCACTTAAGAAATGTAAGTCAGAATCTCTTTGAGATGTTACCTTACACTTGTTAGGATGACTAGTACTAAACTATAAGAAATAGCAAATATTGGCAAGGGTTTGAAGAAAAGGCAACCCTTATATATACTACTGGCAGGAATGTAAACTGACAAGGTCACTGTGGAAAACACAAGGAAGCTTCCTCAAAAAATCTAAAAAAGCCATAAAACCAGAGACTAGTATCTTGATTACCAACTGCTGGGGTGGGAGGATTGGTAGGGTAATAGGGGGTGTGGGGAGATGCTGGTAAAAGAAAACAAACTTTCAGCTATAAGATGAATAAGTTTTGGAAATTTAAAGTACAGCATGGTGATTATACTTAATAATACTGCATCCTATACTTGAGATTTGCTAAGAGTCAATCTCAGCACATACAAAATAGCAACAGTAAAGTAACGGATTAATTACCTTGATTGCTGGAATCACTTCCCAATGTATACATATATTAAATCAACATGTTGTTCAACCCAAATATATACAATTTTATTTGCCAATTATACATCAATGAAGCTAGAAAATTTCTAAATAGAATAAATTAAAACACAACATCAATCTGGGTATGCACATGAGATTGTTCTGAGATGGGATTAACATTTGAATTTATACCCCAAGTAAAACAAATTGTCACCCCCAGTGTAGGTGGGGATCATACAACACATTAGAGGCCTTTATAGAACAAAACTACAAGTAACAGAATTTTTTCTTTGTCTCTGTCTTTTTTTTTTTTTAAGATTTATTTATTTATTTATATAAGCACTGGGTGCAGTCAGAAGCATGGGAGAGTGAGAGAATTCACCAGAGCCAGAGCAAGGAGCAGAGCAGGACGGAAGTACACTGCTGAGGGGTGCAGCGGTGCAGCAGGAGAGGTCTGCGCGCCATGCGGGACCCTCCTCCAGTGGCTGGGGAGCAGCCAGGGATCGAACCGGCGCTGCAGAGACTGCAGGCAGCTTCGCAACCCAGTGCTCAACCGCTGAGCCACCGGGGAGGCCCTGGCTCTGTGTCATTGTCCTTCTTCTACTTTCAAACTTCGATTGGTACTAGAATTCATACCCCTGGTTCTCCTTGTTTTCAGACTTTTGGATTTGGATTGGAACTACACATTTAGATTCTACAGATCTTCAGCACTTTTTCAACTACAGATTGGACTTCTTGGTCCCATAATCAGGTGTTTTACATATATTACATATGTAAGAGATGCACCTGATCTGCATCTTCAATGGAATAGTATCACCTCTAAAACTGAACAGGTAATAGCGTTCTTTTCCTGAAAGGAATAGGAGAATAAGCACTGGTACATTTCTCTGCTGTATATATCCAGCAACATTACAGATAGAAAATGGAAAGGGAGCTAAAGACCCTTGCCTGCACCATCTCACTCCATCTGACATTGAGTCTTCATATTTTCTTTCTGTCCACTGACCATTTTTTCTCCTTGTTGGAAATGAAGTGAGTACAAAAGTCTGAGACATTGAGAGGTCTGGGTTAGGTAGAGCTGCATATATCTGGAGATACACACACACACACACACACACACACACATATTCTGTTTTCTCTGGAGAACCCAGATGAATATACCAGAGAATTCTTGTTCTAATTCCTCTCTCAACAGTTGAGGACTCCTATTTCCTAATGATTTCAACCACCCATGCACACTGGAGTCACAAGTGTCCAGGACACGTTTGCAGCAACCTTAAAGACTGGTAGCTGTCTAGAGAAACTGGAAGAACGGAGGAGGACTAAAATGATGGATAATCTTTAAGTCCAAATAAAGAGGGATTTTTTTCCACTACAGATATTTAGGAACCAAAAAAAAAAAAAAACCAGTTTTGAGCAATAAAGTGATATAAACCAAACTAATCTTCAGAACGATCAGGTTGGTAATCAGGCGGAGAATGTAATTAAGGGGAAAAGAGTAGATTGGAACATCAGGAGACTTCAAAACATCTTAGAGCTTTGAAGATTTGATTTAGGAAGGCATAAGAACTTAAAACGAGGGGAAGAAAGAGGGGAAATTATAGAGGCAGATCTGATTTGGCTAGTGTTTTGATGTAGACTAAAAATAAATAAAAGAATATGTATGTATGTGTGTGTGTGTGTGTATGTGTTATAAAATATTTCTAGGTTTGTTTTTTTTTCCTCTGAGATAAGTAACTCAGGACAGGATTCTACTCACTGAACAGTGGGGACAGTAAACATATAGTGAGCTCTATTTTGGCTCTTCTGTGTTTGCAGTGTCAAATGAATCTCCAGACAATATAATGCCATGAAGTAAGGTTATTAAAGGAATTGAACTGAATTAGCTTAGAGACAGTGATAAGTATCAGAGGTGCTCCTGGAAGATAGGTGAAATGAGGAGAAATAAGATTATAAGTAAGAGAAGAGGTAGACCAAATTTCTCCAGTAAAAGGCAAGAAGCCACATTAGGTAGTGTTGAAAAACAAGGCAGTATTCCCTGGAAACACATTGTTCATTTACAAGGAGATGCTGACAGTTGTCTGACCATTAACATTTATTTGCACTCTCTACATCACAGGGACTTAAAAACAGTAGATGATCAAATCATAGCGCTGACTGGTAGTGGGGAGAACATGAAGAAAATGGGAGAAAAGGTAAATAAGAGGGAAAAATAGAGAAGGCAAGGAGAACAGAATCCATAGTAAATTCTTGCCTCCAGGCACACAAAAGTGAGGGTAAAGAGTTGCTAAGGCCCTCCTGGTAAGAAAAGCAAGACTCATTATTTTTACACTTTGAAAGTCCCTCCCAGCTTGCCTGTGCAGCTTCTGCAGCAGCACTACACTTGCTTAGAAGGCAAACATGTCAGGAGGTTTTTAAATCTGTATAAAAGATTGCCCCAAGGCCTCTCCTTCACAGATCAAAAATTAACAGTGCCCTGAATGTGCTTCCTCAGTGAAAATGCAGCTCTACCTAACCCAGACCTCTCATTCCTATTTAACCACTTCATTTCCAACAAGGAGAAAGAAATGGTCAATGGACAGAAAGAAAATATGATGAATCAAGATCAGAAGGAATAAGATGGTACAGGCAAAGATCTTCGGCCCCCTTTCCAATTGCTATCTGCAGTGTTGCTGGATTAGAGTTCTTCATTGTGCTTTGAGATCATTAACTTGCAAACTTCTATGGTGGGGCCAGAGATCTCAAGCCTCTTTGCTTAAAAACAATCATGACTAGCCAGGAATCTCATGCACCTGATCTTAAATAATAGTCACAAGATGTTAAAATTATCATTGTCTTCATTTTAAGGATAAGGGAATTAAGGCTCATAATCTAAATACAATTGAGGTGCCCAAGGTTCCAAAACTAGTAACACTGTAAAATGGATTTGAACCCAGGTTTCTTTTTTTTTTTTTTTTAAGTTTTCTTTATTTATGCATACAAGAGCTGGGGCACAGGCCAGAGATGTGGGGGATGAGAGGATTCACCAGAGACAGAGTGGGGAACACACAGGCAGACTGACCAAAGTATACTGCTGAGGGGAGCAGCGGGCGAGTCAGGAGAGGTCTGCTGTGCCATATGGGTTGTTCCCTGGCCTGCCGGGGATTGAACTCATGCTTCAGAGGCTGTGACTGCTTCATATTGCATTGCTTAACCCCTGGTGCCACCAGGGAGGCCCTGAACCCAGGTTTCTAGACTCCAATGTCCATACTCTTTCCATCCCCAGAAATGCTTCTCAAATATTAGACTGTAAATAATGCCAACTGTCATGTAAATAAGGGAGTTGATCTTGGTGAATACTACCTAGGTCTATGACTTTACTTAATTGCTTGTGTTTCTTAGATTCTGTGATCTTGGAAGTCAAACATTTATTCATTGAGACTTATTAAAGCATACTTTCTTAGAATGTGGAAAAACTTAGGAGACATGTAAGTATGTGAGCTAAGAACTGAGAGAAGAGGCATTTCTTTTAAGCTCCCAGTTTTTAAGAGCTTCTCACTCTTTTATGGCCTCTACAACTTCTATTTATGATGTCTCAACCTTCAGTCTTTTATGTAAAGGAGATGTTAGTAGGAATTAAGTAGATATTTAATTCTCACTATATCTTGACCAATTATCTAGTCTATATGTTCTAATTATAGCCTTAAGTGTTTTGGATTCATCTATGTCTTAAACTTCATTAGATAGAGGTGAGCTACATAGAAGAATTAGCTTCATTTTTAGCACATCTTGAACAATAGACAGGCTATGTAGATGTTCATATTAATGTAAAATGTTTTAACTTTTACTCTCCCAAAAATTCATAGTCTATTTCAATTTATTTGTACTGCATACGATTTGCATTAGTTTCCCAAGTACTGCAAAGCTAATATTATGCAATTTGGTGGTGTTTTCCAAGAAAAAAACTGTATGCTCGGAATGACAAAACATAACCCTAAGCTAACAGTTATTGTAGTTAAAATGTAAAATATCTAAATGTACATTGAAAAATTGTAATTTTTCTTTAGCCTCAACAAACACAAGTTGCTTCCACTGATATTCCTTACCTACATGGTATTTTAAGACGTCATCTCAGAATCTGTAAAGACAGTCTGGAATTAATGACAATAGAACATATTTGTGTAAGTATCCATATTCAACAGCTTTCTGTGAATGTAAGGAAAACAGTGTGCGCAATACATTATATAATACAGGGAGCAAAAATGTAAATCCAATGAGATTTAGCCTATATGTTTATCTTTTTTCCAAATCCAGGGAGGTATATTATGACTATGAACAGCAGTAATTTTAGGAAAGGCAAGCATATGCTTTCATTTAACATCATACCAGCTCTAATATACTACAAGTTGATATATTAAAGACTTATCTAAGCTTTTTCATTTTCTTCTTTTGCTTCTGTAACTAATATTTACATGTTATTTTTACTTACTGGAAGGCAGGACAGCAGGCTAGACAAAGATAAGTGTTCAAACTCATGCTGCTTCATTTCACTATATTTTCCAGTCAGATTTCTAAACTTCTTGAGCAGAGACTAAATTTAAGACTGTTAGTACTTAAAGGATTATTTTAGAGTTGAATTAATCACATTGTTTATGCCACACATCAATAGGCAGTAAAAAGGGTCAGCTCTACTGATTTAGGGGTGGTTGTTTATTTGAGAATCTTGATTTCAGAAAAATAAATCCCTTGATAATCTAATCACTTACTGAAAACAGGTTAGATTAACTGGACTTAAATTTCCAACGTACATCTTCATTAATTTTTAGTGGAAGTAATTTTCAAGTTTAATTAATGTAGACTCTACACTTTCATAATTTCTTTTTCTCTTCTTTTTAATATCAGTGTTCAAAATTAGGTAGATAATTTCCAGTATGTGTAATCACACAGACCTCACATAGCAAGGGTAATCATGGGAAATTCCTATCTATCCATCAATTCAGTTATTCAGTAGTATCTAGTGAGTACATATTATGTGCAAAGTAGCAAGTAAGATGCAACCATTTCTAAAGCTAAGTGTTTATTCTAATAAAGGGACGATTAAACTGATGATTTCAAAGATTATAGTCAATAACTGCAGGTCACTATGTGAATACATTAAAGAACACAGTCTGTTATCTCCACATTCTATGATTCTCCAAAAGATTGAGGGTAAATTCCAATAGTTGTACCACTTTAAGAAGAACAAGAAAGACAAAATTAGGAAAAAGCAACATTAATCCTACTATATCTTTTTTTAAAACAAAACATCTTTAAAAATAAAATAATAAAATGCTTAACTTCATGAAAGAAGATATAACTGAGGTTTCACTTCACAATTTATACTAATTACAGTGTCTGTGGCTTAACAAGGACTAATCTCTAATTTTGAAACAAATGATAAAATAACTAGTGATACATACTGGCATTTTTGTATTTCCATGCATCATTGCTATGTTTGTGAAATCTTATTATGACTTGTCTACATGATCATAATCGTGGTTTCAAGTTACCAGGTACTGATTACCTGTCATTAAAAATTTTTGAACCCTTATGAAGAAATCATGAAATGAGCACAGCAGGCCTACATAGCTTAAATAACTTGCCAAAGGTCACACCTGCAATATAGGTCAGAACTGTTATACAGTATCTCTTCATTCTGACTCATTTTATCTGACATAATCCATCCTTTCCCATGACATGAAGTTCCTTCAACTAAAGCAATAACTGAATTCTTTCCACCCATATGTTATTTGACAACCCAGTGAAAATAAACCTGCTTAGCAGTGGTTGTCTTCATATAAGCTTACTGAAAATGTTACTATGATAAGAAGTTAGAAATGAAAAATACGTCTCACAACTCATTTCCTAGCTAGAGGACATAACACTTAGTCTAAATGCCAAGGATTGTTCTCTCGCAGGGCAGGCTAGATGCCTGGATGCAGCTCTATATCTTATTTTGCAGAAAATAACCTTTCAAGGAAGAATAAATACTTCTCAATGAAGATATGAACTCCCTTACAAATAAATTCACCCCTCATTTGTCAAGCTTAAATTAACATTGGGAGATGTACTGTGCTTTCCAAAAGGACTGAAAGTCCTGTATTTGAGACAACCTTGTTCTCATTTGATAGATTTCAAAGTTAATAAGCATATATTAAAATAAGAATCTAGCTAAGAATATGTATTGTTAGATATTTTGAATATTTATTTCTTAAAAGAAATAATGTCTAAGACATGGAGCTTATGATTGAGTAGCTAAGAAACAGTTGGAGACAAAGCATAAAATACAGGGCACCCCGTATTTTAAAGTCTCAGTGCTATCAGCCACTATGGCATGAGTTTAAAGATAAAGTCTCAGTGCTATCAGACACTCTGGCATCAGCTTGATCGCTGGCCAGGATACTGACCCACATAGCACAGCAGACCTCTTCTATTTTGCCCACCGCTCCCCTCAGCAGTGTGTTTCAGTCAATTCCCCTGTTCTGCTCCCCACTCTGTCTCTCACTCCCTGCACCTCTGACCTATACCCCAGTTCTTGTATACATAAATAAATTTGACTTAAAGAACACATTTTTCAACTGGCCATTCATATATACTTTATGTAACTTTTCAGAAACTACATCATGGAATCATTTGAGCTTCATAGGGAAAATGTTGTCCTATTAAAAATTACCTCCCTCTAAAAGCTCTTTCATGATCCAATCATATTTCACCAATCTGGTTTTCTCCTTTAATTTCTAGCACATAAGGTAAGGAAGACTAAAATTTGCCATTGGCATTTTGGTCATTTTCATAGCATCTGAGTAATATGAAAAATTTAGGGATTTTGTGGGACAGAGATAATAATTTTTAAATGACAATCAGGTATTTCTTGAAAGTATTCTTCAAATAAGCATTTTCTCCTTGGATCATTATTAGTCACTACATATTTAAAATATCAAATCAGCATTAATACAGCAAATTTTATTCAAATGTAGAACTCATGTATTAAAGGTTGGGTAAATGCATAATATTTAAGTTCATCCATGATGGTTCTATTTTTAAAATCTACTAAGTTGAACTAATTTTCTGTTGAACAATTCAGGATTTATAGCACTCTATGTATAATGTTAAATTCTATAACAAATCAATACAATTTTGATTCTATAGAGATTATAGTTTATGACAATAATACCAACTACTCTATCACCCCTAAAATTGCCATAAAAATTCTGAGGAAAATTGAGATATCTTTTACTCTCTTACCAGAAAATATATTTTGAAAGCCTCACAGCACAAAGTTCAGAAATGCCAAACATGTTTCTTTTCATAAGTCTTTTACAGAAAACAGGGTCTATTTTTCACCCAGGCACTGGTCCATGGTATGAAATTATTGTTCAGATAATCCAATCCCACTTTAAAGGGCTTATTGATTTACCTTGCACCTGAACTACAGTCTAATTTTCTTAAAGTGATTACAGGATAAAAAAACAAACATCAAGGTCATGTGTGCTGTGCAGATGGTGCTGTATCACAGCATCTAACCTTAAGGAGGCAGATTTCAAAAGGTTGGCTCACTTCCTAGAAAACAGCTAAAAATTTCAATATAGGCCACAATATATGAACAATGTTTCTAGGTAAAATCTGACTTCAGAGTTTTATGTTAAAATTTCAATGTTGTATTTTTCTTACCATATGGGGAAGAGAAAGATTTGAAAATATCTGAAATGTCTCTTATCCAGTTCCATCTGTGGGCTATTGTATCTTCCATATGGAAGTACAATAAGAAGTAGGTTAAGAAGAAAAGGGGATGAGAGGCAGATAGAACTGGATAGAAAATCCTGTTCTTATTATTGTTATTTTTCTGAACATGCTCAAGGTCAGTAGCATTTGTTGTTTATGAATGTGTGAGAATAAATGTTGAGATAGGAGTTACACATGAACTTGTGAACTCATTTAAATATTGAAGAAATAGAACAGAAGAAGGGATGCAAATGTCACTTTTCACAGGTTAAATAGTAACAGAAAAAAGATCATGGCAATTACTTCTCATTTACTTTGCATTTTACATTTGAAATGAGGGCCAAGAACATCAAAATAATGCATATTAATATGAAAATCATTTGTAGGAAACAATTAAGTTTAGATTATTTTTTTTTCCTTGTGGAAGGAAGAGACTCAAAGAAACACAATCTTTTGAAAAAGTTTAAGAGACCACATGGCAGCTGTCACCTGCTCTCCATTCTTCAATCACAATCAATGACAAATAAAACATACTGTCATTTATTGGATTTGAGGGAATTACACATTACAGAGCACACCCCAGAATGCTTAAGAGAGCTTAGAACTGGGGTCTCCTTGTTTGGTTTGTTTTTGTCTTGTTATCCTCGTGATGATTCCCAGTGAAACTGGCAAAATGAAAAGATTGGGTCACCTGTCTGTGGGGGCATCAAAGATGGAGCAGATGAGGCAAAGGTATTGTGTCCAGAAACCAGAATTCAGAGGAACAGAGGTTTGCAGCTAGCAGGAAAAAACAAAACAAAACAATAGACAACTTTTTTAAGGACCAAAAATAAATAAAAGAACCAGAGACTGAACCCATGACATGTCCTTGAGTCTGAGAGAAAGTCAAGGAAGTGTGTGTTCCCATCTGCTAAGTGTCCTCCAAGCACTGGACAGGACCCCACAACAAAGAAGTATCTAACCCAGAAAGTCAAAATTACCAAATTTGAAAACTCAAAGCTAAAAAGTTTCAAGAGAGCACATCTCAATTTTAGAATAAAAATATCTGAAGTGTTGGCCCAAATGAAATACGTTTAAATGTCTAAATGAAGACATAAGATCTCAAAGACAAAACATATAAATCAAAATAGACATCTTGGGCATATACTGAAACAGGTGAGCCTATACTTAATTCAGCTACTGAACCTGAGGTACTTCTCAAGCCACAATTATCCTCATGGAGGCAAAATTGGAATATTTTCATGGAAATAGAGAACAAAAGATGGTAGGTAATTTTTTGGTTTATTTTATTGGCATCTAGTGAGAGTTCACCAGTATCATAGTTAGCTTTTCCAAGGAAGAAAAATGCAGACATGATCTGCAAATACGAATACATGGCTCAGGGGGATTAATGAAGGAGATAGCTGATAGATTTTAAAATTGAGAAAGACTGTTTATATTTGGGTATGTCATCAATAACTTGAGCCTATGGCTTAGTTAGCATTTCTCTCCTCTTTGTCTTTATTTATTCAGGGATAACTGATGAGGTGGAAAATCTGGAATTTTGAAGAGAAAGAAATCTGAAACTTAATCACAGCCCTTTACTAGTTACATAAACTTGGACAACACATTTAATCTTAAGGAGATTTATCCCAAACATCTCTTATGAGTAGTTGACTTAATTCAAATAAATATAATAAATTAAATAGGATGTGAATATATATCATAGTATCAAATTTTTTTACTTATACAATTATATATAGTTACTATATATAAATAATAGCTATATATAGTAACTTATTTATAGATATATAGTAATTGTATGATAAGTATAAAATTTCTTGCTGTAAGATTGATAAATGCAGGGATTCATTGTGGCTTCCCAAAATAATACCAAACAAATTGGTTAATCAAAATTAAAAGTTTTACTCTATTTTCACATTTGAAATTTTATTGTGCTCAGGGAAACTAATTTCACCATGCTGGTAAAATTGCAACTATTTCTACAGGGAATAAAGGCTTAACTAAATTATTTGCCTCAGTAAGCAAGAAAAAGTTGAGCTCAGTGCAAAATTAAGAATATATTATAAAACAATTCTTTACCAGCACTGCATACAAGGCCTCAATATTTATATAGAACTACATGGCACAATATTTAATAAATCACACACTATGCAAGACATCTCTCAATTAAAAATGCAACTGCTCCAGAATACATTTTGCTGAAAAGCCTATTCACTTGCACATTAGTTGTCAGTCTATTAATAAGCTCTGTGCATGCCAAACAGAATGTGCTTTTTTTTTCCTGCTGAGAGCAAGTAAAAATGAAAGGAAAATAAATAAATGGGCCTTACTATTGCTTTGAAAGCTATATTAAGATACTTACCCCTCACTTATTTAACATACTGAATGTTAAAATATAAACTGTCCTGAAAATTCCAGTTTACTCATACAAACAAGCTTAATTTAACTTATTTTTGTGAAACTACTTGACCTAGATCATCTTTTGCTTATGCTGCCAAAATTTATAGGCAAAACTTAAAACTGGTTCCGAAGTGATATAACCACTAAATAAACCCTATTTTTTTCCTCATTTAAAATTTCATTAGTTTTTTTTTGTATTTAATTTTATTTTTTAAATGAATTTTATTTTTATATTCCCCATACAATTGCAACCCCCTTATTTTGACCCCAATCCCTCCCCTCCCTGGCCCTCACCCCCTAAAAAGTGTCCCTGGTTCATAGTTTTTGTTGATTTTGATTTTCACTTTCTTATAGTTATTCATTTTCCTGGTCCCTTATTTAAGTTCTCTAGATTCCTGCTATGAGTGAGACCATCCAGCATTTTTCTTTTCCTTTCTGGCTTATTTCGCTGAGCATGATCCCTTCCAGCGCTATCCATGTTGCTGCAAATTACATGTGTTTATCTTTTTTGAATGCTGAGTAATATTCCATGGTATATATGTACCACATCTTCTTGATCCAGTCATCTATTTTTGGGCATTTGGGCTGTTTCCAAAGCTTAGCTATTGTAAACAGTTCTGCTATAAACGTAGGGGTGCAGGTACTCTTTGGAATTGATGTTTCCGTGTCTTTTGGGTAAATACCTAGGAGTGCAATTGCTGGATCATATGGAAGCTCTGTTTAGTAGGTCCAGAAATCTCCACACAGCTCTCCATAGTGGTTGGACCAGTTTGCACTCCCACCAACAGTGCAGGAGCGTTCCTTTTTCTCCACACCCTTGCCAACATTTGTTGTTGCTAGTTTTTTTAATATGTTCCATTCTCACTGGTGTAAGATGGTATCTCATGGTAGTTTTGATTTGCATTTCCCTGTTTACAAGTGCTGTTGAACATTTTTTCATATGCCTGTTGGCCATTTGCATTTCCTCTTCAGAGAAGTTTCTTTTTAGCTCTTCTGCCCATTTTTTGACAGGATTATTTTTTTTTGTTGTTGTTGAGTCTCATCAGCTCTTTGCAGATTTTTGTGATCAGTCCTTTATCATTAGTGTTGTGTGCAAAAATGTTCTCCCAGTTGGTGGGGTTTCTCTTTGTTTTTGTTATTGTCTCTTTTGCTGTGCAGAAGCTCTTTAATTTGATGTAGTCCCAGCTGTTGATCTTTGCCTTCACTATCACTGCTTTGGGTGATGTGTCTGTAAAGATGTCTTTGATGTGCGTATCACGTAGTGTTTCGCCTATATTTCCTTCTATGTATTTTATGGTTTCAGGTCTCATGTCTAGTTCTTTAATCCATTTTGAGTTGATTTTTGTGTATGGTGTGAGGTAGCGGTCAAGCTTCATTCTTTTGCATGTAGCGGCCCAGTTTTCCCAGCACCATTTATTGAACAAACTTTCTTTGCTCCAATGCATAGTCTTTGCTCCTTTGTCAAAGATTAGTTGACCATAAATCTGTGGGTTTATTTCTGGATTAAATAAACCATATTTTTCAGAAAATTTTAATATTATAACCAATTACTGTGAAGAATAAACATTCATTGCCTTCTTACTATAGAATTGCTTTACAACAATATACCCCTGAGCTTTACTCGCTTTTGTTTTGAGTGCTTCTGTTTTGAAAACTGTCTTTTTGGTTTCTGCAAAATAAACTTTTGTTGAATGTTATGTTGGCGAGTCACTGGTTATATTTTGCCTATTTCTGAATTTATCTCAGTTCAGATCAGTTCCCTTTGTGTCTTTCAATCATTAGTAAGGTCTAATGTTCTAGAATATTCAGTACCTCTGTATAAAAATAGCATCTCTCCAGTGTGTTTATTAAAGTCCCTCCTCATTGAAAATGACACCATGAAAGAACATTAGAGTCCCTATGTAGGCAGTGCTAAAAAATTGAAATTTACTTTGAAATCGTGTGTGTATGTATGTGTGTTGGAGAGAGAGACTTGAGGAAAACTTTAGGACAGAAACTAGAAAGAACTATAAGGTGTAGTTTGGTAGGGGTCCATACTCCCCTGGAAGGATGGATGTTAGATGTGATAAGTGAGAAAGTGTAGGGATCTCACACTGGACTCAGTTCTGCCTGGATTCATGGACTGATATTCGTGTTCTTAAATATTTAACTATTTGAAGCTTCAACTCATCCATAATATCAGATAATGACATCATAGAGTTAACTTGTATTGTTGTGGAAAGTTATTGAGATAATTATCCTCACATAAGAAAAGATAATAATTGCTATTTTAAAAAAAAAATCTACTTAAATAGTGGTGAAGGTCTGTGACTTCCAAGGTTACAAAGTCTGTGACTTCCAAGGTTATTAGTGGCAAAGTTGCAACCTAATTCCAGTGCTTTTGACTCCAAGTCTAGGTTGCTTGTATGAACACTGTATTTTTAACTACAAAAATGAAAATGCAAGACAGTATTAAGCAGTGCTCTAGGGAATATTAACTAGAGTACCACCTACACTTTAAATGTATAGCATTGTTTTTAACTTGTTATTTATTATAAATGGGATGTTTTAATTGTTTTTTATTACTTCAGAATACAGGCAGATATACATGAAATTGACTGCTATCTCTATATGCCTTTTAGCCAAACAATAGATATTTAAAGTGAAAAGTTTAAGGTTAAAAGGAGACTTGATATGGAAAGTCTTCAATTGAAACTCTTTTTCTCTAGGACAAGAGTTTTCTAAGATTCATGATCTAAAGTCCAAAAAAAAAAAAAAATCTGCCTTTTTAAAGTCTAGGAAGAGCCCAGGTGCTGGTTTGGTAAGTGCCAGCAAAACACAATTCCTCAAATACTGAACATGAACATCATACCATTAAAACCAATGAGGTAGAGCTTTTGGCAGTTACTACAAAATGTGCCTACTTAAAATAAACCAAAACATCCTATCTCCCCACCCACAAATCTTAGCACTTTTACATATCTGAGAATGGCCATTTTTACAGCACAAAACACAGAGATGGGAAAAAAATTTGAAAAGATTCAGTGACAGTTTCTTCTAATGGTTTGAAACAGTCATAGTATTAATTGTAATCCCCGAAGGTTAGTTCTCTGAAAGTGCACAGCTTATTTGAAAGCAAATCATTAATACCAATCAGAAAGCATTTACCAATTCCAGACAGAATTTTTTTTTTTTATTCTAGAAATAGCATAAAAGTTTCTGGGTGAAAGTATGCTTGAGTGAAACTGAGAACAACTGGGCACAAAAATAATAAGTAATTTGGATGAGAGGAGTAATAGATGTGTGGGAGGAACAAACTGCTTATTTGGCTTCTGGATACATTTGGGCAGAAACATTGCTTATTCTAACTCTCTTATTCTACTGATCAGAAAACTGAAGTCAAAAAGAGTGTTTACACAAGGTCACAGACAGCTACTGTCAGAGCTGGATCTTAAACTCAGTTCTCCTGATTTTCCCCTTCTAGTGTCACAACCGTGGTGCCTCCTGGCCATAGGACTATGGGATGTGACTCCACTAGCTTCTCAAACCCAGACTTTGCACATGAAGGAAAAAGTAGTTTAATGACAAGTGCAAGTTTGTCTACTTGGAAAAAGGAACGTAATAAACTGTTAAATATCCAGGAAAATAAGGAGTATACATATCCTTGCTTCCCATTCTTCACATTTAATTTTCGTATACATCAAAATGTACAAAAGGAAGTGAAGTTTTAGATAAAAGTTATTTATAAATAATGAAGAACAAGGGATCTGTCCTACATAGACATCAGCTGACTGGAGGTCCCTCATAGTGTCTCTCCTTATAAAATAACATTTCTTAAGAGAGTCACTCTTATGAGACGTTTCTCCTCTTGTATTACTTTAATTCATTCAGTGATAGGCACATGGGCTGAATCTGTTCAGAGTGCATACCAAAGAAATTCAAGACCTAGTGGAATAAAAAAAAAAAAGACCTCTTTCTGCAGTGGTTGCTAGTTTGTACAGATACATTTCTGTACTTAGAAAGCCATTTTTCTCCATCCAGAAAGAGCCAGGTTGAGAACACAACTGTGAGGGAAAAGACAAGAATTAAAGACATAACAAGCAATTCCTGAGGCCATTCCTTGAGTTCCTCAAGCATGCTGGCAGCCTGCTGGACTCACCCTGGACTCTTTAATGAGACTGATAAATTCCCTTTTTATGCCTACATGTTGGAGTTGATCTTCTATTACTGTCAAGCAAAAAACTCCCAATAAGCACCAGTAGTGAAAGTAATGATAAAATAAGATGAAACAACCAGAGTTGTTGTCCTGCAATAATTCAATAAAATTTCCACTATAAACTCTCCAAAAGATAGGATGCAATTGTCCCTTATAGCACTTAATACAGAGTTTGCCCTCCTGACACGGATTTGGTTGACAGTTTAGCTGCTCTGTAATGCTCATTTTTCTAAAGGTTAATTAATAAATTCTTAGCGAGAAATATCTATTCCATGAATTCTTTCTTACGGGTTTTGTGTTGGAAAATTTACAACCTTAAAAAGAGTCAGGAGACTGGAATATTGGGGTACATGAATTGCTAAGCTAATCCCTCTCAGTCAATACAAATAGGTTTCTCAGGGTCATTGCTGAGTTTCAAGAATCCATCTGTCTGTTCAGATGGTATAGTTTATACTTTTTTTTTTTTTTAATGTATTTATACAAGCACCGGGGACAGTCAGAAGCGCAGGAGGGTGAGAGAATTCACCAGAGCCAGAGCTGGGAGCAGAGCAGGCAGAAGGACTGAAGGACAATGCTGAGGGGAGCAGCGGGCAGCAGGAGAGGTCTGCGTGCCATGTGGGACCCTCCTCCAGTGGCCGGGGAGCAGCAGGGGAGCAGCCGGGGAGCAGCCGGGGAGCGAACCAGCACTACAGAGGCTGCAGGCAGCTTCGCAACCCAGCGCTCAACCGCTGTGCCACCGCTGTACCACCTATACTTTTTTTTTTTTTTTTTTTTTTTGCAAAACCCAAGTTTTACTTTCAAGCACAAATACAGTAACACCATTTGGAACAGATTGTGGCACAGCTCACGCCCCACCCTGGCGCCAGGTGCTGAGGGGGCGGCCCCACCATAAGCCTGGAGCAGGCCTGGAGCCTGAACTCCCCAGCCTGCCCCACTGGCCCAGGGCCATCTGGGCGGCCACAGTGCTGAGTTGCAGGGGCCCCTATACTTTTGACCAAGCTTATTTATCACTTTCTATGTTTGCTAAGAGCCTTGAGTTGCTGAAGTAAAAGGAGTTAAATGTTCTTAGAAATCTGGACTGCAAATCAGGAATCTCAGAAAGAAAAGTAACTCTTTGAAACGCATGAAATGTGTCCTCCCCACCCTGTTTTTAAATTCTACACAGGGCACAGTCTAATTATTTTAATATAGCTTGCACTCACAGGGCATATTTAAATTATATAATCAAGAACAGTTGTATATTTAGGGAGCTAAAATACTATGTATTCTGAATATGTGGATAAATACATAGTATACAGTGAATGTGTTTTATTTTTAAGATTTATTTATTTATGCATACAAGAACTAGGGTACAGGCCAGAGATGCCAGGGGCAAGAGGATTCACCAGAGGCAGAGCAGGAAGCAGAACAGGCAAACTGACTGAATACACTGCTGAGGGGATCAGCGGGGAGACAGGACAGGTCTGCTGCGCCTTGTGGTTCACCTCCCTGGCTGGGGATTGAACTTGTGCTGCACAGTAGCTGCAGATAGCTTCATAGTGGTGATGCTTAACCCCTTGCATCACCAGGGAGGCCCACTGAATCTCTTTTTTTAAGAAAGTCTCTAGATGTTGCATTCTTACTGTATTCTCACTCATAGAATATTGCACAGAAAATTGATGTTGGAGGCTGACAATGTTAAGTGACTTCTGGAAAGCCACAAAGTGAATAATAGAATGAAGATCAATTAATTAAATGATATAATGAATTAAATATTATATTTGAAATTGTTCTCTTTCCTTTTTTTGAAGTTTATTTATTTTTTATAACTTTCTCATTTATTTAAAGTCTCAGTTGTACCTTACACATACATCCTGATGGCTACATGTTTTTAGATCAAAACCAATTTTCATTTTCTTTTAACCATTTATTTATTTTATACAAGCACTGGGATACAGGCCAGAGGCACAGGAGAGTGAGAGAATTCACCAGAGATGGAGTAGGGAGCAGAACAGGCAGAAGGACCTAAATAAACTGCTGAGGGGAGCAGTGGGCAAGACAGGAGAGGTCTGCTGGGCCATGTGGGTATGTCCCTGGCCGGCCAGGAATCGAACCATGCTGCAGAGGCTGCTGACAGCTTCACAGCGCTGCGCTCAACCTTCTGCACCATCAGGGAGGCCCACCAATATTCATTTTCAAGTCACTATGAATATCATATACTATTGTCTTCTGCCAAGTTGTTGCCAATTTGATGAATAATTTTAATCTTTTTCCTTTTTGAAAAAGATAAAGAATAAAGAATTTTATTTATCTAATGACTTTCAAAAGAGTATATAATTTTATTTTTCTCAAATGTTACACATTATCAATAAATAAGTCTATTATCTCAATAATACTCTATGGACCCTTATAAAGATTTGGGTTTTATATTTTAATTGGATCTTTGGAAATAAGATTATTTATTTTAATATTTTATATCTTATAGTTTCATCATTTTGCTATATTGGGATTTTACTTTCTTGCTGATGACTGGGAGAAATTTTAATCTGGATATTTTATATTATAAATCTATATTCTACCTAAATTCCTCCTGCTAAATAGAAAAATTTAAATAATATCTCTTTGGGATGCAAATATTATGTGTAGGATGTTTACCTGTCTCCTATGATTTACACATGCTGATATTTTTATTGTGTTTTATGAATGTTCAGTTCTTCCTACATCTTTAAATTGATAATTATACCTTATGAATTCCTTGTTTGCTTACTTTTTTCAGGTTTTCATTTGTTGCTCTTAGTGCTTTCCACTGATCAATTGTTTATTGTTTGTTCCAGGATTTTTTTTTTTAAAGATTTATTTATTTATTTATTTATTTATTTATTTATTTATTTATTTATTTATTTATTTATACAAGCACTGGGTACAGTCAGAAGCATGGGAGGGTGAGAGGATTCACCAGAGCCAGAGCGGGGAACAGAACAGGCAGACTGATGAAGTACACTGCTGAGGGGAGCAGCAGGTGGCCAGAGAGGTATGCGCATCATGTGGGACCCTTACCCAGCAGCCGGGGATGGAACCTGTACTGCAGAGGCTGCGGGCAGCTTCGCACCCAGCGCTCAACCACTGCACAACTGGGGAGGCCCCTCCAGGAACTTTTTTATTGTAGCATTGGAAATTCCCGATTTGGGTGTTTATGGGCACTGTTTCATTTTACTATTTATAAGTTGTATTTGCTGATTGAAAAGAATCAAATTTATTGACTACAATCAAAAATGGTTAGATCATGGATTGAGGTTTTTTCTTGGGAACAGACTACCTCCTGTCCCCTTTCTGGCACATGTATATACAAGTTTTGGCTTTCTTTCCAATTGCTATCTAGTTTCTTAACAGATTTATTTTTTATTTGTTTTATTTTTTTAAGATTTATTAACTTATTTATACAAGCACTGGGTACAGTCAGAAGCGCAGGAGGGTGAGAGAATTCACCAGAGCCAGAGCGGGGAGCAGAGCAGGCAGACAGACGAAGTACACTGCTAAGGGGAGCAGTGGGCAGCAGGAGAGGTCTGCACACCATGTGGGACCCTCCTCCTGTGGCCGGGGATCAAACCAGCGCTGCAGAGGCTGTGGGCAGCTTCGCAATCCAGCACTCAACCGCTGTACCACTGGGGAGGCCCTAGTTTCTTAACAGATTTAAAGGAAAAGTGAAAGAAGAATATGGTGAACCAATAAATTCCCTTTACCTAGGTTCACAAATGGTTAATATTTGACCATATCTGTAAAATCATTATGTTGAAATATGAGTTAAATAATAAATCTAGTTAAATCATGAAAGTGAACCTAGGTTTCATCAACCCAAGAAACAGAGGCGTATGATTGTCTATAAGAAGATGGACTGTCAAAACAGGAGGTAAACAGCCCAGCGGATCTAACACCGTTCACATTCTATGTACTTTAAGTACAGCTGGGCAGAGAAGATGACAAGCTTTGAGCACCAAGGTACAAGCTGACTCAGCAGCACCAGCTGTGCAATGGTGACATCTCATCCAAGCACCTGTCTACAGCCACATGAGCAGACCCCACAGAATCTAACAAGAGTGATCATTATTTTCAAAAATGCACCAGGTGTTGAGTGTATTTCTAACTTGGCACAATCCTCATAATGTTTCACTCAACTTTGTAAGCCAACATTGAACTTTTTTTCCAATTAGTAATCACATGGCAATGAAGCAGAATAGCTCAAGCTGCAATTCTCCTGAGTTAATATTTTAATATTGCCTGCAGACCAGGGAAAACATAGGAGCAAGGAAAAAAAAAACAAATATTACATTTTATGACTAATAATGCATTAAATTTCAAAAAAAATGGTAAAATGATATCCCTCTTTTAAACCATAGTTATTTATGTAACTTAGTGATTAAAATCAATGTTGATTTCTAAAGCTAAATTTCTCCTCTCGAGGCTATAGCTTCTAAGTGTGTGACTGAGTGGAATTACTGAGCAGTGTGTGACTGTTGCCCATGCAGGAAATGTACTTTTTATTTTTTTAACCTTTAAACACGCAAGAATAAAATTTCTGAAAAAAAAAACTATTGTCTCCCAAACCTATGAATCAAATGCAATTTAAATCTTTATTCAGCACAATTGTCTTTCCATCATAAGATATCCAAATGTTTTTTGAAAGTAGTCTAATTAAAAATAATACTACCAGCTATTTCTCTATTTGTACCCTAAACAGTACAACGCATAAGAAGCAGAGGGACACTCTGGATGTTTCTGGGTATCTGAAGAGCATAGTGCAGTCATTTTCTGTTTCAATATAGTTTGTACAAAGTCTAAATGACAGTGTACATTCTTACTTAGAGCATATATGTGCAGGGATTTCTCACCTGAGCTTTTACTATTTCCCCCAAATAGTTCAGAGACAACTGAGGGTATGTGTGCACTTGGCTAAGAAAAAAAAAAAAATACATCTCTATATTTAGTAACCTATGACTAAAATTTAGCATTTCCTTCTGTTTTGAATGCCATCAACAACAAATAGAAATAGAAAACAGGTATTTTTACATCACATTATGGTTGTGGCAGATGACATAGGCATGTACTTTATACTCACAGGACATTGGGATCACAGAGATTATCAGAGCCATTGCTAGATCCTGTTACGTGAACCTGTTTTCTAACCACTGCATAACAAACTTTTCACAATCTTATTCCTTTAAATACTACATGGGTCAGGTGTTTAGACACAGCTTAACTGACTCCTTTACTCAGGGTTTCACCAACTTGTCGTCAAGTGGGTTTGTGAAATTATGTGAGGCTCAGGGCATTATTACAAGATCATTGGCAGATATCATTGTTTTGCATAGTGGTTAGCAGGAGAGAGTTTCTCTGTCACTTCTAGTTTCTGACTTAGATCTTCTTTCAATTATTTCCCCTGATTAGGTCAGGCCCATGAGGTTTGTCTCCCTTTTGATTACTCAGAGTGAACAGATGATGGACTGAATTACAGCTGCAGAAAATCTCTTCCCGTTTGTTTGCCACATAATGCAAACTCATGGGGTAACCGTGATCATATTCGGACATTTTGTCCCACATTTCCTCCAAATTATAGGCCCATTTCTCTCACTGTGACTATTGCAATTGCTTTCTAAGTTGTTCTTGCTTTTTTCTACACATAGCCATTATTTTTTTAAAGAATATAAATAACATCAGATCCCATTTCTGCATATAGAAAACTCTCCTGGCTTACCATTACAATTAAAAAAAATCCATTACTGCCATGTCTTGTAGAATAACAATTTTGGCAGAATAAAGTTTCCCACCCTGCATCCATTTCTGGCAAAGATTCCAAGCCTTACTCTCAGAACTTCTGGATAATGACATAGCAATGTGGACTTCGCAGATATAAGTAAGTTACAGACTTTAAGATAGGGAGATTACCCTGGATAATCTAAGTGGGCTCTATATGGTCATATGAGATTTTGAAAGCAGAAACATTTCTCCGGCTGCAAGCAGAGGAAACACGAGGAAGAAAAACTGAAGAGCAATGGAGAGATTTAAAGTGTGATGAAGACTTGGTCTGCTATTGGTGACTTTGAAGTTGGAGAAGGAAGTTGATGTATATGAACGCTCTGGTTTTCTATCTTGGACCCACCTCTTTAGTAGGAGCAAGTTCTAGAACTAGTGAACAACCAGCAAAGAAAGGGGACCCAGTCCTACATCAGTAGGAAACACAATTATCCCAAGAACCAGAATGAACTTGGAAGCAAAATCTTCCTCAGGGCCTGCAAGAAAGAATGATGCTCTGCCAACAATTTGATTTTAGTCTAGAGTCAGATTTCTGACTCTTGGAGCTGTGAGTTAAAGGTCATTTCTGTGTTTTAAGTCACCATGTTTGTAGCTTCAACGTTTTAGAGAAACAACAGAAAAACAAAACAATGTCCCATGTGTACCTACATATCCAGAATTCCACCTGCATCTCTAAAATGAGTGATTACCTTTTCATTCCTCACTGAGCCTCCTGACTAAATCTCTAACCTGTGATAATTTGTTGCAAAAAATCAAATATTAATACAGTGATATATTTTGATACTATCCAGTAGCCAAGCCAATCAGTAGTTACAATGTATTTTTTTCCAGAAAGTTGGGCACTACTGATCCACACCAGATATACTTCCACATTTTGAATTTTATATAGTCAAATTTGAAGAATAATAGAAACTTTTAAGCAAATATCCAATTGCTTATATATATATATACCATTATTTCTTAAGGAAATGAACAGACTGTGAGGACAAACAGAACTTTGCTCAAATCTAATTAAATGATTTACGCATTGTGCACAATGCATAAATCATTTAAATTTCAGAGTGTCTGTGTCCTCACTGGTAAAACTCGGATAACTTTTAAATAGGTAAGTAATTAGGGGGCAGCAGAGCTCCCATACTCACATCTCACTTAGCACAGTGCCCAGCTCCTTGGAGTCACCAAAAAAAAAAAAATAAATAAATAAAAAATAATAATGTTGTTAGCTTTCTAAACTTGTCCCAGAGATTTGTAAGAAAAAGAGGATTTTTAAAAAAGGCACAAGGGAAAATACTACTTAGGTACAGCAAATACCAGTGGACAGATGGGTCAGTCACTAAATTCCACATTCTGACCCTCTCTTCTAGCATTTCAGGCCACGTATTTGTTACTTTTCCAGATTTCCTACATAGCGTTAGAAACTCACAAGAGCTTGCTCATTCTACATATTTCTCTCTGATCTAAATGTACAATAATCAACCAAATGTTTTGCTGATTTTCATGCTAATACCATTTATAATACCCTCTGAAGTACCCATGATCTAAAGAGATTATGATCTTTAGGCCCTGAATGTTTAACACAGCTGGCTATCTCTCTCTCTTGCAGTTCATTTCCCAAATCATAATCCAACATATTCCTTGCACTTCTAGTTATTCAAAAAATGCAAAACAGAAATGCTGCAATAGTGATATCATTTTATCAGGATATACACAATAATTATTTCCCAAATCCCTTTTCAGTATTTTAAGGTGCTTGAAGTAATGAAATCATAAATAATTATAATTATAGCCACATGAATATATTTAACAAAGGACCAATTTTTCTCTTAACCTCACACAAAAGTCCCTGTTGACACAACTGAGCCCAAAGTCTTAATTATACCAGTGTGAAATTGAAACAACGAGGTCAAAAAGCAAATATCTCTTTTTCCATGGTTAATTGCCACTTGCAATAAAACAACTGCTGCTCCCATCAATCATAAGCCTTACTTTTATGTTTTTAATGCAACACACTCATCTTTATCTTTCAAGACACTGCAGTTATATAGGAGTTCATTTGTATTTATTTAAGTCTCATCTCATGTTCTTTATAGATAATTCAGTCTATACCCATTATAAATGAGAAAAAAATAGATTAAAAGACAAGGTACAGCTTAATTTTTCTGAGGATTTTTTCTCAACTCAGAATTTCCAAAATGGTAAGAAGAAAATGAATTTATTTGTTCATAGACGTGAAGTCTTCAATAATTTTTCTTCTAGGAAATTACTATGGACAAGTTAGATTTCAGCATAAGTATATTCAACAGAGCATTTAATACTATGTACTAAATATTAAATTAGTTAAATAAAATATGAGGCATACATCATTGAATATTAGTTATGGGATTTTCCATATGGTCTTACTGACTGATTTCTGTACTTAAATTTTGTTTTCCTTGCAGTTAACATATGAGCTTACTGGTTTTCAATCATGGGCCACCTCTTTATATGTGCAACTACTCTTCTCCATCTTTCGTTCAATGACTCAGGAGCAGAGCTAAGATCATAACCCTAACATTCTATAATGGTCTGCATGTTTACTCAAATGAGATTCCATATTTAAGTTTCAAAGTAAAATTGGTAAATACTGATGTAAATACTGATAACAGGTTCTTTTCCATGTAGATAACATGTCCATAAACGGTCCCCAAACTCTTCTACATCATATCTTTTCTTAAAACATAAATTTATCACAAAAACTAAGGAAAATGAAAAAACAACCTATCCGTATAGCCTCATCTGGCTATTGTCCATTATCTCTGGTTCATTTAAAAATGTCTTGAAAGAGGGCCTCCCCTGGTGGCACAGTAGGTTGAGCGCATTGCTGTAAAGCTGTCCACAGCCTAAGCAGCGCCGATTTGATCCTGGCCAGCCGGTGAGGGTCCTACATGGCATGGCAGACCTCTCCTGTCTTGCCCACTGCTCCCCTCAGCAGTGTATTTCACCAGTCTGCCTGTTCTGCTCCCTGCTCTGTCTCTGGTGAATCCTCTCACCCTCCCGCAAATCTGGCCTGTACCCCAGCTCTTGTATAAATAAATAAATAAATAAATAAATAAATAAATAAATAAATCTTTAAAAAAATGCCTTGGGGCCTCCCCGGTGGCGCAGCAGTTGAGCACTTGGTTGCGAATCTGCCCGGTTCGATCCCCGGCTGCTCCCCGGCCACCAGAGGAGGGTCCCACATGGCGCGCAGACCTCTCCTGCCGCCCGCTGCTCCCCTCAGCAGTGTACTTTGGTCCTTCTGCCTGCTCTGCTCCCCGCTCTGGCTCTGGTGAATTCTCTCACCCTCCCGCTTGCTTCTGACTGTACCCAGTGCATGTATAAACAAAACAACCAAACAAACAAATAAATAAATATGCCTCCATAAAAAAAAAAGTATGTAAAAAAAAAATGCCTTGAAAGAATTATCTATACTCCACACTTATTTTTCTACTTTCTCCTAGGCTCATATCATTTGTATTTTCTCCCCAGAGCTCTTCAATTTTCTTAAAGTTACTAGTTTGTTACCTTTATATTACTGAAACAATATTTTTTCATTCATATTTTACTTTGACCTATGAACAATATGCTTTATTAAGGAATATGTCATAAATGTATTTGTATATATTGAAAGTATACAGGGACTAGTGTGTGTGTGTGTGTGTGTGTGTGTGTGTGACAGGGTGTGATGAGAACATTTAAGACAATTAGCAAATTCCAATTAGCAAGACCACATTAGCTTCTTCTCACAAGTTTCTTTACTTCCAGGACTTGATTACTTTTGTTTCTCTCTCTTTTTTTTAAGATTTATTTATTTATAAGTACAAGAGCTGCTACAGGCCAGAGATGCAGGGGGTGAGAGGAGTCACCAAAGACAGAGCGGGGAGCAGAACAGGCAGCTCTACTGAAATACACTGCTGAGGGGAGCAGTGGGCGAGAGAGGAGAGGTCTGCTATGCCATGTGGGTAGCTCCCTGGCTGGCCCAGGATCAAACTCGTGCTGTAGAGGCTGTGGTTTGCTTCCCAGTGCGGTGCTTAACCCCTTATGCCTCCAGGGAGACCCACTTTTGTTTCTCTTCTTAACGCAATATAGGTTACATTTCCTTCTGCTGTACTTCCTTCTCATATACCCATGCTCAGAAATACAGAGGACAAGGAATGCTATTCTTTACAGTATTTCTTTTCTGTTTGCTCTCACTCTCTGGGTAATTTCAGCTAATCTTACAACTGCAAATGTCATAGCTATGATAAATGCTACCAAGTTAATATTTGCAGGACCTCTTCCCTGAATTCAGACTTAGGTACCTGCCACCTTCAGTTGTTTGTGTAAATAGCATATAAAAAAATTCTGAATGTTCTGCTTTTCCCAAACCTACTGGTTTCTCTCTCAACATTCTTCTTCTAGCACCAGCTCCATTTAACTAATCTAACCAAAACTTGATAGTTTGCTATAACTCACCCTCTTATTCTTAATATCCAAATAAACCCAATAAATTCATGAAAGCTATTTTTAAAACATATCCAGAATCTGCTAACATAGTAAGTGCTACTACCATCATGGTCCAAATTATGATAATCTTTTCTAGTCTATTCTGTTGCACTAACCTGTAACTGATCTTCTAAATCCATTTCACAAAACACCTCTACTTCTTGTTTCCAAGGCTCAAAATTATCTGTCCCTGGCCACGAGTCCCTTTATATTTAGCTTCATAAGTTTTCAACCTTTCACACAATTCTTAATTTTCACACAACAAACACATGCCGCGAATATAAAAGCAAATAAAAAAAAACTCAACAGAAGTTATTTAAAGCATATAATTGCTCTTTTACCATCAAGTGACTTGATTTCTAGTAAGTGTTTGACTATATCATTTTGTTACCTATTAAGAAATATGGCAAGAATAAAGTGTCAAAATGTATATAGCACAATTTAACACATAGTATGTATTTCATAGAAATAAATTTGATTTTTAATACTGAGTCTTTGTTCATGAACAATTAGCCATCTCAACACTTCCTATGAAATCATTATGTATTTCTTAAATGAAGATTTAATCACGATTCACCTGGAATACTGAATGTAATGCTAGCTTTACTTCCCATTATCTACAGATCTTCATATTTGATATTTTCTATTTTCTTGCATTTGTTATTTTCCTGGGTTATTCCTTCCATCTATGTGAATATAAAGCCTAAAAATTCCTCACAGTCAACATAAGATAACTCCTTTACTAAATTCTCTCATTTTGAATTACCATCCCTCTTAGAATATGCTTGTTTAAACTGATAAGTGTTTTAACATATTGCACCATGAATTATTCATATCCCTCCAAGGTAACAATGTTAAGAAGTCTATTGATGGTTTATGATGCATATGAATCCAAAGTATCCAGGCTCCCAGTTTATAAGGACATACACTCTCATTTTGCCAGTTAAACCACATTTTAGTAGATCTAAATTCTGAATGCTTATGCAGGAATTTCAGTGCTTTGCAAAGCACCTTCAAGAAATCTTAAATCCCTAAGGGAATCTGTAAGTGCTCATTAATCATTTTGGGTTGCATTGCTTCTGCACTTATGAATCTGGTCTCTGCTGTTTCAATTTTATACCATAGAAGATCTCCCTTCCATGATGGCTCATTAGAATCTTTTAAATTGTGGTAACTGAAACAGTTACATTTGTCTTCTTTGCCATGTTCATTTGTATTGTGTGTGTGGGTGTGTGTGTTTGTGTGTTGGGGGCGGAGGGTAACTTATCTATCCTCCAAAGTATGAGAAATGCTGTTTGGATGTTTTGTAAAATCACAGAAACTTTGCTAACATTTTGTTGAATGTACAATATTCCTAGATAATGGGATACAGTTACAGAGAAGGATGTAATATGATTTAATAAAAATAAAATTGTAGATATTTTAAAGTACCTGATATTTTCAACTCATACTTCTGTTTCGTAAAGAGGCTGTCTGGGGTGACTAAGAAAGTGTGTACATCATAAATAAATCATAATTTCAGAAGTTATCACACCTATGCCATTTATTTTGAGAAGACCCTTAGCGATTCAATTGCATTGGTGAGACAGTTCAACTTGGTAAAGAGCAAAGGATTCTGAAGGGACAGAATTCAACATTTTTAATAGTTCTGAACAAACATGGGATGGTCAGCAGAATAAAGCAGCAAAATGCAATCTCAGTATTTGCGGCAAAGGTTAATTTATCTCAGATCAACAACCTGAGATATAAACACAAAAGGGCATAAATGTGATTTTTAAGAATTTGATAAACTTTATATATTCCTGAATATTAAGTAAACTTAATTCTGACCCAGGAGGCCAGAGAGTGGCCCACATTTCCAATGAGGTAAGAATAATTATCCTATTATTTCAAGCCTGGGAATACAATTTTTGACTTGAGATAATATGTTGAAACAGAATGAGAAAGGCTCTTTTTCCCCTAATAGAAATGATCTTTTACCAGAATTGTGGCTCCATCCCTAGTAATCCAGAATTGAAACTCCACACTTAGAAGATGATGTCGTGACTATTATGGAATGCAAGTACCAAAACAGAACAGAAATGGAATTACCTAAAACCAAATATGACAGTTACTCTTTGAACACTTGAAGAGACGAGAGTTCAAGGTCACTGGCACTTCCAAATAATGCTTCATGGCAAGAACTTTATGAAAAAAGACAGTATAACTGAAGATTCAGATTGCAGGTCTGTCACGTAAGGCCATTTGTAATTGGAAATACTCACATAGAATACATTAAACTAAAACCTTTGCTACTCACCAACCATTTGAAATGATTATTATGACACAAGAGATACTCCAAATGAGATGTGGTTGAGTCAGCATTTACAGAAATTACCGTCAAGGGAAGCAGACTCATAAAGATGATAGTTAAGGAAAGTCAAGATCCAAAAATACCCTCACTGAGCTTTTTGGGTTTCCTGGAAAAATATCAACTGCTTCACCAGACACTTTAATGTTTACAGGAAAGATTGTTCTGGGAAGCTTCAGCATAGTCTGACTACATTACCAAAGTTACTATCTTTTATTTTTCTGGGGGAGGGTGGGAGGAGATATAACAACCATGGAATCATTATTATTATTATTATTTTTTGCTAAGAGAACTTCATGTGTTAAGAATATGTCAAGGTATTAAATTACATATGTCCTTCCCAAATTTAGCCATTCCTTAAGTAAAGCAGAGGTTTCAGTTTTATGCTTGGTTATATTATGGGTGATTTGAGAAAAGATTGCAACATGTTCTGAAAGCCCTTTATTGAAAGAAGAGACCCCAATAACAGACTACAATTTAGCCAGTCATTGTTTTAAACAAAAATATTGGGAAGGATCCATTAACAAAAACAAATTGTGGAGAGTTCTCACTCATTTTTCTTTTGGAGTAGGAGAATTTCATAAGTCATTTAAATCTATTGATAGAGCTTTACACTTGCAATTTCTAGTCTCCACATGGATCCCAAGATTACTCAATTCCAATTCATAGTCTCCATTGTATCTTGGACCTGTATCTTATACGTACTTTCTCTCCCATTATTCAGTCATGCTCAGATGCTCGCAGTTCCACTTGCACCACAGTCTCTAGAAGTAACCTCCCATATCAGCTTGATCAATATGCACATTTAAACCAGAGTGTATATGTTCACTACTTCACACATTTGTTTCATAGGATGTTAATATTTGTAAGTGATTGATTAAAGGGAAGGAGACCACTGGGTACCCACAAAACCAATTCCCTGAATCTGAAATATATTTTAGAGAGAGAAATTAAGGGTGAGGGGGTGAGGAAGAAGATATCGAAGAAGAAATTGAAGAAATTGAGTGACTGAGATCTGGGAGGTTGAGAACTTAGTTTTTTTTTTTTTAACCGATTTATTTTTATTTATTTTGTATAAAAGAACTGGGGTGTAGGTCAGAGGCGTGCAGGGTGAGAGGACTCACTAGACGTATAATGGGAAGCAGAACAGGAGGATCTACTGAAATACACTGCTGGGGCAGCAGCGGGCAAGACAGGAGAGCTCTGCTGCACCATGTGGGTCAGGTCCCTGGCTGGGAATCAAACTCATGTTCCAGTCGCTGCCTATAGCTTGAGAGTGCTGAGACTTTAACCACTGGCCATCATGGAGGTCCAAGAGAACTTAGATTTTGAATCAAAATAAAATTCAAGAGGGCCTTCCTGGTGGCACAGGGGTTAAATACAGCACTGTCAAGCTGTTTCCAGCCACTGTACCAGGAGTTCCATCCCAGGCCAGCCAGGGAGCAACCCACATGGCACAGCAGGCCTCCCCTACTGCTCCCCTCAGCAGTGTACTTCAGCCTATCTGCCTGTTCTGCTCCCCTCTCTGTCTCTGGTGAATCCTTTGACCCCCCGCATCTCTGGCCTGCACCCCAGTTTTGTATGCACAAATAAATACTTAAAAATATAAAATTCAAGAAATTTGATGGTTGTAAGTTTGTTAGCCATGAATGGTATTGAAGGATAATGGTACTGAATGGTATTGAATGATATTGAAGGATAATGTTAAAAATGAGAAACAATTTGCACCTACCATTAATAGAAGTGATAAAATCAGGACAACTAACAGGTTACATGAATGAATAATCATGCAAATATATGTGCAGGCAACAGAAATTTACAAAGTGGGGAACTACCTAGCATTAGCAAATAAAGTAAGACTAGATTTGGTTGTGTTGAATTAAGGATATATACATTTAAATAGCACATCTTTTTTTTGGTTCAGTGGTATATACCACATTATGTACATTTATTGAGGTGTAAACCTACACTCCTGAAACATATATTGTATTGTAAAACAATGGTGACTCAATTTTAAAACAAAGAGGGAAGACTTAATTGAATGATGAAGGAATTTAAGGCAATATGATAAGATTAGCTTCATTCAGGTACATTGCTTCATCGACATAATTGCCAGAAAGAATGGGGACTAGTCTATAGAGCTTGAAAATGAAGGTACTCAAAGGAGAAAAGGTGATATTAAAATATATACATATGGGCCTCCCCTGGTGGCGCAGGCGGTTGAGCACAGCGCTGTGAAGGTGTCTGCAGCCTCTGCAGCGCTGGTTCTATCCTGTCCCACATGGCACAGCAGACCTCTCCTGTCTCACCCGCTGCTCCCCTCAGCAGTGTATTTCGTCAGTCTGCCTTTTCTGTTCCCCGCTCTGTCTCTGGTGAGTCCTCTCACCCTCCCGTGCATCTGGCCTGTACCCCAGTTCTTGTGTAAATTAATAAATAAATCTTAAAACATAAATAAAATATATACATATATATGTACACAGTAAGAGTTGTTGATATTTTGGCTAAAATTAAAGTAATAGCAAAACAGTTGAAGCAGTAAATGACATTACAAAATAACAAAATATCTCTGAAATATGAGAGGCAATCACAATGAGATCTATCACCCTTGATAGAAAATAAACAAAATAGAAAAGATCAATAATTTAATGTGATAAATGTAGGTAACAGCATAAGCCATATATCCAAACTGGTGTTGATTTTTTTTTGCACTCTGTGAGCAATTTGCAATTAGTAAAATGTTTCATATATAATTACATTTCATTTTATTTCATCAATCTGAAAATAATCTCCATGAAAGAAACTAATTTCCAGAACTTCCCTGGGGTTGTCATGTATTGGTTATACACCCTTTATTTTTATTGTTGTCGTTGAAAAGCCAGGGTATGAGTTTTTTTTCCAGTATGACTTTTTTTTTCTCTTTTCTTTATTTATTCATTTGCACTGAGTCCTCATAATTTTATTTTTCTATAAAGTGGATTAATTTTATGTCAATTGAAAAAAGCAACCTCAAGTAGTGAAGTCAAAGAAACAAAGCAAGGTGCTGGAATTAAAACAGGTGCTAAACGATCAAATACTGTAGGGGATGGAGGAGGTCTTCTCAATCAGAAAAAGTAGGCTTAAATCCTAAGGGGTGAGAATGAGCATGGCCTAATCAAGAAACAAAGTCACAATGAGCTTGAGAAGAATGGTGAAAATCTTGGAGATGGGAACTATTTCCTCTAAAGTGACACTGAGGCAAAAGAGAAACATGCAAAACAACAACAACAACTACTGCAAACTCACAAAAAAACTCACAAAAATCTCAATGAAGCTTAATAAATCACCCCTACTAGTAGAGCTGGCTTAAAACTTCAAAAACCTCTACTATGAAAAGTGTAGAATGCCTTTTCCTCAAATGAAATTCAATTAACAAAATACATACTGATATAACATGAGTACATGGGAGTCTAAGAATATGCTGCTGACTTCTGCATAATCCACTGAAGTAGCTCTTCTGGTGTTCACTCCACTTCTTTGCTAACACAACCATTGCCCCACTGTGAGGAGCATAGCCTCCAGTTACATACTTGCTTCCCTGGCTGCTGCAGTTTGAAGGAACCATCAGACACAGATATGGCCAATGAGACACGGGCATGTGTGTCTTGAGGGGTTGTGGGGTGACATTGGCTTTCTTGATGAGAGAGGAACAGAATGATTGGAACCCCCCACACTCAACCTGTCTTCCTTCCTTGAACATGGATATAGTGTTTTCAGCAAAAGTGAGATTACATTGCAAACATGAGATTATAGATGAGTTAAGAATACAAATTCCAGGCCTCCCTGGTGGCACAAGGGGTTAAGCACCGCACTATGAAGCAATTCACAGCCTCTGCAGCACGAGTTCAAGCCGCCACCCACCATGGAGCTACCCACATGGCGCATCAGACCTCTTCTCTCTCACCCGCTGCTCCCCTCAAAAGCAATGTATTTCAGTCAGTCTGCCTGTTCTGTTCCCCACTCTGTCTCTGGTGAATCCTCTCACCGCCTGTATCTCTGGCCTGTACCCCAGATCTTGTATGCATAAATAAATCCTAAAAAAAAAAAAGAATACAAATTCCATGATGGGGAAACATAAAGATAGAACACTCCAATGTTACCATGACCATCTAACCAAAGCCAGGGACAGTACACCTCATAAGTTTTACATTGATGAAGAAATTAAACCCAAAATTGTAACACTTTGTTGGTCAGCCTTTCTGCCATGTAAATTAAACACCAATACTCACACACAGCACTATAACTAGATTTATAAGCATATTAACCTTTTTATCAAATATCCAATTACATATTCTTTCTAATTTTTAATGCATACTACTTATGCTCAGTCAGGTCACTATGAAACACACAATGAACTCTTATCAGAACCAGATAAGGATTTAAAACTGGATTGATATATTCACTTCAGCACCACAATGAGCCAGTGCTCATTTTGCAGAAGAGCTGGAGATTCAGAAGTGTAACCAGGCCAGAGTCACACAGCTCATGAGTGACAGAGTTAGGGTTAAACCCAGGTTTGTCTTCCTCCAGGAAGCTTGTTTCTAATCACTGTTCAGTATAGCCTCCACTTCTTAAGACGAATGAGCCATTTGGTTATACAAGGTTTAATGGACCAAGTTAATGAGATTTTATGTACACTTTATTTTTATGGGAAAAGAGGAAAAATAATGACTCTAAGGAAGCAAACATACAATGTAATTCGATTTAAATGTTCTTGTTTACTTTTTTGGATAGTTGTCTATATGATTATTACTTAATATTCTCTCAAAAACTGTAACAGCAAGAGAAAGTGTCAAATATAATATTAGCACTGCTAAAACTGAAAACAGTCAATAATGTTTAAATTTTTGTGAAAGCAATTTTAAGGGAAAAAAATAGTGACAGATTGTTAATGGACTGAACTAGCAGGTATTCCACTAATTAGATAAATTGGACACAGCATGCTTCTCTTTGCTTTGGAACCTGAAATTTGAGGAAACATTTTAACAGAAGGACAGCAGTTGTCAAATCTCACCCCCCCCCCTTAGTGTTGCTATGGCACAATTCTAATGCCCTGTGCAGCCAAGAATCCCTTGATAATCTACATTTTCAAGTGTGAGTGGCTATAATTCTGCAACTTGAACATTTACAATTATACAAAGAACTTCTTTTGTAGGAAGAGAGCCACTAAATAAATGAGACAACTGGGTTGTAAAGTACCACATATTTATTTTCACCCATGGATAGCAATTGACTGCACCATTATTTGTAGCCCCTCTCTTTGAAAACATATTTTTTTTTCTTTCTCAAATTGGCAATGGGCAGAAATATTCTAATAGTAAGTTAAAAATGTAAATCATTACTGGACACAATGACAGCAGGCTACAGAGTAGCAAATATTATATATAATCAGGATTGGAATTTAGAAGAAAAAAAAGAGTTAGGCAAATATAAAAAAAAAAAGCAGGCAAGAAAAGATAAAACAGGCATAAATTTAAGGGCCCCAAATAGTCTGAACCTACCCTCAACTTTTCAGTTCCATAAAAATAAGAATATGCTTTTTTTTACATTTTTTTATCTTAAATATTTTCTAACAACTATGAATATTTTCACTTTTGTGTTTTTATTTTTATTTGGTACTAGCAAGATTTCACTGCTGTAATGAATAAGTTAATAAAATGAGAGACCCACACCAAAACAAAATCAAGAAATGTATGTGCTGACAAAATCCAAAAATCCACCTGCCATCCTCTCTGATTTAGTTTTCTATGATCTAGTATTTGTTGATTTGGTTTCTTGAACACTGGCTTCAATGCTTACAGTGCCTGTCTTTCCCTGCTGGAGTGAAGAACACACTTTCATTTGCTTTGTGATCCAATTTGGGGAAAAAATGTACATTAAATAAATAATTCACTTGCAAATTGACTTGTTATTTAAGTCATCCATTCAGGTGACATCCATATGGTTTGGGTAGCTATGCTAAGCTGAAGGACTTGGAAAAGAGGAGAGAGTGTGCAGCATTTTGCTTTATGCAGCAGGAATAGAGATAGCAGATGAGGGTTTACCCTTCATTACACAACTGTAAACAGCATCTGAGTGGGTTGTTGTGAAGTTTCCAGGGAAAGCAGACTGTGAAGGACTCACCCCCATGCTGTTCTTATAGCCCTTCTCAGAAAGTTGTACTTGGTATGGGTAAGCAGGCTCAGCTGCCAGCAATTGACATTATAGAAACACAGAAAGAGCCTAAATTCCCTTCCATCCAAATAAGACAATGAGAGCTTTGGCTAGAAAGTACAGATGTCTTGAATTTTGTACACTTTACAAGAAAAATAGTAGGGGGTGGAAATGTTTTGTCTGAATACTTAACCCTGGGTTGGCAGAACCTATAGAGGTGATTACTACTCATGGAAGGTAAAGGTAAATTGTCTGCATATTTGGAAATAAGTGTCCAATGGAAGAGGAAATATGATTTGCTCTATGTGGCCATGGCATTTAGGTTCATCTGGAATTAACTATGTAAATGAAGGACAATTAAAATATGAATAAAATAAGAATATTAATACAAATACAACTATAGGAAACAAAAAAATAAACAGTAATTACAACAAAAATGATATTGAGATGATCCCACTTTAGACATGCTTCTCCCAGTATTTAGTGACTAATTTGTGTTAAATGCAAATTAAGGATAATCTACTAATCTAACCGCTCCCAATTGCCTTAGAAAACAAGTTTTCTGGGTTGCTTATCTTTTCACCCAAGTTGTTATTGATTATTCACTGTATCTCAATGTCAATAAGTAGGTCCCATGTATTTTCATTTCTAATAATTTAAGCTGTCATTACATTTTGCCTAGATTTCAGACACTATCCCCAAAAGAGTCAGGTAGGTTTTTCTCAAAATGCCCAGAATAGTGTCATCTTGATATGAGTTCAAAGTCAGTGGGCAGTGTATTATCATCAAAATGCAGATTATTATATTTTTTAAAGAAGAAAGTTATTCCTTTACAGGTTTGGAAGTCAGGAGTCTGAGATTAGTAAGTCCACTGGGTGAGTTCCTCATAGAGAATTTAACCAATGCCTCTTTCCTGTCTCCTGATGGTTGTGGAAAATTCTTGACATTCTTTACATCATTTCAATTTTTACTACTGTCTTCAGGAGGCATTCACTCCCAGTGCATGCCTGTGCATTTGAATTTTCATTTTTTTACAAAGATATGGTCATTGGATTATGGTCCCTCTAATCCAGTAAAATGTCACCTTAATTTTTCACATCTGCAAAAGCCCTGCTTCTGCACAATGCCACATTCTGAGGTCTAGTTTGGAAGACACTATTCAACATAGTAGACTATGCAGAGAGAAATTTATGGCAAGAAAATTTATCACGGCATTCTCTATCATGGGAAAATTAAAGCAACAAAATATCTATTAGTATACCAATGGATTATATAATAGCAGAGATAAACAATGGAGTTTATATACTATGCTTCACTTAATACATTTTGTAAAGTCATGATTTTAGAAAAACATTTACTTTATAAATCACTGTTGTAAAAACACTGGGAAACACTAGAAAGAAAATTCTTGATATAAAATGTATTACGGAAACTTGGCATATCATGGCCTATCTTTTGATATGTTTCAGCCACTTAAAATAAATTAGGAAGACCAAATATCTGATGACCCAACAGCACACATGGACACACTATTAGGTCATGAAGTCTACCAACATGTTGGTTTCACACTCTAAGTTTTTAGGAAAAAAAATTTTAGGGTATCTGCACTAACTTTGAATATTGCCTAGTTTGTATTGTCATATTTACTTTTACCCAATTTTTGGCTTTATTTTCTAGGCTTTATTCTAAGCCTTTTATTAAGGCATGCGATTTAAGAAAAGCATTTACAGAGGCGGATCAACATGGTGGCTAGGAGACGTTGCGAGTAAGATCTCCCATTAAAAAAAAGTTAAAAGGGAGGAAAAGCGGCAGGTCCCAGTGAGAAGTGGGACACGGAAGATAAAAGGACAACTCAGGCAAACTACCCGAAGAAGAAAGTTGCCATAAAAGAGGACTAGAAGGGAGGAAAGCACAGAACCCTGCTATCCTTTCCCACCCACAAAGTCGGCACTCTCCGACCAACAGAAAGGAGGAAAAAAACAAAGTAAAACGACCAACAAGAACAAACTACGCATCAAGAGGGACTGTGAGTGGAAAGGAACTATTTCAGCCACCACACCCTGTGAACTAGAGCTGTGGAGAACCCTGCAGGATTCGCTGCGGAGATGAGCGAATGGCTCCGGGTGCCATTAGAGAACAACAGAGACCCCCGGAAATCTACACACAGCCCCGGGCCAGCAGGTAAGTGTGCGCGGAAAAGCAGCACACTTGAAAAGCAAACGCGGATCGTGGCTACCCAGGTCCCCGTGCCTGTGACCTAGGCTTGCGGGGATACGCGTGGGGGCCCTCACTGAGGAGAAAGTCCCTCACTGAGTAATCAGGAACCAGGCGCCCAGGCACGGGAGTGGGGTGCAAAAGACACCATTTCTGCGGCCACTGAACTGGGCTACAGCCCACGTCCTGGACCTGAGGGCTTTGGAACTGAGACCAGGGGCATGAAATTCGGGGTGTGGGTTCCCCACGATGGTGGGGCACAAGGCAGACACAGCACCCCATAGCTATTGAGGTTTACCCTACCATTCCCGCTCTGTTCCCTGTCCCACGGGGTGAAAAAAAAAAACAGCTCCCCAAGGACACTAGGAGAGATCTCTGGCGCCACCTAGCGACAAGAAAAAAGTCACTAACACCCCATAGAACAGGGACCTTTCTTCAGTAAAGACTGCTTGAAACCAGCAGAAGGCTCCTGGAGGAGCCAGTGGCCACCTGGGAAGTTAGCCCACACCAGGCCCCTTCCGAACAGCAGACTAGGCCCACAGGGGGAGTGGGCACCCACGGCCGGGGCAGACTGGGCACGCAGAAGAGTGTGCCTGAGACCGGACACACAGGGAGTGCGTCCCGCATCGCCATTTTAGAACAGTGACATTTCTTCAGTAAAGACTGCTTGGAACCAGCAGAAAGCTCCCTCAGGAGCCAGAGGTGAGCAAGGAAGTTCGCCCATGCCAGGCCCCTTCTGGCCCGCAGTCCAAGCCCAGAGAGGGAGCAGGAACCTACCGCCGGGGCAGACCAGGCACACAGGGGAGTGTGTCCCCACATCGGTATTTTAGAACAGGGAACTTTCTTCAGTAAAGACTGCTTGAAACCGACAGATGCCTCCCGGAGGAGCCAGAGGGGAGCAGAGAAGTTCACCCAAGATGCCAGCAACACAGTGTCCCAATGCATACGACAAATTAGAAAACAGACAGTAGGGAGAAGAAGAACCACACACAACCTAACAACTCCTCAGGAAAAAAGCACACTACAAAAAGAAAACCACCCCCCAGATTTCAACGACAGTAACTTGAAAGAACTTCTGAGCCTTCCAGAAAGAGAATTTAAAATTGCCATGATTAAAAAGTGACAGAACTCATAAAGGAAAACGATGATATGAGAAAAATAATCAACGATCAGAAGAATGAAATTGAGTCCCTAAAGGGGGAAGCAAAAGAAATGAGAAGATCAAAGAATTAATGGAGGAATTAAAGAACTCTGGGAAAAGCAATGAAAGCAGAATAGATGAAATGGAAGAAAGAATAAGTACTCTTGAAGACACAGAAATAAAAAGAAGCAAAACAGAAAAGGAAAGAGAAGTACGAAGGAAAAAGACCGAAGAAAGACTTTGGGAACTATATGACTCCATGAGGAAAGGAAATATAAGAGTTACAGGAATACCAGAAGGAGAGGAGAGAGATGTAGGAACAGAGAAAATATTCAGAGATAATTGAAGAAAACTTCCCAAATGTGAAGAAAGAGCTAAAAATTGATATACAAGAAGCAAGAAGAACACCAAACTTCCACAACGAAAGGAAAAATACAGTAAGACACATAATAGTAAAGCTCCCAAGAATCCAGGACAAGGAAAAAATAATGAAGATGATAAGGGGGAAGAAACAGATAACATTCAAAGGAAAACCAATCAGGCTGACATCTAACTTCTCCGAAAAAACACTACCGGCAAGGAGAGATTGGAGGGACACAGTCAACACACTCCAAGAAAACAGATGCCAACCAAGAATACTCTATCCTGCAAGCTCTCCTTCCTCTATGAAGAAAGAATAAGGACCTTCCCAGAAAAACAGAAACTATGGAATTTCATTATGACTAAACCCCCACTCCAAAAAATACTACAAGGAATCCTAAAGCCAGAACCTCAGAGGGACGAATAACAATGAGAGAAGGCCAAAAAAAAAAAAAAAAAAGAAGTTATTAAAAGAATAAATAAATAAAATCAAAGGAAAGACAAACACAATGGCAAATACAAATGCTAACATATCAATATTAACTCTAAATGTAAATGGACTAAACTCTTCAATAAAAAGACACAGAGTTGCAGCCTGGATTAAGAAACAAAACCCAACCTTTTGCTGTCTCCAGGAAACACATTTAACTACAAAAGCTAAAAATAGACTCAAGTTAAAGGATGGAAAACAATCCTACAAGCAAACGGACCAAAAAAGAAAGCAGGAACAGCTATACTTATATCAGATAAAACAGATTTCAAACTCAAAAAAATAAAAAGAGAAACCAATGGTCACTGCATTATGATCAAGGGGAAAATATTTCAAGAAGAAATAACACTCATTAACATATACTCACCAAACAAAGGAGCACCAAAATATATCAGACAACTGTTGTCATCTCTGAAAACAGACATCAGAGAAAACACATACCTAGTGGGAGACTTCAACCCACCAATATCAACAATGGAGAGATCAACAAGACAAAAAATAAGTAAAGAAACCAAAGCTCTAAATAAGGACCTAGAGCATTTGGGCTTAACAGACATCTATAGAACACTAAACCCCAAAAAAACAGAGTACACATTTTTCTCAAGCGCACACAGATCATTCTCCAGGATCAATCACATACTGGTGCACAAGACAAACATCAACAGATACACCAAGATCGAAATCATACCAACCATCTTTTCTGACTGTGAAGGCATCAAACTAGAAATAAACCATAAAAAGAAGGCAAGAACACTCCTACCTCATGGAGATTAAAAACCACACTACTGGAAGACCACTGGACTAATGAGGAGATAAAAAAAGAAATTAAAAAATTCTTTGAATTGAATGACAAGGAGGACACCAATATCCTAAATGTATGGGATGCAGCAAAAGCAGTAATAAGAGGAAAATATATAGCAATAGAAGCTCACATCAAGAAACAAGAAAGAACGCAAAGAAACAACCTAATCTCGAAGCTCAAAGATCTAGAAAAAGAACAACAAAAAAACCCCAAAACCAGTAGAAGAAAAGAAATAACAAAAAACAAAGCAGAGATAAATGAAATTGAAACTAAAAAAACAATCCAAAAGATCAATGAAACCAAGAGCTGGTTCTTTGAAAAAATCAATAAAATAGACAAATCCCTAGCCAGGCTCACAAAGGAAGAAAGGGAGAAAGCACAAATAAACAGGATCATAAATGAAAGAGGAGAAATCACAACGGACACAGCAGAAATCAAAAGAATAATCAGTAACTACTATGAACAGTTATATTGAAACAAGTTCAACAATCTAGAGGAGATGGACAAATCCCTACAACTCTACAATCACCCAAAGCTAGATAAAGAAGAAATAGAACACCTAAATAGACCAATTACAAGCAGCAAAATTGAAATGGTAATCAAAAATCTCCCCAAAAACAAAAGCCCAGGACCTGATGGATTTACAAATGAATTCTACCAAACATTCAGAGACGAATTAGTGCCTATCCTTCACAAACTCTTCCAAAAAATTGAGATGGAAGGGACAATACCAAACACGTTCTATGAAGCCAACATTACACTAATACCAAAACCAAACAAGGACAACACAAAAAAGGAAAACTAAAGGCCAATCTCCCTAATGAACACTGATACAAAAATCCTCAATAAAATTTTAGCTATCAGAATCCAACAATGTATCCATAAGATAATTCACACGACCAAGTAGGACTCATTCCAGGGACAGAATGATGATTTAACATCTGAAAATCAATCAACACTATCCAACACATCAACAAAAAGAAATATAAAAACCATATGATAATATAAATAGTTGCTGAGAAAGCTTTCGACAAAGTGCAACACCCATTCATGATAAAAGCCCTTGAAATTCTTGGGATACAAGGAACATACCTCAACATCATAAAGGCCATATATGACAAGCCAACATATCATTCTCAATGGTGAAAAGTTGAAAGCAATTCCATTAAGATCTGGAACAAGACAAGGATGTCCACTCTCACCACTGCTTTTCAATATAATACTGGAAGTCCTAGCCAGAGCAATAAGACAAGAGAAAGACATCCAAGGAATCCAAATAGGAAAAGAAGAAGTCAAACTATCACTATTTGCAGATGATACGATAATATACATAGAGAACCCCAAAAACTCCACAGAAAAACTAATTCAACTCATCAATCAGTTCAGTAAAGTGGGAGGATACAAAATCAACACGCAAAAGTCAGTAGCCTTCCTATACACAAACAATAAATCTGACGATGAAGAAATAAAAATAAAACCATCCCTTTTATTATCGAAACAAATTAAATCAAATATTTGGGAATAAATCTAACAAAAGAGGTAAGGGACCTATACAAAGAAAACTATAAAACACTGTTAAAAGAAATAGAAGAAGACACAAAGAAATGGAAAGACATCCTCTGCTCATGGATTGGAAGAATAAACATTATTAAAATGGCCATCCTACCAAAAGCAATATACAGATTCAATGCTTTTCCAATCAAAATTTCAATGTCATTCTTCAAAGAAATAGAACAATTATTGATGAAATTCATATGGAATCACAAAAAACCCAAATAGCCAAAGCTCTCCTGAAAAAAAAAAAAAAAAGAAGGGAATGGAGGCACCACACTCCCAGATTTCAAACTATACTACAAAGCCATAATAATCAAAACTGCATGGTATTGGAACAAGAACAGACATACAGACCAATGGAATCAAATAGAAAATCCAGAAATAAACCCACAGATTTATGGTCAACTAATCTTTGACAAAGGAGCAAAGACTATGCATTGGAGCAAAGAAAGTTTGTTCAATAAATGGTGCTGGGAAAACTGGGCCGCTACATGCAAAAGAATGAAGCTTGACCTCTACCTCACACCATACACAAAAATCAACTCAAAATGGATTAAAGAACTAGACATAAGACCTGAAACCATAAAATACATAGAAGGAAATATAGGCGAAACACTATGTGATTTGCACATCAAAACATCTTTACGGACACATCACCCAAAGCAGTGATAGTGAAGGCAAAGATAAACAGCTGGGACTACATCAAAATAAAGAGTTTCTGCACAGCAAATGAGACAATAACAAAAACAAAGAGAAACACTACCAACTAAGAGAACATTTTTGCACCCAACACTAATGATAAATGACTTATCACAAAAATCTGCAAAGAGCTGATGAGACTCAACAACAACAAAGAAAATAATCCAGTCAAAAAAGGGGCAGAAGAGCTAAAAAGAAACTTCTCTGAAGAGGAAATGCAAATGGCCAACAGGCATATGAAAAAATGTTCAACATCACTTGTAATCAGGGAAATGCAAATCAAAACTACCATGAGATATCATCTTACGCCAGTGAGAATGGAACATATTAAAAAAACTAGCAACAACAAATGCTGGCGAGGTTGTGGAGAAAAAGGAACTCTTCTGCACTGTTGGTGGGAGTGCAAACTAGTCCAACCACTGTGGAGAGCTGTGTGGAGATTTCTGGTCCTACTAAACATAGAGCTTCCATATGATCCAGCAATTCCACTCCTAGGTATTTACCCAAAGGACACAGAAACATCAATTCCAAAGAGCACCTGCACCCCTATGTTTATAGCAGCACTATTTACAATAGCTAAGCTTTGGAAACAACCCAAATGCCCAAAAATAGATGACTGGATCAAGAAGATGTGGTACATATATACCATGGAATATTACTCAGCATTCAAAAAAGATAAACACATGCAATTTGCAACAACATGGTTGGCGCTGGAAGGGATCATGCTCAGTAAAATAAGCCAGAAAGAAAAAGAAAAATACCGGATGGTCTCACTCATAGCAGGAATCTAGAGAACTTAAATAAGGGACCAGGAAAATGAATAACTATAAGGAAGTGAAAATCAAAATCAACAAAAAACTATGAAGCAGAGACACTTTTTGGGGGGTGGGGGTCAGGGAGGGGAGGGATTGGGGTCAAAATAAGGGGGTTGCAATTGTATGGGGAATATAAAAATAAAATTTATTATAAAAAAAAACAAAAAAAGGAAAGCATTTACATAAAAGGTAACAGAAGCAAAGGGAATTAAGAACTAAGCCTGTTTTTGAAGTTTGTTATATAAAACCCATGAATTCATAACCATAAAGACTTCTTTATAGCACCATATAATAGTATCCAACGTAGAAAAGTACATCAAATACATAGCTATTTCCACTATTTTTTCTCTAAATTATCTAATACATATTTTTTGGATTTTGATTGAATTACGCTTTCAATGAGATGACTATGTAATTGAAATGGAAACTTGACCTTCCAGAAATTTATCTTCATTTTTTTGAATGTCCTATCTTATATATACTCTGCTAAGAATAAAGTGACATCTAATGTCAACCTTAATATATTTGGGCTGGGTTTGAGATGACCTATATATGCTAGCTTTTATTTTTTAATGTTTGAAAGTATTATGACAGCTCCATTTTATTATTTCAGGCTAGGATGTTTTTATGTGTCCTCTACTCCTGAATGCCTTTGAATGTGAGCACAAGATAAGTATGAATAAATGTGCAACAGTGCCACATACACATAAAGTTAATGTTACATGTGACTAGACTGAAGGAGATCAGACAGTCACTAGGGCTGTAAAAAGCAATTCATACAGAAACAACATAATATTTTACTCCTGCTTGCTCAAATTTTCTTTCTGGATAATATTATTCTTCAAGGTTCCATGTTTACAAAAAAATATAGTTCAACAATATTTTTTCCTTTATTATCAATCAACTGTCATTCATATCATTTTTTTGATATGCAACTTTGTTGAAGGAGTTTAGCATTCTGTTGTGTCAAGTAAGACTAGGTAGGTTTTGGGCCTCCCTGGTGGCACAAGGGTTTAAGACACAACCTATGAAACTCCACAGCCACTGAAGCATGAGATCGATACCTGGCCAGGGAGCTACCCATATGGTGCAGCAGACCTCTCCTGACTCGCCTTCTGCTCCTCTCAGCAGTGTGTTTCAGTCAATCTGCCTGTTCTGTTTTCCACTCTGTCTCTGGTGAATCCTCTCACCAACTCCCCCACACCTCTGGCCTGTGCCCCAGTTCTTGTATGCATAAATAAATAAATCTTAAAAAAAAAGAGTAGATACGTTTTAATATTCCCACTATAGCTGAAAGGTAAATATATCAGAGTATATCCGGCTATCTCATCACGTTGACTTAGAGCATGTGACATTTTGCATTTCTCATATGATGGAGATTGTAAGTCTGCTTTTGTGGTTAAATTTAGTGCCTTGTACTCTGTTTACCTTCTCCTCATATGCTAGGTAGGTTTTGTGAAGTCTATTTTTGATGTATGGACTCTGGTTGTGGAAGATGTTATCATGATTGCCAGGATAAGCTGACAGGGATTTTTCAAGTGTTGATTGACAGACACCAAGGAAGATTCTGTGATTCCTACATGAGATCTCTGCAGACATACATCAAAACAGCATACTTGTCTTTTCTAAACTGATAAGAGAACTCACTGCTTATTGTGACCAGATGTAATATTAAGGTGGAGGCTAGTTGAACATTAGTCATTTTTTTCTCCTACATGAGAACTCCATGACATTTAAAAGTTTTTCTACAAGTCACTTGGCACAGATTTAAAAAAAAATGTATAGAAAATACTTATTTTATCAGAAAATAGCAAGCTCTTTCACAACACTACCCGGTGCTTAATCTTTCTTGTGTATATCACAATACTGGATCTATAATCATTCTATTCTGATTTTATGTAATAGCTTCCTGAAATCTTCATGATTTCTTCTAAACCTGTCTGACAATTCAGTAGTGAATTATCTATCTTGCAAGCTCATAGTGAATTGATAGGCATTAATAAATCACTATTATCAACTAATTTCATTCACTTATTGTGAAAACTAATAAAAATACCACCAATGAATGCCTTACTTTCATAACACCCTGTCTCTAATTCCCATTATGGATCACTTCCACCACTAGGAAAAGGATCAGCTGTAGGCAGTATGCTAGTTGTCAGGTTTAAATATTAGTACATTATATTCACATATCTTCTTTCCTATATTAATTCGTATTCTCAGCTGAGACGATAAATTTGTCACACAAAGGTTTGCATTCCCTACAGAATTTAGTACATTGGTTTGTTCATATGCAGTGTTATTTATATCACACACAATGTGTTGAATTAACTCCTTTAACCCATCATTTCGTGTGTGCACATACACATTATGTGCATGTGTGGATATATGCATATGCATGCATACATACATGCATGCACACTCATGCATATATTTTCTTGTCTTTATTTTTCTACATGCAAGAATAAACCAGCCTGAGCCTTAATAACTGATTTTATAATAAATAAACCAGGACTCAGTTATCCCTAACTTGAGAAAAGAAAGGAGGACCTCAAGGACTATGATTCCTGTCAAAGTCTTAAGTGTGTTAGTGGTTCTCCACGAAATAATAGGGAAGAAACCAATTATCTTTTCATTTCCGTGGTAATTTATGGTTAAAAAAAAAAAAAAAGATTGTGAAGTGCTTTGAACAGGGAAGAAAAGCATAAAATATGTAAGACCAGCATATTTCTTAAGGATACACAAAAGTGGGCCTCCCCGGTGGCACAGCGTGTTGAGCGCTGCACTGTGAGGCTGTCGGCAGCCTCTGCAGTGCGAGTTTAATCCCAACTGGCCGGCGAGAATCCCACATGGTGCCTCAGACCTCTCCTGTTGTGCCTGCTGTTCCCCTCAGCAGTGTATTTCGGTCTATCTGCCTTTCGGCTCCCTGCTCTGTCTCTGGTGAATCCTCTCACCCTCCTGCACCTCTGACCTGCACCCCAGGTATAAAAATAAAAATTAAAAAAATTGTATAAAATAAAATAAAAATAAAATAAATTTTATTTTATTAAAATTTATTTTATTATTTTATTAAATAATAAAATAATTTATTTTATTTTATTTTTGTATAAAAATAAAATAAATCTTTAAAAAAAGGATACACAAAAATTACTGATAAAATATAGACAAGGTATATTTTCTGGAGGTATGTGTATGAATATGTATGTGTGTAATAATTTTTCGCCCCAAATTTAAAAGCACGCAAATAAGAGAGTTGACATCTATTCATGCTCCTAATTCCAGAGTACAATTTACTTTCTAACTGCTTCATCATGGATGAATTGTCACCAGCTCAACATTTTCAGACTGAAAATCATCCAGACAGTAAATATTTCAGGTTCTAATTTGTTTGACTGACTTTGATTATGATTAACCTATTTAGAATATGTAATACTAATTAATAAAATACAGTTAAATACATGCACACACATATTGGGGGAAGGAACTGCAATCTCCTGAATTAGAGTGAGCTATTTAGCATGCTCTAAATATTGACAGCAATGCCCACCTTATGTTACCGACGAGGTTTTACAGGTGGTATTACATTGTAAGCCTTAATCCACAGTCTGGCTCCCACCTCTATAACCCAATACATCTGAATTACTGGTGCTTTCAAGAGGTTCTCTCTTGCAGGAAAGATTCCAATTTCTCAGAGATGGATCTTTGAAACCAGAACAATAGTTACTTACCTACTACAAGAGAACAACTGACTTTCCTCTTCTGCTCCATATGCTAAAGCAAGTTGTCATCAGTGTCAGAGCAAGGAAGGTCATTTATAAGAGTCATATATCAGGGCCTTCCTGGTAGTGCAAAGGGTTAAGTCGCAGCTATGAAGCTATCCTCAGCCATGGCAAACGAGTTTGATGCCCCACCAGGGAGATTACCCTAAACGGCGTGGCAAACCTCTCTTGTCTTGCGTGCTGCTCCCCTCAGTAGTGTATTCAGTCAGTCCACCTCTTCAGTTCCCCACTCTGTCTCTGGTGAATCCTCTCACCCCCTGCACTCTGGCCTGTACCCCAGTTCTTGCATGCATACATAATTTTTTTAAAAAAGAGTCATATATCTGACTATATTTTATAAAATGGATTGATATCATCATTGATGCCCTGGGCATTTGCTAACCATCCTAAAGAGACAGGCTAATACTTAAAAGAAAGAGTCCTGTCCTCCTCAATAGCGAAGGAATGATTTGTCAACAATTCTGACTGTTGAGAAGTTCTCTAAGGATGAAAAACTTTCCCTTTCCCACATGCACAGTACTCCCCCAATATTCAGTCATCTGACAAGGTCAAATCTTGCTGGGATGGAAGTTATTTAGCATGTCTTTGCATTTCTGTCCTGAGATGTTAAATATTGATATAAAATTTTAATTCTAAAGGAGTAACATGTCTTTTGGCTCAAACATTCCTGTATTACGGAAGCTCTCTCTGCAGTATGTATTAAAAATTTTTGAACAGGATGATTTATTTTCATCTTTCCACACAGCAAAATGCTTAATAAGTGAACTTTTCTATGTTGCTTAATAAAGCAGATCAAAACATTCTCAAGTCTACTTAATTAAGGTTTGTGTTTTTTTATTGCATGCCTGGGAACATATTTTTTCCCTAAAGTAATAATATTTATGATAGATTTTATGCAACCTAAATTTTTTTTTCCAAAATGAAATTTTACTGTTGAGATGAAATAAAACTTTCACTGGTATGTTTAAGATGTTGCACACAAAAAAATGTCATTTCAATATCCATGTAGTAGAGAATAATGCATCTCTTGTGCAGAAATATAAAAATTCTTGTATGATGATGTAGTAAAATTTTGTATATCTCAATATCCCTCAAAGTGTCCTTGAGGCATATGATCTCTGTCACAATCACTTGACTCTGCATGAAAGCAGAAGTTAGTGCATAAAAAATGACTGTGATTATATTCCAATAAAGTTTTATTTTCAGAAATAAGGAGCAGGTGCAATTTGCTTGTGAGCTGGAGCTTGTAGATCCCTAATATGAAAGAAAACCCCAGAACAGACCTTCCCATGATGTTACATGAAATAACATGCAATTACTGTAAGCTTTCATTATATTCTCAGATCTTTGCATTGACACTTGATATATCTATCCCATCATAAAGTGAAGCAGACACTCAACTTTATGGTGTCCATTAATTAATGTTGATCAGAGTTCAGGAACAGGATACCGCCTTCTCTATTGATTTCAAACAGTCATTTTGATATCAAATAGCCTTCATTGTCACATTGGCTTGGAGAGTTGATTCAAAGTAGTCATTTCTTTACAAACAATTGGCTAAAGTTCAGTAAATGTTAGCTGGAGATTATCAAGCCAGCCGTGTCATTTACAAAGTCTGTGTGATTCATTGACTGTGGTCTCCACTTGACCTTTATAAGTGGCTGAAAGGTTATCTTCTTGCTGATGAAATTCTACCAGGATACAAGGAATAGGAACTATTGATGGGATGTCTAAAGGGAGAAAATGTATTTATAACTTCCTATGCAATTATACTTGGGGAAGTATTTTAAGACTTCACAATTCAAAAGTAGTATAATTTATATATTCTTGCTTGCAAGTCAGGTTTTAAGGCCTACTGATCACTATAAGATGCTGCAATAATTTCAAATTTTACTTGTAGGTGATGACATAACAGAAAAATACACTGTCTTCTCTGAAACTTCTTGTCAAAACCAGATTCTACTCCAGGTCTTTTCCTACATCCAATTTCTCTCAGTAGAGTAGCACAATGGAGATAATATTCATTTGTTTAGGGATCATAGGTGTCACCCCTCTGCTCAGTAGTATTTCATAGCCACTGCATCATTTTTATAAGACAGTCCATAAGGACAATAACTTTCTGAAGTTGAGATGATATAGAAGAAGCTGATAATCTGAAGACCACAAGCAAATTAAGCACAGCTTAAAAGTTAGAATGTTGCAAGCTTTGAAGGCCCAAGCTTTGGCTCTTAACTAGCTATGTTCCCAACCACCATATATACTAAGACTGTGGACTGAAGACTTTGACATTCTCCAAGATAGTTTCACTGCTTTCTGTTCACTACATCTCCAAACTGTATACAAATAGTTCCCTGTATCTCATGTCACCCATCTAAATCCACTCTATATATCTCTTCATCAATGCCAGTTTTGCATCTGGTACACTACTTAAGTTGAGGCTCTGGCACTAGATTTAGAATAATTTAATATCTTTGTGGATACACTAGTTATGTCTCAACCTAATAGTTCTTCATCTTTTTTTCCAAGGATTTTCACATTTACTTCAGAAAAGAGAGGATGGATTTGAACTTCAAACATAATACACAGGACATTTTTAATCTCTAAAGTTTCATGTTCACCACAAGCATTCATTGATCCTTTTCTCTCAATTACTTTTCTCATTGATCAATTTCTCTTCTCTTCATATTTCTTAATATCTTGATTTTATCATTGTTATATATTTCACTTTTCAAAACAAGAGAATAATAATGATAATACTACATATATATTTGAAATTACATACAGGTTCAGAGGAGTTTCTTCAGTTTTAATTATTATCACATAACAAAATATGGCTGGCATTATCATTGTCTCTACTTTAAATGAGAAATAGGGAAATATAAAACCTTAGTGAAACTAAGATGAGTTAGTAACCTATACTGAAAAATGCATATCAATTTATTTGAACATAGAATTTTAAAATTAAAGACTTTTCATACATTGAATTAAAAAGGACTCAGAATTCTCATTTATATTTTTCTGCAAAAGTCTGGAAAGTACTATTTTCAAATGTTGCAAAACATACAATGATATAATTAAATTATCATCCTAAAAGCCTTTTCTTCAGTTGACTATTTTCTGTGGAATTACAGATAATCAGATTTTGTTCGTAGACCCACAAACTAATATGTGGCTATTTATATAGGCCTAAAATCTTGAGTCCACAAAGTACCTTTGGCATTAGAGAAAACAATGTCAAGCTTTCCAACTGAGAAAGAGAGAAGAAAAAAATAGAAGCAATGCTTATTTTAGCAAATAGCACTCCAAAATATTGTACTACCGAATTATGATCTTGAAAATACCTATCTATAATTTTATACTACATTTTCATATGATATAAATATTTCAACAATTTACACAATCTTATGAAATATCAACAAACACAAATTCCTTTTTTCCCCCCATAAAAAACATGCAGTGTCTTTCCTATGTTAAGACACTGGCACAGGTTGTAGAGGAGATCAGGCAAAACCATGTGTTTATCCTTAAGGAGCTGTCAGCCTGCTACCGAAACTGTTGCACATGCACATAAAATAATCTTTATGAAAAATTCTAAGTAATTAAATTACCAAAAAAATCCTATAAAAAGGCAAATATAAGCATTTTCCAAGAATGTAATGATAATTTTTGGCTGAAGCATGGAGACACATTTCATAATACTACCTAGCTTTTATTTTTGAAAGAGAAACGTTGCATAAATTACACTAAGAAACACTAAGCAGTAGTATAAAATTACATGTACTTACTTTTCCAAAAAGATGGACCAGGTACACTTTTCCCTATTGCTTCCACTAAGTAGAAGTAAAAGTCCTGCTCCTTACATAAAAATTGAACCGAAGGAGATAGAGAGAAGTAGACTGGCTAATGAAACTGGGACTCAAGGAGATGTTGGTTAGTTCCTCTTTTTAATTTTTTTTTCCTTATTTATCTCATACTTGGAATTCTAAAGATAGTTTCTGGGAGGTTAGGGATGAATTCGAAATTCACTGAAAGAAAATATTTTTATCAGGTACTTCAGATGCATGGAAGTTTCACACATTAAGCAGGAATATTTTTGGAAGTTTCTCCAAAGAGTGAAAAGACAAAGATAAAAACAGAGATTACCTAAATAGCTAGTGATTGAGTCAGAATTAAAAATATCCTTGTGATTTTTAGCATCATTCACTGTTTTTTTTTTTTTTTTTTTAATTTTTAACTGGTTCATTTCCTTTCTCAAGTCTTTAAGTCAGAAATACTCATTGTTGGGCCTCCCTAGTGGTGCAAGGGGATCAGGACAGCACTATGAAGCAATCTGCAGCCTCTGCAGCATGAGTTTGATACCTGGCTGGCCAGGGAGCTACCCACAAGGTGCAGCAGACATCTCCTGTTTCGCCCACTGCTCTCCTCAGCAGAGTATTTCAATCAGTCTGCCTGTTCTGTTCCCCACTTTGTCTCTGGTGAATCCTCTCACCCCCTGCACATATGGCCTGTACCCCTGCTCTTGTATCCATGAATAAATATTAAAAGAAAAAACAAAACAAAACAAAACAAAAAAAAACTTGAAACATTTTTATATAAAAAAGGAAATACTCATTGTTCACATTATTTATATTTGGATTCATTTTTCAATGTATCCATTGAATCATGTTCATGCAATAGTATGCACTAATTTTTATCTTTGAAAAGGACTCTCCAGGGCCTCCCCGGTGGCGCAGCGGTTGAGCACTGGGTTGCGAAGTTGCCTGCAGCCTCTGCAGCACCGGTTCGATCCCCAGCTGTTCCCCGGCCACCGGAGGAGGGTCCCACACGGCGCCCAGACCTCTCCTGCCGCCTGCTGCTCCCCTCAGCAGTGTGCTTCGGTCCTTCTGCCTGCTCTGCTCTGGTGAATTCTCTCACCCTCCCGCGCTTCTGTCTGTACCCAGTGCTTGTATAAATAATAAAAATAAATAAATCTTTAAAAAAAAGAAAAGGACTCTCCAGAAAATTATATTTAAATTGAAATCCTCAGGAGATCAATAAACAATGAAGTCTGAACCAGTGATGGACCCAAAGTGGAGGGGAGTACAGCAAGACTGAGGAAGATCAGTATGGTTAGACCCAATACAGAGAGGGTGCAAGGCACTAAGGATAACCAGGAGTTAGTGATCAGGTCATGCAGACACAAGGAGACCACAGTGTGGTTTAGCACTGTCTTGAGTGGACTTGTAAGTAAGTGGGCAGATAAACAGGGTAGCGACTTGTGTCTATATCTCACTCACTACTCTTCAGTGTGCCTTTGAATTCAAGGAAGTGGCTCCTTGCTCAAAGGGAATATAATATTTTGGTTAAATCTACAATTTTGGAGTCAAATAGAATTAATTTTAAGCCCAAGTTTTGTCTATAAACTATGAGATTTTGAAAAGGCTTTTTAGAATCCTTATATGTAAAACAGGGATATAAATATGCTTACTTGACTGTGTTTTTAGGAAGATCAAACAAGACAGAGCAATTGTAGGCAATCTTTATCCATTGTTAGTGTTAAAATCATCATATCATTGTCTAGCACACTGACAGGGCCATGATAATTGTTCTGTAAAGACTTATAGAAAGGTTAAATTCTACACAATAGTAAATGGAAGTTAAATATTTTTATGAAAGCAGGGTATTGTGCCCCTCCACACAAAATTCTTATTCAAACAACTTTTTAAAGATAGATATGGCAAAATAAGATTTTGAATAAAAGCACATATGAGGATGTGTCTACATCACATGGACTCCATTCCCAATCTAAAATTCCTTACATATTTCTGTCTATCCTTAGTTATATTTTTGTTGCTTCTCTGTTTATAATATATTCCAGTGTCCAGAATCGTCACCAGAAAGTCATGCCTACAGATTGCTCAGCCTTAAAATTACTGGAAATGGACAACCACTTAAGCTGCTACTGATACAGCAAATTCTTTTTTTTTCTTTTTTTTTAATAGAGGCATGTTTTATTTATTTATTTGTTTGTATGTTTGTTTTGCTTATACATGCGCTGGGTACAGTCAGAAGCGCGGGAGGGTGAGAGAATTCACAAGAACCAGAACGGGGAGCAGAGCAGGCAGAAGGACCGAAGTACACTGCTGAGGGGAGCAGCGGGCGGCAGGAGAGGTCTGGGCGCCGTGTGGGACCCTCCTCCGGTGGCCGGGGAACAGCTGGGGATCGAACCAGTGCCGCAGAGGCCGCAGGCAGCTTCGCAACCCAGCGCTCAACCATTGTGCCACCGGGGAGGCCCAAGTACAGCAAATTCTTCATGACATCTCACTGGCCTTAGAGCAACAGACCAGGACTAAAAATGGAGTTTGAGCTCTCCAAGCTGTAGAAGCTAATCAATATCTCTTTGGGCAACATGTTACTTTGTGTAGAGACATAGCAGTCAATCAGCTCAAGTCCCACTTTGCTATCTCGTAATGGCTCCACCTGAGTTTTCCAAGTGTCAGCTTCCTGTAACGAAAGGCAAGATGAAGAGAGAGAATTTTTACCCTTGCCCAGTGAAAAGCCCCATCACTCAAGCTGGCCAAGCTGAGTTCTCACAGCGAAGAAAGATAAGGTGTCCTCTCTTAAGATTGCAAAGAGACTAGGCTGATATGTGACAACTAGCTGCAGCATCTTAAATGATTTTAAGGTTCTGTCTGTCTTTAGTGTGGTACAGAGAATGTTGTGGATTCATGCAGAAAAGGAAATGGCTATCTCTGCCTGTGATCTGGGGTCTCTCCACAATCCTAGCTTCCTAAATGCTTTTTTGTCCATTCTATTGAATTTTCCTTTCATTTGGATTTATAGAAAGTAATTGTTATGGTATAACACTTTATCCTATCTATGGGAACAGATTTCACTGGTTTACTAGAACAATACAATGACAAGCAATAAACAAAGGTGCCTATTTTGTGGTTTGGTAATGAAACTGTCTTTATTTCTATGTTTTTTTTTTTTTTTATTGTTGCTCAAAATGCCTTCACATTTTCATCCTTTGATGCCCTCCATCCCTTTTTTTGGCTCTGATTCCTGTTTCCAGCCCTCACAGTGTGACTTGAGAAAAGGTGATCACTGTGTATTTAACCTTCTAGAATTGAGTTATATTTACTCTGACTCATCTCACTCTAGGCAAGTTTGATCAGACCCAGTTTGAATTTCCTGGTGACTCATAATTGCATCTCTCTCTGGACTTCCCTCCAGGAATGGGTGATGAACCATGGAAAATGAGAGAGGAAGGAATGGCACTTTCTGGGATATCTACCCCCTTAAGCTAGTGAATGAAATTAGGTTAGAAATACACATACTTTCATCTGAAAAAGTACTCGGATGCGTGGTCCCCTAGAATATTCTCTTTTTTTTAAGATTTATTTTTATTTATTTATGCATACAAGAACTGGGGTATAGGCCAGAGGTGCAGGGGTAAGAGGATTCACCAGTGAAATACACTGATAAGGGAGCAGTGGAAAAGACAGGAGAGGTCTGCCGTGCCATGTGGGTTAGCTCCCTGGCCAGGGATCGAACTCATGCTGCAATGTCTGGAGATAGCTTCTTGATAGCTCTGAGACTTAACCACTGTGCCATCAGAGAGGGCCCCCACTCCCAGAATATTCTCGACAACCTTGAGATGTTTGTATTTTTCATTTATAGAACTGGAAACAAACTTTAAGGACTTATCTTTTTTTTTCAGAAATAACAACTGAGATTATATTCAAACTCAGCTCTTACTTCATATGTTAATGTTAATCTAGATCTTACTAAATAATAGGGCAACATAAATTAATCTAAATCATAACAAATACCAGAATTTTAAATTATATCTCTTAATTAAATAATTATTTTCTATTTAAGTATCTAATGTATGCATATAAATACATATTCAGAATATAGTGATTATATATTTATTTTCCACTTGTGTTAGGTATCATATTGTAAAAGAGTTAGGACCAGAGTGATTTTTACAGATATAGTTCAACCTCTCTTTGTGTAGTAGGAAAATGAATCTCTGATTTTCAAAAATTATTTAACTAATTGAGTCATAACTATAATTATGAGTAAGTAATTTGTAACTCAATTTCACTTTCTCATATATCCTAACACTTTGAGTTATAAGATAATCTTAAAAATGGTTTTGCAAGGTGGTAGCTACTACATGGAGGAAAATAAGGTAAAGTGGTGATTATAAGGATCATAACTCCACCTTCGCCTTGGGCTGACTTTAGGATTACATGACTAGATAGTGGCAAGATTGGCCTGAAGCCTGAATGTCTTTTTTTTTTTTTTTTGTTGGAGCACTGCAGAGGCTGTGGGCAGCCTCTCATCCTAGCGCTCAACAGCTGCACCATCAGGAGAGGCCCCTGAATGTCTTTCTATCCAGCATCTTCCCCAGTGTGCAACACTGGTACATAGTGCTATCCATTATATGAGGGAAAAGAAAGTTGCTTTGTTAGAACTGGAAACAAAATTATACATTTAAAAATAGAATGCTGGAAATAATAAGAGTTAATATCAGCTCATCAGATTAAAAGAAAAAAGATCTTTGCTGTTTGGTTCACCTGATTTAGAACATAACATTCATTTAATGGCATTGCATTGCTTGTCTTCCATCTACTTTCATTTAAAAAAAATAAAACTACCAGACAATATGAAATGATTTCTAATTCCCACAGTAGTCACTCTATTAATTAAGAATTGTGGGTCTAAGACCTGTTAATATGTGACTTTCTACATACTTTTGTTACAAAGTGTATTTGTGTGATGTATTTTCGTTGACATTGGAAGATGTCATTTAAAGAGAATGGGAACTATCACAGGTGGTTGAACTAGCATCTCTCTAAAGCAGAGTATCTACTCCCAAGACCCTGATTTAAAAAAGAATCTAATTGAAAGTTTAGTGAATTGTTAGTAAAATTGTGACATATTTATAGGGGGCAGACTGAAGAATCCAAGGAGGAAATTTTCTCTGAGCATCAACAGTGCTTCATGAAAAGGGCAAATGCCATTTTATAAGTGTTCAGTTTTAGGAATACATCAGTGTGTACACAAAATATGACTCTAACCAAATATGTCAAGGATGTGAAAAGGGAATGAAACCAGAAATGATACAATACCTATCAGATTTCAGGTCTCTTCTAGACATCAAATGAATTACTTTATCTATTTATTTGTTTGTTTGCTTGTTTGTTTAAAAGATTTATTTATTTATTTATACAAGCATTGGGTACAGTCAGAGCGCAGGAGGGTGAGAGAATTCACCTGAGCCAAATAGGGGAACAGAGCAGGCAGAAGGACCGAAGTACACTGCTGAGGGGAGCAGCGGTCAGTGGCAGGAGAAGTCTGTGCGCCATGTGGGCCCCCCCTCCGGTGGTCAGGGAGCAGCCGGGGATCACACTGGCGCTGCAGAGGCTGTGGGCAGCTTCACAACCTAGCGCTCAACTGCTGCGCCACCGGGGAGGCCCTGAATTACTTTATTTAAATAATACTATTTTGGGCCTCCCTGGTGGTACAGGGAATTAAGTCTCAGCACTATGAAGCAATCTGCAGCCACTGCAGGATGATTTTGATTCCCAGCCAGGGAGCGTTAACCCACATATGGTGCAGCAGACCTCTCCTGTCTCACACGCTGTTCCCCTCAGCAGCTCCCTACTCTGTCTCTGGTGAGTCCTCTCACTCCACTGACTTCTGGCCTACACCCCAGCTCTTGTATGCATAAATAAATAAATCTTTTAAAATAATACTATTTTATTAGTGAGAGAGGCTATACATCCCATGGGAGGGGCTAATAAATGCTAAGTGATTTATACAAGGACACACAGCCGGTTTGGGATGTAAGTGGAATTCAAGTTTTCTAGGTGAGTCCAAATCCATAAATTATATCTCTGAAAATCAATTGTGTGGATCCCTGAAATTTCAAAAATGTAAACATATGTCTACAAAATCCCTTTTATTTTCTCATGATACAATCTTTAATGTTGTGTTTCCTGTTTGGTTCTTGATTGGACCACTTGGTAAAGAATTCCTCAGAGAAGCAGCTCTCAACCCAAGACTGCCCACCTACATCTATGCAGGCACATTCTTGCCACTTTTCTCTTTTTTCCTAATAAATCTGCCCTCTGAATAAATAAAAAAAAAAAGCGCATCAGAGTAGGGGACATATTAGAACCTCTAGTACCTCACAGAAGGTACGGGACAAACACAGAAGTCAAGGTATGCTTATAAGACTGATTAGATAAATGTAATCACAGAAGACAGGGTTAACTACTCCTACCTCCTAAAACACACACACACACACACACACACATACAGATGCACACACAGAGAGGGAGGTAGGAGGAAGGAAGCTTGAAAGGGAGGGAGAGAGAGCTCACAAACATCTAAATGCATGTCTGAATTGCTACTAAAAGCTAGCCTTTCCAGTGAATAGATCATTGCTAGTTATTGTGTATTGCAAATACTTTTATAAATGACTCAAATAATTTATGTCCAGGCACCAGACTTTTAGTTTTAATAAGTGTAAATTGTTTCAGGATCCAAAAAGGATCACCATCCAGGCAACGAAATGAACAGTCAGTAGCAGCACAGAATGAATCAAGTGAAAGCTTTGCTAACACCTCGGCATGGTACGAAACCACAGGAATAGCAATGCATTTTAATAGAAATGATTTCATTCTTATTATAGCTCACAAAAAGTTTACTCTGCCCATATAAATACCAAGATGCTACTATGTGGTGTCAGGAAAGTTACACATGACCCCTTGATCTTTGATTTTTGACCATTTACAAATAATTGTTACTGAACTCTTGTGCCTGCCTGGAGGGTAAATGGTATATTAATAAGCCAGAGGGCAGATAAGAGTACTAAGCTTTTGAGAATGTAAAAGAAAACGGAGAGGGGTCAGCATCTCATATCTCCTATTTAGTTGGCAATTATGGGATGGTTCATTATCATCTTTTGAACCTATGTTTTGTTCCCTATAAAACTGGGCATGGTTGTCTCTTATTGCTCTCTGTATTAAGTTGTCTGTCTCAGTTGTTCCACACCTAGTGGTTAGCCTTGGTTAATTGCCAGGCCATTGGTGTATTGTTTTAAATTATTTCCCCGGACCATAAATTGCTCTCTCCAATTAATTTGGGCCCTTTACAGGTATAATCTTTAATGACAATCTTTGACATTCGTTGTGACCATAGGAGGGATCTTTTTAGCTTATTCTTCTACTTGTACTTTATAGTGCATTCCTAGTAGGTTGAGAGTTCACATTTTTGCTATCTTGGTACTACCATCCTCTTCTATAATCTAAACTGTTTTCTAGAACATTCATAATCTTGAACTTCACCACATACTGTTTCAAATTAAAAAAAAAAAAAAGTTACCTCTGGAGAGCTTCAGCCCTTTGTTCTTGTAGCCTGCAAACCTGGTAAATACTTGGTGCCACTTATACAGAGATTGGGTTAGTGGCTCTCATCTCTCAGAGGGATACTTCCTTTGTAAGCAGGCACTAGGTTGGGGCAGTAACATTTGATTCAAGTTTTTTTCTCACCATGGAATTTTGCCCTTTGATATTATTGGGACAAGTGTGATTGGTGCCCCAGAAGGATAAGCTTGTCATAACTAATATCTCCCAAGGTACAAGGCAGGGCAAGTTGTAGGAAGAAAACCCAAAATCTATCATATGCCATTGTTTGGAATAGTATCTCTGCAACTTGGAGTAGGCCACCTTTTCCTCCAGGACTGAAGAGTTTATATAATATCATAATGAGTCAAATAAGACATGACAAAAACAAAATATGCAACCAGGTCCTTTGATTACAGACCTTGTATACCTGTATCCCCCCCCCCAATTGCTACATGGGAAGACTTTATGCAAATATTTAAGTGGGATCTGAATGTTAGTTTATCACTTGAGTAACTGAAGCAATAAATATCCACATCAACTTAAGAAAGCATTCTGTAAATCAGATTGCATCTTCATTTATGAGACTATTGTAGATGCAGGAAAAAAACAGTGCAAATCCACATGTTGGATTATATGGTTATAAATGTATACATCTACTATAGCTAGATATTTATTTCCCTTTTCTCTGGCTGCACATGTTACAAAATATTTTTGGAAAAGCATCATGTTCATGAGAAGACTCACATCCGATATTCCAGATGCATACAATTTCTCCTGAATTCACAAAGTGCTAGTTTTTGTGACACATTTCTGGCTCCCACTTGGGTTATATTCAAATATTCCAAAAGAATGTTAATGTCTGGAAGGCTTAAATAAAGATTCCTCTCACATATACACTAATGAACTTAATCTTCTTAAAAAAAAGTCTTCCCTTTGATAAATGAGAGTTAAACTTAGGTTTTTTGGATCATTCAGAAATAACTTTTTGGAATCACTTGCTTGGGGTATGATGGGGAGACAAGACCATCTGAAAGTATGCCTGCCTCTCTGCTCAGTCTTTGGGTTTCATATTAGAAAACTCAAACCCTGGCATTTTCCAAAAGAGCCTCCCCATCAGAACTGGAACAAAAAAAAATTTTAGACTATTTGGAAATAAATGTGCCATAACCACAGAGAAGTGGCACAAAAATAGATAACAAAATTTGCTTTATAAATTTGAAAACCATAGTAATGTGTAATCTTTGTGACACCCACCTATTTCACCCACACTATGAATTTTAAAATGATATCCTTAAATACTATCCTTGATAGTTTGTCTACCATAAAATGATAATTTATATCTTTTGTGGAACAATAAGAAACTTCCAAGTTCTTTTCTTTTTTTTTTTTTAATCACAATTTTCTCCCTAAAAGAATGAAGGGTTTTTCTGAAAGGGAATTATTTGCAGAGATGGGTGAGTTTGGCATTACGGGGAGAATTAGAAGCCTAGTGAGACCATATATCCAGGGCATTTTTTTAGCTTAATATGCTTAATCAGAAAGATGATATTTTTCATTTATTGCTTGCATTTTCAAATGATTCTAGGGTTGGGGAAACTGAAAGCCTGGGAGTAATTCCTCAAAATTCAACATGCAAAACTTGAAATGAAGAATTTGAAAGCAAAATATCCTTCCTGAATTTTAAACAGGAATATTCTACTAGGAATATACACATAAGACATTTTTTGAAGATATTCAAATTTAGGCCAGCATTTAATTGAGAAAAATCACGAACTCACATGTCAACATTTATGTATACCTTTTTTTTGCATATATCATGACATTTACCTGTGTTCATATGTTTATATATATGTGTGTGTGTATATATATGTTTGTACTGTATATATGCTTATACTATATATGCTTGTACATATATATATATATATATATGCAATCTTGTACTGTTCATGTATATGGACAATCTTGACCACTGCCATCAAGAATTGACAGGTTCTACTAAGTAACAAGAATTTCAAAAGAACTGAAGTTGTGCCTTTATCAATGGTAGTTACTTACAATAATGCAGCTCATTTATTGATAGTTATTATTAATAGTAAGCACTGACACACTTATGTTATTTTTATGGTCACATAAATTTTATTGGGTGGAGAAAAACAACTTGGATAAGCTACCTGATATAAGGATATACAATTTCTCATAATCCACTTTCTTAGAGAAATGTTTAAGTCAAGCAAAAACAGATTTAATCTTTTAAGGAATCTGGTCTGGTAAAGAGAAGCCAATATGGGTGTTAAATTAATTAAACAAGGAGGTCAATAGACTTATGTGACCGTAATGTTCTTATACTCTAAGTAAAAAAAACCAAATCTAAGCCTGTAAATGACACAAAGCTATGATATCAAAGTGCTAAGGACAACCAAATGCAAACAGCCAACTAGGTTTTAAGCTATAACTAATCAAATACTCTGTGTTTACTTCTTCACTTTCTCTGGATAATTCTTTACCTTGGCTCTATTGGCCAAGTTATGTACTATCCAGTTGGAACAGAACAGATTTTTGGCCAACTAAACTCTTAAAATTTGTAATATGCCTCAAGCTTATCTTCTAACATAATGAATTATAGTTATTATCTATATTCTAACTTTACATTAGCTATATCAAGACATACATAGAGGTATTAGTAAGGTTTTGTTTCTTTCTGGAGTAGCTTGGGAGACACTGTTTCCAAGGTTGTTATGGTTTTGGGCAAAATCCAGTTTCTTGCATTGGGAGACCAAATTTGCCAATTTGTTGATACTTGCACCTCTCTATGACCTTTCAAGTCAGCAATGACATATTGACTCCTCTTATTTCAGATATCTCTTATTTCCTGTTCTGCCTTCAGCGGGAGAAAGTTCTGCTTTTAAAGGCTCATGTAGTTTCACTGGGTCAAGTCAGATAATCAAGAATAATCTTCATATTCCCAGGTCAGCCAATGAGTAAACTTAATTACATTTGTGAAGTCCCTTTTGTCATGTAAGATAAAGCATTCACAGGAATTACTCTAGCTGTTGAAAGCCACAGGAATAAAAAAAAAAAAATCTGCCAATAATAGTATGTGACCATAGACATGCTATTTCATCCTTCTTAATATTCCCAGTCATGAAAGTCTATCTTCCTTTAATAGAAAATGTGAATCCACATTTTTTAGCCAAATCCCTCTCTTTGTTTTCATGCTTACATTTATGGAACATTTCCTCAGCTGCAAAGTACTAGGTGTTTTAGACACATGTTTTCATTTAATGCCAATTATGTCATTAAAGATGGTCATCTTCATGCAAAAGATTTGAGTTCTGGTACCTGGAGAAATTGACAACTTGCTGAAAAGTATGCATCTTATTAGTCAACAAGGATTTGAACTCAGATCTCTCCTAGCCCTGAGATTTCCTATATGTTACACATTTGAAAACACCAGGGGCATCTTTTTAGTCTTTCAAGCAACAAGCCCCTAATATTAGTTTCCCAACACTTCCATAATAAAGTGCCACAAACTAGGTAGCTTATCAACAGAAATTAATTCTGTCATGATTCAGGAGGCTAGAAATGTGAAATCAACTTGTGGTGGGGGCCATCTTCTCTCTCCTAGCTTTTAGTGGTTGCCAGTAATCCTTGTGTTTCTTAATCTGCAGTTGCATAATTCCAATATCTGTCTAAATTTCACATGATTTTCTTTCCTTTGTTTGCCTGTGTTTTCACATGACATATTTCCATTGATGTGGCTTTTACTATATCTCTTTAAAAAAAATTGTTTCTTTTTTCTTTTTTTTAATTTATACAAGCACTGGGTACAGGGTACAGTCAGAAGCGCAGGAGGGTGAGAGAATTCACTAGAGCCAGAGGGGAGAGCAGAGCAAGAAGTACACTGTTGAGGGGAGCAGCGGTAGGCAGGAGAGATCTGCATGCCATGTGGGACCCTCACCCTGTGGCTGGGGATCGACTGGCACTGCTGAGGCTGCGGGCACCTTCGCAACCCAATGCTCAATTGTTGCGCCACCGGGAGGCCCATTTACTATATCTCTTACCCTTTTCTCTTAAGGATATTAGTCACTAGATTATGGGTTCGCCTTATTCCAGCATGATCTCCTCTTACATTAAGATTCTGTTTTTCAAATCTGGTCACATACATAAGTTCTAGGGTTAGGACTTCAATATATCTTTTGGGAGATAAAAGTCACATTTGGTGACTTTACACAAGTTTACTCAAAATCCAAGGAAAGTATTACTATTAGGTTTAAAGAAAATGTAGCCTGTACTTACACATGAAAATGAGAGGTAAATGATATTTGACTAATGAAAACATGTAACTTTACATAAGCAATATAAATGAAAGATGTTTTTGTTTCTTCATATGCTCCTCAAATTCAGATGTCACCAAAATACTAACATTAACAATCATCTCAGTATATCTCAGCTATAATCACTCTCAAATAATTCTTTATTTTAAGAGAAACAGGAAAAATGTAGGCTAGAGTAAATGAAGAGGATGAAAATCCAACAAACAAAATGACAAAAGATGAGAATGAGGTTAAAGGAACAGTGCTGTCTAGCCTTGCAGTTGAAGACTAAATGCTGACATTTGCTACATTTGAATAATAATAATCAACAAGTCTAACGTAGATTAATTATCAGGAAACAGACAAAACTGGGGAAGGAAGGTTCAAGAGATGACAATTAAAATGGCCCAAAGATGAAAGGATTCTAAGTGGAAAGTAAGCTATCAAGAGATACCAGATGACAGTATGCTGGCGATTCACATATAAACTGAGAGCTGGGGTGATAATACACTCCACACCAGAGAATCTATAGCATTATAGGTCATCTTCTTGTTTCTTATAGAGAAAAGCAGTTTTCCATTAGAATCTGAGTTAGTATAATTTCACAAATCTAAGTATCTTAAGAAGGAAAATCTGTGTTCAGTCATATTGATAGAGAAAACATTTTCTAGCTAAAAGGAAGACTCAGCATTTAACAGCTAAGCACATAGCGGATAATCCAATTAGTACAACTCCAAGAAACTTTGTCACTTGTTATCTATCTAGATTAATGAGTTTAAAAAAAAGATTCTCAAGTGTACTGAATGTTTTGGAGAATGAAAGACAATCACTTGGTTATTTGAACAGACCCAGAGATTTTACAGTGATTACTTCATCAACCCTCATTTACCCGGACTTTCTGATGTCAGCAGACTTGCAATGTTGGCAACAAGCCATTCTTTGGAATTGCTTCTCTAGAGGCAAAGACATCCTGCTGTGCTGTCAACAGCTACAGTCTTCCCATGTACCATGATGATATGCTTTAGAAAGACACAAAGCCAGACTGACTTCTGACTATTGCAAGACACTTTCTTTGAAGTAATCTGTCTTGGAATCATATTTCATAATATCATTTTCTCTGAAATGATTAGTTTATTTTTAGGGATAATATGAAACACTGATTTTTGTTTTTTTGTTATACAGTGAGACATAGATAACTGTACTTGAATTTCACTCCACCCTCACTTTCATCTAACATGCCAATGTACTCACAAATTTCATTCATCCAATTCCAAATTTTTCTTGAAGGTATCAATCATACAAGTACTTCTTTGAGAAGGCAACTATTATACCATACACCTTTCTATCTCAGTTTTAGGAAACACTCCTATATTTCCACAGATGAAAATGCCAGGGAAAAGAAGGCTTTTGTTTTTGTTTACTCAGTGCCCAGAACCACGTGCAAAAATATTTGTATAGCTTATATTTTACTAATGGCTTCATTTGTTTATTTGTCTCCCAAAAGACTATTTCTGGGTGGGAAAAAAAAAATGTTTACCTTTCTTTATTTCCAGGGATTTATAATAAATTTGTATTTACAAAACATACAATAGGTGCATGAAAAGTGTTTTTGATATGACTGAATAATGAGTATTGCTTCTTATAGTCCAAACTGATCTCAAATCGCTCCTATATAAGGACAACAAGGAAGAAGGAGGCAGTAGTATAACAAAAAGAATACTGCAAGAAAAATATAGTTTTACTACTTTACTCATCACTGAACTTCTTGTGATGAAATACAAGAACAGTCCTAATATTAAGGGTTTAGTTCTTTGCTAATATTTGTCATTGAAAGTAATTATTTTCTTATGAAGGTTTATGTTAAATTTTCCTTTTCAATTTTACTACATTTGCACATTTAAATTTTCCCACATTCAAAAGATGTTTAAAACTCTGGCACCCAACATCTTATGGGAAACTCTTAACATAGGGTTAAAAAGTCTGATACGTTTGAATATACAGGTTAGTTGCTGATCAAGGATTTAGATTAAAGGAAATTATATTTCATCTCAGATAGAACAATTTTGAAAGATGCTTTACTGTAGCAAAGCTGTGTATTACTATGCAAGCAATTCCCATATGAATCCAGCAACAACCCAAATTAATGCATAAAATGAAAATGTGTGTGGATAAAACACACATGTATATTTAAAAGATATATATAACATCTGTATGCATATATATATGCATAAAACACATAGCTATGCATTATGCATATTCAACATTTAAACTTCATCTTATGTCTGCCTGTAACAACTGCTTGGCAATGCATATACATTTCTTTTGATTTGATACATTTCTTTTTTCTAATAGTACTCGCAATGGCAATCTTTTATTGTAATTACCATGTCACCAATGAAGCAGACTATAAACAGTTGTTTCATTTCTCCCTAATCATGACAGTATTATGACACAGGCTGACTTTAAATATGTTCTTTATAGTTTGATATTTAACTGAAAAAAATAGAGATTAAATTTTTGGAGTTCCATTTTTATTTCTGAGCAGAGGTATTGATATGGTTCTTGCAGTTTGGATCCCTATATTCAAATTTCTGGAGGTCACCATGTTCTGATGATTTCTAAATGAATATTTTTGTCTTTTATTGAATTCTGCAGATCAGAGATTCTAAAAAAATATTTTTTGATTAGCACAGATTTGGAGTCTGTTGATCACAGTCACTGCCTATGGATTCCTGACTAATGTGTCTTGATGTGATTTTAGATGTTCTAAAACAAGATATCAGACAATATAAGCCAATTACCAATTAGCATAAACACTTTGCTTCCAATAATGAACATTATATTTGCTTAAATATAACCACTATAGTATGTCATCATTGAGTATGGTGTTTCTATCCTCTAACGTGAAAATAACTGGATCAGATCCTATTACTGTTATAAAAATCCTACCAATTTCTTATAGGCCAGCTCAAATGCAACAGTCTCTATGAATTTTACCTAATCTCCCAGCAGAATTAATCTTTTCTGCTCTTAAGACACCCACACAAACTTAAACATGGCTTTAGAACTTGTTCTCTTATATATGGTTATTTGTAGGAACATATGCAATAGTTATAGAAGCAATATATTATTTGATATAGAAAGGAAAATTAAAGTTCAGGATGATATAAGGTTATTAAACTGATGGTTCAAGAAACATAAAGGTGATGCCTTGGTGTTGTATTGGATATAAAATGGACAAAAATGTAACTATTTCCAGGTATCTGTTAAGATTATACATACTAGCTTTTGGATTCTCCAGGATGAAGAGAAAGTGAAACTACTCTGACATGTTGAAGAGGCAGTATCAGTAACAAATCAACATGTAGATGGAGTTTTTTTTTTTTTTTGTCTCAGGTAAAATGAGATATTTTACTAAACATGTTTCAAGCACAATTATTTACAATACTCTATTTTTGGATCCAACAATATCCCAGGAGCAGGGCACTGGCATGAGGTCTAGTCTTAGGCTATGGAGTGGATGACTGAAAACAAAGGCAGTAATATTTGTTCTTGTAGATTCCACTGTCACACTCACTTGGCCCCTCTTCATTAAAGCAAACACAGTGATCATCCGTGTTATTGTCCCATACGCTCCTGTAGAGGTCTCTGGAATGGAACGTTGTGATGTCTTATACACAGGTCTATAAATAACCACCATCTTGCCTTCCCAATTTGATTTTGTGAAGTCTGAATTCCTTTCCTAAATTGCAATACTTCAACATTGAAGTCAAATATCTCAAAGATGAATAACCCCCAATACCAACAAAGCTGACAGTTGCCCTTTGGTTTTGAGGTGACACACTATCCAGCAGACACTGTAGCTCATCCAGGCCTGATTTCCCAGAAAGTACTTTGCCGGAATACATTTGAGTTACTACTGACCTGAGCCTAATGTAAATCAGTGACCTAGAAAAGCTTCATGTCCCAATACCAATTAGTTCTCCACTGCCTGTGCTTCTTTGCTCCTGCTTGGAGCACCTGACATTTTAAAGCAATTAGAGGGCATCTGGATCTGTAAAATGCACTCTATGTTGTTACTCAGCAGAGCTGAACTTCTGTGCTTCAGCCCACATAATAAAAGCCATCAGAGCTGCCCACAAACTGTGACTGCCCCTTTTTTGAGAATCTAATAGAACTGACCCTGGATATTGACAAAGATTAAAACTGCCTCTTTGCTAGAACTTGAGAAACACAACCTTCTCAAAACTCAACTAATAAGAGTATTCAAAACCTCAGATGTCAATGCCAAATGTCTGCGTTAACTTATCAAAGTCAAATTATAGGTACAAATCTCTTATTTAGGAGCGGTTACACATGATACAATTTGTTGATTATTGACAAGTGATAATGGAGCTTACCAAATTGGAACTAAGATTTTTCTCAGTTAATTTTGGAGTAAGCAAATGAAATATATTATAGGGCAAATAAGACAAAGTAAGGTTGTTTTTATACAGGGATGGCATGACTTACTGGGACACCAAGTTTGAGACTCATAATTTGAAAATATGTTTTTCCTGGGCATTAAAGGTGTGAGTGTAATTGCTTAAGCAAAAATGGGAGAGTCTGTTAATTTTTTTTTTCTCACTCCTTTAGTTGTTGTTGCAGGACACAGTGTGTTTCTCAATAGTGCTACTAGTTACTATCTGCCTATAACTCTACCAAAAACACTGTCCAAGGTTTGAAATTACTAGCAGACCCTTAACAGCACTCAGCATTGATCTTGTCCCTCTGGCATAAGCAGCATGGACTTTCCCCATCACATTTTCTTATTTCTAACCCAAATTTGTCATTCTCACCCAGATAAGTGAGGAAAGATCTAAATAAAATTGCATGTATTTTTGATCCAAGTAAAGATTTTAATAATAAATTTAGGATAATAATATCCCTCCTAGTTTTTGCTTTTAAGAAATTTATTAAGTGTCTTCTATTTACTCTGGGAGGGATAAACAGCATTTAAATATAACTTGAATCCTGCCCTGTGGAAGATTACATAATATAGGGTTTGGCAGCTTGTAACTTCCAAGGAAGGTTGCTAAAGCACCCCCACCCCAATTTTTCAACTATATAAAATATGACTTTGCCACTCCTTCAATGTGGGGTTTAATTCTGCTCCTATCATATCGGAGTCAACCATAATGTCTCACTTGACTAATAAAATTCAGCAGAAGTTATATCTCAAGTTAGTTGATAAAAAGTCTTGGAGCTTCTTCAAAAAAAGTACTGGAACAGCCACACTTTGGATATTGGCCCTAGGAACCTGGATCTAAGTTGGGTTACTGGACTGCTTGGGTGGCTATTTCACTTTGTCCAGCATGGGGGGATTCCCGGGATGAGATTTTTTTCAGTGATAAACTTGGGAATGCCCTGGTGAGCTAGGACAAACTAGTCACCCTTAAGAAAGCACAATTGCAGCACTGCAGACAGTGGGATCACCTAAATCCCTAGCCAACATCTAGCATCAAACAGTGACTGGGCGAACAGCTCTTAGACAGCTTCAGTGGATGCCTAAGTGCTACCTCGTGGGAGACTCTAAGGAAGAACTCAGCTGAACCCCTCAAACCACAAAATCATGAGAACTGTACATCATTACTATTTGTTGCTTAGTTAAAAGACAATAGGAATAATGGTACATAATGTGGAAAAAAAGCCACTGTAAATTATATTTATATGCAAGTCATTTATAAGAGAATGATACAATGCTAAAAGACAGAGAGATACAATGTTAACCTGAACAGCATTCTGAATAAAGAAAGGTTAATTTTCACTGAAAGGCCAAAAGTGATCATCTAATATTTATGAAGGAAGTTGCACTCACATAAAGACTTGGGCATGTGGAAGTGGAGACAGAACAATGAAGGTAAAGCATTGTAGATACAGTGTCTCTGGATAGAAGTGAGAAAGTAAAAAGAACACAGTAAGAGTCAGGGAATAGTGAAATAAGGCTGCAAATCAACTTGAGAATCATATGAAGGAAATCCTTGGTTGAATTCATTTAGAAACCAATGGAAAGGCAAACATGTTTTAGAAAGATGTATCTAGCATGGTGCTGTCTATTGTAGATGGGATCCCTGGGGGAAGCAGAACATCCTACTGGGAGAGTATGTCAGTCTTGAGACTTACAGAATGTGAATAAATAAAACTCTGAATAGACCTAGTCTTCTAAAGAGGATTCACATTGATCCTACTACCTTTTTCATTAAAATTTGAAACTAAGAAAAACAGGCTATAATGGCAAAGCTTTGTATTCAAAATTGTTCCAGTCTTAGAAGAACAAAAAGCAAAACTCCATTCGGAGTAGCAGGGATCTAAAGAATGGGCATTGCTTGCCTTGTGGGCACCATGATAGATGCCTGTAATGAATTCTATTCTTAATGGCAGAAAGCCTTCTATTGAAAGATGCGCCTCTTTTCTGTGTAATTTTCGTTCCTTTGCCTACCCCTGTTATTATGACTTGACTTTTAAAAGGGATATTTTACTGCCTCTTCTCACACTAGGTAAAATCTTCACTGCCAGCATATTTAGAAGGTCATTCTATTGTGCTTTTTGTTTTCAGACTAGAGAGTGAACCCAGACAAAGGTTTTCTCTCTGTACACTCCTGTTGCTTCCCTTGGATGACACAGGCTGTGTTGCAAAGGTGTCACTTGTTAGCATTTAGCATTCGGAAGAACCTATCAGGGGCTCTAAATAAGGCTGAGGCAAGTCTTCCAGATAAATATCAGGTCATTTGCAATGTTGGCAGCCATGTTGAGACAATAAGAAGTGAAGAAAATAAACAACTTGGGGAACTAAACAATGCATAGTTTCCCGTCATGGGTACATCACCTGCTTTTGTACTTATTTTTCACTAATGCCTCTTAAATAACAACTAAATATATGGGGAAATTGACAGTAAACCTGTTGGAAGTGTTTATTTTTAAGATTTATTTATTTATTTATTTATTTATTTATTTATTTGTTTATTTATTTATTTATTTATACTAGAACTGGGGTGCAGGCCAGAAGTGCAGTGCGGCGGGTGAGAGGGTGAGAGGATCCACCAGAGACAGATTTGGGAGCAGAACAGGCAGATATACTGAAATACAATGCTGAGGGGAGCAGCGGGAGAGAAAGGAGAGGTTTGCTGCACCATGTGGGTTGCTCCCTCGCAGGGGATCAAATTCATGCTACAGTGGCTGGTGATAGCTTGAGAGCACTGAGACTTTAACTCCTGCGCCACCAGAGAGGCCCCTGTTAGAAGTGTTTTTGAAAATAAAAATCTCAAATTATATGTGGAAGGTTCCACAAATTCTAATTACCAAGATTCAGGGAAAGAGGAGTTGTGATTGAATGAAACACCAAGGGACTCTGACATGGCATATAATGTATGCCTGTTGTCAGTAAGAATGAATCTAAAGATTCTGGCACAATAGGCCAATTAAAAAATAGTTAATGCTTGCTTAGTGTAAAACCAATAAAATGCACAGTGAAAAGCACTGACAGCTGAAAGGTAACAATAAACAGAATGTGCTCTGATAGGTTTTTCGATTTCCTTTCGGCATCCACACTACACTTTTCATTTCCCCCATTGGCTTTCTGTGTTAATCTGCACAAGATGTAAAAGGGATATTGCAGAACAGCAACCATCAGCTAAAAAGGACAGTAAGGAAAACTGGTAGGTGTCTTTTTTTTTTAAATTAAAAGATAATCTATGTCTTCAACAATAGTTGTTGAAATATTATTAATATTTCAGAATTTTTTAAAGATTTAGTTAAGAACTGGGGTTCAGGCTAGAGTTGTGGGGGTGAGAGCATTCATCAGAAACTGATTGGGGAGCAAAACAGAAAAACTGACTGAAATATGCTGCTGAAGGGAGCAGCTGGCGAGACAGGGGAGGTCTGCTGTGCCATGTGGGTCACCTCTCTGGCTGGCCAGGTGCTGCAGAGGGTGTGGACAGTCACAGTGCTGTGCTTTAGCCCCTTGTGCCACCAGGGATGTCTGTATTTCAGAAATATTTTTAAAAAGTGGTTACTGCTTTTCATTTTATTGCATAGCAGAATGTCTTTCCCAAAGTACAGCCTGCTCTGTGGATGTAATTCCATTCAACTTTATAGGATGTAGCATTAAGATTTATCCATTATTATCACAATTTTTCAGATGGCAAAACATAAGTGCTGGGAAGTTTCATGACTTGCTTACAGTCTTAAGCAACTGATCTGCAATTGTGTGCAGATTAGGCTACCTACATGTGCTGGATTTTAGAGATCTTATCCAGTTTCAGGGAGAAAATTAAAAGACAAAGTCGGAATTCGAACAAAGTCAACTCTGAAGTCTATTCTTACCACAGCTTCCTACTGCCCCAATTTATTTCTAGCTGTCCAAAGTAATACAGAAGAGCAATTGTGGCTAAGAGATCTGAACACCATAAACTAGAGCGGTAGGATTTGATTAATAAACTGATACCTAAAACTATCACCATATTAAAACCAGAAAGTCAGAGGCAGTGGAGGTGGAAAGAGCTTCATCTTGTCTTACTTTTCCCCTCAGGAAAGCAAACAGCAGGAAGTTTGACCTTTATTGTTGGAATGACCTTTGCCTGAAAAGTGATTCTGTCCTTCACTTGGTGTATGATATTGATCAAGTACTTACTTTTCTCCACTTTGGTTTGCCCACATGGAAATAGGTAATGATTCCTACTGGAAAGGGTTTAGAATATTTTAAATCTATTTGCAAGTGGATATATTATATATGTTCAAATATAGTTCCTGACTAATATTTCTTGTACTTCAAATCTGTACATAATCAAAAAGGAATGCTACAAAATCTCTCCATGTGTGGCTGATGCTGAAAATAAGGCAGGGCAAGATTGGGGGTAGATTTTAGAAAGCATCAACACAGTTAATGCATTTCCTATTTTGAATTCACTAACTTTTTTTTTTTTTTTTTTTTAATGGGCCTCCCTGTTGGCACAGGGGTTAAATACAGTGCTATCAAGCTATTGCCAGCCATTGCAGCATGAGTTTGATCCCCGGCCGGCCAGAGAGCTACCCACATGGTGCAGCAGACCTCTCCTGTCTCGCAGGCTGCTCCCCTCAGTAGCAGTGTATTTCATTAGATCTGCCTGTTCTGCTCACCCTCTGTCTCTGGAGAATCCTCTCACCACCCCCCCGCACCTCTGGCCTGCACTCCAGCTCTTGTATGCTTAAATAAATAAATCTTTAAAAAAATGAATTCTCTACCTTTTTGTAATTATACCTAGTTTTTTAGTGACATTGGATATATCTCAAAGGTACTTTATAAAGAGGAAGAAGATCAATTTTATTATATTAGTGAAAAATCATTATCCCTATATTTCATCTTCATCACAAGGTGATAACAAAGTTATTAATATAAAATGAACTTGTTAATGGAATTTAATTATGCATTAATAATTGATGGCAGGCAAAAAAATAACACCAAATGATAAAGAGATATAGATGAGTTCTATACATAGTTTTTCTGTCATCATGTTAGCAATAACAAGGCAAAGCTTACAAATTGTCTCATGCTCTTCCATAGTTTAACTCCTTTAGTTATTGATTTTGAAGACTGCGATGACTCTACAGTAATAATCTAACAAACATTTCCATTTTGTAATGGAAAGCTGAAGACCAATGGTACATTCTAGAAAGGCAAGTTTTTATTTTTGTGGATAAAGGAGAAAATCGAACAACTTTAAACACATATAAATAAAAATAATATCTATTCCAAGCACTGAAACCCTAACTAAAATATCAAACTTTAGGAATAAACAAATAACATTCCCCCCTCAAAGCCCGAGTCACTTTGGTTGTGAACACAGTTACTGTTATTTTCTTTCCAGGATTCAGAGTTGGAATTAAAAATATTTTGCTTGGGATCAGATGAGCTGAAAAAGCCCTTGTTCAACATTCAATTAAAGCAAATTTGAAAATAAATGAGGCAACAGGTCAAGGTTAAACTGAGCAAAGAGAGTTTCTCTATCATTTCTAATTTCAAGCAGTGGTCTGACATTTCAATTGTTAACCTATAATTATGGATGCACTTTTCATGATTTGAAGAAATGGAAAGACCTCTGTTCAAAAAGCATCTGCTAAGCACTAGTTTGAGAATAAGTTAATGTAAAGAGTCTTTTGAATTCCCTTGATTGATTCAATTTTGCCTTCAGTTTATACAATGCCTACTAGAGCTTGTCTCAGCAATAAAATAAGATATTTGGAGTCCAGCATCAGAATACATTGAATAGCAAGCTAATAAATCACAGGTAATGGAATTACTGAGCTGCAAGAACTTTCAAGAAAATCTAGCTCAATCTTCTTCATTTTAGTGAAGAGGAAATTAGGGTAACATAGGTTAACATTGGTAACATAGGAACAAGGAAATGGGTTAACAACAGAGAAACTTGTGGTGAATCACTGGACCCCAGGACCTTAAAGAAAGGCACAGAAAATTCAAAGGAATCTGTGATAATTAATGGGAGGTCCAGGAACAAGTAGAAATACCCAGAACATCCTAGAAGACAACTAAGTGGCAGGTCCAATGACTGAATTTACGGGCTTCAGAGTTCAGGGGGCAGACGTTTATTTACATGAAGAAGGGAGCTGAAGGAGAAGCAAATTAGCCACATTGGTAACTGAAGTTTGAATTGGTCTAGGAGGATACCCCACCAACATGAAAACAAGGAGAGATCTTTGCTTCTTTAGCTACATTTGAAACCAAAGGTGACCGGGAACACAATTATTGCGAAGAGTTGGGGTTTGGAAATGAGCTATAGACTAAGACATTTCCCTGGTGACCAAAGTCTCTTACCCAAGGTCATGAGAGAGATTGCATAGTCAAGTATCTTTCTTCAAAGCGGTATGTTTTCCCTTTAGATATTCACATTTCCTTCACTCATATTTTAATTAAAAACATATCTTGATATCTTTGAAGAACCAGTGAAATGAAGTTATTAGTTACCATTCAGCTCATACATTATTGTCATCACAGATGCAGGGAAACTGCATTACTACTGGTGAGATGTCTAAACCACTGACAAAAAAGAGGCCCTGGAATTTACTCTTTTATGGTGTCATCTTATGGTGACTCTAAACTGCTTGATCCAGAAGCCAAAAAAGGGAAAAACCATGCTGAGTCATTAAATATGGGATTTTTTTTCCTTCTCCAATATAAAATACGTATTTGAAACAAAAATCACATTATAATTGAAGACAAGATTAAGAAAAAAGTTGTAAAAAGATTTATGAAAAATTGAAGCAAAAGAAAAAAGTCTTAAAATTAACATTGAATGACAGTGTATCCTATCACACTAAAATTCTCTATACTTCTCTACATATTAGAACATGGATTTATCTGGTTCAATATTCCTTCATCAAAAGAAAATTCATATGAACATTCAATGTCCAGAACAGATGGAACATCTTGAAATACTTTTCTGACACTTCTATACAATAAGCGCCATTTACTCTCCTCTGTTCTCACAGCTTTTTTGCATTGATCACATCTATTGTGCTGTGGGAAAAGCCATCACGTATTTTTCTCTATGCTTTTCAAGCAAAAATTCATTGTGACTTTTCCAACAACCCAGTATTTCATTTACTTAAAAGACAATCACAAAGCCATCCAACTTGAGAAACTTTTGAAGGCAAGACTAAGTTTTATTTATTTCTATGTTTTCACAATTATATGTAGTACCAGGCATGGACTGGGTACTCAAGAAGTTATATTGCTTTATTATCACAAGATGCTTCCTGTTCCCATAAACATTCCAAATATTTTCCTGTAACTTCCATACAGATGTTGTTTACAACTATTTTCATAAAATTGAGAGAGAATCTCACCCACATTGCCAGGAATTATAGATGGGAATACTATCCATATGCCTCTCTCTCTCTCTCTCTCTCTCTCTCTCTCTCTCCCACACACACATGCACATTGAAAGACTGCTGAAAATAATTTCACACAAAAGAATCTTAAATGCATTATCTGCAGAGAACCTTGATATTTATACTAATTGCATTATAAGGTATCAATAAAAGGATAAGAAGTTATATGTTAGGTGCCCATTTTGCTAGCCTTCTATAAGGAAATTAGTTGCAACAGGACATGTGACAGAGCAAAATCCTATTAAATGATTATATGAGACAGTCACAATAGGCATGTGTTTATTTCTAATTTATATTAATAGTAAGACACTTTTGATAAACTCAACAAATATAATTTGATTTTATACCAATACACTGTTTTAAAACTAGTTAAAATTGGTTCTGATTTTAACAACATTATAGAAATTATAGAATACACATACAGACACATATATTTAATTACAGCTCCCTAAAGAACTGATATAATTTAATCATCCCATAGAGGACTGGGTTCCCTGGTGAGGAAAAATTATTTCTTATACATTTCACACATCTGAATTTTAACACTAATGGCATTATGTCTGATTCATTCATGGTTTTCTAATTTAAAATTATGTACTGAACCATAATAATCACAAACAGGTCACTTACGGGGGGTGTCCTGACACTACCTTAAGAAACATTTTGCCAGGGCCTCCCCAGTGGCGCAGCAGTTGAGCGCTGGGTTGCGAAGCTGCCCGCAGCTTCTGCAGTGCAGATTCCATCCCAGGCTACCAGGCAAGGGTCCCACATGGCGCTTAGACTTCTCCTGCTGCCCGCTGCTCCCCTTAGCAGTGTATTTTGTCAGTCTGCCTGTTCTGTTCCCTGCTCTGGCTCTGGTGAATTCTCTCACCCTCCTGTGCTTCTGACTGTACCCAGTGCTTGTACAAATAAATAAATAAATGAATGAATAAATGAATGAATGAATAAATCTTTAAAAAAAACATTTTTCCAATTATCAGAAGGTTCGTTTGTCTTAGTATTTATTTAGATAATAATGGTCTTTAGATGTCTTCAGGGAAAGCAAATAACTATGAGAATTCCATAATAAACTACTCTAAAAATAAAACAGAGACAGGGTAGCTTCAAGAGCAAATCACAGATACAAAAAAGAATGACATGAAATTACTGAGTTTGAGATTGAAAAGACAGTTTAGATCATGCATATAAAGACTGTGATTGAACCCATAAGTTTCCACTGTCTACTTTTATAGAAAGTAGAGGAAACTACCTTTGAAAACATTGCCTCTGTTCTGATATTAATTCCACATCTTTTCATCACTCCTTTTTACCACACAAGATATTTGAGAAAGAAAAGGAGAAAGAAGCAGTTAATTTTGTTGCACCAATAGTTGTAGTAAAATTTTGTGGGGGAAAAAAGAGCTTAGAATGAGTGTGAAAATATCTGCATCAGTGAAAAAAAAAGGTATTTTAATATTTGCTAAAACTCATTTCTCTTCTCCTAAACATGGCTAATTGTAAATTGGCTATTTTTTTGTCTTTACTAACCACCAAATATTAGTGTTAGAAACATTATTCTTAAATTATATTACAATGACTCCATCTGTTGTGAGAGTAAACCAAAACCATGAACAACAGAAACAAAATAAATCTATGTGGATAGCAGCTCTTTAAGAAAGTAGCAATCCCCCCCCAAAAAAAAAAGTCAATTTGTAATTTTATTCTTTGTTCACCCATATTGTCACTTCCATATTCAGAGGCCTAAAAGGATTCCCCAAGTCTCCTAATAAAGGCTTTCTTAGCAGAGGCCATAGAACAGGAATATCTGAATATTCTCAAATTGAAAAGAGAATATATGTCACTTACTCAAGTGAGATAAATAAAACAGCTTATGAAGTGTGCAGATAAAAGTGAGAAAGAAAAAACTAAGCTGGTAAAAATCCTTTCTGTTAGTTTAAGCAATGCAGTGAGACATAAAATGATGACTCAAGAAACTAACGGCAATAAAATTCAATTTGGACCTGACAGTGGCTATTGATTTCCAAGCAAGCCTCAGCACTGGATTTTGGCTGATAGAGCTGGACAAGTCTAGTCAAAAACAGTTTCACTGAATGTATGGAACAGAATTTTGTTTTTACAAATAGCAATATGGGGCCTTACTGTCTTTAAAAGTATAAAAATCGATTAAATAAACTGATTATTATCTGGGGGAGCAAGAATAGTTCCAGGTAGTTCGTTCCCATAGAGAGAGTGCCTGAGTGAGTGTTCAATGCAGGTGCTGATCACAGAAGGCAGGAATCAGCTTCACACCTAGACTCCACCATGAATTGGTTATGACCTTCAGAAAGTAAGTCCTTGTCAATAAAATAGGAAAAGTAGCATCTACTTGGTAGTTTTCAGGTGACGAAAATTAAATCATAAAGGAGATAAGTACTTTGCTGCTGCTGCTGCTTTTTTTTTTTTTTTTTTAAACAGCAGTTATTGTTTTTCAGCTACAAACTCTAAAATGTCATTACAAGGTGACCAGTTAGGATCAACTATCTTTGTCTTCTCAATTATGATTCTATGCCCTCTAAACTTTCTTCACAAGTAATATTCACCTATTTTAAAACAATATTTCTCTTTGTGATTTCCTTTTTAGTATAAGCTTTTACCATGAGCCATTATGAAATTGAAAAGGAAAGAGAGGTCTCTGATAGTTTTGTTGGTGTCAGATACACAAGACACTGGACTGTTTAAGAAACTAAATGCCCACTTTTGATCTGTAAAAGTACAAACAAATTAAAGAATCTTCTGCATGTACCATACTGAAGAACTCCAATTTAATTGGGAAATTGGGACTTTTTCCCCCCTGAAATATATACACTAAAATTTAAGGACCCAAAAACTATTTACAAGTATTCATCACTGTACTCTTGGAGAAAATAATCAATGGCAGTTATAAAAAATGATATTGGACAGTTAGCGAAAACATAATCCAGCTAATGAATAATGTGATGTGCTAGCATCTGTACAGATCCAACCTAAGTTAAGATGATCTCTAGAACATGTATAGTTTAAGCCTTTACAAAAGGAGTAAAACAAAGAGGTGCATGATCAAGTAAGGGTGTGCAATATTTGGTTAACTGCATTAAACATGCCTGATTTTAGCGAAATAAGTCAGAAAGAAAAAGAAAAATACTGGATGGTCTCATAGCAGGTATTTAGAAAACCTAAATAAGAGACCAGGAAAAAGACTAATCAATACTAAGTAAAAATCAAAATCAACAAGCAGCTGTAAACCAGAGACACACTGGGGGGGGAGGTGGAAGAGAGGGAGGGGCCGGGAAAGGAAGGACTAGAGTCAAAATAAGGGGGGTGGGGTGTAACTGTATGGGAATATAACCAAAATGAAGATGCATACATTGTGCAAAGATGAAAAAAGATGTAAGAATTATATAAAATATTTAAATAAAAAATGCCTGATTTTAATATTTCATTCACTGTATCCCCACTCACACTGGACTTCCAAGATGGAAATATGAAATATAATATTTCCAGAAGTTATTAGCATAGAATTCTTTCACAAAGGGCACTTCATAGAAAGTGCTCTGAATAAAACACTTAAAAATATCTCACCTAATTTCAATAACCCTTTGTATTTTCAATTCTGCGGATGACTACAAAGACAAATGCAAACCTCTGCAAAGCCACACTGAGACTCCTTTTATCAAGAAGAAGGCAGCGAGTTTCCAAAAGAAAATTCTTTGTAGCCTTCTTAGTTCATGAAAAGGTAGCAAAAAAATAATAATATCTCTTTTTGGGCCAGAAGAAATGAGAAAAAGTCAAGTATTATGAAGATAAGTGTATTTAGTAGAGCATCCATAAGAGCCTGGTTTTGACTCTCAACAAAGCATCACAGGTAATAATGCTTATTGGTAGCATTTTTTTCCACATGGCCCTTAAATAAACACTTTGCAACCCTCCATACTTTTGTCATGCAGTTTTGTTATATCACTGTGTTCACTTTGCTACAGATGTAGAATGTATGTTTATGTCTGTGTGTTTGCATAACCTCTGATGATAATAAGTTGTGATTTTTTCCCAAGGGACAGGATCACTTGTCATTACTATGCATTTCCAGAATCACCATTGCATCTATAACAAAAAAAAAAGCAGTAAGTGATTACTGTATTTATCCTTCTAAGTCCTTTTTCAAATCAGTATCTAATTTTCACTTTTACAACTTATTTTTGGCACACCATACATATTTACAAAAATTTATTAAGCAACAATGTATGGAGGCAGGAAGGGTAGGTACCATAGATACTATTTTATCACGACAAGTTCTGACATCAAGGAGCACACACACTAACTAATATGAAGATCATTGGAATTTATAACTTCTCTCAGGGGATCAAAACAACTGTGAAAAGGCCATTACTGTAAGAAAACATTATTGATGACTGTCTGTTTGATCATGAGGTATTAAGTGATTTATCTACACTTAACCACTTAGTGAGCAATGGATCAGATGTATAATTATAGAAGGTGTTCAGCTGTTTTCCTGTCTAATTAATAAAAATAAATGGTTATCAATTTCAGAGCAAGAATTGGTAGTTACATGTAAAATACACTCTAACATCACAAGTACAGGAGAATTATGCAGATACCAGAATTTAGATTACTCAGTGATGGCGGTTGGGTGGAGGTGAAATTGAAAATAAGAGCATGAAATTTATGGGTAAGAGTGGAAGAGAGAGAGAGAAAAAAATGCTGGTAGAAATCAGATCTCAATTATTTAATCACTTAATTTACACAGAAGAGTGCAAAGACTATAATCCCTCAAATTAAAGCATTCAAAACAGAATACTGAGTGGGGCTCAGTAGGAAGCATGTCCAGTGTGGTTTAGAAAAGGTTCTCAGAAGTTACCAGCAAGGTTTACGTTTACCTAGACAGGCCCTGCTAATGACAAGTCCAGACTTTGGTACCCAGATGTGATATGACTTTAATTTGTTCCCTGACTTATATCCAGGTTTTAGAGAGTCTAGTAAGTGGCAGCCACTCCATATGTATATATGTATTTGACTTAGTAAAATAACAAAATAATTCAAATATAAATAATTTAAGAGGTTACATCTTGACATTTCCTGTAACTCTTACCTAAAATTACAACCTATATTATTTTCTTTCTAAAACAAGTCAAAATATTAGCAAGATGAAAAATATCTTCTTTTCCTTCCCTAGGGAAATACAACCTAGAGGATACGAAGAGCTGTCCAGAAAAGAATCCAGGAATCACCTTTTTAGTATTTTCCTTCATGCCATTATTGCCTATTGCCCACCTTGGTCAAATCTGAGAAATGCCTGCATGTATTTGGCATTATGGGATGTCCATTCTTTGAGATGTCTGCCCCCAGTGTAAACACATGTGAACTATCTAGCCTGCTTTTATATGCTTTGTGTAATTTTCTCATCATTCAAGAGACAGTTACCCTCACTGACTAACTATGACCCTCCCTACAAGACAAACATAAAACAAACAAGCAAAAAAACTTAACAATCACCCACCTAAACAATTAAACAAACAAAAAACCTGTTGGAATCAGCATGCATCTCTCTATCCTATGTGAGAGTGATGTCTGCACATTGAGAGCTGCTGTAGTAACTGCTTAGACTGATCTTGGATGTTTTTATAAAACTTCAAATGAAGACAAGAGACAGGCTCCATCAGTGACCTGCTGACCATCAGGAAAAGTAACTACCCGACAAAATTTTCTGCCAAATTAAAAAGAAAAATACACTCTTTCCTTATTAACAATATACAGTACATTGATTAATGCATTTTACTAATGAACACTTTTCAGTTCATAAACGTGGAATAAAATTTATAATTTGGTTTGGAAGAAAATTAGAGGCTCATTAAATCTACAGAACCAACACCAATTGTTGAATAATTCATCAGCTATTTAATACATTTGCTAAAAAATGTAAATTACTTTATTACCAAGCTCATTCTAATTTTTTTTGTTTTGCAAAGGATTATATATTTTTTCAATATAAGATTCAAAAGTTTAATTGCAAAGTGATTAACATGAAGCTTTTGCTAATTAAATCAGTAGAAGGAGATTTAAACTGACACTATGCTAGGTGCTCAAATTAAGGGACTGTCCCTTTGCATTAAGTAGAGTGTGTTTATCACAGACAAACTCTCAGCTTCTTTATTTGATATGACAAGCAATAGAGAAAGAAAATGAATCTTTCCAGTATTGTAGGCAACAGATACACAGCTGCTTTACTTCTAATTGCCTGATCTACAACTTTTGAAACAATTAGAAAGGATTCAAACAATGCTGTCCTTAAACACCACCAGAATATAATAAAGTGTAAAGTAAGTTCCTTCTCAGTAAGTTAACTATTCTCCCAGAACTAAATAAAGAAAAAGGAACTGCAGATGTGTGCACAGACATCTGTGGGTGATATTCAAACACCATTTAACTTCAGGGAACTTGGCAATCCTAAATCTTACTAAACAGAAAATAACATCAGATAATCCTGTACGTCTATTAAGAATTTTTAAAATATATGCATTTAATCAATTAGTTCTTAGCAAATTACTTTCATTCAATTTCACTTGCCAAGTTAGCCATATGTATTGTATACCTGTTTTATTTCAGATTTTAAGATGAATGCTAGAAACACAGGTATAATGAGTAGAGATAGTTGTAGCATGCAAATCTCTTGCAGGTAAATTTGTAGGCTATTTCTGTGATAAATACAGAAATCTTTCCAAGGCTAAAAGATTACTGTATAGTGTAAAATAAGTACTCAAATAGCATTTGTGAGAAAAACATTAAAAAGTGACAATTTCAATATAAATTTTCACATTGATTAATATTGTGATATTTCCTTAACTTTTTATAAAGTGATAAAAATACTGATGTTGAGTTTCTACACTGCAATGTTTCTGATAAATTATTTTAAAATACATTTATCTTCATATTTTGTTGATGTTATCAACTCATTTCCAAGAAACCTCTAACTTTTACTCTGTATACTAATCAATATATCAGCTAAATGACTTGAATCTATAAAAGGACTAAGAACAAAACTCCATTTGATCACACAATTCCTACTATTATTTGGTAGTTGAGTGAGTTTGCACAGTGACTTTTTTTTTAAAGATTTATTTATTTTTATACAAGAACTGGGGCATAGGCCAGATGCACGGGAAGGTAAGAGGATTCACCAGAAACAGAGTGGGGAACAGAACAGGCAGACTGACGAAATACACTGCTGAGGGGAGCAGTGGGTGAGACAGGAGAGGTTGCCTAGCCATTGGGGATTCTCGCTGGCCAGCCGGGATTGAACCCACTCTGCGGACAGCTTCACAGCGTGGTGCTCAACTGCCTATGCCACCAGGGAGGCCCTCTACAGTGCAATTTTAAAATGCAAAGAATTCAAAGTCAAAACCAGCGGCAGTTTAAACATTTAAAGTAACTTTGCCCTATGTACTTCTGCAGAGATAGGATTTTGTGCTTTACAAAACAAGAGAATGAAGATCATAAATGAAAATTTCTATGCTAGTCATCAACAGACTTCATACCTGAAGGCAATTTTGTCATAGCTACAGTTTCTTAAAATTCTCTAAATTTCTTTATGGTCATTTGATATTTAAAATGCAACTTACCCAAGAAGGGCCAATCTCTCAAATTGCAAAAAATATGTGAGTTCCACTTAGATAAGAATAAAAAATAGTTTTATATATGCATTGTGTTCCAACATGTAACTTTCCAAGATCCCAACAATTCCTGTTGATTAAATAAACACAATACACAAAAGAATGTGTCCAAACCAGAATCAATAGTTTTCATAAAAACTTAATTTAAAAGATTATGAGTTCAGTATGAGAAATCATACCTTATAAGTGAAAGCCACAATAATTTTATTTCTAAAAGGTTATTAAGAGTCAGAAGTGGTCATTTAGGAAGAATTTTTCAAATGAGTTAAAATAAAAACTATTAATGACTTAAGATACAATTTTAAGTAAAACCTATCAGATTGAATAAATAAATGCCAAAAGCATGGACTCATATGTTATGTGAAGATATACAGCATTCATCTGTTACTTGTAGGATGTTTTTATTTAAATAGAATTCTCCATTTCTTTTGAGTCATCATACAATTTTTAAATTAAATTATTCACTTACATTATATTTCTTTTTTTTAAAGATTCATTTTGTTTATTTATTTTTTAAACTGAGTGTTTATATTTTGTTTTTGAAGATTTATTTATTCATACAAGCACTGGGTACAGTCAGAAGCATGGGAGGGTGAGAGAATTCACCAGAGCCAAAGCGGAGAGCAGAACAGGCAGAGTGACGAAGTACACTGCTGAGGGGAGCAGCGGGCGGCAGGAGAGGTCTGCGCGCCATGTGGGACCCTCCTCCAGTGGCCGGGGAGCAGCCATGGATCGAACCAGCACCGCAGAGGCTGAGGGCAGCTTTGCAACCCAGCACTCAACCACTGCGCCACCAGGGGAGGCCCTAAAGATTCATTTTAAAGAGCTTGGGTATGGCCAGAGGCATGGGGGCGGTGAGAGGATTCACCAGAGACAGAGTGGGGAATAGAACAGGCAGACTGACTGAAATACACTGCTGAGGGGAGCAGTGGATGAGTCAGGAGAGGTCTGCTGTGCCATGTGGGTTGCTCCCTGGCTGGGGATTGAACCTGTGCTGCTGTGATTAGCTTCATAAGCTGCACCTTAACCCCTTGCGCCACCAGGGAGGCCCAATATTTCTTATAACTATGAAAAGTTAACAAGGGTTGTTACAATATTATGTCTAATATGTTAAACAATCTTTATAAATAAGCACATTAAATGATTAAATATATTTACAAACACTCCTCTTTTTTTTTTTTTAAAGAACTTCAGTTATTTATGCACACAAGAACTGGAGTGCAGGTCAGAGATGCAGAGGGGTGAGAGGATTCACCAGAGACAGAGTGGGGAGAAGAACAGGCAGTTTTACTGAAATACACTGCTGAGGAGAGCAGAGGGTGAGACAGAAGTCTGTTTCTACCATGTGGGTTACCTCCCTAACTGGGGATCAAACTCATGCCATAGTGGCTGGCAATAGCTTGGTAGCACTGAGACTTTAACCCCTGGGCCAACAGGGAGGTCCCACAGTTTCTTCTTAACTCAAGTATTCCTTATCTAGGGCATTTGTGCGTGCTCTTGCTCTCTCTCTCTCTCTCTCTCTCTCTCTCTCTCTCTCTCTCTCTCTCTCACTCTCTCTCACTCTCTCTCACTCTCTTCCATCTATCTACTATTTACCTATTAGTTTTTGCTGGTACACCCTACAAATTAATTCCCAAGAGTCATTGGAAAGGAAATGTGGTGTTTTTGGTGTATTTGCTAACAGATTTCATTTTTAATTTAAGTACTTTATGATTTTTTATTCTGTCAATAACTTCGAAAAATGCAAATTTTTATGTTGCAATTAGATATTGTATATCCATATGTATTCCCCTTTGATAAATATTTACAAAGTCCTCAAATTTAATGAGTAGTCATTCTCTATTTTCTGTAGACAGATATATATGTGTATATATATAAATATAGCATTTATAATATACCAATTATAGGGGAACAATAAGCTCTAATAAACTTGAGATTAAACAAGTTATTTTTAGTATATATTGCACTTAATCAGAAAATGCGATGGTGGAATTGAATTCTAATGGAGTTTCATTTTTCTCATTCTTTGATTCGTTTAGAATTATTTAATGGCTATCAAATCACACATACGGCATTGTGATAAATACAGATATTGTGAATGTCCTACTTAATTGCAGGGTCTCTATCCAACTGGTTTTTGAATCTCAGACCCCAGTTGAAGAACAAGAAAAAGGTGACAGGGAAAAGATGAAGGGTATGGAAGAGAATAAACAGAGATAGATGGAAAGGTGAAAGTAACAGGAAAATGCCCTCTGGTGATTAGAAACATGGAAGGTGGCTGAAAATAACCTGACCTTGAATGCAGGTTCTAATTTTAACAAACAAGGAGATGATTTTCTCCTCTGTGTGGCAGATGACAGAATGTCTTTCATTGGGTACTTTGGGGATTAAATACACCGTCAAGCCAACATTCTTAAAACATTTTCTAGGAAAGAAAAATATCTCATTCAAGCAATTACTAATATATTGCAGAATATATCATAGAATCATGATTCTTGAGATTAATTCCATCTTAACTCTTTGTTATAGTGGAGAAATAAAGAACAAAACAAAGAAATATGAAAAGATGTTGAAGAACCTAATGTTATAAAAAGCAAGTATTTAAAGTTTAATTTTTATGTTAACATAGCATAGCAGTCTAGTACTTTTTTTTTTTTTTTATAGAGGCATGTTTCATTTATTTATTTATTTGTTTGTTTTGTTTGTACATGCACTGGGTACAGTCAGAAGCGCGGGAGGGTGAGAGAATTCACCAGAGCCAGAGCAGGGAGCAGAGCAGGCAGAAGGACCAAAGTACACTGCTGAGGGGAGCAGCGGGCGGCAGGAGAGGTCTGCGCGCCATGTGGGACCCTCCTCCGGTGGCCGGGGAGCAGCCGGGGATCGAACTGGCACCGCAGAGGCCGCGGGCAGCTTCGCAACCCAGCGCTCAACCGCTGCGCCACCGGGGAGGCCCATCAGTCTAGTACTTTTAATGCTGTAGTTTTTAAGAAATACCACCTTTCATATTTTTAATTTCAAAGTATATAACTATTTGAATAAAAAGTTTGTCTACTATAGATAAACAGACTGATGATTTGAATTAAGCAGACTGGCAATGTCTGCTTTGATTATTTAATCAATCTACATTCATTATTATTATTGATATGATTGGATTAACATTTGTCATTTGCTTTTGTTTTCCCTATTTGAGCCTTTTATTCCCCTATATGTTCTTACTTTATTTACCACTTTATTATATATTTTATATTAAGTGGACGCATGTCAGTATAAAGTTTAAATTACTTTTATGATTATCAGGCATAAATTTTAAGTTATTTTCTTATAATATACATCTAAGGTCCATGATATAAATCATCATAATATACTTTGGATCTACACTAATTTAATTAGTTATTAAAACTTTGTATTATTCCATTTTCTTTTCCTACTTTATGCACTATGTTTGCTAGAGAAAATATGTCCATGTATAATTCTAAAAGCACAGTGCTTTGGTTAATTATAGCTTCAGATATTCTTTATAGGAACTAAAACAGTAAAGAACACACACATACACACACACACACAAACACAACCTTGTATCTCCTCACCATATTCTCAGAAAGGTAGGTTAGATACTGCAATAAAGATACTTAGTGGATTCAGTGGTCTCACTGGTTTCTCCACATCTAACCTTATCACCATTTCTTAGATGGCTATACTAGGAAGGCTTAATGAAATTTTTCCCAGGTTCTTTGAGTAAAAAATCCCTTCATGGATGCTTACCCTAGTTTTAATTTTTGTTAATTTGCATTTAAAAACTCATAAATATCATCTAATAAAGTTTATCCATGGTAACTAAAATGAAAAAAAAATGACCCTTGGCTATTCATATTCAGGAGCTATTATTAGCTGAAAAGATCAAACATCATTTTTAAAAGAATATGAGACATTTCCTTTCTGCCAGTTTTACGTATAATCATTGATCTACTTGTTACCTAAAAGCAAAGTTGTGGTTGTGTCTCTGATGCTTTGCCAGCTGCAGCTTCTAAATAAATGAAACTGACTAGCTGTGAATAATTGCCCCATTTTGCTCAGACTTCTGGCTTGGGGCATGCAAACATGCAGCTCTCTCTGAAGACTTAAATAGGACCAGACTGAAATATTCATTATCATAATGTGTTTGAGAATGTTACCTTAAAAAAAAATTATTTGTATGAACTGTCAGGATTACACTGCAATCTTTTAGCAATCCACAGGGAATGGTATAGAGTTATGATAGCAATTTGATGTCTTTTTCTAATAAACTTACATGCTAATTTCAGTGGTATCAAAAACATACTTTCTGTGTTAGTGATGCACTTAGTGCTAACATCCATAAATCAGGTGCGTAGATGTCACATAATACTGTTTTACTCTTTGAATAAGCATGAACAAAAACTCTCAGAACATGGTGGACATTTGCATATCAACCCTGCAAAGTACATCCAAAGAGCTAACAGCTAGAACACAAGCCATTTTTTAAAAAATCTGAGTGCATTTCTTTGAGAGGGACAATTATATATTCAAACCTTAAGTCCTATATACTTTCAAATCTTGAAGCAAAACCTAAGAGAAGCAATCAAGTAAAAAGGGTAGTTCAGCAGAATAAAAATCAAGTTAACTGAACTGTTTCTTCAGTTTAATTTGAACTCTGAACTTGAGTAGATAATATACCTTCCCTAGGCTTTCATTTCAACTTTAAAGGAAAAAAAATACGAGTTGATTTTGAGACTAAGATATATTCCATTTTATCATAATTTTGCTTCAAAAATAACTCTAATTAGATTATAGTTGTAAAATACATAATTCATAAAATGATAAAAGGGAGAGAAAATGAGAACATAAAATGTGTAAAAATATACAGTTAAATTATAGAGTAGCAGCAATCCACCTTTATAATTATGAAAGTTTTTATAAATATTCTTCAATGTAAATGAGGGAAGAAATCTTGTATTGTCAAAAAAATAACAAAAATCTAAGAAAAAGCTACTCTATTACAAATAAATTAAAAAATGTAAAAATTCTCCAATGGTCACAAGACATTTTTTTCATCATCTTCCATTTTACTATGCTAACAAAGAAGAGATGAGTAAACTGAAATTAGGTTAAGGTCATATGACTACAGAGGAATTCATATTGCCACATTACTGTTTGCAATCAGAGGGATAGAATGAACTATGAAGTAACGGATGAGGTGACTAAAATTATGCGAAATTTGACATACTCCTTCTTAATCATTCTAGCAACATAGAAAAAAATTACCCCTAACTTACAAGAGAAGAACCTGAGGCTTACTAGCAAGTAAGATCAGAATCTCTTTAAGTTAAATTTTATATTTCCAAAATTGAGAAGGAACATACAAAATAAATAGTAAGTTATATTTTTATAATTTTATTATCAAAGACATAGTGAATATTTTCCCTTTTACCATGGAATGAGAATTGTTGTCTTTGCATAACTAGAAATTTATATATAGCAATTATTTATATATAGTAATAGTTGTAAAATATATAATTATTCAATTATTTAGCCTCTGTTCAACCCTCCATATCAAGTGTCATTTGTATTCACTTTATGAAATTATATCATATTTATATTTTATCAGATTAGTGAATCACATATTTTTCAAAGAAATTTATTATCACTTCATATCATCTGTTATCATTACTTGCTAAAATACATTATAGTTGTGTGTATTCTTTTTTTTTATAGAGGCATGTTTTATTTATTTGTTTGTTTGTTTGTTTGTTTTGTTTATACATGCACTGGGTACAGTCAGAAGCGCGGGAGGGTGAGAGAATTCACCAGAGCCAGAGCGGGGAGCAGAGCAGGCAGAAGGACCGAAGTACACTGCTGAGGGGAGCAGCGGGCGGCAGGAGAGGTCTGCGCACCATGTGGGACCCTTCTCCGGTGGCCGGGGAGCAGCCGGGGATCGAACCGGCGCCGCAGAGGCCGAGGGCAGCTTCGCAACCCAGCGCTCAACCGCTGCGCCACCGGGGAGGCCCAGTTGTGTGTATTTTGATTTGAGTTGTCGTCAACTATAACATATAGAAATTTTCCTGATATGTTTATTCTGTTTTTCTCAACGCCTTCTCTAAACATACTGTTTCATCCATGTTTCTTTCAAAAAATTAACTGTATGTGAGACAAATTTTCTCATTTGTAAACTGTCAACTTTTTCTTATATTACAGGATAAAAGTAAACATTTCTAATTAAGTATCATCTACAAATTTTATAGGCAAGAAGGCTTTTGGTGTTTGAAAACTAAATATTCAGTGGAAACTATCTTGAAAAGAGTAACATGTTCACTGAAAATTCCATTCAGCAGCAGTAGATACCACTCATTATTCAACATAAACTATACCTTAATGAAATAATTATAGTCTTTATTTTTATTTTCACAGGTTTTGATTTTGACAGCTCTTTTTTTTTTTTTTGGTCACAATTTGGACTTATTTATGCTTTTGTTTGGTACTTAGTCAAAATAATGTTTTTCCTCCCATTAAATTATTAATAATTTTACATACACTGTTGCTTTCCATTTGCTTCCATTTGCTTCCAAGGGAGGTTCCTGTACAGTCACTGTGATCTAGACACAACCAGGAAAGTGTTCTAGCACTTTCTTGTTGCCTCCATGGCAGTGGGCTCAAACAGGATTCACTTAATGTGGCCATATGCTAACATCTCCAGTACATTTGCACTCATCCAGTCATAATTCAATAATGTCATTTATTTAGACTAGTCAACCACATGTTGAGTTCTGAAAGCAAGAGAAATAGTATTACTGTTGCCACAACATCTAGAATCTTAGATAAGTAAAATGGTAAAAATAAATAAACCTCCATAACACAGTGGGAAAACACTCTAGAGGGGCACAACAAATATTTATTTGATGGAATGTAAGTTTCCTCTGAAGGATATATATTAATATATCCAGAAAGATATATTAGCATATGTGAAGATTAGAAAGAGCTTGGAAATTTTAGGAAGGACGTGCGGAAGTAAAATTTCAACCCTATGTCCAGAAGAGTGTGAGAGTATTCCTGAATATATTTATATTGAAGGCACAAGAAAGGATATGAGAAACAGTGGAGTTGGAACAAGATCCTCTAGGGTCTAGCAAGCCATGTTTAGGAGTGAACATGAACTAAATCAGCATTGGAATTCTATGTTTGTCATAATGTTATTAGTTTTCCAGGCAGTAAATGACATACACTGTAGCCAAGGGAGGATATTGGATGAGAATATTGCATTCCCTTCTATCTTTCTGGGACTATCTCTACCTAGTTCCACACAGTCCTTGGGGTTTCCTTTATAAGCCATAACCCTCATAAAAGTGCTCTTTGTAGTCACTAAGTGAATGTATTTTCTCCTTTCTAAATCTATATAACACTTTTTCTTTGATGTGCTATGTCAAAATCATCTTCAAAATACGGTTATTTGTAAGCTTAGCTTCTCTCACTAGAAAGTGCCTTTGATAGAAGGTACTAAGTATTTTAACATTCCTCTAACAATAGGCTTCATAAATTATATTAAAGAGTGTTGTATGACTCTCAGAGAAAACATAACAATATAGTTCTTCAGAAAGTTTTCATATCATAATAGCCAACATATATACAATGAAAATTATTTTCTAAACTTTGAACATCGTGAGGGATGGCGGGGGTAGAAATACATTCATGATCTTGTTAAGATCAAATTCTTAGTATTAGTTTAGCTGATTTTACAGCAGCTGCAATTTAGATATTTTTCAGTTGAGAAAGCACCATCAACCATTCATTTAGACATTGAAGAATACTAACTCAGCTGAAAGAATCATGAATACATACTCAAAGGAGGGTAATGACAACCACCTTTGTTTACCATTTCTTTCTCAGGACAATTAGTTTAGACAGTTATTTGAATGAACATCACTGAGTTCAATGCACAGGTGTAATAAAGTGTTGAAAATGGACTTGCTGTCCTTGATTTTTAGATCAATTAGATGCCAAGGACTCAACTAGTCCATGAAGATTAGTAGAGGTGATAGAGTTAAGTTCTCTAAATCTTCACCTTATAACTTCTCCATCAATAGCGCAAATAAAATATTTACATGCTAGTTGGACTTGATTATTTTTCCATATGGACACTTATCCGTTATGCAAAGTTAAACGGTTTAAAAAAGCATAATAGCAATAGGATCCTTATTGAGGATTTCTTATAACAATTTGCTTTTGCATAATTATATTTATACAAAAATTCTTAGTTATATATCCTTACTGCTGCAACTCTGAACATAAGAAAAACCTTCTCCGGGCCTCCCTGATGGCACAAGAGGTTAAGACGCAGCACTATGAAACTATCTTCAGCCACTGCAGCACGAGTTCAATCCCCAGCCAGGGGGGTGACTCACATGGTACAGCAGACCTCTTCTGACTCTTCCACTGCTCCCCTGTAACAGGGTGGTCCCCAGGAAAGGGGGAAGTTCCAGGTTTTCTGCCCCACCCAGAGGAGGGTGGATCTGAGCAGGGAGAGAAAAAAAGCTGCAGAGGAGACTGAAGAAGGAAGGAAGCAGAATGGAAAGCCAAAAGGAGACCTGTAGGAGGCATATGGAGCAGAGAGACATGTGAAGAAACTGAGTTTGCCTTTTGGTCGTGGACTGGTGACACAGATGTGGGTGAGAGACCCGTGGGGAGGTGACAATGGTGGTTTTGTTCTTGATTTTGATTTTGCTCTTTTCCCTGCAGACTTGTCTGGTTGTTTCTGAGCCTTTTCTGTGGGTCCCCACTGGAAGATGCTTTAGACTTGTGGCAGGCTTTGGGGCCTTGCTCTGGGCGAATCCTGCTTGGGTAGACTTTTACCCATGAGGGGACGAGTAACATTGGGTACTTGATTTAGAAACTATATTCTTTGCCTCTCCTGTATTGTTTCCTAATTGTATTAAAGTTCCTTCCATTAAAGTCTCATATGTTTTGTGTTGATGGTGGCAAATGGCAGAACCTATTTAGAGCAGGCAGGTTTGCGGGGTCTGGGGGGCCCCTCTCCCTGCCCCATAACACTGTCAACAGTGTATTTTCAGTCAATCTGCCTTTTCTGCTCCCCACTTTCTCTCTCTGGTGAATCCTCTCAAACCCCTGAATCTCTGGCCTGCACCCCAGCTCTTGTATGCATAAATAAATAAATCTTAAAAAAAAGAAAAACCTTCTTTTATATCTATATTCCAATGTGTGGTACTATCTTATCTCTTCTGAATCTTCTGTGTTGTAGACTTAAAATGCCTAGTCTCGTCAGCTATTTCTCAAAATAATGTGTTTAAAATGGCCTGACTGACTTGAATGGATCCAGTTTTCGGTTCATCATCTTTACAACTCAGTAACCAAACCCAGAAAGCACATCAAAGATAGAGAGCTAAATAGGAGCCTCTCTCTACTGTGAACACAGTATTTCATGGTTCATAGCATCATAATAGACTTCTGAGAAACCAACTTACATTGATGTCTTATTCATCTTATAACCAACATTACAGAAATATTCTTTTTACAAGCTACTGTAAAACTGTAACTTTCAGATTTCCAATTGGGATACTAATGTTTGCATCCTAACTGCAGAGCTTAACTTAGATGATCTTTAGGGTTAACTTTAGAATTGGACCATTTTTAATATAGTCTGTTACATGCTTGCTAGATTCTTAAAATAGTAGTACTTAACAAAATCTCCTTGAACAGTTAGAAGTAAGACTATTGTTTCATGCCACAAAGCTGCAGACATTCTACCAGGGTTTTATATAATCAACCATTAACAATTGTGCATTACTGGGACTCCCTCGTTCCACGAGGGGTTAAGCACAGCACTGCGTAGCAATCCACAGCCTCTGAAGCATAAGTTCAATCCCTTGCTGGCCAGGCAACAACCTACATGGCTCAACAGACCTCTCCTGCCTTGCCTGCTACTCCCCTCAGCAGTGTGTTTCAGTCAGTCTGCCTGTTCTGTCCCCCACTCTATCTCTGGTGAATCCTCTCATCCCCTGCACCTCTGGTCTGTACCCCAGCTCTTGTATGCATAAATAAATAAATCTTAAAAAAATCAATTATGCATCACTGAAGCAATTTTTAATAAAAAAAATCTCAGAGTTTTCTCAGTAGATAAAAGAAATATCTAGAAATCAAATTTTATTTTCAAAGGACTTTGTAACAGGCAATGAAACTGAGAGCAAACACTTTAAATAACTTTCCTCTATTTTAGAAAAGTTAACCTAAAGTTTAAAAATTATGAATCTTAGAGTAATATTTCAGAAAACCACTTAAACTATTACCAAGTCTAAATGTGTGAGAATAACCAATATTTTATTACATTAATAATAGAGAATATTTGATAAAATTACCTATTCTGAACATAATTTTTCTTCAGTTTGGCACTATACTCCATGGGGTGTATTTAAAACCATGCCATACATATAGTCTTAGGACAATAAAGAAAAGCAGCAGCTCATTAGAAATAAAATTATCTCTACCGACAAGATTTCAGATTTTGGCATTTATAGTTTACAAATTACAGTTTTTACATCTTTTCTCTTGGCACCTTAGTCTGAATATAGCAGCTAAAACTCTACCATCAGCACTTTAGTGCCACATTTACAAAGAAAAGCAAACATTAAACTTCCAGAAGTCTGTATGCACTACAGAGTAAATGTGCCAGGAGGAAAACAGTTCCCTGAATGTCCTGCACAAAGACTTTCTTTCTTAGAATTGAGCAGAAAAATACTTTCAAGGTCTTTCTAGCCCCAAGAGAGCTGGAGGACACTCATGAAAATGAAAGTTTTAATCATCTTTTCTCACAAGGAGATATGTTGCCATTAAGAAGAATGATCTGTCCAAGTAAAGCAAGTGAAAACAGATTTTTTAAGTGTATTTATTTTTTAAGATGTCTGCAGGGATAGCTGTAGTTTTAAGACAAAATGGAAGGGAAGGGATGGAGATTTCTCATATGCCCTGAACCCTGACATATGTACAACTTCTCTATTATCCACAGAGCCCTACTTTTGTTATAATTGGTGAATCTACATTAATACATCATAGATACCCAAAGTGATGAGAAAATACATTATTGAGCAAATGAATATAACAAAGATTCCAGCAGAACTTCCAGCCCAGGTACAATGAACATTCCAATGCAAGCATAATCAACAAGTTTGCTTACTTACAGCTCCTTCTCTTTCAAGATTCATGGCCAGGCCTTCAGCACTCTTATCTACAAGTTTGGGCAGCCAGCCAAGCTGGTCTCTCTCTCCAATGCCATCCCCAAATGCCTGCATCTTTCCCCCCTTGCATTGTCCCCCTTGTCTTAGGACTTTGTGCAAATGATTGTGCCTGTGGAAAAATGATGTTATCAATGTAACAGATATGTACACAGTTGTGTATAAAGGAAACCTTGGTCTTTAAACAGGTGCTCAGACTTTACGGGGCTACCCAGGTCTGGGACCTCATGCATGAGTAGTAAAGCTTCTCCTGACCTCACCATTCCTAAAGTACCACTTGTTCTTCCTCTCCCTAGGTAAAAGGCTAGAATTTATTTCTGCAACAAAAGTTCATAGTTTACATTACAGCTCACTCTTTGTGTTGTACATTATATGGATCTAGACAAAATTACAGTGTGTTCATCATCATGGTGATGGAGGAAGGAACAGAAAACCTAAAGGGGTCATCACGAGACTAAAACCTGACTCGCACAAGGAGGTGTATGTAGAGGGGATTAACAGGACCATCAATCCAGCTACAGAAATCAAGATCCTTAGGCGCCAGTGACTCATCACAAGGCCTAAGGCCCAAGCAGGTATCAGATGCTTTAGGGAGTGTCTGGAGCACAGACCTAAGGGTAAAGATACAGAGATTGGGGCCATTTCGGTTTCACAGTTTTCTAAAATCAGCAAAAAAAAAAAAAAAGGCCACTCCACAAAGGAGTGAGCCCCTCCCAAAGAGAAAAAGACTATCAGTGCAGTCTCAGCATGGAAACAGGAGTGCAGCCTCCTGCCTTCCCTTGACCTGTACCATGCAGGGTCTTCTCTTAATGACCTCCCTCAGCAGAGGCCGCTCTCCTCAAGGCTGCCTGCCTGCAGCCATGCAGGCCTCTCTTAGCAAACCTATCCCTTTCGGGAGCAGCTCTTCCTGCCCGCTTTTGTCTATGCAGTGTCCTTCATTCTTCTGTCCCCTTTTACTAATAAACCTGTTTTTTAAATATAACTTCAGTCCCTGTCTCGTGGAGATACTTGCCTAGGAATTTTGCCGCATGCTGCTGAAACAGGAGCTCTGGTAAAACCTTTCCCAGAGTGAACCCAAGGACACCCACTCTCTAAATTCCCAAAACCACATCAATGGTATCATACAGGGTATTTTCACTGCTCTGAAAATCTTCTGCGCTCTGCCTGTTCGACCCTGTCTACCTCCCCTGCCCTTCATCTAAACCCTGGAAACCACTGATCTTTTTCCAGAATGTCACAGAGTTGGAATCTTTACATATGTATGCTTTATCTTGGCTTATTTCACTAAGTGATATGCATTTATCATTTCCTTAGGCCTTTTCATGAGTTGATATTGCATTTATTTTTAGCACCAAACAATACTTCATTATCTAAATGCTTCATGGTATATTTAACCAGTCACTTCCTAAAGGACATTTTGCTTGTTTTCAAGTTTTGACAATCATGATATAAGGCTACTGTGAACATATGAGTTAAGATTTTTGTGTAGACAAATTTTCAACTCCCTTTGGTAAATGTTAAGGTGGATGATTATGTATGGTAAGAGTAAGTTTAGTTTTGTAAAAGGCAGCAGTTATACCATTTTGTATTTTCAATAACAATGAATGAGAGTTACTTGACTCTACATGCCTCTTAGCATTAGGTGTGGATATCAAACACCATTTTAATTGGTATATAATGGTATCTCATTGCGGTTGTAATTATGTGCATTTCCCTGATGACATATACTGAGGAACATATTTTCATATGCTTATTTGTTATCTGTTTATCTTTTTTTTTTTTGGTAAGGTGACTGTTAAGGTCTTTGACCCGCTATTTAACTGAGTAGTTTGTTTTCTTATTGTTGAGTTTTAAGAGTTCTTCCTGTATTTTGCATAATAGTCCTTTACCAGATGTGTCTTTTGCACATAAACATACTGCATTATAAACATATAAATAGGCATGTGGGAATCTCAGAGTCGATAAAATTTTGTTAGAAAACAAGTTTAGACTAAAAGTCAATAAAAATGGCAAAACAGGAGAACCTGATTACTTTGTAAACATCATAAACTGTTTTATCCAGCGGATCTTTATTACATTTGATAATAAAGTTGAAAACTCCTAGATTCTAAGTTAATTATCAAAGAATCGCTGATAATTATGACTAAGATATACCTTATTTAAAAGTATTTCTCCCAGAAAGCAGTAATCTGTTTACTGAATCCTTTGGGGTGAAAAAATAGAAGCTGGTATAGTCATCTTACTGTTTAGTTTTATTTTGGCATCTTTTGAGTGACTAAACAATTATTTACATATTGTTTTTTTTTTTTCAGTGTGTTATCTATTTTGTTTTTTTTGATTTGCAGGTATGATTTTTCTACAGTCCTATCATAACTATGCAATTAAAACACTAGCATCCCATCACTATCCTCGTACTAAAGATTCAGTTGGAAAAATTTTAGTTTTCAAATTTATCCTCTCTTGTGGTTATGGTGAAAGACTATGGGTTCCTTTGTAGTGGGTTTAATGTGACAACATTCAGATGAAGAGGTGTGATTTCTGAATCACATAAAGTGTTATAAACCAGTGCTACATCAATAAATGATTATTTTTTAATTCCTCTTTCTCCAGTCATGCAGAATTAACACAGTAGCTAAAGTGTCACAACTGAAAAGTGAAGACAGGTTTACCTAATTTTGTGCTTGAATATTCTTTCATATATTCTTTTTTTTTTATAGAGGCATGCTTTATTTATTTATTTTGTTTGTTTGTTTGTTTGTTTATACAAGCACTGGGTACAGTCAGAAGCGCGGGAGGGTGAGAGAATTCACCAGAGCTAGAGCAGGGAGCAGAACAGGCAGAAGGACCGAAGTACACTGCTGAGGGGAGCAGCGGGCGGCAGGAGAGGTCTGCGCGCCATGTGGGACCCTCCTCTGGTGGCCGGGGAGCAGCCGGGGATCGAACCGGCACTGCAGAGGCTGCGGGCAGCTTCGCAACCCAGCGCTCAACCGCTGCGCCACCAGGGAAGCCCTCTTTCATATATTCTTAAAAATATGAATCTATTTAACAGAGGTGAAAATCAATAGGATCTAGGTTAACTATCAAAGATATGCTGGTACATTATGACTAAGAGATACCTTATTTAAAAGTATTTCTTCAAGCAAGCATTATGCTGTTTGAAATAAACAGTGTTTTTATAGAGAGATAAAAAGTGTTTCAGATGGTGATAAAACTCACAGGCTTATTTAGGCTCCGATTAAATACTTCATTTTCATTATAAACATCATCCTCAGTTGAGAAATGTCCAAAAATCCATGCCATCGGGCCTCCCTGTTGGCGCAGCTGGTAGAGTGCCGCACTGTGAAGCTGCCCGCAGCCTCTGCAGTGCTGGTTCGATTCCCGGCTGACCAGGGAGATGCCCACATGGCGCGGCAGACCTCTCCTGTCTCGCCTTCTGCTCCCCTCAGCATTGTACTTTGGTCCTTCTGCCTGATCTGCTCCCCTCTCTGTCTCTGGTGAATCCTCTCATGCTTCTAGCCTGTACCCCAGCTCTTGTATAAATAAATAAATCTTAAAAAATAAACAAAAAAAACAAAAAAAAAATCCATGTCATGAGAATGCAGACACACACATCCACATGTGTATATGAACATATATCTATGTGACATTTTGATGACTATGATGAAGATGAGGATGAAACAGTTAAAAATTACAATAGAAGTCAGTACTTACTTAGTGATTTAATATGTGCCAGATTTAATCCTTAGCACATTTATATGGATTAATAGGAACCATGTACATTTCAGAAGCTGTTCAACTTCTAAATGTTTAGGTATATAGACAGCTTGGGATTTAAGTGATCATCCCTGCCCAAACTCTGGTTTAGTCAAATATATGAGGCATCTTAGGCTAAAAGGTTAAAAGATATAATGATTTACTCTCCTTGTTCCTAAACTTTGATCACTATAGATTACTTGGTTTTACTTTTACATCTATGAACAATATTGACCAAATTTTTGAGACTAATATAGGAATACTTACTACATGGCCAATATTTTCTCCAAAATTGATAAGGGCAGGAATGTTATTATAAATTTGCAAAAAGCAACATGCTGGTGAGTTGAGACTGCCTAAGTAATCTAACTCACCAACCTCATGTAACTGCACTTTATCAATCAGAGAGACTATGGGTTAAAGTTGTTATAGTTAGTATTATTATCCAATTTATCGTCAAAATTAAGAGAAATGGAGCACTATTAATAAATACAACAGAGAGTACATATAAACAAAGATTATTTGCAGAAACAGGAATTCATTAGCATTCTACTTTTAGACTTTTTACTCCACGCAGAATTGAAAAGAAAGACATAGAGAAGGGTCTGGATTATCAAGTCTAGAATATGAAGGGTTTTTTGTTTTTTTTTAAGGTAAGAATATTGTTTTTCTCAGATTTACATTTTTAAGATCCACAAAAGCAAATATGTTCAAAGTTTATATACATTCATAAAATAGATGAAGAAAAAGTGGAAGGTGCCCACCTCCACACACATACATCAATTCTACATCAAGGGTAAATGCTCTTAGCAGCCTGTTACATATACTTGCAGATATTCTAGACAAGTATGTGTATGTACGTTACTCTATGCTCGTCTTTTGAATGAGAAACAATATTTATATGTTGTATACAATTAATTTGCCTTCTGTAATATGTATCACGGACATTTTCCAAGTGAGAACTTCTAGAGTTAATCATTTTGAAAAACTGCTATAGCCTCTGAAAGTGCATAATACTCTATATTTAATCAGTTTCCACTGACAGGCATTTAAATTATTTCCCATATTTCACTATTATACACCATGGGATCTTTTACTTAGGTAATTTTGCTCTCTCACAAGTATCGCTAGAATTTAAATTCCAAAAAGTGAACTTGTTTCATTGAAAAAGTTAGATACATTAAATATTAGTGATATAATATCAGTAATAACCTATAAATTTCTCATTACAAATGTCATTCTAATTGATAGACCACACCAGTTATAAAAAGCTTGACCTACCAGTCATTATTCACCTATCAAAGGCTATTATACTTTTAAAAAATAACAACCTTATTAGCATAAAATGTGTATGTCACAGAATCCACTCATTTAACATGCACAATTTAGTATATTTTTAATACATTTACATGTAGAAAATGCTCATCACCCTAGAAACAAACCCTGTGTCAATTAGCAATATCTCTAACTTGTGTATTTTGAATCATATCTATCATTACTAAAATTCAAATTGTAAAGAAGTAATACAAAATTTTCTTTAACAAGTAGATATCCAGTTGCCCATCATTATTCTTTTACTTTTGATAGTGTGTGTGTATGTAAATATATATAATTGAATATATATATATAGTTGAACACACACACAAATATATATAGTTGGAAATGACCTCTTTATTCTTTTGTTCTGTGCAATGTAGATTACAGGTCTAGTTATATATGTGTTCATATGTTTAACTGGATTTTCATAGCTTCATCTATGTACTATCTATTCATGTTTCTTAGGTTCTTATACACATTTTTGAATAATGGAGGAAATGTAGATAAGAAAATGTAACACACGATTCTATTGAAAATAAACTATTAAAGTGTCTTAATTTTGAGTAGCTGAGATCATATAGCAGTGCCTTTGAATTTTTACTATGTTTATATTAAACTCCTAGATTTATTTACATAATAAAACCTGCTGTTAAGAAATAACATTACACCAAAATTGAAAAAAAAATGATGTTATTTTAGTTATGATGATATTCTACTTGCTTAATATAATTGGACTCCCTGAAGGCAAGATCTTTAACAGTCAATTTTTTCTATATAACCAATCTGAAAAACTTTATTACCCTCTTAAAAAGATAGTGCATACTTGAGTTTTCAGATTTCAGGGTTTGTAATGTGTATGTGTATTATGGAAAATTATTTTCTCCTGTCTATGGAATTCCACTGCTCACTCCTTCCTCACACACAGAAAGCAAAATCTTCCCCCATTCCTTTGCCAGGTTACTCATTTTGCTTTACAGAATTTCATTCAGTTCTGCATATGTATTATATTTTTTAAGTCCCCTGCATTGGTCAATCATCACAAAATTGTGATCTCTTATGCTTTTGTGATAAGCAATTATTGTGTATTCATTCTACTCCTTTTATATTGCTTTGAAATTGATATTTTCAATTGTTATTCATTTGCCAAAATAATGCTTGCCTTGTTGTTTTCTCCTTAAAATAAAACTTCCAAGGTCCTAAATCATTTTATTTGCCTTTCAAACTGTCTCCTCTGTTTTCTGATGTACTTTCAAAAGGATATGCCTAGAATTTAAAATGTTTTATTCTCCTTATATGGAGCATACAAACACAAAACTTGTTCTTGCTGACTTCTGTTACGTAAAGGAGTTCTGCCTTCCTTTCCTCTCCAAGGATCCTAAGCAGGAGTCTCTTTCAATATTTTTTAAAGCAATAATCAATTGTTATTGTATGAGTTTTGGAATTGCCACTTACTAGCTGTTGTAATTTATTTAGATTGTCTATCTCATCCTTAGTGTGCACATAAATTTCAGCATTCTACCATCCATCTAGCTGATTACTAGGATTATATGAAATAAATGATATATCACACATAGCAAAAAGTGTCTCTTCTTAATGATGAATATCCACTATGGATATTTCAAGTCTACTGTGAATCTTACTCACAGATTTTTGTTTTCAGATATGAGAACAAAAAGTGCACACTTTTAAGAGGGCTATGGTCAGCTCTCAGGGATTAATACTTATATTTGGCTGCCTCTGGAAAACTGACACATAAAATATTTTTCTGAATTATTGAATTAAGAAATTTAATCTCATGAGAGATTAAATAGATAAGAGTGTACATAGGTAAGAAAAAAGCACACATTTGTTTGTTCATTCATTCAGTTATTCATGCATGCATTTGTTCTTCATTCTATTCTATGTTCGTTCATAGCTACAATTTATCTGTTTTTAGGCTAGGCCTTATATATAAATAGATAATGATCAAAAGTGAATCCCTGTTTTATGCAATTCATTGTCTTTTAAAGGGAAAAAATCCTACAAAATTATATCAATAAAAAGTTAGATGATTGCAAACTGAAATGATCTTTGATATGGAAGGCAAATATAAGAAATTAGCAATAGTGAGTGATTGTTCAGATGGTGGCAACTGACATGGCTGAAGAAATGGTCAAGATAAGTTATGGATAAAATCTAAGGAGCATTGTTAAAATATATTGATACTTAATTTGGATTTAACCCAGCATGCTACCAATTGATGACCTTCTATGTACATAAGACTATACTTAATATAGGGAACATAATGTGCTATCAGAGAGAAGCTATATTTTTCTGGGTTTAAATTGATGGCAATTAGTAATTCCTGATTTTTTTTTATTTGGCAGCTAGAAAAGTATGACTAAAAATGTCACAGAAGATAGTTTGTTTGGCAATATTTGAGAGTGTGAATTGGTGAATGTTGACTTCAATACATTTTAGTTTATCTTTATAGAAAGAAGACTCATCTAAGCCTCTGTCCACTGAAAAGGATTAGGTGATGGGAACAACTGAAAAAAATGTTTTGCTCAGCATTAATAAGGAGCTGAGCTTGCTCTCATGTTATTCATCAGTTCTCTCCAGAAAAGAATGCTTCTCCATGCTAGAATCATCCTTACAAAAAGTATTTATGTATTTCCTAAAATGTTTTTTTTTTTTTAAAGATTTATTTACAAGCACTGGGTACAGTCAGAAGCATGGGAGGGTGAGAGAATTTACCAGAGCAGGGAGCAGAACAGGCCGACTAACGAAGTACACTGCTGAAGTGTGGCAAGAGAGGTCTGCGCGCCTTGTGGGACCCTCTCTGGCGCCAGGGATTGAACTGGCACTGCAGAGGCTGCAGGCAGCTTCGCAGCCCAGCACTCAACCGCTGTACCACCCAGGAGGCCCCTAAAATGTGTTTTAAAGGAATCTGTTTTCTTGAGATGTTCTTAAGTGGCTAATTAATTTGGTAATTTCTGCATGTTTATCCACTCCTTAGAGGTTCCTGTGCATTCATATATCAAAGACCATGAAAACTCCTGCAGTATAAGAAACTTGTTTATGAAACCCAGTGTTTCCCCCCAAGAGGATTATTTCATTCACTTAATGCCTATGAATTATCTACTGAAACTAATGTCCCTTGAAACATGCTGAGAAATGTGATTTTAACTCTAAAGTATAAATTACTTCCTTTTGCATTTTCAATTAGCCATCAGATTTTCATGAAAGGAAACTTTTATACTTCCTCAACAAAAGCAAAATGCCCACAGTGACTATGAATGGAGGATTGAGACATATTTTCAATAACAGTCACTTTGAGAAACCTCCACAAACACATCTAACAAGGAACGGAAGTCCAACCCTGATGAATTTGCAATTTCCTGCTTGTCAGGATGCTGTTCTCTATGGTCACAAACCCAAATCCTCTAGCAATACTAATTATAAGCTGCACTCTATTCAGCTCTATTTGTATTCTGAGCTTTGTGTTTGAAAGATTTTTAAGACTTCGCTGAGAAAATTTGAAAGTTATAAAGAAGAGCGAAGCATTGGCAAAGAAAATGAGGAAATGACCCAGAAGCTGACTGTCAAGTGACCCAATTTGTAAGAAAAGAAGAGCATAGTCAGTGTAAGTTTCAATTTTCTCAAGGCTGGATTAAGTGGCGTTTGTGTAGGGAGGGTGAGAACTGAAAAATAAAGGTACTGAAAGAACAGAAATATTTCCAGAAGGTGTCAGCAAATTACTAGTCAGTATGAAATTACTATGGCCTGAAATGTGCAAAAATCTACCCAGATAAACATATGAAATGTGCAAACTATTTTAATAAGCACCTTTGAACAAATATATGATTAAAATCAGTTTTTTCTTACCATCCATTTAGTAATTCATTACAATATCTATTTTTGAAAGAAGTCCTAAGTATTGTCTTTTCTTTTTTTAGTAAAGAATACTAAGATATATTTGCTTCTTTTCTAGAAAAGAAACCATACTGAGGAAGGAAAATATACTATCCTCAGATTGTATTGCTCACCATCTATTTGTCAATTATGCTTGCTTCCAACCCTCCACCCCATGCCTTCATTAAAGAAAAGAAAATTGGCACTCAGAATCCCAAATGTGATGAGAGTTAAGTTTGTGATCACTACTGACTCACTGCTTTTATTACAATATAGATTTTTTAAAAATAACAGAATCCCCTTCCCCATAGACTTTAGCTATCAGCAAAAATCTCTGTGATTAACATTCCTGGATTCAAGTGAGTTAGATGAAGTCATGTTAAAGATCACTTAGAGCAGTGCAGAACTCCACCTTTAAGACACAATGGGGTCCCTTGAAATATATCTGATTATAGCTGCATTATAATGGAAAAGAAAGGGAACAAGGGGACTCTTTGATGGAGAGGTCCACCCAGTATTCCTAAAAAGATCAAAGTAAGGTCTAGCATAGAGGGAAAAGAAAACAATTTTGACAGATCCTTAAGTAGAAATAATGTCCAGGTTAATTACTAGCTTCTAATACATCATAGTAACTACCAAGTACTAGCAAGTTTTAAAAAAGGCTGACTGAATGTTTTTTAAGCATAAGATACTTTTAAAAAATCACATAAAACATAGTCAAATGTAAACAAAAATGTGGTTTGTGATCATAGACCATGGAGTCCAAAATAAGCACAGAAAGGTAAGGACTTAATATTTCTTAAGTTGACTTTTGGCATTACCTTTTCTCAACATAAAACAGTGGAGAAGTGGATTAGAACTGTATCCCTAAACAGAAGTTACACCTCCTGCTTGAAACATTAACTATAACTGACCATTGTCTCACATCTGAATGAAACAGATTACTGTTGGAAATGGTGTGCTAGATCCAGAAGTGTTAACATGAATGTGCAAGCATTTTTTTTAATGGCCTGGTATCCTGAGTTGCATAAATGATTAATTGGTGCTAATTGACTTTTATCTTTGGAGTCCTGAATAAAATGAAGCATTTCACAGCAGAAGTACTTTTAGGAAGCACAAAAATGGATGGATATGTCCCTTAAAACCACATTCATCGTATATTAAAAACATACAGAAAAGGGCCTCCCTGGTGGCACAGCGGTTGAGCGCTGGGTTGCGAAGCTGCCCACAGCCTCTGCAGCACTGGTTCGATCCCTGGCTGCTCCGTGGCCACCGGAGGGAGGTCCCACATGGCGTGCAGAACTCTCCTGCTGCGCCCACTGCTCCCCTCAGCAGTATATTTCTTCGTCAGTCTGCCTGTTCTGTTCCCTGCTCTGGCTCTGGTGAATTCTCTCACCCTCCCGTGCTTCTGACTGTACCCAGTGCTTGTATAAATAAAAAAATAAATAAATATGTATATATAAAAAAAAACAGAGAAAAACAAAGAAAGGGGTGAGGGAGTGAAGGAGGGAGACAGAGAAGGAGGAAAGCAGAGGGGGCAGGAAGAAAGAAGGAAATAGCATTTAAATGAAAAATATTAGATTGGCACTATGGATTTGGAAATATGTTCGCAGCATCATTTCCAGAAATGCCTTTTCCCCATGAAACATTTGATGTTTTAACACTAAAGCAAAAAATATTAAAAAAAAAAAAAATACCTGGGCTTCCCTGGTGGCACAAGGGGTTAAGTCTCAGCACTATGAAGCTATCCATAGCCAGTGCAGCACTAGTTTGATCCCCAGGCAGGGAGGTGACCCACATGGCGCAGCAGACCTCTCCTGTCTCACCACTGCTCCCCTCAGAATGTATTTAAGTAGATCTGCCTGTTCTGTCCCCCACTCTGTCTCTGGTGACTCCTCTCACCCTCCTGTACCCCTGGCCTACACCCTAGCTCTTGTATGCATAAATAAATTTTTAAAAAAGAACATACATGGAAGATTTATGATAGAAAAGGGGAAAGGGAAAAAAAAGGCAAAAGCAAAAACAAAAAGCATTGTTTGAGATAGCCATTACTTAACAGGCAAAGCTGTCAGAAAAATTGAGAAGACATAAATAGTAGTTGGATAGTCATGGTCCTGGACATGGTGGTACCCATTAGTGGGTAAAAACATCTTTGCCCACTTTTCTAATTTTTCCCTCACCCTTTTCCCAATCCTCACCTGTAACCTGTTTTTGGTAATGGGTATGAAGAAATGGCAGACCAAATCTAATTGCTGTGTCATTTACCTTTAGTATATTTCCCTAGGCATCAGTCAGAATTTACTGAGGACAACTGATAGTAGTGATGATTGAGTAGATTAGTCAAGAGATTAACAATCTCAATCTTCAAATGAATACCAGTATATCCTTCATAGCCTACTAGTCAAATATTGAGATATACCATTTGTTCCTCCCTTGCAATGACATTTTGACATTTGTTTAACTTCATTCTTAGGTCCCTTATTTGAAGAACTGTAGTATCTATATTTAAAGTTTTTTTTTTTTTTTTTTAAGATTTATTTACTTATGCAAGCACTGGGTACAGTCAGAAGTGCGGGAGGGTGAGAGAGTTCACCAAAACCAGATCAGGGAACAGAACAGGCGGACCGACTAAATACACTGCTGACGAGAGCAGCGGGCACAGCAGAAGAGGTCTGTCACGCCATGTGGGACCCTCGCTGGCAGCCGGGGATCAAACCAGCACTGCAGAGGCTGCGGGCAGCTTCGCAGCCCAGCACTCAACCACTGCGCCACCAGGTGAGGCCCTATATTTAAAGTTTTGTGAGGATTAAATGTGGCAATTAATGAAAAGTTCTTAGCACAGTATGTCCAGTAAAAATAATCCAATTCATTCACTTTGAAAAAATGAAATTATAGACTCACATGTAGTTGTTAGGAAAAAAAGAGTAGTCATATTTTCTTTTTCCAGTTGCTTCCAGTGGCAACATTTTACAAGACTGTAGTATAATATCACACCACTCAGGATAGACTATTGATGTTGTTAGATACAGGATATCTTCATCACCACAAAAACCCTTTGCTTAGCTTTGTCCTCTCCAGTTTCATACATATTGTCACATACTGCAAGAGTTTATCTTGCCACTTCTCTGTTCTTGGACACAGCATATATATCCCTTCAAATTAGAATTTTTGCACTCTTTGAACAGAGAGCTAAGAGTGAAATTGTTGGATTTTGTGGTAGCTTTAAATTGCATAGATTTAGAAACCTCCATCCAAACTGTTTTCCAAAAGGACTGAACCAGTCTACGTTTTCTACCAACAGCGTAAGAGGGTTCCTTTCTCTCCTGATCCTTATCAACACTTGTATTTTCTGGTCTTTTGACATGGGTGATACTCAAAGGCATGAGATGGTGTCTCACTGTAGATTTGATTGGCATTTCCCCAAATATAAGCAATGCTGAACATTTTTCCATGTGCCTGTAGCCAACTGTATGTCTTTGAGAAGTGCCTATTTGCTTTTTTGACCATTTTTTTGATTAGGTTTTCTTTTTGTTGCATTGTATGAGTTATTTATAGATCTGGGATATCAGCACCTTGTCAGATATAAGGAGTGAATGTATTTTCTCCTTTGCAGTGGCATATCTTTTTTGTTTTAACAATAGCTTCTTTTGCTGTGCAGAAGCTTTTAAGCTTAATGTAGTCGCAGTTGTTTATGTTTATGTTCTCTTTTGTTTCTCTTACTGTTGGAGGAGAGTCCACAAGACATCATTGAAGTCTATTCTGTGGGACAGTTTTATTTATGTTTTCTTCTAGATATTTTATGGTTTCAGGTCTTACATCCAAATCTTTCTATTTAATTTTCTTTTTATTTATATACATAATTATATAATTGTTCATTTTAAACAATGTTTGTTTTTCCCACCTCAGGTGTAGTTCCCATAGAATTTCCTTCACCAATGCACCCATGTACCATCACCACAGTCCCCTGATGTCTCATACATCCAAATCTTCAATCCTTTTTTTATTTAATTTTTTATATGGTGTGTGATAGAGGACTAGTTTCATTCTATTTCATGTGATTGTCCTGTTGCCCCAGCATCATTTATTGAAGAAAGATTTATTTTTTCCACTGTATACTCTTGGCTCCTTTGTCATAGATTAATATTTCATACAAGCACGGGCTTACTTACTTCTGGGGTTTCAATTATATTCCATGCTCAGTATGTCTGTTCCCCCCACCCCGACCACATTGTTTTGATTACTACAGCTATGTAGTATAATTTGAAGTATGGTAGTGTGTTACCACCATAACCTTTAGTCATACATACAAATAATTCTCTAGAGACATGCATTCACATATACTATATGCATATATCTATATACATTTAAGTAAATTTAAATCATAAATAAATTAGAATAAAAGTACTTGTTGAGTTACTTAAAAGAGAATAAGGGTATAGCTCAGGAATAATAAAGTTAATTGAACATAACAGTTCCTTCAAATTTGACATTTACATAATTCTTAAAATGACATCATCACAACATCATGTCAAATCACAGGAAATTGGTAAGATTTGTGTCAGCTTCTCTACAGCAGAGATTATTAGTTAGTGAAGGTCTCATGTGCAAATACAGGTTATTAATAAAAGGAATACTTAGCAAAGACAGAGAGTGGATTGAACCTTATTCAAGGACACTGTCACTCTACCTGTTTAAAGACCTGAGGCTTATTTATTAACTTTGAAAACTGTAGATTATCCAGTCACATGTTTGCAATTCAATGATTTTTGATATCAGGACATGATAACATCAAAAAAGAGTGATGTGTAACCTTGTTTAAGTCTCTAAATTGAAAGAATTGATTTAAATTACTTGATATCGAAGGCCAGAACATTCATATTCCTCTCACTGCCCTCTCACACCATCCCCATTCATCTTAATTTTTAAAAACTCTTATTCAGTACTTAATAATTAAATGAATCAATTTAGTTGGTTGTAACTGTGTTCCTTCACAGATGCTGGGGCAAGGAACCTGAAAGTGTTTATTGACTAAAGTAAAACAATATTGTCATTGCTCAGTAAAAATAGCATTTCTGTGGTTTATAGTGGATTTCAGAGAAACTCTAATGGATTTGAACTCTGAGTTAGAAAGAAGAAAAATTATAAGAGCACCTTTTTAACTGGATGTCGTAGAACTTAATAGAATAGAATCTTTCTAAGGAATAGCTCTTGTCTACAAAGGAAAACTCTGGCTTCCCAAATGTTTCCTCACAGCTTAAATTCTCATAACATTTAATAATGTCGTCCTTATAATTCTGCCATGCATATTTAACATGACTCATGTTATATCACATTGAGTGTCCAGCAGAAGAGATCAGGAGTTGTAACTTGAATTGCAATGCAATATTCAGAATATAAAACCATATTTCATTTTTATATTATTATTTTTTATAATGTAGCATTTAACAATTTTATCACTTAGCATAAAATTATTAAACTGGCCATCTCAATTTCTGAAGCACTTCCAGAATCCAAAAATATTAATTTGAGAACTAGACTTTTATCCCATATCAGCATCTGTCCCACATCTTTATTTGTTTAAATTAAATTCTGACTTACTCATGAGACAAAAGAGTGGACTATCATTCAATGTTTTACTGTCCTTGTGACTTACCTGAACTCTGGATTTTAAGGATGCATGACATAGGGATAATATATCAAGAAATCTTTATTTTGCATTGTGTGAAAAATAAAAAAAATAGTATTTTCACTTTTACCTAATGTTTTATGTTTCAATGCTGCTAATGCCTAAGATTAAAGATATTTCATTGGTGTCAGAGTTAATATATTAGGAAGTAATGATACAGGCTTGCAATAAAGTCAAGTTTATTGAATCTTCACCTACCCAGAGAGATTAGATGGGACCTCAATTAAAGTAATGTTGTTATCTTCCATGGCTCATTTACCTGTGAATACTGGTTAGAGGGACCTGATTTAGAGTTAACTAGGCAATCTAAATTCTATAACCTGACAAAATGAGATCTGTTATCAGTATTTGCAGAATAACAGATTCTTATGTGTGAATTAACACATTAAAATGTTTTAATCAATTTGATATTTATATGAACTAAAATGTATTAATATATTTGCTAAATGCCATTAAGCTCAAAATAGATAACTGCTAAGTGAAAATTTATATAAAATGTTAATGATATTATTGAGCAGTTTTTTCCCAGTGGTGTTTTCCTGTATTTTGCTATTTACAATGCTCTGAAAATAAAATATCATTATTTTAAATATTAAATGTTATTTTAAATTTAAAAACATTACTTCTTCAAATTCCAAATTTGATGAGTTTGAGCATAATCTAAAGAAACATAAAATGTGGAGAATACATAGATTTCTTAAGCTACAAAACAATTATAACAGCATAATATAATTCTGTGTCAAAGATATTCTCACTGTAGCATTAGATGTTGATTAGAATAACTTGTCAAGGACTATTTTTTAAAGAAAATGAGATGGGATATTTCTGAATCATCAAGTATAGATTGGTGGAGGGAAATTTGAGAGAAGACCTTCAGGTTGAAATTAATATGTGAATAAAGGAAACAGGGTGGAAAATACAGTATGTTGTACATGAATGGGGGTGTGTGCATCATAAAAGTATCTAAGCATAGAATTTAGGAATAGGAAGATTATATGTTTTTTTTTTATATATAGAGGCATGTTTTCTTTCTTTCTTTCTTTATTTGTTTTTTTTTTTTTTTGTTGTTGTTGTTTATACATGCACTGGGTACAGTCAGAAGCGCGGGAGGGTGAGAGAATTCACCAGAGCCAGAGTGGAGAACAGAGCAGGCAGAAGGACCGAAGTACACTGCTGAGGGGAGCAGCGGGCGGCAGGAGAGGTCTGCGCGCCATGTGGGACCCTCCTCTGGTGGCCGGGGAGCAGCCGGGGATCGAACCGGCGCCGGAGAGGCCGCGGGCAGCTTCGCAACCCAGCGCTCAACCGCTGCGCCACCGGGGAGGCCCGAAGATTATATGTTTGAAAGTGTCTTTACTAACTCTACTTTTGAATCATAAATATAGAATATCTTTACAATGTAAATCTTGCTTTAATCTACCACATCATATATACTTGAATTGCATCAAGGCTAAAAAGCCAACAAAGAAGTACTAAGAACTTCTTTTTATCAAAAGGATAAATGTGTTGTTCTATCAATATTTTTCACACCTTTTCCTAAAGCCAACATAAAACACTTTAGGACTGGGAACAGGATTTATATGTCACAACAAATGCAGACAAGTTGACAATTTACCAAACTATCTATTTATACTACATTTGGGCTTAGCTTTTGACATTGAGTTATGCAAGACACAAAGAAGCCAAAGACTGACATATTGCCCTCAAAGGGCTTTCAGACAAACCAAGGAGTCTCTTCCTTGCTCAGGGCCTACTTACCGATGACCTTAACACGCTGTGCTGCTATATTCCTATCTTTGCATTGTATATCAGGTGAATGAAACAGATTTTGCTACTTTTATGATAACAAAAATAATAGCAAATGAGAGACCTACAGAGTCAGGTTTTAGAATTAGTTTAACAAAATCATACCAGTATTTATGACTATTATTATTCCCTGTCTTCTGACAAAAACTGTTATAAATTCTGAGATTGAAGGCATAAGTATTAAAGAAGATGCATACTGCTGTGTAAACAACAGGGAGCAACAAGTTGGCCCATGTCTTTCTTCCACTGCATGTTCTTTAATGTTCTCCCAACAGGTATTATATCCTCACGATTAAATTAACTATCTGTACATACTTGAAAAGCTCTAAGCAGGTATTCTTAACTATTTAACTATTCGAAACAGATTCCTCTGCAGTATCTAATTTATTTTATTTCATTTCCAGTATTTCATTTGGTGATGATCACAAATCAGTGGTCAAAAATGTGCATGTCAACTACAAGACACTTTTAACACCATTTCTCCAGAAACATATTTTATGACACTGGAGTCTTGAAATCATAGCTTTGCGGGCTTAAGGGATGTATCATATCCAAAAGGGAAATCTGAGTAGCTAAAGAAAGGCACCATCTGTTTTGAATTGCAAAACAGCTGCTCCCTCATTGCGATCTGCTTTACTGGAACTAGAGTTATTAAACTTGTAATTCCAAATATATCTATATGTAATTAAATGAAATGTGGGGATTACTATGAAAGTTGTCTCATTACTTTTGAAAAGCAAGTTGGGCAAAGACAAGTTGATTCATTATGTAGGCATAATACAAACTACAAGGTTCAAAACCAACTTTTCTTTCTTTCCCTTGAAATGTTATCCTTTTCTCCCTCCTGAAAGGCACTGCCTTAGAGACTGTTCACCTAGAGCCCTTTCATTGTTCTTAAATCCTCAAGTATAATTACAATGTTATAGAATAGTCTGCTGACTTAAAGGCTTATAGAAAATGGCCGTGCCCGGGGCCTCCTTGGTGGTGCAGGCGGTTGAGCGCCACACTGTGAAGCTGTCCAAAGCCTCTGTGGTGCAGGTTCGATTCCGGCCTGCCTGGGAGAAACCCACATGGCACAGCAGATCTCTCCTGTCTCTCCTGCTGCTCCCCTCAGCGGTGTATTTCATCAGTCTGCCTGTTCTGTTCCCTGTTCTGTCTCTAGTGAATCCTCTCACCCTCCCATGCATCTAGCCTGTACCCCAGTTCTTGTATAAATAAATAAATCTGTAAAAAAAAAATGGCAGTGCCCATTCACAGAGATCTTAATTATAGAAACACACACCTAGGGAAGTAAAACCTTCTGACTACTTCCAACATTGTTTCTCTTTCCTCTACAACTACAGAGTGGCCAATTGTGATATAGACTGAGCTGGTATATCCACTGTTTTGACTTGATTGCAATTCTAGAACACCTTTGGTAGTGTTTGCCATAAGCACCAAGTCAAATATAAAAGTATCTGGAACTCCAGCAATCTTTGAGAAAAATATACCCAGTGATATAACACAAGCTCAGAAACAAAAACTTCTATAGGTAGCTCAAGAGATTAGTTTAATTACAAGTGTTTGATAAGCTATTCTGATGATGAGAATTGCCATGAACCAAGTGGAGAGATAACCATCCAATGTCCTGAAGAAGAGGGTGGCCCCCAAAATATCCTGGTGATACCCACTCATCGAGAAGACAAGTAGCTATTTTAGAAGTGAGATGTGAAAGCAAGAATAAGAGGACGAGGTGTATATAAAACTCTCCTTCAAGGTGATCTAAAAATAATATAAGGAAGGCCAAATATACCTACAGTTATAACTAAGAAAACATATGAATTATTCAGGCTGAGGGCTAGGAAAAAAGAATATTTTCTTTTACTGACCCAAAGCAGAGATGTTATTGTGATGAACAACCTACTATTTAGATGCTATTCAATAAACAGAATTTGGGCAATTAAGTCGTACTATGTATTGAATGACTCATCCCTTAACCAGGACAGCCCTTCTTCCTACTCCCAATGAAAGCTCATTTGGATTGTGGTAAAAAGCCCAGGTCCTTAACATTTTTGCTCAAAGACAGACATGGGTCTAAAACCTACCTGAACCACTGATGAACTGTAAAATTCGTAAAATTAAACTTCCTTATGTTTCAGTTTCTTCATCAGTGAGATGAGAGTGATAAAAAATAATCTATGTTATGAAGATGCAAGAGAATAGAGTTTACCTAAAACCTAAGAATTTTGATGTTATTGTTTGAATTACCTGATCATTATGTGGCCACCCATGTGTATTTCCCTGCAGAGGAGTAATCCCATGATGGAAAAACATTAGTATGTATTCCCAGTGAGATTTTATTTCTCCTCAATATCATTACTGGAAGTTTAGTTTACATATTGAAGGACTCTTACAAGTTTAGTTAATTAGTTTTCTATGGATTTGATTCATTTTGAGATACTGACAAAAGCCAAAATTCTGAGCATTCAATTGTATGCTTGATGATTATCCAATCACAAGATTCCCTAACTCTGGCCTGGTCCTGGACCAGAATATACATTTGTCTATGCATCATTGTACCATACCTCTTCTCAAAAGGAATAACGAACACAAGAAAATATGGCCAAGAGGCAAGATTATACTTTCTAGTCCCCTTTCTATTAGGAAAAGTTCTATTAGCTATTAGCCAACAACTTATTGAATTTTAAGTTTATTTATAAGACTCTTCTGTGCAAGTTTAATAATTTTGCAAACTTTTGTTATATGTAATCTCCTAAATAGGAACACACAGAAATAACACCTGATTTCTACAGCAATGAGAACCTAGAAGTGATGTTCAAGTGTAATCATAGACACAAATATCTGTTTCGCTCATTTTTCAATTCTATCTTCCCTTCATGTTGACAACAGTTCCATTTCCAAACATTCCTTTCGGTCATACACTATTGAGTTTTAGAGTAGATAGCAACATTTTTGTAAACTGTGATTCATTTAATTCTGTTGTATTCATTTATATATTTAAATATTCATTTAATTCCATTGCATCTCAACAGCTGTCTTTTCATCAGATTTCTCCTTGTGAGAGCCAAATTTTCAAAATCCTCCCATTCAAATGCTTCAAAATTAAAGATCTTAAATTTTATAGATTTAATAAATTGCTATACTACTTTAGAAATCACAAAACTATGAAGCTTCTGAAATCAGATGACAAACTAAGGAAACTAAAGAAATCAGGTAAAAATAGTGAAGCATTTTTAACTGCCTAATAACAATACTTGCCACTGCTATTGGTATACTGAGTTAGTAGAAAGGAATAAGATATATTTCGGGTCTGAGCTGTCAATATTTTCACATTTAAAGCTTGACTGAAATGAACATTTCCCTGATAATTGTATTCACTTACAAACTGAAAACAGATAAAAATATTTTCCTGAAAAAATGCAGTTGTTCCTTTCTATTTTTTATAAAGTACATATTGTTATTATAAATTAATGATATTGAGGAGAAATACTTTACTAAAATCTGATGTACATCTCTGCATATCAAAACAATAGACAAATGCATTTGCAAGAAAACTGAGACATGAGAATACAACAAATTTCAATATGTGAGTGAAACTGTGTCACTTCAGCTGTATCTGGTGGATGCAAAAACTTCTGCCCTAAGGACTTTCACATAGACTGTTTTAGAGGGCAAATTTATAGATAGGTCCTTCTGTTCATAGTCCAATCCCAATTCTGGAAGTCTCATGTAACCCTTCTTCAATTTTGTGTTTAATAGACTTAGTCACAAAGTGTCATGAATATATAAAAACAATAAAACCTTGAAAGCATCTTCCATTCAAATCATTGCCATTCTCCCTAAATCTACATCTAATTTCCTAGACCTTCTCAGATTACATATTATAATATTCTTCAACGAAGTGAGGGTCTCTCCAAAACTCAAGACTCTCAGAATAAAGTACTGGAGTATTTGAGGAGTTATGTTAGCAGTCCTTAGGGACAATTTTAGTTCAACTACAAACAAAGAGAAGAGGGTGAGATGACTCTGAAACCAAACTAGTTCAAGAAGTGACTCTCTAGTAACTGACTAGCTCTGAACTGTGACTAGCTTTGAACTAAAAACAATTAGTGGAAAGGTCTGGAAGAGAACAACTCAACAGATTTGCATTAAGATCCCATATCATCCCATGATGTTTCAATCAACTTATTATTCATTCTTACAACTATATCATGGACACTCAATAAACATACCCTTTAATCATTTGTAGAAAATTTCTCTTAAATTTGTTTTAAGGAGGAAGCATATACTGCACTCTCCTCTAATCAAGGACATGACACTATCCTTAAGTTTTCTCGAGTTAAATCACCTCTTCTCTCAAACTATCATCATTTATTCTTTTTTTAATGATTTATTAATGCATACAGAACTGGGGTGCAGGGGGAGAGGATTCACCAGAGACAGAGTGGGGAACAAAACAGGCAGACTGACTGAAATACACTGCTGAGGGGAGTGGGTGGGGTGGGGGACGGGTAGACAGGATAGGTCTGCTGTGCCATGTGGGTTAGCTCCCTGGCTGGCTGGGGATCCAACTCATCCTGCAGTGACTAATGATCTCTTGATAGTGCTGTGTCTTTAAGAATCAAATTCTCATCCAATTAAGGTAGTTGGGAGGTGGGGGTTACTTTGCCACAGCTCGAAGGAAGTCAGGAGGGAGTAAGAGATGAAGGAAGATTGTTTATTTGATCAGGGTCTCAGCTAAGGAACACTTACTTATTCTGAATCCATTCTCCCTGTGTCACTATACTCTCAGTTTCACTATGAATAAGAGACTCACCATCACCAGCTTATTCTAGTTCTCTTTCTTCCAGTTTGTGTTGTATTTACTTTTATGGCCAGAAAACACAGTACAAAACAAAACACAACCTTTAATAGTCATTCTCTGCATTCAGTGGAGGATTTCTCTACCACTGATGCAGGCCCCTCTCCGCAAACTCTAGCCCAATGTCAATGATGCACCACAGGCATCTTCTATGGTAACTGTGTTCACCACTTAACTTTAAACTATTCTATTCTCCAAAGGTCTTCCCCCACCATCCCCCATGTGCTCTTTACAAAACTCAGCTGAGCAATCTTTACTATACTTGCAGAATGCACTAAACTTCACACACCAAAACACTAAATCAATTCCACTCTCACTTGGTCTTCCACTTAGCAACTATCTGGCAACTCTTATTTTCCCAGCCTATAACCTTTTCATTGCTCCTTTGGGGTAAATACTCTCCACATTCAACATCTGACAGGTTACAGGTAGACAAAAGCTGGTGATTTCCTGAAAGAGCAATTCACACACACACACATTCTGTCAAAATTTAGTCTTTACTTGATACTAACAGGATTCACTGACTGATATTCCATGATAAAACCTAGACTTCAGAATTATGGACTAGGGTTCAAATTCTTCCCTGAAACTTACAGTAATTATATAGTTTTCTTTCCATGTAAATGTTTCTAGCTGAGACATGATGAAATCTTTTGTAGACTTGAAAACAGCAAAAGTGAAAAAGTAAGTTATATCTTGTTTAAGGTAGTATAATTTTTATGATTTTTATTCAGCATATTATCAAATATAATTTTCATTCTTTTATCATTAAGAGAAGTTTGTGGTGTTGGCTTGTCTTCATTGCTTGAAAGAAAACCATGTTAATATCAGCTTCTCTTTTGTTAAATAAAACAATAAGCAAAGAGACTGAGAATAAAATTATGTGAGATAGGATAAACTATTAGAACCAGAAAGCACCTGTTTTGACAAATCAAGCTGTATTTATTATATAAAAACTAATGTTGAAATGTGTGGTGTTAGAAAGGAAGTAAGAATTCAGTCACTGTGGATTCTTTAGCATTTACATTTATGTTAAAGAATAATGTACACTTTAAAATAACCACCCACATTCATATTCATTTTTTTTTTTTTTCAGAACACTATAGGAACCCCATGCTTATGACCTCTTTTGAGGTTTAAGAAAAGATTGATGTTGGATTGGCAATAAAACATATAATGGAAGTATTGGTATATACTTTTTATTTTTCCTTTTGTATTGATTATGCTATTACATAGTAGTATCTGTGCCTCTCTGGTGGCACAAGGGTTAAATTGTCCGCACTATCAAGCTATCACCAGCCATGGCAGCATGAATTTGACACACACACACCCCCCCCCCCCCGCCCCGGCCAGGGAGGTGATCCACAAGGCACAGCAGACCTCTCCTGTCTCACCTGCTGCTCCCCTCAGCTGTATATTTCAGTTGATCTGCCTGCTCTGATCCCCATTCTGTCTCTGGTGAATCCTCTCACCCCCTGCACCTCTGGCCTAGACCCAAGTTCTTGTATGCATAAATAAATAATCTTCAAAAAAATAAATGAATGAATAAATAATAGTATCACTCTTGACAATGTCCAAGAGCTTCACTTTATACATTCATCAAATGAAGGCTTGAAGTAGAAACTAAAAACCCACTGGAACCCAAGATGTAATGACTCTAAGTATGTTTTAATGTTCATATCACAAATACTTGGCCATCATCACTGGCTTTCTTACTGTAACTACCACATATCCAGTAGCCCTACATGGGCATAAAGGCAAAGACTGCCACAGAGCAGAGAGCTGAAAAGAGCCCCCCATGTCACATTAGGCACAGTGCAGGAAGTCTGTGATCCTTTTAGAGATAAACAAGCATCTCTAAATTTCTTTTAAAATAAAAAAAAAATTGTTTAAGTATATCTGATATTAACATATCCATCTTTATATCAGTGCAGCCACAAAATATTATTTATTTCTGTATATGTCAGTGTGTGTAGTTGAAAGGGGAAAAGTACCTTAGGCCTACAAAATTTATAATGTAGCCCTACTTGCTGATCATGGAAAATCATCCAGTCCTGCATTCCCTATGTTATGTGAGGAATAAGTAAATTATATCTTGTTTAAGGTAGTACAATTTGGAGTTCTTTGAGCATACCAAGAAATTGAATATTAGCTGATTAACATGGTAAGACTTACAGAGAGATGCTCACGTTGGCTTAGGGAAGATACACAGAAGGCCCAAACCATGTGTGACAATATAAGTCATGCATGGGGTATACAACACCACATTTAACTCCAACTGGCTGGCAGCTTCTGACTCATCTTTCCCCAAAAATCTAACCAGGTTGCTTTTAGTCACTAGACAGTTGGTTCTTTTTTTTTTTTTTTTTTTTCCAGAGGCACAGGAGCCAGCCACTATGCTGCATGCTGTGTTCCCCAAAATTCACATCATGAAACCCTAACCCACTAAGGGGTGGTTAAGGAGGTGGGCCCTTTGAGAAGTAATTAGGCCATGAGGGTAGAGCTTCTTAATGAGCTTAGTGCCCTTAGAAGAATTGACAAACTTAATGTATTATTTATGTATGTTGTTATTTATAATGCTACACAAGCAAAGCATGTAAATAGGCATTATAATCCAATGTTACTTCAATTAAAATAGGAGAACTACTTTAATAGTGGAATGAGATGAATGCAAAATAAAATTATCTCACAATCATGCAAGGGGAAGACCTCAGTTTGAAAACCAGAAATCATGCTTGTACTAAATATTGGCTCAGCTTGCACCTTGATATTGGACTTCCCAGTGCCCAAAACTGAATAATAAAAATTTGTTGCTTAAAGTACCATATCTATGTTGCTTTGTTATAGCAGCCCAAGTAGATTAAAATGGCACAACTCTGCTCCTTTATATTACAACTTTCTAGGTAAGTTTGTTGCTGTAAAAGCATAACTCTGAATTCTGGGTCTGGGCCACCTAACTGTGTAGCTAATGATTTCCTCATTTATAAAAAGACAATTCTATTAATTGGTATATAAAGTGATGCAGAAATGTATGAGCATGTGTAATAGTTGAGATTTCAATTCTATAAAAATATCAGATGAAATGTCTACCTCATTCAATGCCACCTCCACTTCAAGTTTATCCATAAGACTGTCTTTAATATAATGTCACTTCAGTAAAATAGCATGTAGGAGAAATGCCTCCTTATTTTTCAGGTTCAATTCTCTTTAAAGAGGAAAGTGGACATGCAGGAATCACTGTGCTGATGAATGGAACCAAGATAATAATAGTGTTACTAAATAAAGCCTATTTTTAAGGAAACATTCTCAGAAAATGGTTTATATATATGTTAAAATTGTTTATGCACTCTCTATATGTTATATATTATATATATACATGCATATATAGCTATACATATATATATAGTTCTCTCTGTAATTATTTTGATATGAAATCAAGTCTTGCTCTTAGAAAGCAATTCTAAGGGGCATGTGTCAAAATGAATCCCTCATATCTAGAACAGAAATATGAAGGTAACAGTACTTCGCACTTCACACTGCCATCTTCTGACTGTCAATGGAAGTGCAGTTCCAGGAAAATAGCAGTACCTAAAATTCCTAAGGAAAATCAGGTTGCTATTAATAATTATTATTTGCTCAGGCTTCAAGAAAGACTCATTTGAAATTATGAGTCTGTTGCCTTTGATATCTGCAAAAGTAAAGGTGACACTAAGTCATGTTGTGAGGTTTGGGGCATAGAAAAAGAGGCATAAAACTCCCATGCACTGGACCCCTGGTTCATGTCTCCATGTGGGTGTATACACAAGACTATTGTTCGCATGATCTTCAACAACTCCTTTGTTTCCCAAATGCCTGGACACCACACATTTTTCTGTTAAGACTTATTGTGTGACGATCCCCACCTGAGGCTGATACCTATGAAATCAAGTATTCAGTTCTATATCTACATTTTAATTTTGTATCTTTAGATATAACTTCTCTAATCCTTAAAGTGTGATGTACTGTAATGAACTATAGAAAAGTAATCTTAGGGTAAGTTGTAGTACAATTCTTACATATGGAAAACAAGCAATAACCTTAATAATTATAAATTTAAAAGCAGTCAAAGTAAGAGTCCAATCACCTGGGAGCTGAGACAGCTACCTGGAATCACACAGGTAAGAAAGTGCCGGCCTGCAATTAGGACTTAGATCAGTATGGTTCCTACCACATGTCCCCAAGTCCCACACATAAAATTTAGGCACCATTTAAGGCCAGGCAATAGAACATCACATTTCTTAGTTTTCTTTCACAATAGAAAAATAAGATACATTATATTTTCAGATACAACTTTTTAGAAAGGATCTTCTGTCACCTTAGCTGTGCACTTAGGTATACCTGAGTAGAAGCTACAATTTTCATTCTTCCTGTCACTTGTATAAGTCAGAACCCATGAAGGGGACTGCAGAAAGATAAAGATTTAGGGTCATTAGCATGCTTTACCTTATATTCTAGGAGGTATGAATGCACAGAGATTAAGAACATGGGCTCCAAGGATAGCTAGTGTTTGAATTTAAACTGTACTGCTTGCCTGTTTATAATGCTGGGAAAGTAATCTAAGCCCTACGTGCCTTAGTTTCCACATGCATAAAATGGGAGACATATTAGTAATGACCTCTCACATTTATTGTCAGGATCAGCCTGGTTTAAGGTGGTATATAATTTCTAGCATCTTTTGTTATATGGATTTTGAATGGATTTGTTTGTATATATTGTGAAATGATTACTGCAATGAATCATCATTAAATTATATGTTTCTTCCAGAAGAACTAACTGATCATGGCTGAGAGGAAAACAATGAGGCAAACTGACTGGCATGGCTATACATTCTGTTTAATCCAGAAAAATAATTCAAAATATGCTTTTCCCCTTTATAAAGAAAAATAACCAAAAAAGTTGCTTCTAGTGGATTCAGAGAACAGAACAGGAATGATCTTTTTTTTTTATTTTTGCCAGATTAATCAGGATTTATACTTGTTATACTTTTATACAGGATTTATACAGGATTTATACTTAATGTGTTTGAACATTTTCTCAGACCTTTGTAAAAATGTATATGAAATCAAGAATTGTTTTCATATAACATGACTGACAGAGCCTAGCATATGATACTCACTTACGAAATTTATTTATATACAGTGTGAGAACAGGTGTGATTTCCACCAAAACATGACCATCTTTCCATGCTCCTAACTTCTGCAATATCCATGCTGAGTCAATGCAAAAAAAGGTCAAAGTATTCCAGATTCTACAGTCCTAAAAAATGACACCATTTCCAAGCTTTCACCTACATAGCAAGCACCCAAGGTCCACATTAAAATTAAAATTATTTGGCACCTTCCTCAGACAATCAAATCAAATATATCTAGGGTACTCTGATTTAGATATTCTCAGGGATATACTTTGAGAAACAATAATGATCTGAGAACATCCACGAGGTTTACTTAGGAATATTTTAATTAGCTGGCAAGTTTTTAGATTTATAATGAAAGCATCAATTTGGCTGGTCTTCAAACTAATGAATTCCTTTCCATGATTTATCTTAAGAATATTCTTAATGTATCTTATTCCACCTTGTGAAAATATACAGTTATTTGCCAACATGGTTTAGTTTCAGTCTCCTAATTTGTATTATCAGTTACTGTTTTTCTTGATGTATTATTTATAGAGATATTAGAATCTGTAAGTAGTTACAGTTCCCTTCAGTGCACAATTCTTAAAAGTGATGAGCTAAGATCAGACCACTTTACAGTTGGGATATAGTGAGCTAACCATTGAACAGGTCCTAAGCTCAGTCTCCTGAGTTTACATACGTAAGTATATGTTGCAAGAAAGTAGGGGTTAAGTGGCAGAAAGTAAGAATGTAAGCATACTGTCACGGACATAATTAATCCTCAAAAAGATTAATCAAACTTGTAACTTACATGTGTATAAAATGACCAAATGAATTGACAGACCTATAATACATAAAAGGGATTTAATATATTTCAATATTTTCTAAATTATAGTGTCAGAAAAAGAAATCTGTCCCCAGGCCTCCCCTGGTGGCACAGTGGTTGAGCGCTGGGCTGCGAAGCTGTCTGCAGCTTCTGTAGCGCCAGTTCGATCCCAGGCCACCGGAGAGGGTCCCACATGGCGAGCAGACCTCTCCTGCCGCCCGCTGCTCCCCTCAGCAGTGTATTTCGTTAGTCTGCCTGTTATATTCCCTGTTCTGGCTCTGGTGAATTCTCTCACCCTCCCATGCTTCTGATTGTACCCAGTGCTTGTATAAATAAATAAATCTTAAAAAAAAAAAATCTGTCCCTATTTTATGTGAATTCATTTATAGAATGAACTCACATTTCACTTTGTAGTATCTAAAGGAAAAAGCTCTATGTTTTCAACAATATAAAGCTTCCTCAACCATATCTACTTCTTGCCAACATGTCACTTCAATTTTTCATGCATTTCCTTGCTTCTTTTATAGTTCTGAAGGTTTTCCACCCCCTCTTCCCGGCCCAATGTTAAGGGCTTAATTTTCTGCAAAGACGTGAAGTGAATGAATACAAGCATCAGAAAAGAGAAAATTACCAACAAAATAACAAAAACAGAAAGGCTAGTGATTGGGACTTTCTTTCCCACCCCTGCCATCTTTGTCCATGCACACGGCATTCAAAGAGCCCTCATGTGATAGGTATCTAATTTTCCTCTCCCTTCTCATACTCTTCTCCAATATTTTGTGGAGGTCATAACCAATTTTACCCCATTGTGAGAATCCTTAATTGCAAAGTCCAGAATATTCAACTTGTCAAAAGTCTTGTTGGCTTTTATGCTTTTCTAGCTTAACAGGCATCTCTTTGATCTTGCTATATTTGAATTTGAAAAATATTTTTAAAGCCTTTAATGGGATATTATAAGTACTTTAAATGTTTAACCAAATATAATTTAGAGGTTTTGGACCCAAACAGAAGTCAGGTATGTTCCTAGTGCTTTTCTTTATTTTTTCTTGACAATCTCTTTGTGAAATGCAAGTTCACTCTGGTATGGTAAAATCACTCTGAACCTTCAATCAGACAATGTGGACTGGTACTATACTGAATTATAGTTCTCTGTGTTAGGTACTGTTCTTTATATACATTAACTTATTCAATTCTCTTGACAAATTAAAAGAGAAGCAACTTTTTATTGACCAAAAAATTTGGCTAAGATGTTAAATGACATTTCTAAAATCATATAACTAGTAAGACTGATCCAAAGTCTGTTTGATTCCACAGTCTTTGGATTTAATCTATGTATAAGGATAAACATTCCCTGAAACCATTATCCCATTATTCAGTTCCTCACTGAGTAAGTGCTTCTAGATGTTCAGGGTATGTTTTAGTTCAGTATCTGAAGGGTGGGGAATTAGAAAACCTCACAACTCTTTTGAGGATAGGCTCCGTAAGTCATAAAGAAGCACATATTTTATGTGGACATGAGATGGAGGTTGGCCAAAAAACCACATTAACTCTTGCCAACATCTTAGTTCAGCTACAAGAACTACTTTGGAAGGCAGCAACTCAATGAGTGATTTTTGTTGCTTTTTTTCCCGTAAGGATCATTCACTAGGCTCAATTTCCTCCACCACCTGCTCCAGCAGAATCTTATCAGAAATTAAACCATGATTTTATTATTTTGGCTTCGCCAGTCAAGAGGTTTGAAATTCATTTAAGGAATTCATATCTTTTGATTTTTAATAAAATCATTAAATGAAATGTTGATTGTGTGAGGTTCCAACATAAAAGTAAAGTATGTTGTCCATTAAACAATGCAACACACTTTCACCATAGGTGAATATATAAGCAAATGTCTTACTAGGAAATACATTTACAGGAAATAATTTTGAGGAAAAATTCCCAAAGGTACCAAAAATATCACCTTGTAATGGACTTGAGAGATCAAAAGCAACTGGTATAGGTGTCTCTCTTGAGAGGCAAACTATGTGCAAAGTGAGAATTCATTAATGATTCTGCTTTGGGCTTTGAAAATGACCTGGAGTCTTTTTCTAGGTCAGATCACTCATCAAAAAACAACAAATGGTGTTCAACAACTTGTTACTGCAATTCCTCCTAACTAAATTTACACTCCACAAAAATTAGAACAGTTCTGGGTATATTATAGGTACCCATACAAATGTGGCTTCATTACAGAAGATAAATGTCATGGAGGGCAGTCACATGACAAAATAGAAAGAATGGAGGGAGTCTTGTTGTTTCTTATCTAGGGTTCTATTCTGTGGCTTTAGACAATCTCAATCACTCTGGACCTCAGTTTTTTTTTCACCTCTAAAATGAAGGGTTTTGGACTAGAAACAAAACTTTGTACACACAGCATGTTTCCCTAGTAATAGACTCTTTAAGTACACTCAAAGAGATTAAAACACGCAAAAGCACCACCAAACAAGTCAGACGTAATTGCAATGCAATCACTACCTATGGTATAATGATGTCTCCTAGTGTTTCATGAAAGCATTCTGGAATCACAGCGTTTATTTGGTTGACCTTCACCTTGTGTCTGAACAGAATGGTTTACTTTTTATATTTCCTTGCCTCCTATAATCATGAAGCAAAGTCTTTACATGTTTTAATCAACTTGAGCCCTTTCTCTGATATGTACTAAATATTATCTGCACTTAATATTATCTGTCTTTTATTTTTCCTTATCATCAAATCATACCCTGTTCTCTATTCCACTTGGCTGACTGGGTCTATACACATTCACAAATAAACAATAATCTATGGCAAACCATACACGCACACACACACACACACACGAAAACAGCTTTAGAGTTCTAGTCTCAATGAGTTTGCATATACTGTAGCATAAGCTCTTCATAGTTTTACCCATGAATTTCTGACCATAAGTGAAATATTTCATGGGTTAAACTATGAAGAGTGTATGACACCGTATTTGCAAACTCACTGAGACTAGAACTCTAAAGTTGTTTTCAAAACTAGTTTAGTTTAACATCCCCTTCATGTTATGATTCTTTAGATATCTAATACTGGGACTGCTTTATCCACAGTTTTTAAATTGTTCTCATTCATAGGAAAAAAAATCTCAACATTACCTTTCCTTACCTCAGTTTTCCAAATGTGTGCATCCATTATACATTGCTACTAGATGAAGTCAATTAACAAGCAGAAAATAAAGTTGTAGAAACTTTTATATTTACTCTGCCTATGGAGTTTGAAATCATCTTGAAATCATCTGGCATTGATTTGATATTAAGATTCATGCACTGTAAACTGAATTAAATTTTAAATAGATAACAATGTTAAGTAGCTACATATATACTTTTGTATTAAAAATCACCTTCCATATGATTAAATTAAAAACTATGCTTTTTCACAGTGTAAAAAAGTTGAGTTCTAGTCTCAGCACACAGCATGGTCCAGGCATTTTGCCACCAAAACCCATTTGAAAAGAACCAGACTAATTACCAGTGATCCTCATTACTTCTCATACGTCCTCTCTTTTTTTTTTTGCCAGTTCTTTCATGCCTTTGGATGATGACTCTGATTCTTGTTAATTTTGAGTCATCCAATTTATTTTTATCCAAGTTTTCATTTATTCTCTTATGTCTAGATCAATCACAGATAAAACATTTCACAAAAATAACAACATGGTAGTGATGGCACAAGTTACTCTCGCTGAACACTTACAGTGTCCCAACAAATATGTTGGATTCTTCTAGATGAACCATTCAGACTTTACCACAACCCTTTCAATAAGTTTCTATGAGAGGCCCTATTTTCCACACAAAAAACTGGGTAAAGAGGATAAGAGGCTAAGACCGCATAGCTGGCCAGGGTTGCATGGTTTTAAAATTGACAGAAAATATCAGATTCTTCACAAACCTTGGAAAGCAGAGGTGGATGAAAACACCAGATTCTTGACAAACCTTGGAAAGCAGAGGTGAATTCTAAAGCCCCTTAATAGGCATGTTCACTCTTTCTTCTATTCTCACTTAGAATTTTGTTAAAACATTTGCTTTTGTTATTTATCCAACTGACATATATATATATATATATATATATATATATATATATATATAATTGTTTTGGTACATGACTAGATTATGGGAACATGCATTTATAACATATTGTATTATCTTGATAACTTGTGCAATAACTGAATCATTGCAAGTACTTTCAATGTGTGACAAGGAAAATATCAAAGTCATCTACCCAAAGGTTATAAAGACAGGATCGAAAGGATATTTTTGAATTTTCCATAGAAAGAAACTTAATATTAAAGTAAAGTATGTGGGCCTCCCCTGGTGGCTCAGGAGTTGAGCGCTGGACTGCGAAGCTGCCCACAGCCTCTGCAGCACTGGTTTGATCCCTGGCTGCCAGCGAGGGTCCCACATGGCGCACAGACCTTTCCTGCCACGCCCACTGCTCCCCTCAGCAGTGTATTTTGTCAGTCTGCCTGTTCTGTTCCCCGCTCTGGTGAATTCTCTCACCCTCCCGCACTTCTGACTGTACCCAGTGCTTGTATAAATAAATAAATCTTAAAAAAAAAAAATAGGACCTGCTGTCCTTAAAAAAAAAAAAAAAAGTAAAGTATGTTTACTCAGGCTACTTAAGCGACTTAGCTTTTTTTATTAAAGGTATTTTCCTTTAAAAGTCATGTTAAAAACGGGTGTATAGACACACTATACACAATCACTCTAATAACACACGAGAAAAAATAATTTCACTAGAGTCAAATACTCCTAGGTGGCTGGAGTGACTTTTGCTTCTTGGTTGCTAAGTCAAGTTCTTCCTTTCAATTATTTGGAATTTGGTTTGGTATGATTGTACAGTCTAATCATAAATGCTTGAAGATCCTTTTTCTTCAGTTACAATGCAAATTTAACATACAAATATATTCTCCAAATAAGTCATTTTTGGAGAATAAGTCATTAGAAATAAGCCACTAAGTCCCAGAATTGACGTTTGAAAAGTCAAAACCTTTGCTTATTAATTTCTTAGTCTAGAAAAGAGATTTCTCTAATTTGATGACACAGAACAGGACAAGTGTTATAATAGATAAATAAAGGAATGTTCAGAGTTATAAACTTATATGTGAGAATACTCAACTGTGGATAGGACTTGGGAAAACAAACCCACCTTGTCTCAGACCAATTAGGAGTATTTACAGTAAGACTGCTTCCTACATCAAATTTACTCAGCAATCAAAAAAGATAAACACATGCAGTTTGCAGCAACATGGATAGAGGTAGAAGGGATCATGCTCAGCGAAATAAGTCAGAAAGAAAAAGAAAAATACCTGATGGTCTCACTCATAGCAGGAATTTAGAAAACCTAAATAAGGGACCAGGAAAAAGACTAATTAATCAAGGTAAAAATCAAAACCAACAAGCAACTATAAACCAGAAACATACTACGGGGCGGGAGGCAGGGAGAAGAAGGATTAGGGTCAAAATAAGGGGAGAGGGGTGCAATTGTATGGGGAATATAACCAAAATGAAAATTCATACATTTTGCAAAAATTAAAAAATGACATAAGAATTATGTAAAATAAAATATTAAAAAAAATTGGTGCTGGGCCTCCCCTGGTGGCGCAGCGGTTGAGCGTTGGGCTGCGAGGCTGCCCGCAGCCTCTGCAGCACCAGTTTGTTCCTTGGCTGCCGGCGAGGGTCCCACCAAAAAAAAAATAAAATAAAATAAAATAAAATTGGTGCTGCTTCTTACGTTGTTACTGTCATTCTTGTTTTCCCCTTTTATCTTTGTTTTTCTGTCTATCAACTTGATGCTGATGTGAAAGTACAGAACAAACAGGAACCTGGGACATTTTCAATATAAGGTATCATGTAAAAGTATACCCCAGTGTAGATATGTGGTATAGCTCCTGATGAGAGGACCCAGGAGACACCTTTAAGGTGACTCCCGTTGGGAGGCCTATAACCGACCATCTGCTTAAAGTGCCTACTTGATGGAAAACCACCAGCAGTCAGTAGACCTTCACTCCTCCCCTGCCATGTTTCTCTCCCCATTAAGTCATTTAAAACTCAATAAACCAAAGGCATCAAGAGTAGAATCAAAGCATATAGGCACACAGGTTCAGCAGACGAAAGCACAAGCCTTCTCCAGCACTCCATGGGTCCCTTTTCACCAGAACTTCTAAAGATTTTTTTTCACCCTACTCTTCCTTTCAATACCTATACTACTTCTTTCTGAAATGAATTGCTGGCTGCCTTGGAATAGCAATTTAATACTTCCACAGAATGAGGCTATTTAAAAAGAGTCACCCTGCTCTGAAGTTATTAAATGTACACATGTTTGCTTTCCTGGACTGTATTTATTTGCGCACGTGTTAAATGGATTTCTGTATTAGCTACATTATTCATAATATTAAGTTGTTGTTTTCTTTTTTGAAGCTCATAGGCACTTTCTAAATAGGAGATAATACAGGAAATTAAACAGCTCTTTTAACTGTACGGGTTTACCAATGAAACAGAGAACTTATTGTGACTATTGTAAAAGGTAAATATTTAGCATCCATGGGGGTCACTATGGTGGTAATTATGGCATCTGTGTGTTCCAGATTCTTAAAAGTGCTCCCAAAAAGGAAAAGATAAGAACACACAAAAAAAACCAGAAAGCTATTCAAAATTTCATATTTAAAATGCAGAATTAGAGTTTCCATCCCTGTGGAAAGAACATGATTATATAGTAATTATCTTGCTCTAATTGAAGTATTTGTTTTTAGTGAACACATACCTTTACTTTAAAACAAAACTGAACTTTAGACTAGAAAGAGAACAGCAAGGTATTAAAGCGCTATACCTAGGGAAAGAGATGTGGACGCAAATATTTTTTCTCAACAATGAGTCGGAGATCCACATTACTCACATTGGAAAAGATCTTGACAGGACAAGTGACGTCACCCAATGGCTGTAGGAAACTCTAGCAATTGCTACTTTCTGTTAATGCATTTCATGTGGTCTCAGCACCTGAAATGCCATTTGCTTCACATGCAGCACATCTGACTAAGAAACTAAGTTAGCATGAGTCTTTGGCAAGAAAGCCTATTGTCACAGGTGGCCATGACCGAACCACAGTTTTTCTCAGCGGGGCAAGGAGCTCACCTCTACCAAAACAACTGTTCACACAAACATCTTCAGTTTAAGGTTCTGACCTGCATATTAACCACATGCCTATAAAAACGTAAGTTTTACAAGGCGGATGTCCTTCTGTGAGAGTTCATTAAACATATGCATAAAACATAATCTCTTTATGCAAAATAACATATTGATAGTACCATATTCCTTTTCAAATATGTTCCCCGTCGCAAGGCAATCTGGTATCTAGTGAAAGTAAATTTGCTACAGTCTTTGCATTAACTAGATATGCCACTGGTTACGAAAGTTTCACCTGTTTTTAATCCCAACATGCTTTGGTGAGTAGGCAAGTAGGAAAATTCAAGGACTGCCTGTCACAGTTTTCATGAACAATCAACACTACAGAAGTTATATATCTAAAGTAAACTGGAATGATTTATTTATTCCAAGATTGTACTATCTTTTAAAAAATGATCCCTATAAAAATTAACACTTTCATAAAAGGAAGTACAATGATTCTTTGTCTTTGCATTATGTAACTAGCATTAAAACTTTGGGAGCTAGAGTCTACAGAGCTTTCTGTTCACTTAAATATCACCGTCCTTAAAAAGCAAATGTACTTTTGTACTCTAGAGATTCCCTCTTTTTCAAATCACTGTGGGTCGAATTTCTATTATGTAAATATTTGTTATTTTATATATAAGTTAACAGCATCAACTTAAGTGCCCAAAGCTTGAGCTTTTCCTTTCTCTAGAAGTCTCCACAAGTAATTATTAAACTGCAACACGAGACTTCAGAGTGGATGGCAAGCCACTTCTAATATACGATGCATGATTTACATTGAATTTAGAGTTAAGCACAAATATTAAACTCAGCTCTGTGACTGGAATAAGTTATACTAGTGGGAAGCAAAGTGATTTTCTTTAAAACCACCTACATTTTGCAAACTAAAGGGAAAAGCGACCTTTAGAGAAAATAAAACACACAACTCCTACTTCCTTTTAGTCTGGGAAAGTCACCTGGGGTTTGTTTGCAAGGAGAGACTAAGTTCATTAACTACTGGGACTAAATCAGACAGTCCTCACATGAGAGGGAAAATTTAATTACAGGAGCCCCAAAGAGGGCGTGTAGATTATGCATCCTTCTTAATTTCAGAATAACATGTGGTCCTCTCCCTCCATTCCCCTTCATTTTCCACAGATGCACAATCAGATAATGTTTCCATTCACACAGATTTGAAAAGCTCTTCATCCTGTGTGGGTTATTTTATTTTATAGTAGCCAAGGGAAAGCGGTGGCTGCCAATATGATGTTAAGTGCATGGGAAATAAAGGCTCAGTCCTGGGCAGTCAAACAGTCTACCTTTGTGCTGCTCTTGCAGAGAAAGAATACAAGCCCATCACCAACTTTGGGACTTGATCAACAGAGGAGAGTCACAAAACTCTTTTCAACCAATGCATTTTAAAACGCCTCTAAAAATAGCTCCTCTGTGCTGGGCCTTTAAGTCCCATCTATGGCCAGTGACGGAGTACAGTACTTAATTGTTTCTGACTAGGGTCTCTGCATCAGCACTCTGAGAGTGTCTTCTAACTTTTAATCGCCTCGTGTGCTCTTTAATTAGACCTGTTCACAAGACAGCCAAATGAAAGTGCTTATCACTCAGCCCACTCACACCCTTAACACAGGCCATTTCCCAAGTCCTAGGAACTTTTGTGCAAGGCTTACCATCTTCCAGATCACTCCTAATTCTCCCGTTCCCTTTATCTTAAAATCAAACACACTTAGGGGTGGGGGAAAGGAAAACTCTGTGGTTATTATGAAAGCTCCACTGTAAAGACACTGCCCAGTAACGTTACCTTCCTTGTCTGTTTCTTTCTCTCCTTGGTCTGTTACCTCGTGTTATCTGTTTTGCTATTACTAGGGCTGGAGGGAAACGTGCTGTCTCTGGAAGGGAAAGCTAACACTTGGTCCCCTCGCTGCGAAGGGCACTTTTCCAGGGGTTGGATAACTAGAAAAGGGCTCTCATCTCCCAGAAGGATTTCAGAGCCCGAATCACAGTGGGGAGCCCCTCTAACTTAGGCAGGAAATGCAAACAGCAGAAGTGACCGCCCTTGGTCCCCACTAGTGCCCGGCACCAGGAGTAACCTACCGTGGGCGTGAGCTCCCCACCTCGGCTCAGGTTCCTCTCGCTCCTGGACTCACCTGGTGCTGAGGACGAGCGCAGGCAGGAGAGACAGCAAGTAGTGCGCTGGGCTGAATTTCATCCTGTCGCCTGCCGGGGTCCTCCTACCCTCGCTGCCTTAGCTCTCCCTCCTCCTCCCGGATCCTGTCGCCCCTCGGTGCCTGGTTCTGTCCCCGGCCGGCACCGAGTCCTCTCCAGAAGCGGACGCAAGGAAACGGACAAACCGACGGACGCCGCGCGAAGGCAGGCGCTGAGAACGAGGAGTATCTTCGGGAGTGATGTCACCAGCGAGGCGAGCCCTGCCCGGGATTGCTCGGCCCCGCCGCTCCCGAGCCCGGAGGGCGCCTTGTCAAGCGCTTGCAGGAGGATGTGCGCGGAGAGGGCGGGGGTTGCCCAGAGATGCCCGCACGCTCAGGTCACCCGGCTGCGCCCTGGTCACCCGGCTGCGCACCGGCCCAGGGGCTGATCGTTCATTCCCGCGTCTTCCCAGGATGGGAGGGGCGGGGCAGGGGCGAGGAGGAATCTAATCTGCCAGTAATTGAACTGGCGCACTTGGCAGGAGGTGAGACAAATAACACTGGGATGGACTAGCAGACTCGATTGCAGGCAGGTGTCCCTCTTCTGATTAACAGTGTTTGGAAGAATGTGGCTCTGGAGAGTGTTTAGGATATTATTCTAATTAGAAGGCATAGCGATTTGCCTGATGCGGATTTTAAAACATGCAGAAACAGCATCCAGAAATGTACCATGAGCCCCTTCTGCGTTGCAAGCTTCTCTGTCCGCAGACGTGGGCTATAAAGAGGGTTCAGAACCATTAAGACATCTGCTGCTTCTGGGTTTTGAAGATTTCTGATGTCCCTCTGATTTCTGTCTCTCTGCTTTAGCAGCAGCTGGCAGTGGGGTTGAAACTGGTTGCCCTAGTTCATTCACCTGAAGGAGCCCTTTTCCTGAGATGCATCAATATAACTTAAAAAATTAATCAAAATGTTAACAGTGATTAACTTGCAGTGGAGTTGGAAAGCCAAAGATTATGTTTTCTGTATTTTTCAAATTTTCTGTAATGAACGTCTAACATTTAATTAGTATATTTTTGGAAAAAAATTAAAACAGAAGTAGCAGAACTCTTAAAAAAATAACATTTTGCAAAACCAATTTTCCAAAAGCAGTCAAATTTAAGATGTTCAATTCTGGGATCTATGTTTTTGGAATTCCAGTAAGAATCCTGTTAAAAATAATTGCTTCAAAGCACATCTTCATATATTATTCCATTTAATTCTCACAAGTTTTCCTAGATATATATTAATATTACTCCTATTATAGAGATGAGGAAACAAACTCATCAAGTTGTAAGATGTTTATATATATATATATATATTTTTTTTTTTTTAAAGATTTCTTCCAAGTCTTAAGCGAATCCTACTGTTGCCTGGAACATCACACGTAGTACAACTCACCTAGTGACTACACAGAGTTGATTTTTAATAAAAACTAAAGTGCACTGAAGTCCTCATAGGGCAAAGGTCTTTAAAGATTCCTATTCAGAGGTCAGTTTATATTCCAATTTTTTTTAGGGGCTACCCACTTATAGTAAAATTTAGATGAAGTATCCTATGTAATTGTTGGAGACTTCATTTGTAGGAAGAATATATTTTTTATAATTTTATTTTTTTAAATATTTATTTTTGTATACAAGAGCTGAGGTATAGGCCAGAGATGCAGGGGGTGAGAAGGTTCACCAGAGACAGAGTGGGGAACAGAACAGGCAAACTGACCGAAGTACTCTGCTGAGGGGAGCATCAGACGAGACAGGAGAGGTCTGCTGCACCATGTGGGTTGCTCCCTGGCCAGCCAGAGATCGAACTTGTGCTGCAGAGGCTGTGGATTGCTTCATAGTTCTGTGCTTAACCCCTTGCGCCACCAGGGAGGCCCTGTTTGTTATAATTTAAAAAATTATAAACATTTAATATACTGATTTATTTAGGCTTTTAATGAAATTGAAGTTTAATACATTTATACCAAACAGATATTTTAAAACCCCAGGTGTCAGTTCATAAATTTGGTCCCCTTACAAAGAGTCAAGGAGAAACCAAGGAAAAACAGGTAGATCAGATTAGTATGTGGTAGTTTCATGACAAGGGAACTTACATAGGCGACTTGTCTTCCAGAATCTTAAAGGTTGACATAGAAACCTTAACTGGTTTCAGTCTTATAGTCAATCCAGATAGTCTCAACTATACCTAATTCTTTCAGGCTATGTCCTTGAAATGACTGCTAGCTTGGGGATAGTAGGGCAGAATATGAATACTAAGGACTGGGGAGGGAGTAAAGATGCCCTGGTTGCTTGGGGCCAGATCCCAGGTCAACTGGTGGTCATGCCCTCTAGATGACCTCCAACACCAGACCACTAAAATAGATAAAAACTCTGCAAAACAGATTCTAGTCCCTTGGGCAAAAGGAAGAGCCACTACAACTATAACTAGGCATACATAAATCAATTCACTTGTGAATTGCATGTCATTTACAAAGAAAAGCTACACTACACTTGCTAAAACAGAACTCTGACTTCAAAGGAAAATGTAGATTTCAGTTCACTCCTGCCACAATTACCTAACAATGGATTTTCCACTTAGTTTAGAAGGCAATCATTTGGTAATCAATGATAGACAAACTGATTACTTGCCAATAAAAAAAGCAAAGTGCATACTAGTCAGTAAGCCTCATTTGTCAAACATGGTTTTGTTTACATGACAAGATTGAGTTCATTGTTGGGTGTCTTTTTTTTTTAAGATTTATTTATTTATACAAGAACTGGGGTACAGTCTGAGGTGCAGGAGGGTGAGAGAATTCACCAGAGACAGAGCCGGGTGCAGAACAGGCAGATGGAACAGTGGACACAGCAGGAGAGGTATGGTGGGCCATTTGGGATTCTCGCCGGCAGGGGCCTGCCGGGATCGAACCTGTGCTGCAGAGGCTGCGGACAGCTTCACAGCGCAGCACTCAACCTGCTGTGCCACTGGGGAGGCCCTGTTTGGTGTCTTAATCATAGGAATCCAAGTGTGGCAGTCACCTCAATTATTCTCATCTTTTGTAGTTGATACAAAGGATTCATAGTAAAGTGACTTGTTCAAGGTCATTCAGTACGACATAGTTGAGGTAACATTCAAATTTAGTTTGTACCATTTCAAGTCCTGTTTTCTTGAAGTTTTTCCTGATACCTGTACAGGACAAGACTTCACCCAAGCTACATTTTATTACCTTTTAATAGTCGTACAACAAAAACAATTATACTGTAAAGCCAAGAATGGAAAATTTCACCAGACAAGGGAGGGCACCCGGGAACCTCAGTCCCATCCCACCCTCTAACAGTGCAGACAGATAAATCAACCGGGAGAGAACCAGCTTCTGTCCACTGAATGTTCCACCCACTGAGAACTGGGGGTCTTGAGACCCTCTGGTCAAGAGAGTAAAGATGACTCCATAGACACCACTGAGGACAGACAAGGAGTCAGCATTCCTTGATTTGCGAAAGAGCAAAGAACATTCCAAGGAGATCATTTTGTGCATCTGAGAGACTCCCTCAAGTGCCAGAACTAGAGGTCTATATAGGTTTTTGGATTGGAGTTTGAGAACAAAGGAAATCCAACTTTACTGGCTGGGAAAGCAAGGAGAGTGGACTTGGCAAGAGTCCACTTGTCTGAGAGTGGCTCATTTATTGTTGTTAATTGTGAGCACCAAACATGCAGGGCTTGTGATCCTCGCCAAGGTAAACATCTCATGGAGGCTGTGTGCCCACAGATCCAGTTTCAACAGGTCTGATCTCAAGGTCTATAACTCTTTTCTTCTAACTCCATTCTTCTTTAATAGGTAAATTGATAAGCTATGAAGAAATAGCTTAGGACTCTGCAAGCTCAGAAAATTAGTAATAGAAACAATGAACGAAGGAAATTTATGGCAGTAAGTGCCTGGACCTAGAGACATCAGGTGTGTTTAACCTCATTTTTACCAGCCTGTGGGGAAAGCAAATTTCTGTCCTCAAGTCTTGTCCTTGTCCTGGGATCATCCACCCCAGAAGTATCAGAATGAACTCTGGTTATATTGGGTTTCATAGTTATGTTCTACCTCTGTATCTGATGCCAAGAAGGAACTATATTGTGTTAGCTTATGTAAACTTTCTGCAAACAAAAATATTTTTTAGATTTATTTTTATTTATTTATGCATATAAGAACCAAGGTATAGACTAGAGGTGTGGGAGGTGAGAGAATTCACCAGAGTGGGGAGCAGAACATGCGGATCTACTGAAAACACACTCCTGAGGGCAGCAGCAGGTGAGAGAGTAGAAGTCTGCTTTGTCACGTGGGTTAGCTCCCTGGCTAGGATCCAACTCTTGCTGCAGTGGCTGGTGACAGCGTGATAGTGCTGTGTCTTTAACCCCTGTGCCACCAGAGAGGCCCCAACCAAAAAAAAAAAACAAACAAACAAACAAACAAAACTTAAAGCACCATGAAGGCATAAGCCCAACATATCCTAGAAGATAATTTCAAGCAAGATTTGGGAAATTTTGGATTTAGGGGACTGAATTATTATGTTCTGAATTCAAGTGTAGATCTGATGCTCAGAAGCCTTTCCTTCCAGGGGTGGTAAGATACTGAAAGACTTTTTTAACTATGACATTCTGTTTAGACTGTCACTGAAAAATTCAAATTTAGAACTGATATTATGGCTTCAGAGTTGGTACGTGAATTTTAAAGATGCAATAGTGCAGAAAGAAGGTTTGTTCTCCTGGCTAAAACCTTTTCATATATCGAGTTACAATACTGTGCTAAGCAAAGATGTTTGCAATAACCATACCCAACTCTGGATAAAGGACATCAAGAAAGTCCATGCAAGGCCTCCCATGGTGGCACAGCAGTTGAGTGCTGGGCTGTGAAGCTGCCCGCAGCCTCTGCAGCGCCAGTTCAATCCCCAGCCACGGGTGAGGGTCCCATATGGCATGCAGACCTCTCCTGCTGTGCAGGCTGCTCCCCTCGGCAGTGTATTTTGTTGGTCTGCCTGTTCTGTTCCCTGCTCTGTCTCTGGTGAATTTTCTCACCCTCCTGCGTTTCTGACTGTACCCAGTGCTTGTATAAATAAATCTTTAAACCCGCCCCCCCAAAAAAGAAAAGTCCATGCAGTTCCACTGAGAGACTAGTTTCCATAAAGTGCTGGGATTAGAAGACAGCAAGGCTATATAAAAACAACTTTAAAAAAAAATTTAATTCAATTACCAAATACTTTACCATGTCAAAATGTATAATTCGGTGTTTTTAAATATTCACAAAGTTATAATCATAACTAATTCCAGAACATTTTCCTAACTACCAAAAGAAACCATAGCTTATTAGCAATCACTAACCCCTCCATCTTCTCATACCCCAGGCCAGTATTAGTCTAGTTACTGTGTTTACAGATGTATCTAATTCTTATATATTTCATATAAATCCAATCATATTAAATATATTTCTATACGACTGGATTATATTACATGCATGTATCAACACTTTTCGATCTTTTGGGGTTTATCAGTACTTGATTTCAGTCTTTTTTTTTTTTAAAGATTTATTTATTTATACAAGAACCGGGATACAGGCCAGATGTGTGGGAGAGTGAGAGGATTCACCAGAGACAGAGCGGGGAACAGAACAGGCAGACTGACTGAAATACACGGCTGAGGGGAGCAGCGGCTGAGACAGGAGAGGTCTGCCACACCATGTGGGTTGCTCCGCACTTGGCGGGGTTCAAACTGTCAGTGCAGAGGCTGCGGACAGCTTCACAGCACTGCCCTCAACCACCTGCGCTACCAGGGAGGTCCCTTGATTTCTCTTTATTGAATAATATTCCATTCAACAGATGTAACACGTTTTTCTATTTATCAATTGGTAGACATTTGGATTGTTTCCACATTTTAGATATTATATACAATGCTTCTCTTAACATTCACATAAAAAGTTCCCTTGTGTGTATATTTCTAATTATCCTTGGGTAGGAAATCTTGAGTTGTAAAACTCTTTTACAGAAATTGCCAAGCTGTTTTCCAAAATATATTATTGCACATTTCCTCTGAAAATACATGATGTTACTTTCTCTACATCCTTGCAAGCACTGAGTATATTCAATTCTTTTATTATTATAGTCATCTCAGTGGGTGTGGAAATCTCATTGTGTTTTTACATCACAGGTTTTATTAGCCACTCACAATTTTTGGAGTTATTCAAATCATTTGCCCATTTTAATTGTGTCTGCTTATTTCTAGATTTTAACCATTTGCACAATTAACTATTTGATTTGTAAATGTTTTCTCCCATCAATGGGTAGGTAATCTTTTCACTTTCCTAATGGTATAATTTGCAGCAATTTATTTTTTTTTTTTTTTTTTTTTTTACTTTTTGAAGTCTATTTTTTATTCTGTCACTGGTGCTTGCTATCTAATAAGACTTTAGATCACTAGACATTCTGTAGAAATAAGACTATGCTTTTCTGAAAGCATTTTATTGCTTTAGCCATAATACATTTGGAGTCAGTTTTATAAATCATGTCAGATATGATTTCAACTTCATTCTTTTGCATGTGGCTATCAGGTTGACCTTGATCATTTGTTGAACATGCCATTTTTCTCTATTTTCCTACTATTTCTTCCCCCAGAGCAATACGTTTTCATAATTTCTGTATTTTCTTTTTCTACTCTTAAATTCTGAATTTTGCCATCTCCTAGAATTTCATTCTTGGTCATTCTCTTTTACAGTTTTATAATTTCCTTCCGAAGGTGAACTTAATTGTTTTATGGCTTTTAGTATATTTAGTATTTTAGTACAGTTAAGAATCTAAAAATGTATTTTCAGCCTATACTTCTTCAGTGAGCCTTTTCTTATGTTTCCATTGGGTACCTTGAAGTCAATCAATCACACTGAATTTTGCTTTTCTTCTTTCTGAACATCCTTCTATGTATTTCTTCATAGCCCCATCAACTAGTCACCCAAGTTACAAACCTGGGATTAATCCATCACTTTTACATCTCACTTCTTCCATATATAGTCAATCAACGAGTCCTACAGATTTTATTTCCTAATGTTTTCTTTATACCCAACACCCACCCCTTATATTAAATCTGTCAGCATGGTCTCTTTAGAGGTTTTCATCTTTTTGATTCTAAAGTATGTTCCGTTTTCCTCGAATCCATTTCCCATTATGATCTACCTAAGCTGTAAATATCCGTATTGCCTTGAAGTTCCTAGAAAATTACTATATTTCCAATACCTGTATCTTTCTGTTCTCTAATGTTCATGATGTAATACAAATAGAGTAACAGAAGTTTTCCTTGATGTGAGTTGATGTTCTGTGCTATTATTACTGAAGTTTTCTTCCACTCATCTTACTTGTACCTAACTTTAATCACTTAGGACTCCTCAAATACATAACCTCTTTTTAGAATACATTCCCTAATGCATCAGTCACCACAACCTGGTGCGCTCTCTCACCTTTATATGTCTTGTGGCAAGTGGCAGATTGCCTTGATATTGTACTAACACAATTATTTTGTAATTATATATGTCTATTCCTTACATCAACATAAATATATTAAGAATTAGAGAGGTACATTTTTATCTTTCTTGGTTTCAGGTGAGGACACTGTGTAAATTTTATTTTTATATGTGTTTTCTAAATCAATTTATACTTTTGTTTGGCTTAAGATCTTAAGGATCTTCCAATAAGATGTGTCTACATGTTTCACTGATAATGTGTTTCATATTTTTATTCTCAATTTTCCATTGTTGCTTATGAGAACTATCTCAAGGATCTAAAGGAAATTTCCTCTAATAAAGGCCAATTGTCTGTTTTTCTGCCAAATACATGCTATAAAAGAGAAATCTGAAGGTATTACAAATGCCATGTCTTCACACAAAATCTAAATGCAACAATAAAACTTGGCTCAAAAACAAAAGAAAAAACAAAGACCTAACCTTATTTTTTGTTCTTTGAGCCAAGTCATATAGTTGAATGGCTTTGACCCATGCGATTCCCTAATCTCTTAATATGCCATGCTATTAATTCACAGGAATAAGAAGTCTTTGGAAGAATCCTGGAGTTGAGAGTCCAGAAAGGAAAAGGAAATCGGGGTGTCTTCTACCATAGACTATTTCCCTGAGAGTAATTCTGTACCCCACTCTTTGTAAGCATCACAAGGGTGTGAGTTATCCTAGCACTAGATTTAGTTATTGGAAGAAAAAAACAGATATAACAGTAATGACTAAAACATTTGGTCTGTTTTCTTTATCCAAAAGCAGGACATGCATTATAATTCTGATTTTGGCAAGTGATTTAATTGGGAAACCAAGGTGCTGAGAACTCATTGAATCCTTCTGTACAGTGAAGAAGTATTTTATAATGAGCACATCCATGCTTTAGCTCAGGAATTTTAAGTTTTAAAAATCATTTTCATATTTTATAGCATATTTATAAATGATTTTGATCTTCCAGACTGATCCACGCAATGGACAAGTTACATCCCACCCAATTTTTTAAATCAATGGCATTTTTTATTTTTCTGGGATTAAGCATACATTTTCTTTTTGTCACTCACATTTGTCTTAGTGAATTTCTTAACCCAGATGCAGTGAAGCCCCAATTCAGTTCCTGTTCTATGTCTAGCTCTTATTATGAAACTAGCTCTAACACTGCACCAATTGTTTTTAAAGACAGTTCCCCAATCCAAACATTATAATTTACTCAAAATATAATTAATGATAAAATGTATGCTTTCAGGCATGAAGGAATATTTGATATAAGACTTGCCCGCCTACAATAAACACATAAATGTGAAAAAATATATGATAACAATTTTAAATCATTGGGAAATCAGAAGAGCGGAATTATAGAAAGAAAGCCCAGACCCCCACCGGCCTACTCCAGGAGAATTTTAACACATTGGTAATGACGAGGCAGTAAAAAATAACCAGACGTTCTAAGATGAGGAGGAAGTATTTTTGATTTGCTAAAGTGACTAGGATTTGTGAGGGGGGAAAAAAAAAAAAAACTAGAGAAAGACTTAACAAAAAATAAAAAAAAATCAAAAACCTCCAAATATGTCATGGAGTTTCATCATGTGTCCTTGGCCAAGGGTTGCACAGCATAAGCACAGAACAAGACTATGAAATGCCTATAGCTGCAGTGAAACTGGAATAGGGATCCCAGAATTTCTGAACTACTATGAGATACTAAGAATTATCACCCAGGATGAGTGCATGATAATCTATCCTTATAGAGCTCCTTACAGACACTTCAAGCATTTAATTCACACTTCAGAAAGGTTAGTCTTTTGGAAAAAGAACCATGCCTTAAGTAAAAGATGTATCTTACAAGTAAGGGCAAAACTGATAAGAACTCACAATAAATTTTTCAAAAGCTTCACTATATCAAAAACAGCAGTAATTAAAAAAAAGCAGTAATTAATTTAACTGCCTACAGATGGATATCCAACATCCACTAAGTATGATGACACAAACTAGAATATCCACAGTGTATACCACACAATGACAAATATACAATTGAAGTACTGGGTGAATGAAGAACTACAGAAATGTACTTATAATCAAAAGTAAAAACAATTATTGGGAACAGAACTCAAACATTCTTTAATTAGCAGACAAGGACTATAGAGAAATTTAAATTTAATAAATGAAACAAAAATTTTAGAACTGACAATCTATGAAATAAAAATGCACAGTCTGAAAACTGATGAATGAGGATTAGTAAGCCTGAAGATACATGAATAAAGAATCCTATCTGGAGGAAGAAGAAAATAATTGAACAAAGAGGTGAACCAATAGTACTGTGGTATCATTTCAATATGTCCAATAAACATATTTGTAGTTACAGAGAATAAGATGAAAATACTAGGGCAATGTGACAAAAATATAAAATATATTCTGAAAAATATGAGCTTATATTTTCAAGAAGTTTCTATGAAGGAAGTTTGAGTTTTTATCATTGAATACTATCAAATGTTGAAAGACAAAATAATACTAATCTAACACAAACACAAATTATTTGATACATTAGAGAAATATGGGTCCACTCTCTCCATTGTATAATCATTTTGTGATTGTTATTCCTCTGGTAACAAGCTAGGAAAATTATATTAAATTATATGTAATTTCTACTGTTCTTTATCTCTTTTCACGTACTCTAGAGGAAACCAGTTAAATACCATGTATTTCCATGGACAACCATGTGATGAGGAAAGAGGTGTGCCCCAAACCATCAAATTATAAGAGTGAGTTTGGAAGTGAATTATTTAAGTCTTGAGATGATTGTACAGTAGCTGAAAACTGGAATGCAATTTCATGAGACACCATTAGCCAGCACTATTTAGCTTAGCTGCTCTTAGATTCTTTACCAACAGAAACTGAAATAATAATGTTTTTACTAAGCTTACTTACTTATAGTAAAACCTCTTGAACCAACAGACAATACCAATATGATATGCCAAAGTGTGTGTTTAAAACATTCAAAACTTCAGGGCTTTCCTGGTGGCGCAAGGGGTTAAGATGCAACCTATAAAGCTATCCACAGCCCCTGCAGCACAAATTCGATCCCAGGCCAGGGAGATACACACATGGCGCAGCAGACCTCTCCTGACTCGCCCGCTGTTCCCCTCAGCAGTGTATTTCAATCAATCTGCCTGTTCCGTTCCCCACTCTGTTTCTGGTGAATCCTCTCACCCCCCCACACCTCTGGCCTGACCCCTGTTCTTGTATGCATAAATAAGTCTTTAAAAAAAACTTTCAAAACTTCATCTGGGTACAGAATTTAACTTATTACTTGCTAAATCCTATTGAATTTTTAGCATTTTAGAGTAACAAAAGTATGAAAATGCATCATTTTTAAAAATTGAGTTTTATAAGGTGATATTGGGGTACCCCCATCAGATATTACCACTGCAATGCACCCACCATCAATTCACCCAATATCCCACCACTATAGACCATTGTGCTTCCTTCCCTCTTTATTCTTACCCCTTTTTCCACCCACTCTCTCCCCTTGGTATTTCAGTTCTGCAATGAGCTATCAAGGGTTAATTTTTCAGCTTGCCTTTATCTGACTATTCATTTAGTTACTTTATATCCCACATATTAGTGACACCATCCAACATTTAACATTCTCCTTCTGACTTATTTCACTTAGCATCCTTTCAAGTTCTATCTATTCTAACACAAATGATGTGAGTTTATGGTTTTGATCACTGAGTAGTGTACTATTGTGTACATATACCACATTTTCTCATTATTAACTTGTTTCAAGGACACATTATATTCTTTAGCAAGACATGGCAATGTCCACAGACTGTTTTTTTAATAATAAATTATATTTTTATATTTCCCATACAATTTCAACCCCCCCATTTTGACCCCAACCCTCCCCTCCCTCCACCCACCCACCCCAAAAGTGTCTCTGGTTCATAGATTTTTGTTGATTTTGATTTTCACTTTCTTATAGTTATTCATTTTTCCTGGTCCCTTATTTAAGTTTTCTAGATTCCTGCTATGAGTGAGACCATCCAGTATTTTTCTTTTTCTTTCTGGCTTATTTTGCTGAGCATGATCCCTTCCAGTGCCATCCATGTTGCTGCAAATTGCATGTGTTTATCTTTTTTGAATGCTGAGTAATATTCCACGGTATATATGTACCACATCTTCTTGATCCAGTCATCTATTTTTGGGCATTTGGGCTGTTTCCAAAGCTTAGCTATTGTAAATAGTGCTGCTATTAACATAAGGGGTGCAGGTGTTCTTTGGAATTGATGTTTCTGTGTCCTTTGGGTAAATACCTAGGAGTGGAATTGCTGGATCATATGGAAGCTTTATGTTTAGTAGTTCCAGAAATCTCCACACAGCTCTCCATAGTGGTTGGACCAGTTTGCACTCCCACCAACAGTGCAGAAGAGTTCCTTTTTCTCCACACCCTCGCCAACATTTGTTGTTGCTAGTTTTTTTAATATGTGCCATTCTCACTGGTGTAAGATGGTATCTCATGGTAGTTTTGATTTGCATTTCCCTGATTACAAGTGATGTTGAACATTTTTTCATATGCCTGTTGGCCATTTGCATTTCCTCTTCAGAGAAGTTTCTTTTTAGCTCTTCTGCCCATTTTTTGACTGGGTTATTTTCTTTGTTGTTGTTGAGTCTCATCAGCTCTTTGCAGATTTTTGTGATCAGTCCTTTATCATTAGTGTTGGGTGCAAAAATGTTCTCCCAGTTGGTGGGGTTTCTCTTTGTTTTTGTTATTGTCTCTTTTGCTGTGCAAAAGCTCTTTAATTTGATATAGTCCCAGCTGTTTATCTTTGCCTTCACTATCACTGCTTTGGGTGATGTGTCTGTAAAGATGTCTTTGATGTGCAAATCACGTAGTGTTTCGCCTATATTTCCTTCTATGTATTTTATGGTTTCAGGTTTTATGTCTAGTTCTTTAATCCATTTTAAGTTGGTTTTTGTGTATGGTGTGAGGTAGTAGTCAAGCTTCATTCTTTTGCATGTAGCGACCCAGTTTTCCCAGCACCATTTATTGAACAGACTTTCTTGCTCCAATGCATATTCTTTGCTCTTTTGTCAAATATTAGTTGACCATAAATCTGTGGGTTTATTTCTGGATTTTCTATTCGATTCCATTGGTCTGTGTGTCTGTTCTTGTTCCAATACCATGCAGTTTTGATGATTATGGCTTTGTAGTAGAGTTTGAAGTCTGGGAGTGTGATGCCTCCATTCCCTTCTTTTTTTTTCAGGAGGGCTTTTGCTATTCGGGGTTTTTGGTGATTCCATATGAATTTCATCAATGATTGTTCTATTTCTTTGAAGAATAACATTGAAATTTTTATTGGAATAGCATTGAATCGGTATATTGCTTTTGGTAGGATGGCCATTTTAATAATGTTTATTCTTCCAATCCATGAGCAGGGGATGTCTTTCCATTTCTTTGTATCTTCTTCTATTTCTTTGAACAGTGTTTTATAGTTTTCTTTGTAAAGGACCTTTACCTCTTTTGTTAGATTTATTCCCAAGTATTTGATTTTTTTTGTTTCGATAATAAAGGGGATGGTTTTTTTCATTTCTTCTTCTTCAGATTTATTGTTAGTGTATAGGAAGGCTTCTGACTTTTGCATGTTGATTTTGTATCTTGCCACTTTGCTGAACTGATTGATGAGTTCAATTAGTTTTTCTATGGAGTTTTTGGGGTTCTCTATGTATATTATCATATCATCTGCAAATAGTGATAGTTTGACTTCTTCTTTTCCTATTTGGATTCCTTGTATGACTTTATCTTGTCTTATTGCTCTGGCTAGGATTTCCAGTATTATATTGAAAAGCAGTGGTGAGAGTGGACATCCTTGTCTTGTTCCAGATCTTAATGGAAATGCTTTCAGATTTTCACCATTGAGAATGATACTGGCTGTTGGCTTGTCAGATATGGCCTTTATGATGTTGAGGTATGTTCCTTGTATCCCAAGAATTTCAAGGGCTTTTATCATGAATGGGTGTTGCACTTTGTCGAAAGCTTTCTCGGCATCTATTGATATTATCATATGGTTTTTATATTTCTTTTTGTTGATGTGTTGGATAACGTTGATTGATTTTCGGATGTTGAACCATCCTTGTGTCCCTGGAATGAATCCTACTTGGTCGTGGTGAATTATCTAATGGATACATTGTTGGTCTGATAGCTAAAATTTTATTGAGGATTTTTGCATCAGTGTTCATTAGGGAGATTGGCCTATAGTTTTCTTTTTTTGTGTTGTCCTTGTTCGGTTTTGGTATTAGTGTAATGTTGGCTTCATAGAACGTGTTAGGTATTATACCTTCCTTCTCAATTTTTTGGAAGAGTTTGTGAAAGATAGGCACCAATTTGTCTCTGAATGCTTGGTAGAATTCATTTGTAAATCCATCAGGTCCCGGGCTTTTGTTTTTGGGGAGGTTTTTGATTACCATTTCAATTTCGCTGCTTGTAATTGGTCTGTTTCGGTGTTCTATTTCTTCTTTATCTAGCTTTGGGTGATTGTAGAGTTGTAGGAATTTGTCCATCTCCTCTAGATTGTTGAACTTCTTTCCATATAACTGTTCATAGTAGTTATTAATTATTCTTTTGATTTCTGCTGTGTCCGTTGTGATTTCTCCTCTTTCATTTATTATCCTATTTATTTGTGCTTTCTCCCTTTTTGCCCTTGTGAGCCTGGCTAGGGGTTTATCTACTTTATTTATTTTTTCGAAGAACCAGCTCTTGGTTTCATTGATCTTTTGGATTGTTTTTTTAGTTTCGATTTCATTTATTTCTGCTTTGGTTTTTATTATTTCTTTTCTTCTACTGGTTTTGGGGTTTTTTTGTTATTCTTTTTCTAGATCTTTGAGCTTCGAGATTAGGTTGTTTCTTTGAGTTCTTTCTTGTTTCTTGATGTGAGCATCTATTGCTGTATATTTTCTTCTTATTACTGCTTTTGCTGCATCCCATACATTTAGGAAATTGGTGTCCTCCTTGTCATTCAATTCAAAGAATTTTTTAATTTCTTCTTTGATCTCCTCGTTAGTCCAGTGGACTTCCAGTAGTGTGGGTTTCAATCTCCACGAGGTAGGAGAGAACCTTGCCTTCTTTTTATGGTTTATTTCTAGTTTGATGCCTTCATGGTCAGAAAAGATGGTTGGTATGATTTCAATCTTGGTGTATCTGTTGATGTTTGTCTTGTGCCCCAGTGTATGATCGATCCTAGAGAATGATCCGTTTGCGCTTGAGAAAAATGTATACTCAGATTTTTTTGGGTTTAGTGTTCTATATATGTCTGTTAAGCCCAAGCACTCTAGATCCTTATTTATAGCTTTATTGTCTTTACTTATTTTTTGTCTTGTTGATCTATCCATTGTTGATAGTGGTGTGTTGAAGTCTCCCACTACGTATGTGTTTTCTCTGATGTCTGTTTTCAGAGATGCCAATAGTTGTCTGATATATTTTGGTGCTCCTTCGTTGGGTGAATATATGTTAATGAGTGTTATTTCTTCTTGAAGTATTGTTCCCTTGATCATAATGTAATGACCACTGGGGTCTCTTTTTATCCTTTTAAGTTTGAAATCTGTTTTATCTGATATGAGTATAGCTGTTCCTGCCTTCCTTTTTGGTCCATTTGCTTGTAGAATTGTTTTCTATCCTTTAACTTTGAGTCTATTTTTAGCTTTTGCAGCTAAATGTGTTTCCTGGAGACAGCAAAAGGTTGGGTTTTGTTTCTTAATCCAGCCTGCAACTCTGTGTCTTTTTATTGAAGAGTTTAGTCCATTTACATTTAGAGTTAGTATTGATATGTTAGCATCTGTATTTGCCATTGTGTTTGTCTTTCTTTTGATTTTATTTATTTATTCTTTTAATAACTTTCTTTGGCCTTCTTTTGTTGTTATTCGTCCCTCTGAGGTTCTGGCTTTAGGACTCCTTGTAGTATTTTTTGGAGTGGGGGTTTAGTCGTAATAAAATTCCAGAGTTTCTGTTTGTCTGGGAAGGTCCTTATTCTTTCTTCAAAGAGGAAGGAGAGCTTTGCAGGATAGAGTATTCTTGGTTGGCATCTGTTTTCTTGGAGTCTGTTGACTATGTCCCTCCACTCTCTCCTTGCTCGTAGTGTTTCTTCAGAGAAGTCTGATGTCAGTCGTCCACAGACTGTTTTAATGTTTATACAGTACTTCTTGAGAATAGGAATTAATTTAATCTTCCCAACAATTCTGCAGAGTAGGAATTTTCTATCCAATGTGGAGATATAAAAGCTGAGCTCAGGAAGTTATTATATAACCTGTCCATGACCATATAGTTAACAAGAATCAGGGTCTGGACTTCAATACAATTTATCTATTTTAGAGAAAACAAAATTGAGAGTCTGTAGCTAGCTCTAAATTAATGGTTCACTAATGACCATGGGGGGTATAAGCTCAAACTTTCTCATTTCCAATCTGGGTGTTTTTATTAAAAATAATTTTGTCTGTATCACTCTTCCTCCACAAGCAAAATAGTTTTGTTTGTTTTTTTTTTTTTACTTTTACCGTACACTTGATTTAAAATATAACATTATGTAATCAAGTAAATGTTTTCAGATCTACAATAATTTTTTGACTTCATAATTATATTAATGTTGTCCAAACATAAATATGCCAAATAATACAGCCATAATACCTGTTAAAAACAGCCAATACATAAGTTCTATAGCTTATTTAAGCTGTTCCATGTTTACATTTTTGCAATGAAAGATACCAATACAGTATTTTCCCCATTCTCTCTGTTGTTAAAGTGCTGAATTATTAGTCTTATTAAAATTATTTTGGTATTATATGAATACAGTCTTTTCAGGGAAAATATAGTAATAAGACACCACAACATTAAAAGAGTACAGAAGAAACTACTGATACATGCTACTCTATTTTTCCCATCACAAGTAAGAATTACATATTTGTTGTAGTCTTTCTTGTTTCTTTTCCATAGAAACCAAAAATTAAATCATGTTTTCTTCATTAGTGATTACAGCATTTATTTCAGAATCACACTGAGCAACATTACCATTCTCAGCCACCCTGGCAATACAACATATGTAAATATAATACATAATACAACATATGTAAAGATCATGATCACCAAAAATCTGTTGCTCTATTATCTTTTCTGAGAAGGAAATATGTGCCAGAATATAATATGCTTATTATAGTATGCACACTATAAACAGTATGTGTGTCTATGTATATCCATATATAGTATGTAGGCCTATGTACATATACATTTCATATGAAGAGATTAATGTAAGTTCATCTGTAAAACTTGGGATCCGGGCCTCCCTGGTAGTGCAGGGCTTAAAATCTCAGTGCTGTCAAGCTATCACCAGCCACTCAGGCATGAGTTCCATCCCCAGCCAGGGAGCTAACCCATATGGTGCAATAGACCTCTCCTGTCTCGCCCACTGCTCCCCTCAGCAGTGTATTTCTGTCAGTCCCCCTGCTCTGCTCCCCACTGTGTCTCTGGTGAACCCTTTTCCTGCCCTGGCAATCTAGTCTACACCCCAGTTCTTGTACGCATAAATTAAAAATAAGAACATGGGATCCTGTTCAACTTTAGTAAATATTTGCTGTTTTTCCCTTTTGCTCAGCCTCAATTATTCTACTTCTGTAAATAAACATGGATTTTCCTTTAGAGAAACACCTTTTTCTTCCCTCAGTTTTGATTTGAATGAGACTGACACAATGTCCAGGTTTCAGATGTACAAGTCTGGTCAATCAGCATATTCTACACTCTGGTTACAATTGTGGCTTAAGGATGGTCCTGCATATAACCCCCTAACCTACCAATCCATCTCAAACATCACGTCAGTCTGTGAAAATTTTCCAGATCACTTTATCACTTTTAAACTTCAATTTAACTAACTATTGTGGCTTCTGTGCTATTCAAAATTAATGTCTATTGCTAATTTTACTGTTTTCTTCCAAGGTTAACAATTGGTTGGGATACCACTTTTATGGCAGATATTGATTGCATTCAATTTATTCTGCTTCCAAAAGTTACTTCCCATACTGTTTCCTAAACTTCCAGCTAAGTTTTCTTTTTATTGTTTAGTGGTTAGAAATATTGAGATCGCCACAGTTTCTATACACTGTCCATTGGAATTATCTCAGACACATTTCCCTTTATTGTATTTCCCTTTAGCACCTGAAGGTGAAACTAACTGTAAAGTCCACACAATATTTAAGTCTGTATTTAGTTCAAGCCTCTCTCTCCTTTGATAATTTATCTTAAGTTTGCACTTACTGTATTCCATTTATACGGTTTCTATGGAAATCAGGTTGTCCACTAAGCAGCTACATGGATTTATGGTGTTACCTTCTCCATTCACTACAAAATCAATCAGGTTCAAATAGAGAATGTACCTGTTTGAAAGAAACCAATTGCATACGTTTTTGGTTACAATTACATAAAAATGTAATTGGATAATAAAATTCACTCTTTGCAGCATTCTGAAACTGCCGAAGTACATAGGAAATAAAAACAAGTAATACTATTACAGTGAATAGAAAAATGAAACACAAAGAGGTAAGTGACATCTAAGGTCATCCTAAGTCAGTATTTGGTATTTGAAATTTAGATAAAGAACAAAGCATACCAGTTTACTGTCCTATTTACCATTACTCTACAATCATTTTTATTTAAATGACACCAGTTATGCCAGACATTTATTTGGTAATGAGTATAACAGCAACTCACGTTTGATATGGAACCTAGCATCCTATTTTTATCCCTTTACTGATTTTCATGTGGACTGCATACCATATAAAAACTAAAAAATAAAGTTGCCTATGAGTCTGAATGTATCTCATCTTTCATTTCTATTTAGAAAACGCTATATCCCTTTTAGCCATGGATTTCAAAATCTTCTAATCATGACATAAAAACTCAGTTTTTCAAGGTGACAATGAAAATGCTTGATGCAAATAGGGAGTGACTAAAGCATCAAGTTAAGCTTCACTGCATAGACAGGATGAGATAATTTCATTATTATATTATAGGAAATCGGGTGAGACTAGATGGCAGTTTCTACTCTTAGGTCCCCTTCCTGAATTATCTCTCAGGTAGGAGAGGTGATCAGGTACTTTAAAGAAATAGGAGATACAAGCTAAGTCATGCATGTAATAGAGTATAATTGTTTTGATTTGCAGATTTTCTTTTATATCATTCTGAGTGTCCTTTTAGGCATAATTAAAATCAATCTCTCTGAGATAGATGGATATAAAAAATGAACTACATTTGTTGAATATGTTCTGTGTCTGACAATATGTAACATTCTCTATTATTTGTTATCTCCATTAATTTCAATTAATCTGTCCATCAGCTATTTTTGAAATGTGGATATGTCTGAAATTTCAGAGATATTGAGACACATTGGAAAATTTTGCTCATCTTGAGAATAAGTGTTTAAATATACAGAACTATTTCAAAATGGTGTTTAAGTGCAAAAGGTGATGCTTGTATCATCTGGGGAAAATATTAACTTTATCAACTGTAAAATGAGAAGACTATAATCACCTCTTAAAGTTGTAAAAACTGACTGAGACCACACACACAGTACTTGACATTGGGTTCTTGCCTAATGAATGTTACTGATTAGACACTGTGGTTCTGTGCTCAGAACCCCGTTTTTCAAGACCCAGAAACCACTCTCTTTGCTAGAAAGATCTGTTGCAGAAGATTCACAACTATTTCTTTGGAGTGAAACATTCTCTACTTCTTTTCTACAGAGGACTGTCTTGCCCAAAGTTAATCCCCATTCCAAGGGTTGTCACCTGGCCGATGACATCTTCAGTGTGTACACAAAGGCTCTTTGCCTATTTGGGAAAACTCTGAAGGAACATTCTTCAACAACAAAACTCTTTAAAGGATCTGCTTACACTTGAGTTATAGTTCAGCTAATTCTTTTGTCCATCTGCATTTCAAAGAGATCTCCTGAGAGTGCTTCCCAATAAAACTTCCTGAAATACTTTGTTTCAGTCTGTTTCTAGGGAACAAATCTAAGTCATTGATAACCATTACAGTGAATGTGTGTGTGAGAAAGAAAGAGAGAGGGAGAAAAAAAGAAGGAGGGAAGTGATGATATCAACTCCAAATGCTACATTTACTGACCTGTGATTTCAGGTCCTGGAGCATGTTAGTCAAATAACCATTATCGACAAACACAGCCTATTAGCAATTGAAACAAATTATCTGAGTCATAGTTCAAGTTTCTATTGCCTTCACCTAAAAATGGGGACACTTTTAGTACCTAATACATTGAGGAATTTTTAAAAGAATTAAAACAGATAAAACATCTAAAATACTCTGCATAACTCAATAAATCTAGCAATTATTATTCTATGTCTCAGTGCTTATACTTGAAAGGTAAGTATTCTCACCCTATTTACCTCCTTGAACATCTAAGGGATCAAAGAGTGCAATAAAAGTGACTATATTGTTATCAATTACCACGCAAAATGTTTTTCCTATTATTAATGTAACAATGATAAAAATGCCAAGCTAGGGCCTAATTTTTTATCTTAGGACCTATCAGATAAGGATGTAACTCTGCTTCAAGAATATAAGTGAGAAAGGATATTGACTAGCATAGAATTATATGGCAACAGAATTAGAAATAAATTAACCTATACATTTTTTCTTTGTTTTTTAATAATGAGATAAGCCTATGACCTTAGATAGTTAGGTAATATCTGAGTTTCAATAATTTGCCACCTATTTCAGAGATAGATTGCATGATAAAGGGATGATGAGATCATTAATGAGATAACATTTATAGGGCCCTTTGAGAGTCTTAGAGGAAAGATTCCATAGAAACGAAATGCATAATCTGTCATTTAGTTTGAGCGAAGAGAAACACCTAACAGTGGCAAATAAAATCAAAGTGTATTAATGCCCCAGACTTTTCTGTATAGTCAGGGAGCACAATGTTGAACATTTGTAGAAGTTTTGAAGGGCAAACTTCACTAACCATTATCGAAAGTTATAAGTACATAAAGACTAATGACAGTAAGACTTCGTATTTATGGACTATTTCATAGTTCAAATATAAAGTTAATAAATATCCCAGAATCTGATGCAAACTACTATGAAATCTGGTTCCAAAAAGGATTAGCTATATAACCTTGAGTAAATTACTTACATTCCTCTCTGTCTGAATTCCTTCATCTACAAAATTGAAACAATAGTTTAAAGACTTGTAAGGATTAAATGAGTAATTAAAACAGTACCTCACAAATATGAATCACTCGCACGTTAGATTGTTATTACACATAGCCTAAAGGGATCTCAAAAATAACTGAGACATTCAAGCAGCATCTTGGGATAAATAGCACGTTATTTTCAAGAGAGAAGAGATTTGCACAATAAGGCACTGTAGTCAAGACACTACTCAGCCAATCACAGTCTCTCTCAGAAGCTTCCTTGAGTTCATTCTGACAAGTCATAATCAAAGGAGGGACCATGATTTGAATCTAAATAATATAATCGGGTGAATATTACAGGGTCATGGCTTAGAACTAGCTGTCCTGTAATACAGAGCTGCCATATCTCCAAACACCAAGAGCTGTACTTTTAACAACCTTCAAGCATTTATGGGGGTTTCTATTTAAATTTTTGACTTAAATATTCCACTATGCTTCTCACATATCTAGATATTCCCATTCTAGGCAGAATCAGGACTCTTTCTTGATATATGTTAGCTATCTCTTTCAAAGGAAACACATATAAATTGCACACAGGAAATTGTATTAGAAAATTGTGATGATGCCAGGAGCAAATGGGAACTATTCCCTAAATCCTTCAGCAAATTAAGTTTTGTTTCTAGAGAAAGCAATACCAGTAAGTTATTATCGTAAGTTTTATAATTGCCCCAATTTATCTTAAATCATTCTGTCATATATATTAAAATGATATTAACATTAGAATACACTAAAAAAGGAAATAAATTAAGATAGTAGGGGTTTATTTATATAACAATTCCTTTAAGAGCTAAGTATGACACTAAATTAGTTCAATTCTCCCTGGTATAAGAGCGAACATCAGACTTTGATATACATGCATCTATTAGATGCTTTTGATAACAGAAAGATTTAAGAGAACAAATTGGCCCGCACCCAGAGGATGGCTCCTGATCTCATTTTAGATCTTAGGTGACAGTTACTTTTAAATAAAGTCTTCATAACTGGTCTTTCTTCAAGAGTCACTTGAATAGTGAATCATTATTCACTAGGATTTAAGCTTCCTAAACTCCGAGATTGTGATTTAAATGAGGAACATATTAAGCTATTATAGTAAAATGATTACTATAACAAGGGCTTAATTTTCTCCCACTTGATTGCCAAAAAGTGAGTGATCCAGGGCTGGTGGGTGTCTATCCTCAATACACAAATCCCAAGGCTGCTACAATCATCACAATTTCCAAAACAGCAGGAAGACAAAGGAAAGAATCTCTAAGAACCTGATTCAGATATAGGAACTTATCATTTATTCTACACCTCACTGACTATACATATCTGTCACAAAATAAGGGGAAATGGAAAATGACAGTCTCTAGCTGAGTAGTCATGCAACCAATTAAAATGTGAATTTTAAGATCTAGGTACAATACCAAAAGAAAAAAATGCACCCTGCTAATTTTTACTTGAATATAGGGGAACTACAAATGACAGCTAAAGAGAAGAGATAATGTAGACAGTAACATGGTATTAATACAGGTCAGTTTTTATCCTTTCCTTACTTCCCTATTAGCCATATTTGATCAATGCAATCACTTTTCTTTTGTATCTGTTTTCCTTGGCTTATAAATATCAGTCTTTCTTGATTCTCATCAGGTTTTGCTGGCCATTCTGTCTCAAAGTCTTTGTTGATTTCCCTTCATAAAACCAATACATACATTTTATAATAGCCTGAGTTACACTCTTTTATCTACCCTTGATCTCTAGGTGATAATAGCCAATATCATAGATTGCAGTGTATCTACAGTTATAATCCAATGACTTTATAGAAGTCTAGCTTGGACCACTGCTCTGCACATGATTTATCCCTATGCTTGCTTGGCATGTCCATTTAGATGTCTAACAGACACCTAATATATCTAACACTAAACTCCTGATTTTTTCACAACTAAAACTGCAACCCTCCCTATGCCCTTCAGAGTTTGATGGCCCAAGTTCCAGCAGGAGGTGCGTCAAGCAGGAGGTGGGTCAAGGAGGCAGCATTAGAATCATTCTTGGTCTCTCTTTTCCTCTCACCTATTTTCCTGACACTTTATCAGTGAACTCTGTCAGCTTTTCCTACCATCCACAACAGTTTTGCATTGCCACAACCACCTCAATGTAAACCATCTTCACTTCTCACACTGCACTATTTTATCTTCTAGTTCTTCTTGTCACCTCCCACAATCATATCTCAACACAACAGCTGAATGAATGAAGATCACACCATTCTACTGATCAGAATCCTTAAGTTAGTTCTTACCTTACTAAAACTGAAAGTCTACCCCAGTTCATGATTTGTTCCCTTGCTCTTTCTCTGATCGAGTGTCTGAAGTTTCTTCTGGCAATGCAGACTTCCTTGCTTTTTGTCAAATCTATCAACTATGATCCAGTTTCAGGGAATTGTTCTCCCCCAGCCTGAAATATTTTTTTTTTTTTCTCAATAGAAGCCTAAAGCAGGCATCCTTACTTTTAGACTTAGATAAATTCCACACAATCAGAGATTTGTGCTAGTTATTAATTTGTTGCTTTTTAACTCCACACCTATCCTTTATGGTGTAATTTTTTGCTATAGGAAATGGTCAATGAAAATGACACTTCTCTGTAGTCTGCTAGTTATTTTTCTAGTGTTGATAATAGGCAAGAATGAGAAATCGAGAATACAGGAGAAAAGGACTACTTTTTCTTGATGCTGTTGTTTTTCCTGAAGTAGCAAGTTTAGGATGGTCTTTTTAGTAGTTTCCAAGATAGTGGTCTGATCTCCAGTTCTGTCTGGCCTCCAGAATGTTCCATTTTCACTGTGGAAGCTAGCAGTGCATTTAACAACAGGCAGAATACCTCCTTAATGGCATAAATATTCTATGAGTTTAATTCCAAGATTTTACTTTCTCCCTAGTTAATTTTCCTCTAACACTGGGAGAAGCAGTAGTTAGTATCCTTGTTACACTTCAGAATTTTCTTTTTACTTTCTTTGGCAGTTAATGGCATTAAATTTAATAATTCTCTCTTTAAATTTCCTTTTAAAATAACTTGTATCTTTCATTCGACTAGATCTTGTCTGATAGTTGTCCTGATTCAGTTTACTCTACCACTAATCAGCATCTCAGTTACTATTTTTGATTATACCCCTAAATGAACATGTAAGATTTATCAAAAGCAGGATCTTTGTTTCTTTCAAACATGATTTATCTCCACTATCTGGAACAATATCTGGCACATGTATTTGATGTCCTGTGAAAATTTGTCAAAATGATGAATGTTTAAAAGGAGACACAAATATCTCCTACTATATTTCCTATGAAGATTGTATAGAATAGACAGTGGCAATAGACAGTGGCAAGACAATTTATTTATTTATTTTTTAAAAGATTTTATTATTATTTATTTATTCATTCATTTATTCATTTATTTATTTATTTATTTATACAAGCACTGGGTACAGTCAGAAGCGCGGGAGGGTGAGAGAATTCACCAGAGCCAGAGCGGGGAGCAGAGCAGGCAGAAGGACCGAAGTACAATGCTGAGGGGAGCAGCGGGAGGCAGGAGAGGTCTGCGCGCCATGTGAGACCCTCCTCAGGTGGTCCAGGAGCAGCCGGGGATCGAACTGGTGCTGCAGAGGCAGCGGGGAGCTTTGCAACCCAGCGCTCAACCGCTGCGCCACTGGGGAGGCCCAGAATTGTGTTTTCTTAATAATGTGTTTTAGTTGTGGATATCCTCTAGGTTTCAGTATCTGACAATAAATTCAAGTTCTTTATGTGTCTGTGACATTTACTATGAATGAAGAAGTCAATTTTGCTCATTAAATGACATCTACTTTTTGTTTTATTCATTCATTCCTTTGAATTAATATATCAGTACATTTCTAAAAAAGAATAAGAATCTCTTGCTGGAAAGATGACATATTTCATAAATATTTATTCATTAAAAAATATATATTAAGTGTTAATATCTGGGGAGCAGAAATAAAAGGCAGGAGGGTAAAAGTAGACAATAGAGAGGGTGAGGAAAGGAAAGGGAGAAATCATGGGCTGAAAATCTCCCAGGAAAATTAGACATTTTTAAGCAATAAGTTTATACTGAAGGTGGAAGTGGATTGAAGTGTGAATTGTTCCAGGAAGAATATCCACATGCAGTAGAAATGAGAGCATACTTTGTGAATAAGCCAAGTAAGTATAGTATAGCTGCATCATAGAGAATATAATGGAGAATGATTAGATGTGTTTGTCTCATGACTGAAACAAGTCCAATTTCAGAGTATACATCATTTATCTTATGCTAATAGAAGCACTAAAAGATGTTAAATGGGAGTAGAATGGTTAATTTGGAAGTTCAGAAAATATAAGGATTGCAACATGGGAAACAGATCAGTACAGAGTTAAAAATTTTGTTGGAATCAAATAATGGGTCTGTCTTAATAGGCCAGGAACAATATCATGGTGCTATGAAATAGGGTGGGGACATGTGGTATTTGGAGAAGCAGACCAGTTAATGATCTATTTTTCACCATGGAATATTACTCAGCATTCAAAAAAGATAAACACATCCAATTTGCAGCAACATGGATGGCGCTGGGAGGGATCATGCTCAGCGAAATAAGCCAGAAAGAAAAAGAAAAATACCGGATGGTCTCACTCATAGCAGGAATCTAGAAAACTTAAATAAGGAACCAGGGAAATGAATAACTATAAGAAAGTGAAAATCAAAATCAACAAAAAACTATGAACCAGAGACACTTTTTGGGGGGTGGAGGGCGGGAGGGGAGGGATTGGGGTCAGAATGGGGGGGGTTGCAATTGTACGGGGAATATAAAAATAAAATTTATTAAAAAAGATTTATTTTATTTACTTATTTATGCATTCAGGAGCTGGGGTACAGGCCAGAGGTATAGGGGGGTGGGCAAGAGGATTCATCAGAGACTGAGTGGGGAGCAGAACAAATAGACTGACTGAAATACACTGCTGAGGGAAGAAGAGGGCAAGACAGGAGAGGTCTGCTGCACCAGGTGGGTCAGCTCCCTGGCCAGGGATTGAAGTGGTACTGCAGTGGCTGCAGATAACTTCATAGTGCTGAGACTTAACCCCTTGTGCCACAAGGAAGGCCCTTAAAGATCTATTTTAAATAACAAATCCAAGACAGCAATTAGTAGAAAAGTGAATAAAGGGTAAATAAAATCAATCCTGGACAGGAAAGATAAATGTCAATTAGAATTCATCTATAGCAGAATGTCATAATGTATAGATATATGTAAATCAAAGCCAAGTCCACATACCATGCATGGATCCATAAGAAAGACATACAGCCTGAAGCCCTATGGCAAAAGAAAATGGACTTACTCCTTTATTTAGTCAATCATTCATCAAATAGCAATTAGGTGCTCCATGATAACACTGAGTGATTATTATGTTAAGCAACAGTTTACTATCTTCCTTATAATTGCTACAGATACTCATTTCTTAATAAGATCTATCACTTATGACAACTTTAGCTTTTTATGACTTGTGCTTGATATTTCTACGTCCCCTTCAAAGTCACACTCTTTTTCTCCATGCTCAATTCATAGAAGGCTGATCTCCTATCAACAAGTACTCTTGCCCTCTTGTTTCTAGTTGGATTCAACTAATGGAAGCATCGTAAGGTATCCCAAGGGAAGAGAAATCTATGGATTTTTTTATTCTCCTGATTCTCACCCTGTGCTATCTACCAAGGGTGGAATGTCCCTCTATCAAAGGTAATATATCTGTCAAGAGTCTAGTCATCCATTATTCCCTCTGTGTTTTGTAAATCCTTTCTAGTCTGTCCCTGAAGGAGTGAATCTTTAAAAAGTGAATTTTGATTTTTTAAATTTATTTATTCATGCAAGAGCTGGGGTACAGGCCAGAGATGCTGGATGGGGGAGGGGTGAGAGGATTCACCAGAGACAAAGAGGGAAACAGAACAGCAGATTGACTGAAATACACTGCTGAGGGGAGCAGTAGGCGAGACAGGAGAGGTCTGCTTCGCTATGTGGGTTTTCCTCTGTGTGGCCAGGGATCGAACTCATGCTGCAGAGGCTTTGGATTGCTTCATAGTGCAGTGCTTAACCCCTTGCACCGCCAAGGAGGCCCTAAGAAGTGAATTTTAAGGCCAGAACTTCTAAACATACAATTACCGATCTTTCATAAGATATAGCCTTTTCATTCTGTGAGTTGAACCTCCAACATTTTATTATATCAAACGTTTAAATTTTGCTGTGGTATAGTTGATATGAATACTTAATTTAAAAGTTGAGTGAAGTTATAATCAATAATAGGCATATTTGACTCTGGAATTAAACTGAATTTAATGGAGGAAAAACAATTCACAATGAGTAAAATATAGAAAATAAAATTTCATGTATTTTATTTGGTTCTGACAAGCAGACTTTGAGATGGCTCTCAGTGTTTAGGAGAGTAATTAAAAGGCTATATACACAATTAACATTTGTGAAAAGAGAGTATGCAGTGTTTAGCAAAGGGAGAACTGGATGTAGTTGGGAGCATGGATGGTAGTTTTAAGATAGTGTTGTTAGGGGGAAATGATGTCCTGAGTTAATCCCATACAGGCTTTGTGGACTCCACCCCCACTCCAGACTAAAGCCATCAAGACATTGGGAAAGACAAATCCCATCACCACCAAAGGGAAGGTGGCTGGGACCTGAGGGTGGAGTTAAGCAGCCAGGTTGGGTATAAAAATCAAACATGTGGGCCTTGGGGGGCTCGCTGTCGCTTGCCTCCTGGCTTCATGGCTCCTGGCTTGCAGCCAGCTCTCAGAGTGCCATTTGGAATTCCAGATCGCGGGTAAGGTAAGACTCATTTAAAACTTTGTCTCCCACTTTTCTCCCTGAGCTGTACATTTCCTCATTTCCCCTTCCCTTGTAAATAAACCTTTTATTAACCTTTTGCGTGTGCCTGCAGTAGAGCATTGATAAGTCCTTTTAAGCGCGTGAGTGAGGACCCACAGTCAGGCACCCCATTTTGTATCGGGGCTGCTCTATAACAGTATGAGCCTTTTATAGAAGACTTTTATGCTCACAATTAAGTCTTCAGATGAAGCAGACCTGGAGAAAGAAACTCAGCCTGCACAAGGGGCCTGTCTTCATACCTGAGAAAATTCTCAAGGAGACTGAAAATTGGGGTCTGTACTGCAGGCCAGCAACACTGGGGTAATACCTCTTCATTCAGGAAGGTGAATCTTGGCATTGCATCCTCTCTTCCACTCTGCATCATTTTCTACCACCGAGATGAGGTCTTTAAACTTTTTGCGTCTCTCTCCAAATGCTATTTTGTCTGTGGTTTTAGTTTTGAATCATCTACTTGTTCTTTTGGAAGTCTAGCTCATTGATTTATCTTCCTCTTCTCCATACTACTTTATCATATCACCACTCTACCTGTCCTCAGAGACAAATATAAGGTTGGATGTCAGCCCAATATTCTACATGATTCAAGCGATTAATCCTATCTACTCCATTTCATAGCCTATGAATTCCCAGGATGCCCTATCACTTAGGCCCTTAGAATTACATGAGGATCAACAAATACATACTTATTCTCACCTTTCTGTCTTTAACATTTAGATTTTTCTTAATGATCACCCTTTGCCCTTTCTGTTTATAACTAAAACTTACATGTAAGTTTGAGAATACACTCATGTGTTATATGACATACTCAGCCATTATTGTCACCACATCCTACACTTCTGTCTCCCTATTTTGTTTATATGAGACCATGCAATCATTGTTAGCTTTCTTGCTTGACCCTTTCTCTAAACTGTGAGTTCTTTTTTAAAAAAGAGCTTTAGAAGAGTTCAAAGGGATCATTTCTTTTATCTTTGACTCAAACATAAGATATTTGGCCCCCAACAGGCCTGTAGGCACACAGTGAATATATGTTTAAGGAATGTTTGAAAATATCCATGATAATAGTATACAATTTAAAAGGATTAACAGAGAGACAGACCTGAAGTTCTCTGGCTAGCTTAATCAATATGAGGATGGTTAATAGAATTGATGGAAATGATAATGGCTTGATGATTTCATGGCCCTTGCCAACTATAATATTTAATAATTTAATATTTTTCTATATCAATAGAATTAGGAAGAAACAAATAGAGTTAGAAGGTGGGGGATGGGAAGCAATGTTATATTTACTGGTCATCTGCAACATACCAAGGGATTTGCTAGTACTTTTGTATCACCGCAAAGGAGTAAGCTTTTTAGTTTTCTGGTAAGATCTTTGAGACACAAACTGTCTAAGCACATGCCAATCTAGAGGCAGAGGTCACAGTAAAAATCAGATGTACTTAGAAAACACCAAAGGATGCTTCAAAAGACCCTTCAACTGTGCAATTCAGCTTTCACAAGAACTTTCAGCTCATTTTACTTATCCCTGCAAGGTCAGCTTAGAACCTGCAATTGTATTAATCAATTGTCACTGAGTGTAAGTAGGAAGGGAGAGAGATACAAACCTTTCAAAGCAATAAAGTCAGCCTCTGGACAGTAAGGAAGTCACTTGCAACACAGAAAAAAAGAATACTTTAGACTACAGGACTTTAAGAAAGCAACAGGAAAAGAGAAAAAATAATAACTTAGTTAAAAAAAAAAAAAAAGCAAAGTTTCTAGTTTTCAACCTTATTTTTCATCCAAGAAAAATAAACAAATGTCTTGGTCCTATTCTAGGAAACACATGCTTACCAACCAGGTTCTTTTTACATGGTGTATAAATAGAGAACAAGAAATATAACAGATGCTCAAATCTTGTAGTGGTTTTATGAAAGCTAACAGCAAAGCATTAAACATATCTAAACCTGTCCACAACTGCTTTGCATTTATATAGCACTCAATATATTTGAAAAACATATTCTTACCTCACTTGAAGTAAGCCACCACTGCAAACCATCTCATTTTGCAAATGAATAATAAAATGTCACATAAAGGAGCCAGTATCTCTGAATTTTAGATGAAGAAGAGACTTACAGGTTTTACCTAGCTCAGTATTCTTATTTTATGGATGAGACAATTGGGTCCCTGAGTGGACAGTTGATTTGCTCAAGGTCATAGAGCTGTTCAATTGCAGAATTTAGCCCAAAAGAAGTGCCTTTTGATGCTAGTCAAGCACATTTGTAACTTCCACTCCCATTATGTGCTTCTACTACAGATTTTATACATCTATTGAATTACAGATGTTCAAAAGTTTTGCTGATAGAATGCACTTAAAGAAAATTGTTGAATGAATAAATTTCAATCTTTTCTCTCTTGTCTGCACACATCCTTCTTAACTCAGCCCACAGCTTCAGAAGGGACAGGCACTTAGCTTTCCACCTTTAAATTCTCCCCTTTATAGTTGATAGGAATGGGGTGAACCCCATGCCATCCAAACAGAATCTTCCTACTGATAAATCAGAATTTTAGTAGTCACTTTTTATTTTAGTCATAGCTGAGAGAGTATAAATAAAAGTCAGGCGAGGTCAGTTCTAGCCTGGGCCTCCCCAGTGGCACAGCAGGTTGAGCACAGCACTGTGAGGCTGTCCGAGCCTCTGCAGTGTGGGTTCAGCTGGCCAGGGAGCAACCCACATGGTGCAGCAGACCTCTCCTGTCTCACCTGCTACTCCCCTCAGCAGTGTATTTCAGTCAGTCCACCTGTTTTGTTCCCCACTCTGTCTCTGGTGAATCCTCTCACCCTCCCATGCCTCTGGCCTGTACCCCAGCTCTTGTATAAATACATCTTTAAAAAAATGTAGTAGCCAAAATATTTAACTAGGGAATGCTAATTCTGCAAGAATTAGCATTGGCTGCCTCTTTCCCTTAAATCTAATTCTTATGCCACAGAATTGAGATGAAAGCAGTGGACAAGCCTACTAAATCTATAGGAGATGGCTGACTTTTGTCATGAATGGGGACCAAAAAATGACCAGGTATGTCATAAGAGACGGATTGAAGGACACCACATTTCTAGTTAAATCTTTTCTTATAGCTATCCGGAAGATAGTTTTCTTATCTCCCAGAAAATGGCAAAGGCTTATGTGCTGTTTTGTTTTTGTTGTAGGCAGTATAATTTAAGGGTGATAGGCAAGGGAAAGGCATTTGAGGCAGGGACCATTTATCCTTTAGCTCATGGCACTATATAAAGAGCAATCACATGAATTACAGACATACCACATTTAACAGCATACCTCCAAAAGAGTTGTTGAGAATATATGCCACTTTTCAGAAGATAGTCAAGTATAATAAAATCTTTATCCCCCAATACAAAAGCTAGATATCATGAGAAAAATGCCACATACATCTTTCTACCAAACCTAGCCAGTTCTCAGTCACAGAACAAATATGAATTCAGGATGTTTAGATAAATCCAACCTTACTTTTTTTGTGTGTATACAAAAGTTATAACGCACCAGTATAAAATCAGAAAATATAAAAAATCTATCTGTAAACAAAATAATTGAACTTATCTAAGACAATAGTCTCAATATGCAGTCAAAATACCTGTTTTATAATTTATAAGAACAAAGTCATACTAAGATTATACCATGAGAAGTAAATGTGGCAGCAGATCAAGTTCAATTAAACAGAGAAGTCCAGCTTTCAACATAAAAGAATGGTAGATATGATCTTTGGATTAACAATTAGGATAAGGATATTCTAGGTTAAGTTGTTCATTTTATATATAAATATATACTACACACACTAAAAAATGTTGACATATTTGGTGGAAAAAAGAACACTCCATTACAGTGAGCAGTTTCTTTTCAGAGATTTTGGAAGATACAAAGAGCATGTGTGTTTGTGTTTGTATGTATATGTAACATAAAAACAAAGTAAAAATTGTATAAAAAAATCTGGACATATGAATCTGCCAAATTAACCAGAAGTTTCTTCCAGGTGCTCCTGTACTCTATACATGCAGCCTCCAAAGTAAGTTACTTAATGGGACTGGCATTGCATAGTTTAACAAAGGGGAAGAACCACTAAATCCCTACTCCACTCTCTTAAGTTTGGTCTTTGGTAGGAGTCCCTTGATAAGAAAAACAAATCACCTCTGAATATTCCTCTGAGAGACTCACTGTTTTTTTTTTTTTTTTTTTTTTTAGCATTTAAGGGCACAAATGAACATGATCCTGACTCCTGTCTCATTATTTGTAAAGCACAAGTATGCACTGAAAAACAAGAGTGAAACCTCCATACAAAAAGCATTTGCCATTTGCAAGTAAATGTAGAGCTCTCATTAAGCATGATTTCAGAGGTGAAAGTGCAGGAAAAGCTGATAGCTAGAAAGAAAGCAAGAGCAATTCTGTGCCTACACATACTTTAAGAGGCCATCTGTCCCCTTTGGGAAATAGACTATGGTTACAACGTCTCCAAGTTATTATTATAATATTTATTACAACCCAGTTTGCAATAATTTCATTTGGCCTGCAGAAACACAGTTATGGGCAGTTGTGCCCACCATCAGTTAAAAACTTAATGGGGACAAAATTGATCTAATCAATTCTTTGTCACTACAATACCCCAAATTTGTTTTTTACTCAACTTCTTTGTCCTGTGCAGGTCCATCACATAGCTGCTAGAAAATGCCTGGCCACACACTTTAGTGAGAAAGGGCATAGGGAGGCCTTTAGCTGGTTTAACTCTTACATCAACTACCATAGCTTGGATCAGTGGTGGGCATTCAACCAATGCTGAATTGCAAGATTGAGTCAGAGAATACTATTTGCCTCCAAATATCCATTATCTTTCCCCTTCATAGTAAAGAAATTCCATTTTTAACTGGGAACGTGATTACCCAGCTAAATGATTACATTTCTTTTGCAGCTTAGCATTTTGACTAAATTCTGGTCAATGAAATAAATGAACAAGAGATGCAAGGAAGTTATCACAGTTACAAAGATTCCATCGCTTCCCCACACCTCCACCTCCCTTTCTTTTGATGCATCGATTCTAAACACAATGAAAGCGCCACAGCCATGGGGTCACCCAGGTGATAGAAGTCACATTACGAAGGATACTGCCTCCTTGCCACATCTGTCAGGCTGTTTTAGTTCTGAACTGTACATCAAAGACATAAACTTTTACTTTAAGTCAATCTTTTAAATTTTACCATTCTCATTCAGAGACGATTCCAACAGACCTCACCGTTGGTGCTCTGTGAGACCAGAGTGACAGCAAGCATGTAGGAGTACATAACCTCTCCATAATATCCCCTCCCTTTGGAATTCAAGGAGGAGATATGAGTGAAGGATTATTGGCATGCAGTGAAAATTGCAAACTGCACCAACACAAGCAGTAACCCAGTGCTTGTGTGATGATAATGCACAGTCCTACTTAAATATCAACAAACTCCTGATGTATCAGGGACCAGAAGATATCCGAGCTCTAAGTGGTCATGACACATGAATCATTTAATCTTACTGAATCAAGGTAGACTAACAATTCCTGGAGCTCTATTAGATTCCAAATGTCTTTACTACCCTGTATATTATTGCAATCAACCCCTAATTAAAGGAGCAAGTCTAAGAATGAAATGAACATCACATTTTTTGTTTCTTTTCATGCTCTTCTTACAAGGCTCATGAATGCCCGTGATTTCTCTGTCCTTTTATATTATCATTTGCAAAACCAAAATCTAACTTTGCAATATGTTCAGAATAGAATTTTTCCTTTCTATTTCTGTTAAACCTTTATACAAACACTCATTTTTCTGCTGCCTAGACAATTGATATTGGCTCGCCTTGATTTTCTCCTTCCCCCCTCATCAATGTCCTGGGACACTTTTATGAGCTAGAGAGCACTTCATTACTCCAGCTTGGTTTAGCTATCCTATGCAAGCGACTCTTTATTTCTGTAATATTGGACTACACCATCTCCAAACAAAATAATGCCAAAAACTTCTCAAAGTTTTTATTATACACAAAACCTTCTGTCTGATATTCAACAGGGGTTTACTTTATAATAGTTACTTGGTCACCTGCTATAGACTTATGTACCTGATGCCTCATTTTGAGGCCTCTTCTAGAGCTACGACCTTTCTCACCTTTACCTCGCTTGCTATTTTCTCTAAAAAAAAAACTTTCTCACTATTGCCAAAATCACAATCATCCATACCACCTCAAATACTTCCTTGATGGAGTCCTTCTGTTTCCTGCTTCATCCCTCCTTATTTTTCCCTCATATGATTTTACTTAAATTTGAAATCAGATAGTTTCCCACTTGTGAAAGTTTGTTATTCCAATACATAATATTTGTTTAATTTTTAGTGTCCACAGACTGGAATGACCGCTTTTCTTGGTTATACCTTAATTTCTTTAAAAATCTAATATATTAATACCTGTAATTGAATTAAGTGATTTTGTTGACTTACTAAAATTTCTTCCCTGGAAAAAGGTGGTGAAACCTAAGCTGTTAAAATTCTAATCAATAGGATTAACTTTATTATCATGTCTTATGCTCTGCAAAATAAAGGTTTAAAATAATGCATCTTTTAAAACAAAGCATGTGCAAATGGAACATACTGATGGATAAGGAAGGGAGATATCGATCCAGTTATTTAAATTACATGGCAACTTAAATTTCATAATGAAGTTCAATTCCTTATCCTCGATCAATGCCTGAGATAAACTAAATACATTCCTCATTTTCAAATCCTTTTAAATTTTTATTTCCATAAGGAAATTCCAGAAAAATACTATGATTTTTTAAAATTATTTTTGCATAGAAGATCTGGGGTGTAGGCCAGAGTTGCAGGTGAGAGGATTCACCAGAGACAGAGTGGTGAGCAAAATAGGCAGATCTACTGAAATATACTGCTGAGGGGAGTGTCGGGAGAGAGGTCTGTTGTGCCATATGTAGGTTAGCTCCCAGGCTGGGATCAAACTCATCTGTAGCTGTGATAGTGCTAAGACTTAACCCCTAGGCCACCAAAGAGGTCCATATTTTAATTTTAAAAAGAAACACCATGACATTTAAACCAACAGATGACATCTAAAACTCTCTTTATTGAAAAGTGAAACTGTCTAAGATTGGGAGAAAAGAAAATAACAGTTGTGTGGAAGCCACCAAGTGACAATGTAGCACTCAAATTAATTCTTCAGGTTTTGTAGCTGAATCTGTGTTCAGTTTATGACTTTGCCACTGTCTGGATATATGACTGTGGACAAGTGACTTAACCTGTTTAAAATGCTGGATTCTTCATTTTTTCACTGGTGTTTGTAGGACTCAGGAGAGACAATGAATATAGAAAACTTATTTCTCCATGCTTGGCACATACTTCTTTCCCATGAATTATTGTTATTTGATCAGACATACCTGTGTATCCTTTGTCTTGTAAACTTAATTAAAGTTAAGGAGAGCTGTGCCATGTTTTCATGATTAGAATTAAAATTAGAATTGCCCCTCATCTTCAATTCTAGGCAAGGACATTACTCAAGTCTTTATACAAATATCCTGCCAGTCCTAACATACCATAAAACAAATAATTTCTAGGTGGAAGCCAAATCACATTAACCAATATATGAGAGATCCATTGAAGTTATGTTGTTAATATGCAATTTCCTACAACAAGAGAGACATATATCTGAACAGGTTTCGAAAGTACCTGTCTTCAATGAAATTTCCTATTGAGGGAATCATCTTTGGTTCACACTGAAAAAGACCCAAATCTTATATATGACATATAGAATCTTGTTATCAATAATTCCACAGATCTTGTGTCAGAAAAGCAATTCCACATGACTTTGCGAAACATCATGCTTACAGAAACAGGGACCATTTCTTGCAACTCTGAATAATCACCTTTAGCATGCTCTCCTCTGAATGAATAAAGACAAACTTGAAATGTCAAGAAGTTCCTAAAAACTTATTTAGTGAAATTGTTTAAATTTATGAGTTAGAGTCTTTTCTATATAAATATTTTGTAACTAAATTGTCTACAATATTACTTCACGTATAAGTGGAAAATAGACATGTATTTTCAAACTGAATGTGCAGCTATTTTTCAATGCTTTGAATTAATGGATGCTTTTTTTAAAGTACTGCTATTTGCTAGTCACAACCAATTGTGAATAAGATTTTAAAGATTTTAAAGATTCTGTACTTTGCAAATCTTGATTTGGGAAAAATATGTTACTGTTCCTCCTCTACCTGTAAGATTTCCTATTCAGCTATTGTCAACAGAAAGTAAGAGAGAATAAAAGAAAAATCAAAGAGAAAAATGGGAGAAGCTGTGGAATTTATTTCCATATATTTAACAAATGTGCATCGAGTAAGTATAGATAATTGGGTTACTTATTATCATCTGATGACTAATAGAATAATCCAAATTTATTTGCGTGAAAGGATGAAACAAGGGACAAAATTAGTCAGAAGATACCTACTATAGGAAGGATTTGAAACCAGCGTCAAATACAACGTGTAACCTTGACAATCAGCTTTTTCTGTGTTTCTCACCTGATTTTCCTGTACATTGACTTCATTCTCTTTCTTTCTGGGACATTACCTTCCTTAACATACATGGAAGAATACAACTAACCTCAATTCTAAAGTTCTGTTATTACACAATGATGAAATCAATCTTATCTTTCTCAGTCCCTCTGTATCAAACTCATCACATTCACACCATTTCATTCCTCTGTCTTTTATTTAAATATCTCATGAACTTGACTTCTAACATCCCGAATGTAGTCAAATTTCTAAAAGAACAATTTCTAGTAGTAAAGATGTGACTAAAAATTACCACTACAGTCCCAGTTAGCCAAGCAAGTGTTAGGTCTTTGAGAAATTAGAGTTTTATGACTTGGTGGTCGTATCATAGCACCTGACATCATAGTTTTGGTAGGAATCTTCTTGTTTGGCTATTTTACCATGCTACCATGCCACTTGGTGACTATCAGCAAAGGTGGTATTTTTGTAGTCACGTTACTACTGCGAGACATTGTACTTCAGGTCAAGGCTAGACATTTGACAACTTTTGATATTAAAAGCCCATATATATGTGGTCTTTGTATGTACAAGAGATTCTGAAACAGTGGAGAATATATATATTTTCCTTTCCTTAAACTAGGTACAATGAAAATCCTCAGATATTATATATAAAATGAATATAATGCTAAAAGAAGGCATTTGGAGAGGGACATTGTAGCTTAAGAAAAATCAGGTTGATAGATTCACTGACTTTTCTTTTTCTCTTAAATATCCTATACTTGGAAGTGAAGAAGCTGGAGATCCAGAAATACCAGCAATCACAAAAGAAAAATCCCCGAAAGCCAGCAAGAGCAGGCTTTATCTAGCCAAGTCCTGGACAAGGGTGACATAGCAGGAGAGAAATAGTTTGGCAGTAACTGCTCTACTCCAGTCAAATACCAAAGAAAAATGGTGGCCTACATCCAATCATGTCTGCTAAGGTTGAGTGGGTAGCCCACACATTCATCCCCACAATCTATTGGGTGTCTAAAACACCTGCCAGTTTTGTATTAGAGAAGCCAAATATGGACCCAACTAGGAGGTATAGAATGTCCTCTTGCCATGTAAATGGACTTAAATGTAAAATATAATCCAGAAAATTAAGAGAAATTATTCAGGATCTAGGGATAGGCAAAGCATTCTCAGACATGAAAACAATAGTATGATACATAAAAATATAAGTTGGTATTTATAAAACTATTTCTATGTAAAAAGCCTTGATAAGAATATGAAGACATGCTATGAGATAAAAACAATCACACACTACAAATACCCAAAGGACTGGAATCTGAATATTGAAAGTCTCCATAAAACACTTTTAAAAAGTATGTAGACAGAAAGTGGACCAAAAAAAAAAATAAACAATTTACCCACAAGGATATACTAATAGTAAGTAACACAGGAATATATACTCAACATCATTAGAATAAGGGCAATGCAAATGAAAAACTAATGTGGTATCACTATGCATCTCCTGGAATCATTAAAATTAAAAATAACTGACAAAGATCTAATGCTAGCAGGATATGGAAAAAACTGGATCACACATGCATTGCTGGAAAATATAAATAGTACAAGAACTTTGGAAATGTATGGCAATTTGTCAAAAAAAAAAAGTTAAAAATGCAAGTAAAACATCCCAGTAATTTTACTTCTAGGCATTTATTCAGGATAAATAAAACTTGTGTTCACAGTCTTGAAATGTTTAAACAAACAATTCTTAGTGTTCCAAAATTGGCAACAATACAGATGATCTTCAATAAAGGAATGGTTAGATAACTGTGGTATATTTATGGATGTCTGGAAGGTATATTTATGGATGTATTCTGGAAGTAATATTACGTATATAAAAAGAAACAAACTACCCATATACATAAAAGCTTGGTCAAAACCAGAAAAAACTTAAGCTGAGCAAAAGAAGCTAATTCCAAAAGGTTCCAAACTGCATGATTCTATTAAAATAATATTCCTGAAGTTATGAAATTAAAGAAATGGCAAACAGGTTAGTGACTGCTGGAAATCTTCAGGAGGTGGGTGTGGGAGGAAAATGTATGTGGTCAGCAAAAGACAACAATAATGGATTTTTGGGTTAATAGGAATGTTCTAAGTTTTGACTATCAAAATCAAGTTTTTGGTCTTTATATTATGCTATAGTTTTTTTTAAATTTTTTTAGATAAATTTTATTGTTATATTCCCCATACAATTGCAGCCCCCCCATTCTGACCCCAATCCCTCCCCTCCCACCCCCGCCCCACTAAAAGTGTCTCTGGTTCATATATTTTTGTTGATTTTGATTTTCACTTTCTTATAGTTATTCATTTTCCTGTCCCTTATTTAAGTTTTCTAGATTCCTGTTATGAGTGAGACCATCCGGTATTTTTCTTTTTCTTTTTGGCTTATTTCGCTGAGCATGATCCCTTCCAGCGCCATCCATGTTGCTGCAAATTGCATGTGTTTATCTTTTTTGAATGCTGAGTAATATTCCATGGTATATATGTACCACATCTTCTTGATCCAGTCATCTATTTTTGGGCATCTGGGTTGTTTCCAAAGCTTAGCTATTGTAAACAATGCTGCTATAAACATAGGGGTGCAAGTGTTCTTTGGAATTGATGTTTCTGTGTCCTTTGGGTAAATACCTAGGAGTGGAATTGCTGGATCATATGGAAGCTCTATGTTTAGTAGGTCCAGAAATCTCCACACAGCTTTCCACAGTGGTTGGACCAGTTTGCACTCCCACCAACAGTGCAGAAGAGTTCCTTTTTCTCCACACCCTCACCAACATTTGTTGTTGCTAGTTTTTTTAATATGTGCCATTCTCACTGGTGTAAGATGGTATCTCATGGTAGTTTTGATTTGCATTTCCCTGATGACAAGTGATGTTGAACATTTGTTCATATGCCTGTTGGCCATTTGCATTTCCTCTTCAGAGAAGTTTCTTTTAAGCTCTTCTGCCCATTTTTTGACTGGATTATTTTCTTTGTTGTTGTTGAGTCTCATCAGCTCTTTGCAGATTTTTTGTGATCAGTCCTTTATCATTAGTGTTGGGTGCAAAAATGTTCTCCCAGTTGGTGGGGTTTCACTTTGTTTTTGTTATTGTCTCTTTTGCTGTGCAGAAGCTCTTTAATTTGATGTAGTCCCAGCTGTTTATCTTTGCCTTCACTATCACTGCTTTGGGTGATGTGTCTGTAAAGATGTCTTTGATGTGCAAATCACGTAGTGTTTCACCTATATTTCCTTCTATATATTTTATGGTTTCATGTCTTATGTCTAGTTCTTTAATCCATTTTGAGTTGATTTTTGTGTATGGTGTGAGGTAGTGGTCAAGCTTCATTCTTTTGCATGTAGCGACCCAGTTTTCCCAGCACCATTTATTGAACAAACTTTCTTTGCTCCAATGCATAGTCTTTGCTCCTTTGTCAAAGATTAGTTGACCATAAATCTGTGGGTTTATTTCTGGATTTTCTATTTGATTCCATTGGTCTGTATGTCTGTTCTTGTTCCAATACCATGCAGTTTTGATGATTATGGCTTTGTAGTAGAGTTTGAAGTCTGGGAGGGTGATGCCTCCATTCCCTTCTTTTTTTTTCAGGAGATCTTTGGCTCTTCGGGGATTTTTGTGATTCCATATGAATTTCATCAATAATTGTTCTATTTCTTTGAAGAATGACATTGAAATTTTGATTGGAATAGCATTGAATCTGTATATTGCTTTTGGTAGGATGGCCATTTTAATAGTGTTTATTCTCCCAATCCATGAGCAGGGGATGTTTTTCCATTTCTTTGTGTCTTCTTCTATTTCTTTTAACAGTGTTTTATAGTTTTCTTTGTATAGGTCCTTTACTTCTTTTGTTAGATTTATTCCCAAATATTTGATTTTTGTTTCAATAATAAAAGGGATGGTTTTTTTGATTTCTTCTTGTTCAGATTTATTGTTTGTGTATAGGAAGGCTACTGACTTTTGCGTGTTGATTTTGTATCCTGCCACTTTACTGAACTGATTGATGAGTTGAATTAGTTTTTCTGTGGAGTTTTTGGGGTTCTCTATGTATAATATCATATTGTCTGCAAATAGTGATAGTTTGACTTCTTCTTTTCCTATTTGGATTCCTTGTATGTCTTTCTCTTGTCTTATTGCTCTGGCTAGGACTTCCAGTATTATATTGAAAAGCAGTGGTGAGAGTGGACATCCTTGTCTTGTTCCAGATCTTAATGGAATTGCTTTCAGCTTTTCACCATTGAGAATGATACTGGCTGTTGGCTTGTCATAGATGGCCTTTATGATGTTGAGGTATGTTCCTTGTATCCCAAGAATTTCAAGGGCTTTTATCATGAATGGGTGTTGCACTTTGTCGAAAGCTTTCTCAGCATCTATTGATATTATCATATGGTTTTTATATTTCTTTTTGTTGATGTGTTGGATAATGTTGATTGATTTTCGGATGTTAAACCATCCTTGTGTCCCTGGAATGAATCCTACTTGGTCGTGGTGAATTATCTTATGGATACATTGTTGGATTCTGATAGCTAAAATTTTATTGAGGATTTTTGCATCAGTGTTCATTAGGGAGATTGGCCTGTAGTTTTCCTTTTTTTGTGTTGTCCTTGTTCAGTTTTGGTATTAGTGTAATGTTGGCTTCATAGAACTTGTTTGGTATTGTCCCTTCCTTCTCAATTTTTTGGAAGAGTTTGTGAAGGATAGGCACTAATTCGCCTCTGAATGTTTGGTAGAATTCATTTGTAAATCCATCAGGTCCTGGGCTTTTGTTTTGGGGGAGGTTTTTTATTACCATTTCGATTTCGCTAATTGTAATTGGTCTGTTTAGGTGTTCTATTTCTTCTTTATCTAGCTTTGGGTGATTGTAGAGTTGTAGGAATTTGTCCATCTCCTCTAGATTGTTAAACTTGTTTCCATATAACTGTTCATAGTAGTTACTGATTATTCTTTTGATTTCTGCTGTGTCCGTTGTGATTTCTCCTCTTTCATTGATGATCCTGTTTATTTGTGCTTTCTCCCTTTTTTCCTTTGTGAGCCTGGCTAGGGGTTTGTCTATTTTATTGATTTTTTCAAAGAACCAGCTCTTGGTTTCATTGGTCTTTTGGATTGTTTTTTTAGTTTCAATTTCATTTATTTCTGCTTTGGTTTTTATTATTTCTTTTCTTCTACTGGTTTTGGGGTTTTTTTGTTGTTCTTTTTCTACTTTGAGCTTCGAGATTAGGTTGTTTCTTTGAGTTCTTTCTTGTTTCTTGATGTGAGCTTCTTTTGCTATATATTTTCCTCTTATTACTGCTTTTGCTGCATCCCATACATTTAGGATATTGGTGTCCTCCTTGTCGTTCAATTCAAAAAATTTTTTAATTTCTTCTTTGATCTCCTCATTTGTCCAGTGGTCTTCCAGTAGTGTGGTTTTTAATCTCCATGAGGTAGGAAAGTTCCTTGCCTTCTTTTTTGGTTTATTTCTAGTTTGATGCCTTCATGGTCAGAAAAGATGGTTGATATGATTTCAATCTTGGTGTATCTGTTGATGTTTGTCTTGTGCCCCAGTATGTGATCGATCCTGGAGAATGATCCGTGTGCGCTTGAGAAAAATGTGTACTCCGTTTTTTTGGGGTTTAGTGTTCTATAGATGTCTGTTAAGCCCAATTTATTATGCTATAGTTTTTTAAGGATGTTACTCAGGGAATAACTAGGCAAACTATACAAAGTATCTTTCTCTTATTGTACTGCAAGTATATCTACCATTATTTCAAAATTAAAAATTCAGTTGAAACTAAACACTATTGAAAGTATTGTGAACCACACAAGGACTATGAAAATCATCAAATATAGGCAATAGTAATGTAAATAAAATCTGTCACCTATTGAATACAGTCTTTCTGTCTTTTGATGACTCCACAGAAAGTGGAAATGTAGACAGTCTTAAAGGAGAAACCATTTTAAAAGGAAAGAAGCAGAGTTAAATGCATTCCACCTGGAACCGTACAATTGATCAAATTGATGGAGAAAGAGTTGCACATAGCGTGAAGAGTGGGGCAGTGAATCCATGAGCATCTATGATAGACTCATAGACGATAACAAAATCAAATCACTCAAAATAATAGAAGGCTTATTTTTATACCTGGATTTATTATGTTAAGCCACGAAATTACAGTGTCACAAGTCACTTTCTAAAATCATGCTCATAAGTTTATCAAATGAGTCCTCCAACAGCTCATTCACCTTGCAGAAAATTCTCAAAATCCCAGCTCTTCTGACAATCTCAACTGAAAAACATGTCACCAGGACATATGGTTGATCATTTTACCTGAAGAATTTCATAGTCCTTGGAAGTATCCGTTCCTTTGGGTATAAATGGAACTTCTTTCTGACACAAAAATCTACTTCCTCACCTACCCCCAGTACTGTTTAATTAATTAATTCATCTCTAGAGACCTCCCTGTTGTGGGAGCTAGGCTGTTCTCATCCCAAGGAGATTTTTTTTCTTAGCAATGCATAGATAAGATTTTTTAAAAGATGCTAAGAATCTATCATATAAATAGGACTTTGAAATGGATGAAGTGTTTGGCTTGACTTGAAAGCTAACCTACTTCACTTTCAGGAGACAGATTTTTCCTAAATCCAGCAGAAGTAGCATCTGAAGGATTTCTCAAAGACACATTTAGTTCTGGTCACTTATATTTATTGCCAAAAAGCGCTAATCATTAATTATGCAATATAACTTATACAGTATTGGAATCTGTAATTAACTTCAGTCATTAGCAGATAATATCAAGTCATATGACACCAGAATGTGGTATTTAGTTTATGGAGTTATTTTCAGTTTTTAAAAAGTGAAATGGTGAAAACAATTTAATGGCTATAATATTCCATTATGTTCAAATTTTAAATGTAAGTTCTCAGAATGTTATCCTTTATACTGTTTTATTTCACCTCCAAATAACAGTTTTATCAGGAAGGAATTAGTCATTCATTTGACAGATGATTAATGGATGGGAACCTGAGACAGAGGCTTAGTGACTTTCTGAGATCTCATAATTAATATCAGATTTGGGATAAAAACCAGTCTTACAAAGAGCACAGAGGAGTAAGCTGGCATATATTGACTATCTACCAGAGGCCAAGCACTGTGGTAGGTTCTAGAACCAAATTTTAGTTTATTTTATTAAGTCAAAACCCAATGAGGTATGTAGTCATATATTGTTTACATAAAGAAATTGAAAATTGAAGGGACAGATCAATTTATCATAAGTCACCTTTCCGAAATGAGAGTTGGGATTAAAATTTACATTTTCTAATTACCAGTTCCACATTTTTTTCTCCTACCATTAATCATAAGCAATAGTACTATTACTTAAAATGTTTCACATATTTGATATATGATAGGCCTTGTTTTAAGTGATTTTTAATGACTATTATTTTGTTTTCACAAAGAATCTTTGTTGTCCTCCCCAAGATAATAGGGATATACCTCTCCATTTCAATCAGAGCACTCCTTAAGCATTTTTTTTTTTAATAATTGGAGTTGGGAGAGTAGTCTTTTTCTTTTCCAGCCATGCAGCTATAGGAATATAAACTCGAGATTGGACAATTTACTTACATCAGAGAATTTTGTCTGATAAAACAAAATATTCAGAGGAAACATACCTGCAAGAGGCATATTTTGTGTATTTGTTTCAAAAGTCCTGTTTCCAAAGGACTTTTGACAAGCTTTACATCTGGTTGATTGAGTTGACTTTCTGACAAGCTCTACATCCAGATTTACTATTCTCTAGGGAGCAATTTTGATGTTAACCAATTATGTTTCTCATGATTTTGCTTTATTTTAGCAATCTGTAATTATTTTTACTTCACTTGATATGTTACAAGTGGAAGATACCTTTATTCGCATTGCTTCATTTGGTCCTAAAACCAAACATAAGGTAGAAATTTTCATTCATTCATTCAATACTATTGAAGAGACGCACCAGACACTGTTTTAGATGCTGAAGAAACAACAATGAAAAATTAGGGTTGTTTTATTTTTGTTCTTATTGTAAGGTAAAGAATATTGAGGCAAAAAGAATTTGTGTTCTCCTCAAGATTTTAGTGTAAGTGACATAGGTAGAAAGTAAAACCAAGTTAATCTAAAACAATGAACTATCACTTCATACCTATGAGAATGACTATTAGACAAAAGAAAAAACAAAGCAACAACCAAGGTTGGATGGAATGTTGAGAGAAGAGAACACTTATACATTATTAATGGAGGAATGCAAATTCATGTAACCATTATTAAGTAGTATGGAGAGTCCTCTAAAAATTACAAATTGAAATTCCACATGATTTAGTTAGTCCACTTCTGGGTATTTGCCTGAAAATGACAGAATTACTAAGATACACACACACATTCATATATATGTACATACACATATACATACATATATGTATATATACATACACATATATACATACATATATACACATCCCAAATTAATCAGGGTATTATTTACCATAGATAAGAAAGGGAAACAACCTAAGTGTCCACAGACAAATAATTGGATAAAGATGCAAGACATATGCAAAATGCAGTATGACTCACCTATTGGGGAGGGGATTGAGATGAAATCCTACCACCTGCAAGAACACAGATGGACCTTGAGGGCATTAGGCTTAGTGAAATAAGTTATAGCAAGAAAGACAAATATACAGGGTCTTCCTGATGGCCTAGTGATTAATTCTCAGGGCTATCACCACTGTGGCATGAATTTGATCCTCAGCCAGGGAAACAACCCACATGGTGCAGCAGACCTCTCCTGTCTTGCCCATTGCTCCCCTTAGCAGTGTATTTCAGTAAATCCACCTGTTCTGCTCCACACTGTGTCTCTAGTGAATTCTCTAACCTTTTCTGCCCGCCACCTGCCCCATACCTCTGGCCTACACCCCAATTCTACAAAAAGAAAAGGAAAAAAAGTAAAAAGAAAAACCTATGCTTAGAGGGGGAAAAAAAAGACAAACATACATAGTTTTCACTCACATGTGGTATAAAGGGAAAACAAATGAACCAAATAAAAACAAATGTTTAGACTGTTATACCAACTAGTGCTAAGAATAAGGGAAGGAAAAAGGAGAGTAAACAGTGTAAAGTAAAAGAAGACAATAGCATTATGTAGGGTAGATTTAGACTTCTAGTGGCAAATTTAATATAGTATAGTACAGGAACATGTAGATTTTTATTTTTTTTTTAAGATTTATTTTTATTTATACAAGAGCTGGGGCACAGGCCAGAGGCAGGGGAGGGTGAGAGAATTCACCAGAGACAGATCTGGGAACAGAACAGGCAGACTGACTGAAACATTGCTGAGGGGAGCAGCAGGCGAGACAGGAGAGGTCTGCCACACCATGTGGGTTTCTCCCTGGCCTGCCAGGAATTGAACCGGTGCTGCAGAGGCTGCAGCCAGCTTCACGGCTCTGAGCTTAACCCACTGCGTCACCAGGAAGGTCCCAGGAACATGTAGATTTTTAATGATATATACCTGACACTTGTGTATTACTGTAACACAAAGTTACTTCAAGAAAAATAATAGATTGGACTGATAGAAAAACAAAATCATTACAAAATTCAAATTTTTTGTTTGAGAACTGTTTAGAAGAGCTTCTCCCTTACATTTGTCTCTAGAACAAACATAAAATTTAAGTATCAAACACAAAGATGGTTGCTAAAGAGAAACATTACATGACATATAGAAAGTGTGGAGATATAAAACTAATGTGTATCAATGGAATGCTTTCTTCTGTTCTTTAGACAACCTAAAATTTGTTAAAAGTTAAAAGGAATGGTGATCTACAAAGATGTCAGCTGAGGACATTTTCCATATTGAACTTAACATACTATAGAAATGCATTGTCTCACTGAGTGATACAGTGTAAGGATGAATACTTCGGATACTTTATCTCAAGTTTAGAAAATCATGAATCCTAATAAAATGGCTAACCACCTTATTCTTTTTTAAAGATTTATTTATGCATACAAGAACTGGGACACAGGCCAGAGGTGCAGCGGGTTGAGAAGATTCACCAGAGACAGAGTGGGGAGCAGAACAGGTGGACTGACTCAAATACACTGCTGAGGGGAGCAGCAGGCCAGACAGGAGAGGTCTTCTGCGCCATGTGGGTCAGCTCCCTGATGGGTCTGGGATAGCTCCAGCGCTGTGCTTAAGCCCTTATGCCATCAGGGAGGCACTAACCACCTTATTGAGAAGGCTCAAATTATGCTCAGTTTTTCAGTCACACATGCAAATCTTTCATGAATTTATTTATTAGAAAATAATTCAGGGACTCTATCAAATATAAAATTCATATTATCCACAGTTTTCCTTTATGTCTACCAAAAATAAACTATTAAAGAATCATTGGCAACTGGAAATTTGGTCTGAAAAGACCATTGCTAGAATGTGCTCAGGGCAATGTTACCATAAAGAAAGCACCCTTATAAATTATTTAATATTATGTAGCTTTAAGTAACAGGCAAAATAATAAGTTCCATGACTAAAAACTAAAATTTAATGATGTGAATTACTTCATAAATTCAATAAAATGCTGAGTAACTACAACTCAGAGACATAGGAAACAAAACACTTCTAGAGGGATTGGAGATTTTTTGCAAGTTTGAAGACATTTTTTTTCCTAGAAAGTTCATGAGTCTCTCAACTCAGTTTTATTTCTCAATGTCCTTTAGCTTATATTCTCTAAATAGAAAATCTGACTGAGCAAGCCAAGATCAGGTGCCCTTGTCTCATCTGATTAAGGCCAGGAGCAAAGAACACACACAACATAATCATAACTGTGAATCAAACCTGTAAGTTGGGTTTGTATATGTCCCTGCACGTGTTTCTTAAAACCACTTTTCTGTCACTCACTATGAATAGATAGAACTATTTCTTTCAAATATGTGGATTCAGTCTAAAATATATTCTATGAGTAGCCATGTTTTTATGAAAGTATTTTAAGCATGGCAGAGTTAGTGGTGCCCACAATGACTCCTGGTATTAGAATTATTGGGAGCTAAAATCCTAAGAGTTTAAGGGAACCATTCATTAGACATTTACTCTGCACCATGAGTTGGCTTAACATTACTCAGTGCCAACTTTCTACTTTGTTCTTTCACATACTTTCCTCTTAGATTCACAACAACTACATGAAGTTACTACTGTTATCCCTCCCAAATCTTGATTTCTCAAAACATAAGTGATTAAAAGATGATAAATCTCAGCAGTTTGTGCTCCTGAAAAGTAGTTCAGATATATCAACAATATAATCAATAAGCCACAAGAGTAATTAACATTTGTTATGAAGCAAATCTAACTGCTCGAAAGGTGACTTGAGCCTGGGTAGGTCAATCGTGAGTGTGCGTTTAACAAAGGCCCTGAATGTTTTAGCATTTTAAGGCTTCATCATGTGAAGTCTCATTTTTATCTAAGATCACTTACCTCCTTATTTATATGCCATTTACCATGGAATAAAGTACCACATCTACACCACGCTGTCCAAAACCCTAAAATCAGTCTACCATTCTGGGTCAGTACCATAACCCTACGTTCCAGCCAACTATATATACATTATTGCCTGTTCCCTAGACAATCATGCCTCAATGTCCTTTCTGTTACTTACATTCAAGAAACACCCCCTCTCTGCCGAAACTTCTCCTTTGCTCCACCTTCCACACTACTTCCTCCTGGCTACCACCATTCACTTTTAACTTAATCTTTATCATCATTCATGGCCTAACTCAAAAGTATTTCTCTACTAAGTCTTCCTCTCCTGGTCTACCTTATATTTAATCGTTCCCTTTTCTCATTATTACTTCTGAAAGGACTCCATGCACACATTTATCACCATGTACTGTGTTGTCAAATTTTCTTTAATGTTTCTCATTTGAACTGTTAAGTAGAAGTAAATTCTTTTCTATTTTTTTTTCCTGCAGAGCCTAAAAATGCTTTGTTATACTAAGAATCCAGTTAAATTTAAAAATGCACTAAAAGTTATTGTGCTAAATGGGGACAAAAATAGCCAATATTTTATTGTCAAAGATAGTAAGTACAAGGATAGATTGAAGAAACTTAAAATATATCGACTTATAGAAAGGAAAATTTTAGGGCCTCCCCTGGTGGAGCAGCCATTGAGCACTGGGCTGCGAAGCTGCCCGCAGCCTCTACAGCACCAGTTCAATCCCTGGCCACCAGCGAGGGTCCCACATGGCGCGCAGACCTCTCGTGCTGCGCCTGCTGCTCCCCTCAGCAGTGTATTTCGTCACTCTGCCTGGTCTGTTCTTTGCTCTGGCTCTGGTGAATTCTCTCAACCTCCCACACTTCTGACTGTACCCAGTGCTTGCATGAATAAATAAATTTTTTAAAAAAGGAAAATTTTATATTAATAGCTTTTACCAGATTTTTTCTTAAGATGAAACAAAGTTAGATTAAAAAAAAGGTAACATGAGTATCAGGGTAGAAAACAAAACCTGATTATCAGCTGCTTAAGGAGTGTGAACGCAGAAAAGTGTTAGATATATCATGAAAGACAGAAGAGTAAACAGAAGAGAAGAAAGAGATTATCTTATAAACTTGGACAGATGGAACTGGTCAGTGAAAATTACTACTAAAAAAGGAGTCAAAAGCTTATTACAGGTGAGCAATGCCAACAGTTTAGTGCAAGTCTGCACTATAAATCTGTCGTCAGATACTTACATGTCTAAGAATAAAGTAGAATGATTACCCTAAAAAAGCCTCTTACATCAAAATCCCTAAAAAAATTTCAGATAATATATAGTAAATATATTTTGAAGTCTATGGTTGTGTTTTTAAAAAAAGCAGAGGGAATCCACAGGGACTAAAATCAAAGGTGAGGACATGGCACAGAACAAACATGCACTGGGCAGCCTAAACCCATGAGGGGATCTTAGTAGCCAATGGTTCAGCTTTGCTGGCTATGTAGAAATAATATATTATGGACTTGAAGATGTGGAACTGGCATCCCCTCCTGTAGCTTCATCTCTGAAGACCTCAATGAAAAGGGTGGGCTAAAAAATACAACTTTAAAAAGGAAGAAACAAATGGATTGTCTGCACTTTGAAGCAGAGTAGGAAAAAATAATGTTTCCTCTAAGAAAAATGAAGGAATACCTTCCCTAGATAATTTTCAGTGTTGAATTAACATAAGTGATTAAATCTGCTCTGGTGATTTAAAAACATCTACACAAATTTTGGGATACTTCTTTCTTCACAAGATGGAATTTATTCCCTTCCCTTTCATATTGCCTGGACTAAACGATCTATTCATCATAAATAGATATGGGTTGAAGTACTAACTGCAACTTTACATGCATTTCTGGGTCTTCCTTGTCCTCTTTTGAGTCATTCACTGGGGGTGGAGGAGAATCTGTTAGAATCTGTTGCCATGCTGTGAGGACACACCACAGTCTTATGCAAGACTTCATTTGGAAATAAACCAAAACATCCTGCCAATAAACAAGCAAGAATTTGAGACCTTCTGCCAACAGCTTTAGGAGTGAACTATCTAGAAGTGTGTCCTTCAGTATCACCTAAGTTTTCAGATGACTAAATTTTGACCAATGTCTTGACTGTAACTTCATGAGAGATTGTGCACCAGAGCCACCTAGCTAAGGCATGCATAAATTCCAGACCTACAACAAAAGTCCAGCCTCTCAAAAATGCATAAATGTTATAATAAATGATAATAAACATTTTTTTTAAATTTCTAATATTAAAGATAATTAAATATGAGAAAAAGATATATAATGCAATCTGATACAAAGGATTTAACTGTAGAACTGAAAACAAACTGGTAACACCCTTTTTAGTTTCTTTCCACTTCAAAGCCCATGTGGAAAGACAAAAGGCAAATGTACAGGTTAACACTTCACATTTACTATATTCCCACAAAAGCTCTGATGAACAGAAACTGACAAATCAAATAACAGAGAGAAAATACCTGAGGGAGGAAATACAATCAACCTGCAGAAGTAATAAAAAGTAGAACGCAGAAAATTTAAATAACAGCTATTTGCAGAGCTAGGCTGGATATATACAGAAATTTGTATCTTGAGTTTATTTATTCCTCTTATGTACAAAACAAATATCTTAAACAGTGAACAGAGCATAAAGCAAAAGCAAATTTCCATAAAGTTGAAAGAGCTTATATCATTTAGCTAGTCATTTTTAACTATCAGTGAAATTACCTTACCAGACCAAAGATATTCACATCTTAATATCAGACCAAAGATATTTATATTTTGAAAATGTAAAACATTTCTAAGTACTTCGTAAGTCAAAAATAATTCACAATATATATTAAACTGTACATTAAAATATTTGATATTACAGCTAATTAAAATACCCTATACTAATATTTTGATATACCCAAAATGATAATTATATCTATATATATGAATATTTAATTTGAAATAGGTTAGAAATACAAAATACATGTCAAAAAGTCATTTTATTTAAAAAATTACAATCAAAATGAATTTGTGAGAATATATTTAACATTATAAATCCTAGTTGAAGAAAGAAATATGTACAGTTTGCAATATTTACATTTACTTAAAAATACTTAAACAGTTTGATAACTCCAATATGTGATGCTCATTCTAATACAGGGTGGAGATCAGCCCAGAAATAACTAGAGAAGTCAGATAAAATACAAGACCCTTATGCTTTATAGCATAAATTGAAATACTAAGTTGAAATACCAAGAGCTAAGTTTCAGAGAGGGACCTACAACCCAGAGATCAATTGATCTTCACATCAGTTTATCCCTGAGAATACTTGCTGACTTGGGATTTAGACTGTAGGCTAAGAATCCAGGGTTGGCTTGAGTAGAGAGGAAAAGTGACCAGGGACAGATTATGTAGCAGAACTTTTGGTGAAAATATTAGAGAATTTGTCTTCTCACAGGCACAGTTATGATATTTGCTTGATGATCATGCTTCCCACATTGAAAGCCTACAAAGGTAAGCTAAAAATGTCAAAAGCAGGAGTATTTTTGGCTATCCAGAGAGAAATTATTTGCATTGATAAGTGAATATAGTAAGATCACTGAATAAAAATCCAATATAGAGAAATCTACTGCACTTCATACACAGGCAACAAATAAGAAACAGAAATTGGGAAGCAAAAGCCTCCAAAAACATCCAGGTGCTATGAATAACAAAACCTTATAAGACTCCACACAGGAAAATGCAAAATTTTATTGCAAAAACATAGAAGATCTGAACATATACCTAAATGTTATGAAGTAGGTAGTTTTGCCCCAAATTTAATGTAATGTAAATGAAAATTCTAGCAATTTTTATAAATTGAAAATGACTTTCTAAAATATTTTAATCCAAGATTAATCACTTTAATATTAAAAAAAAATTTGATTCACCCTTCTACCTTCATGTTAGAAAGGAAAATGTGATAAAATTCTAGTTGAAAGAGATGTGAGAGAATCTTTCCCAATACATGAGACACTCTAGTGATTGGGAGAAAATCTTTGTGCACAGTACAACTGATAAGGGACTTATCACAAAGATCTACAAAGAACTTACAAGACTCAACAGAAACAAAGTAAACAATCCAGTCAAAAAAATGGGCACAGGAGCTAAGAAGACACTTCTCCAAAGAGGAAATGCAAATAAGTAATGGGTATATGAAAAAAATTTCAACATCACTTATACTCAAAACCACAATGAGATAGCAGCTAACACCAGTGAGAATGGCACATATTAAAACAAACAAACAAACAAACAAAAACAAACAGGAAACAACAAATGTTGGTGAGGATGTGGAGAAAAAGGAACTCTCCTACACTGCTGGTGGGAGCGCAAATGGTTCAATCACTATGGAAAGCTGTGCGGAGGGTCCTCAAACTACTAAAAATGTAACTACCATATGACCCAGCAATTCCACTCCTAGGCATCTACCCAAAGGACACAAAAACATTAATTCAAAAGGGTATCTGCACCCCTATGTTTACTGCAGTACTATTTACAATAGATAAGCTATTGAAACAACCCAAATGCCCAAAAATAGATGACTAGATCAAGAAAATGGAATATTACTCAGCCATCAAAAAAGATAAACCCATGCCATTCAAATTAGAGACATTCTGCAGGGGAGGGGGAGGGAGAGGGATCAAAACAGGGAAGGGAAGAGCACAAGAGACTATAGTGATGGTGCACAGGTGAATTGGTGGTGGGAATTTTACAGGGACTATACCTGAGAGGAGAAAGCATACATTGTGCAAAAATGAAGAATGATGTAATATATATATTTATATCTATATATATTAAACATAAACTAAAAAATCCAACTGTGGCTTTGTCTGGCATGCATTGTTGTCACTGTAAGAAGTACCTGAAAATTAATTCAAATATTGTGACCTCGGGGAGGACTGAACGAGCATGGGGGGGGGGGGTCAAGCCAGAAGTATATTGGAAATTAATAGGCTATTTATTGATAGCATTAAGTAGCAAAGCTAACCAACCATGGAACCAAACTGCCTTGGGTCTTCTGATTCTATGAAGCAATCAAATACTTTTACTAAGCATTCATCTTGACAACATATCCTGTGTAACATTATCTTCCACTTGACTACATTTTCCATAGGTTTCTAACTATAGCCACAGACTTCCCTTTTCAGAGCACTTACTTTAGACAACTGCAATTGTAAATCCATTCGCTTTTCCATTGAACTATATATCTTTTTCCAACCTCCAGTCAGTTTTACAAAACAGGAATGCCTTTCTCAAGGACTGGAAAACATCCTTTGAAATACAATCACCAACAGAGATTGCATCCCTGTCTCCCAGCTTCTGTGGGAGAGAAGAAACCAAAGTGAGATAAGCTTAGCAAATACAGATGGCCCAATCACATCCACAGTCTCTTCCTTAATATCCTACTCTTCCATTAACTTTTCCCTATGTTTAAAAACTCTGCTGCCTTTGGTTTCAAGAAGTTGTGTTAATCTCTCTCCTCTATTGCAATAATCATTATAAAACCCCTCTTTGTCTATTTAATTTGTCCAGTGGTATTTCCTTCATGCAGTTTATCAGGACAAAAAACCCAAACAAAACAGAAAAGCACTTGAGCACAGAGTCAGTGATCTGGTTTAAAATATGACTGTAAATAAAAAGCCCCACCAAAGTATGAAAAATAATTTCATATATCAAATGCCTTATTATATATGAAGTATGGGTATCCCCAAGATGTCCAGAACAGGAATCCAAGATCTGTCACCTTGGCATGTAAATTATTTCAAGTTAAATTGAATGGAGGTTCTATGGACTTCCAGATAAATTATTACCTTAACTAACTAGAAGAATGAAAATTATGGTTATTTACCAGATTTAGGGTTATCTCCAGAAATAATCTATCAGAGAAACTTGTCTAGATGACATGGCAAACATCTAGTTACAGAGCATCTGGTTAGTCATGAGGCCTCACCTTGAAACTGCAGCACTCTATCACATTCCTTAGTTCAGGATATAAATTCTTGTTTTGTCCCATTCACTCCAAAATTTAGAGCCATAAATTCCCGAATAAGTATGTAATAAAATTTGTTCTTTCCCTCATACTAATCTGGTATTAATTTGATTGCTGGGCCAGACCAAGAACCACCATGGGGGTAGAGGCCAATTTCCTCTCCACCTCTACAGATATAATAGGGGACATCAAAGAAAAATAAGTCTGCCCTGAAACAACCTGCACTTTAAGGAGGGTAGAAAGGAATTAAGACAAACAAATAATGGTACTAAAGACAGGAGGGCTGTCGAAGGCATGAAGGTCCAGCATGCTTTGGAAACAGGATGCGCCAGTAATTTGCAAGATTGTAGATCACAACTGTTTGACTTTAGGCAAGTCCCTTTCTATCGGCAAACCTCACTTTGTTTCTATAAAGCAGAGGATTTGGACTGGATGATTATAAAGCTTTCATTTCTACAAAATTACACTATTTTATCATTGATACAGAGTTCAATTAGGTAAGAATTACGCATCATTTTTAAACACTTGCTTTAACTTATTCAAACTATTAAATAATTTACAAACATGTATTCATCAGATGGGAAAAGGCGAACAATTTTTAAGAAGTCACAGAAAGAGACTGTTTTGCAATCAAATAGCAAAGTAGCACCACATTTGGCTTCATGGCTCGTTGGGTTTGAATAGCCTAAGATATTCTCACTTACTCCAGTCTAGCCAATTCTTCTTTGTTAAAAGTCGCTGAAGTGGTATCCCTTGGTACTGGAGTTGGAGCCAAATGGTTCCATTTAGTTGTGAATTTTGCAACAGAAAAACTTTGTGCTGCTGGAAATGGGAGAGAGAAAGGATTATCCTAATTCCTACTTACTAAAATGACAGTCATTTCCAGTGTCGGAGGTCTTGAGAGAAAATGATGAGGGCACATTTTCAGCTATCTTATTTGTGTATAATAATATAATTATATTTGCTGAGTAGTAATGGGTATAATTAACCAATTTGGGTATTAAGTACTTGTCCCCTAAACAGTCTGCAAACAGTTCTTGAAATTTGGCATCACAAAGTGATTGTAGCCAAAAAGAAAAAGTTCTTAAAAGGAAGTATATGGTTGCCAAACTACTAAAATTTTGTTCTTTAAATCAAACCAAGTGAATGGATTTAATTGTCACTAAAGTAATACACACTAGAAATGTATTCATTAATGAGCTCCAACATTGTTAGCTTACTAACTCACTGTTTAACCACACATTAGCACCATTAAAATTCCAAAGGAAGGACAGTGTTTGCTTTTTATATCTTACTGAATTCTCTCTGTGGAGGGAAAATAATCTCAGCATCAAAAAAAGGAAACTATGACATGTTATATTATATATGAATTTGTATCTATTAACGTTCCACAAACACAGTGCCATGTTCTGGAAAGAGTCTTGAAAAGTGAAGGTAATCGAATACAGAGCTTAATCATGTCTGAAGTATCCTTTCTATTTTTTTGGAGTCTCCTGCTATTCAGAGGTAATATTCATGATGAAAGTGTCAAAAGGGAATAATTTTCTCAGTTGATGTTTGATTATAAATGCAGTCCACACTCTGCTGTCTTATACTTGGGAAAAGGCTCAACCATGCAACTGTGAATTCAGAATGGCTGACAGGAGGCTCCAAAAATGGTCTTTCATTAAGTAGTACATCTGCCAACCTCTAGGCGTCTCACTTCATCTGTTAAATAGAACTCAAGGATCTGCAGATAGTATGGTGCCATAAGGATGTAAATTATCTATTTCTAATAGATATCAGGCATGCAAGTGCAGGATATTTTATTACTGGGTTATTTTATTATTGTTAAGTAATTTTTTCAATTTGTGAAACTTGGTGACCACAAAAACATTCATGCATCCTGTAAAACGTATTGTGTAACTGTGTGACAATTCCATTGGGTTGAGGTTTGTTAATGCACCTGTACTGGAGAAAAGGCCAATTTACTAAGGTGTTACATGAAGTCTAACATCAGTCTATTTCTGCTGCTTGACACTATGTAAAAGAGGCTTTCTTTTCTTAGAAAATCAAGCTTAAGAACAAAATGGAGTGATGGTGAGGAATACATCCTCTGGGGAAGGTATTTCTCCTCTGGGGTCCTTGTGGAGTGGTTTGAGGTCAATGACTGAAGCTAGTAGAGAAGGATCATAAAGTTAATCTTAATTTTTAGCAAGGTTATGCTTATTTGTGACATGAAGTGTTATTTGATGTATTGTCAAATATTTCTGACACATGAGGCTATCCCAGAAGTATATTCTGTCTTCCAGAGCGCAGTAAGTTAAAGGAAAATAAATGCAATAAGACTCCAAGGGAAATATGACTTGTTACTCAAACTTAGTGGTTAAACAAAAGAGATTGAGTAATGGGGGCTCCCTGGTGGTGTAGGTGTTAAATCTTAGTATTACCACCATGATGGCCTGAGTTGCATCCCCAGCCAAGATGCTGACCCACATGGCACAGCAGACCTTTCCTGTCTCACCTGCTGCTCCCCTCAGTAGTATATGTCAGTAAATCTGCCTGTTCTGCTCCCTACTCTGTTGGCTCACCATATTCCAAGTCTACATTGGAAGGCAGATGGGAGGCAAATATATTTTTATTTTACTATTTGGAGAGATTGTCTATCAAAAGTATTTTATGAAGTTAAATATCATGATTTAATCCCATCAATTTCTGTTTTATTATAAAGCCAAAATAGTTAAAATGGTGAGGTATAAGCACCACTATAGACAAATTAAAAAATTAATCTGAAGACAGAGCTTACGAAAAGAACCTACCTGTATAAGAAAATTTGTATATGAAATCAGGTAGAAAGAATTATTCAAAAATGGTAGCAAAAGTACTTATCAAGCACGGAACATAAAGTGAAATTACATGTCTAGCTCACATCATTCATAGATACATTCCAGTATTTATAGAAATTAAATATGATGAGCAAAACATTTAAACTTTTGGAAGAAATTTTTGAAGAACATTTTAACATTGCAATGGCACAAACCATAAATGAAAAGGAAAAAATCTTAGGTCTAAAAAAAGCAAAACAACTGGGTTAGAAAACCTTAATTTAATGCAAAAACTTATCTGATTCTTAAAAAACTTTCTCCAACCCATAGGTGAATAACCCAGGCACAAAAAGGAGATTAGCATTTGCCCAAGGCCATGAATGACTGAAAGTGAAGGAAATACAGCAGTCAATAGCCATAGATCTTAGAAATAAACTTCATGTTAAAACGAAGGGTGATTTCATTTAAAACACATACTCATTTTAAAAATCATAATATTTTGTTTCATAAAAATAAAAAACCAATAGATTTAGGTTAACATTATAGTATTTTAACTTCATTGAACGTTAAACAATTTCATATTTATGTTAATACCAGTATAAGATGCCTCATAACATCATTAAGAGCTACATCTCCACGTGGGATGTCTTCAAATATAATTAGTTCTAATAATTATATGAATGAGACTTAGATTATATCAGAGTTCACTGGAGTTACAAACTATCTCCTGTGTTTTAGCAATTTCCCCCCTTAAATGAGGAAATGTAGTCAAAGGTAGCACCAAGATCCCTCATTAAAGAGTAAGATGTCAAAAGCATTTATAATTATTTAGAAGAACATAAAGGTCTGCCTATCTTAATTTTCCCTGTAAATAAAACAGTCAGTAAAGGAGTACTTCAATCACAAACATACTTTAACTGGTTAAGTTCTAGGAAAAGTATTTTTATTGAAATATCTAGTGAAAATTAATCTTTCCTGACCCAATACATCCACTTGAGGGGTGTCTTGAAGTAGTGTTTTTTTAAATCACGTTATAGATGAGATTGTGTACCCCCTGTGGGAAGAGGTTTTCATAACTGCATAGTGACACAATATATAAGAGAAGTTTAAAAAATTGATTAACAATGCCTGAAGGTGAAGAGCCTATACCTCTAAATCATATACAATGTTGTAAACCAATGTTACCTGAATAAAAGAAAAAAATTGATTTTCCATGTACTAAAGAATATTCTTTGGGAAGTAGGTAGCCTAAAGTCCTTCTCTTTTGTCTTTTGCTTTAATTAAATTTATTTAGCAAAATGATACTGTTTTATATTTTTAAGCCAATATAATGAAACTTTAATTTATGCAAACATCTATGATACTCCAGGAAGCAGTACAGGAGGTTATTGATGTCATGTAATTTTCATAAAAACCTATGAGATCTTATTTTTTTTTATTTTCAGGTAAGAAAATAGAAATGCACATAAGTGACCAAATTCATACAGTTAATAAGATCTGGGGCTGAGATTTAATCTTTCTCTTTATGATCCAATGAATTAATCATCATCTCCAGTAGAAAGCAGTAATGCAGCATGGTGTTCTTCATTTTGTAGCTGGCATTTTAAAGCGCTTTTCATTTTAAAAAGCAAGAACACTGACTTCCCAAGTTATGAGGCTGCTATATATTAGCCATGATAAGTTTCATGTGCTGTTTCCTAGACTCTTAAAGCATGTTTTTCTTACTGTATTTACTACCAACAACCAACCCAGACATCACTCATATGCCAAGAAAGAAACCCTACCATGTTCACTGGTTAATCAAACTCTCTACTTGTTCCTGGCACTGCCTGTTCTTATCAAGTCTATTCTCAGTTATTAGTAAACATTGCTGCTTTAAAATCAAAGTTAAAATTCTAATTGTGAATAATGAATTTGAGCATCTTTGAAGGATCATATTTTTAATATATTATTGTTTTTGCTTAAAGAAAATGTACCTGGCTAGGCAAACAAACAAATTATTTGCTCTGAAATATTCTAACTCATAGGCAATATAGCTTCATTCTTATATTTGGAGGTGGATTCAAAGAAACAAATGAAAAGGTATATTTCTTAAAAGATCACATAAAAAAACTACTTCTAAAAAATGTAAAAACTGATAAATGTTAAAATAAAAAAATAAATAAAATGAAAAAAACTACTTCTAAAAGATTATTTAACTCTATATGTAAATGTATGCATTTAAATATGAAACTCAAAAAGCACAGAGAAAAAGGTAATGGGACACTTAGGGGGGTGGAAAGGACTGTTTTAACATGTTTCTATATATATTTTTCTGAAGCTAATATCTATTTTGTAATTACTGGCTTTTTTATAACTATGTCTAACCAAACTGAAAAGCACAGTACTTGCCACAAAAATGTAATTTCTTGAGTTTTTGAGTACACTCTGCATTTAGGGAATAGATTTCCTCTCAAAACTTATTTGGATATTTTATTTTATTGCACTGGTTTTCAAGAGTTCCGATTTAAAATTTCTGTCATTAAAAAAAAATAAAAGTATTTGACATGGGGTATTTCTATTTTAACATTTGAAAGTTTGCTGTACTGCAAATGATTTTACAAACACTATGTAGATACATTAAAAATTACTTCAAAAATAGATAATTTTAGTTGACTAAGGAATTGTGTTTTATCTTTTCTGTCATTCTACTTTACAGATTTTACTATGTTCATGTTAAATGTGAGGACACAGAAGCTGAATAGTGAAGAGTTTTGCCCAAAGTGTTTGTTGGAGGCGGTCATGGTAGGGAATGATGGCTCTTGACCAAATTGGATTCAGAAAATCAAAAGCATCTCCTCGATCCCTGACATTGTGATGAATGTACTGCCCACTGTTGCCATACTAAGAAGGGGGTAGAAATTGGGGCAGGGGGTATTTTTCAAAGAAGTCCCAGAAAAGTGCCAAAAGATAATACCGGATGTTAGATTATAGCCTAGTCATGAAAACTTCTAGATGTCTTACTTTGGAGTGATTCTAGGAAGACTGGGCATTTATGAAGTGAGTTAAGGGCAGGATATGAGATGAATGACAACGACAGATTTTTTATTCCAATACGGAGACTATTGAAAGGAGTAGAAAATGATGTTGCGGTCAAGATGAAATAGCTAGATTGATGGGGTTTTATAATTCCAGACCTCAGGGAAGGCATTCATAAGACCAGATAAGATGGATAATAAAAAGGCTGTCCCATCCTTTATGCAGATCACTTTTTCTAGATACAAAAGAGCTTGTTGAAATTGAAAAAGTGTACCTATCTTAAATGCATTCCTATAAGTCTGGCAAATGGTCAGATTTAAATCTTAAATTTTTAGAACAAGTGAAACACATAAAAACTAGCAAATCAGAGGTGGAGAAATTTTGGTAAATGGTTCATATATTGTTATGTGATAAGACACTCAAAATTAGGGTATCAGATACAGTGTTACAATCTCTTAAGAATTACCAGAATCCACAAAGACAGTATAATACTAATATAGACTGTTTGATGATCATTACTACGTTGCACAGAAAATAGCATTTGTTTGAACAGTTAGATTCATTTATTATGTTAATAAGAATTCCTTCTGGCATGTAGCACTTGCAATTGTTCTTAGGTCCCATTGTTATAAAAGGAATGCAGATCTTCAATAAATATGTGTGGATGAATGTATGATTGCATGAATCTATTTGCCGAGTTTTTGAAAACTGTAGTAAATTCAAAACATCATGAGATGTTTGAGATGTCACAGAATTACTTTCAATGCAAACTACATTTATGTTAACTATTTTAAAAATTGTATCATGTCAGTTGAGATTAATCTTATAATCAATTAAAGCACCACAAATGTAGTTCTAAAATTTCTGTTTTAGTTGTACTTTCTGGTAGCTCAATCCAGCTCTAACTCTAAAGTTTTAAGAGTTATTATGGTAGATGTGTTAATGATGAAACTATCTCCTGGGTAAGTCTAGCACTGTCTAATTTTGATTTCAATCTAGTGGATCTCAAAGAGGATACATATTTCCTTCCAAGAATAAAATCCACCCAGATGCTGTGAGTAGATGGTAGACATGAAAGCTGGTAGCAATTCTCTCAGACCTTGTCAGGCGTTGTTCTAATGAGAGAAAGCTCTTCAATAATTGGGGAATTTGATGCCATGATAAGCACAATGTGACAACTCAGATTTCTGAGGCTGCAAAATAAAGAACATGTAAGCTTCACCTCTAAGTAAGTTTGCTTTTATCTTGATACCATCATTGCCCAGATTATCATTCAAGATATTTGTTTATTCATTCAATAATTATTTCCAGAGTGCCAACTCTATGTCAATTTGTATTCTCAGTGCAAGCAACAAATGAATCCTGTTCTGTCTTCAAGTTTAGACTCTTGTAGGAAAAACAGACAATGAACAATGTAACAAAAATAATTTCACATAATGACAATTGTGGTATATAAGCATCAACGTCATGGTAGACATTTATGCACCTAGAAGAGACATGCAGAGGAAGTTAGCCAACAAGCTGATAACGCAATATGCGCAAGTGCACAAGAATGTGTGTCTTCTTTAAGCTTGAGCAGATAACACTGAAATGAGCGAGAATGATATAAAGTCAGTTCCATGAAGAAAGCACTGTGTTTCTTTCCACATAAAGTTGAGATTATAATAGCTATTTTGTAACCTAGTTCTTCAGAGTAGGAAAAATAGTAACTAGGAGGTGAGTACTGCAGTGGTTAGCACATAACAGAACTTTAAAGATGATATTTGAAGTAGTGGTTAAAGTAATACTGTTAGCAGTTAGATCTTAAAGGACTCCCTGGTGGCACAGGGGTTAAAGACACAGCACTATGAAGCTATCCACAGCCTCTGCAGCATGAGTTTGATGCCCAGCCGGCCTGCGAGCTGATCCACATGGCACAGCAGACATCTCCTGTCTCTCATGCTGCTCCCCTCAGCAATGTATTTCAGTGGATCTGCTTGTCCTGTTCCCCAGTCTCTGGTGAATACTCCCACCACCCACACCTCTGGCCTACACCCCAGTTCTTGTATGCATAAATAAATAAATCTTTTAAAAAATAGGTCTTCAGGGCTAATAGTGAAGCAATTCAGTGCAGAAGTTTATTTGCAATCCTTCTAAGAATGGTGGTATTTCTTGTAGTTTCTCTACCTGTCCAGAATCTAATACTTGTCTCAGAATGGAACCTACCAGTCTTTACAGTGTTTCCATACATTTTACTGCCCTGATTAGCTATAAATGTGATGGCTTTGTCCTGCCAAGCCCTGGATTGGCCTAGATCTGTTAAACAGGATTTATGTTACAGAATTACTCTTTTTTTTTCTTAGCTGAAAAAAGGCAGTTGTCCCTTTTATTATTTTTTTTTATAATAAATTTTTTTATATTCCCCATACAATTGCAACCCCCCCGTTCTGACCCCAATCCCTCCCCTCCCGCCCCCACCCCCCAAAAAGTGTCTCTGGTTCATAGTTTTTTGTTGATTTTGATTTTCACTTTCTTATAGTTATTCATTTTCCTGGTCCCTTATTTAAGTTTTCTAGATTCCTGCTATGAGTGAGACCATCTGGTATTTTTCTTTTTCTTTTTGGCTTATTTCACTGAGCATGATCCCTTCCAGCACCATCCATGTTGCTGCAAATTGCATGTGTTTATCTTTTTTGAATGCTGAGTAATATTCCATGGTATATATGTACCACATCTTCTTGATCCAGTCATCTATTTTTGGGCATTTGGGCTGTTTCCAAAGCTTAGCTATTGTAAACAGTGCTGCTATAAACATAGGGATGCAGGTGCTCTTTGGAATGGATGTTTCTGTGTCCTTTGGGTAAATACCTAGGAGTGGAATTGCTGGATCATATGGAAGCTCTATGTTTAGTAGGTCAAGAAATCTCCACACAGCTCTCCATAGTGGTTGGACCAGTTTCTTATTATTGGATCCTAGATCATTAGGGCCTCCACACATTCACTGACCTCTGAGTGGCAAACTTTCAATGTTCTTTTTATCTGTAGTCCATTCATTGTGTGGTCTGTAGCACATTTTTAAGTACAAGGGCAGTCTAGGGAGGTGAGAACACATGTTCGAGATGACTTGATTGTCCAATAAAAACAAATAAATAACAAAATTACAGGAAGTCTGAATGGGAAACTACAAGATAAAATTCAGTACAGTGGTTCGAAACTGCATGTTTTTCCCTGCATAGTACGTGTCCTAATAATTAAATTATATTGAAACATGTTGAGTGTAAAGAGCTTTAATGTAATTAGTAGTATCAAAGGAGGATTATCCCGGTTAATTTTAACATTTTTTTGTTTTTAATAAGTTGTGGAGATTCAATTTTGGGGTCTAAGCTGAATTACTAAGGGCAAGTGAAGAGGGGCTGGATTTCTGCCTGGAGTTGTCTCCTTTTGATTGCGTCTCTGTCCCCAACAGAGTGCATTCCTTGCTCATAAATCAGGCACATATTTTCTTTTTTTTTAAAAAAGATTTATTTATACAAGAGCTGGGGTACAGGCCAGAGGCATGGGAGGGTGAGAAAATTCACCAGAGACAGAGGGGGGAGCAGAACAGGCAGAGGACCAAAATACACTGCTGAGGGTAGCAGCGGGTATGACAGGAGAGGTCTGCCACGCTATGTGGGTATCTCCCTGGCCAGCCAGGAATCAAACCTGCACTGCAGAGGCTGCAGACAGCTTCACAGTGCTACACTCAACTCACTGTGCCACTGGGGAAGCCCAATCATGCACATATTTTCAATATGATTTTAAGGAATATTAAATGTTTGCCTACCACAATGACATTTCAGGGATTAAAATCTAACTCTAGATTATTCCATTAAACTTTAGGTAAATGATGGCTTAAAATGCCACCAGGGCCTCCCCTGGTGGCACAGCAGTTGAGCGCCTGTCTGCGAAGCTGCCTGCAGCCTCTGCAGCACAGGTTTGATCCTGGGCCACAGGTGAGGGTCCCACATGGCACGCGGACCTCTCCTGCTATGCCCGCTGCTCCCCTCAGCAGTGTATTTCATCAGTATGCCTGTTCTGTTCCCTGCTCTGGCTCTGGTGAATTCTCTCACCCTCCTGAGCTTCTGACTGTACCCAGTGCTTGTGTAAATAAATAAATAAATCTTAAAAAGATTTAAAAAAATGCCTAGACTCAGTAAAATATTTGACCTCGATTTCTCTAAATTTCAGTCACTACATCTTTAAAAGCAGAAGCTTGGTCTAACAGAGATCATCCATCTCTAAAGTTTGATGATTTAAGCTGAAAAGTTCCAAGTTTGATATCTGCTTTCTCTCTCTGCATTCATAGATGATATTCTAAAAAACATTTATCAAAATTTGAGTCTTACTTTCCAGAATGAAGCAAAAGGTATGAAAAGCACATCCATCATCACATAGCTTCAGAGGACACAATGTTCTCCAATCACATCTCATATCGACACAAATGTCTTAAGTCCATTAGCTGGAGAAATGAAATAGTCAGAACAACTCGAACAAAGGTCAGACTCACAATTCATGTTTGTATGTTCTTTACCTTGTTATGCTCGTATTTTTAACAGCTTTGCTTAGAAGCTCATTAGTTATTCCAGTACCAAGCAGTATATTTCAAGCATATTTTGCCCTTGGGATTAAGTGAGACACCTCTAAGTCACAGAAAGAAATTACTGTAGCAATTTCCATTAATACTTTTATAAAACTGTTTGCTATATTTCACCAATGGGTAGTTAGAGGGGTGTGTAGATGTGTGTGTAGCTGTGTACATGTATGTCAGCAACGATGATAGGGTAGATGATAGACTCAGTTTGATTTCATGTCATATTAGCAATATATATCCCAAAGTAAAGGATATAAATGATGAAAAATCAGCAGTCTCATAAAACCAGAAAGTATTGAGCTATTCTCCTGTGCTTTCCTAAGTTTTAAATTTAAAACAAATAAGGAAATAGTCTACTGAGAGTCTGCAACCCTCAGCTTCTATCATCATCAGGAAAAATAGGTCTTGGCAGCCTAAATAACTTCCTCCAGGTCAAAACAGGTAACGACAAAGCAGATTCTTGAACTCAAGTCTATGGCAAAGTACTTGCTTTTAGGAATCTCTTCAACATCAGTCTTATGGTTATATTTATGGATCAGTATCCAATATGAGAAACTAAAGCAAAATTCAATAAATAAGACATCATACTAAAATGATTCTGAACAACTGGAAAAAATCATCCTCAAAAAGAAAAGTCAACTTACTGAATGGGAGGAAATGTTCGCAAATTGTGTTACAGGCAAAGAATATCGATAATATAGAAATCACTCACACAAATAATTAACAATAAATATACAACTCAGCTAAAAAAAATGAGGAGAAGATCTAAATAAACATTTCACCCAAGAAAATATACAGATGGGTGACAGATACATGAAAAGATATTCATCATCACTTTAGGGAAATGCAATTCAAAACCACAATAAGATAACATCTCACTCCTTTAGAATGGCTATGTTAAAAAGATAAGAAACAGGCTTCCCTGGTGATGCAAGGAGTTGACACAACCTATAAAGCTGTCCTTAGCCTCTGCAGCACGAGTTCCATCCCCAGTCGGCCAGGGAGCAGCCCACATGGCACAGTAGACCTCTCCTGACTCTCCAGCTGCTCCCCTCAGCAGTGCATTTCAGTGAATCTGCCTATTCTGTTCCTCACTCTGTCTCTGGTGAATCCTCTCACTCCCCACACCTCTGCCTGTACCCCAGCTCTTGTATGCATAAATAAATAAATCTTTTTTAGAAAAAGAAAAGAAATGTCAAACATTGAAGATGGGCAGAAAAGAGATCCCTTATTCAATGGTGATGGGGATGTAAAGTGGTTGGATGTAAAGCCATTATGAGAAATAGTAGGGAGAATTCTCAAAAAATTAAGAAATACCACTTGAGGGACTCCCTGGTGGCTCAAGGGGTTAAACACAGCACTATGACTCTATCCACAGTCTCTGCAGCATGAGTTTGATTCCTGGCTGGCCAGGGAACTAACCCATACAGCACAACAGATCTCTCCTGACTCACCCGCTGCTCCCCTCAGCACTGTATTTCAGTCAGTCAGTCTGTACTGTTCCTTACTCTGTCTTTGTTGAATCCTCTCACCCCCCCCCCCCGATACCTCTGGGCTACACCCCAGTTCTTGCATGCAAAAATAAATAATTTTTTTTTTTTAAGAAATACCACTTGATCCAGCTATTCCACTTCTGGGTATTTATCCCAATAATTCAAAAACATAATTTGAATAGATACATATAAATATATATAATAAGGTGTATAGACATACCATTATGTTCACTGCAACATGAGTCACAATAGCCAAGATATAGAAAGAACCTAAGTGCCCACGATCTATCGATGAATAAAGGATTATGGTGTGTGTGTATATATATATATATATATATACATATATATGTATATATATACACAATAGAATACTACTTAGCTATTAAAAAGGATGAACATTGCTATTTGTGACAACATGATTTTGAAGAGATTATGCTAAGCAAAATACACAGGGAAAGACAAACACCTTATAAATCCACTAAAGTGTGGAAGAAAAATAAACAAAGCAAGTGAACAAATGAAACAAGACAAAATCAAATTGTTACTTCTACAACACAATGATTTGGAAAGAGAGATAGTGGTGGGTAAAACAATTACAGTGGTCAATAATATGCAGGTGGCTGGAAACTACTTTCAGTGGTAATCACAAAGTAGTCTATAGATGTCAAAATATAAAACCATACATCCAAAACACTAAATTATAAACCAATTATTACCCCAGAAATACCTATTTTCCTACTGATTCTTGGTACTGACTTTAATTCTGTCAGCAAGGTCATTTCTATAGTTTTATTACATGCATTGCACTTCAAACTTTAATGTAAATTCATAACTTATAGAATAACTCCTATTGAAAAAATTTGCTTAAGTCATTGTGGTTGTATCTCCTTTACCCCTGATGTGCACACATTAATTATCAAATATTACTGATTTGAAAACCTTGTTAATATCTCTGTATGTGCTGAGAAATTATTTGTGACAAGAGACATATTCATGGAGTTAGTTCAGAGTCATCAACGTATTAAAGAAGGATGAATTAATTCAACTTTAAATATTATAACAACCCTGGAATTGTCACTGAAACTAGTGAAATGGAGATCTAATTGTTTTTATACAGCATTTTCATCTCTGCTGCCCTATTAGACTGTAAGTCTTTTGAGGACAGAGGCTATCTATGTTCTTTCTCTTTTTTTGGCCCCACAGCTTGGTATATTGTATGGCATATATTAGATGCTTAGTAAATACTTAAATGATTCAATTAGTGCTACTTGATTTGTTTCTGTGATTTAACTTGACTGAGGGAAAGGAATATTACCAACATTAAGATTTAGTAGAAGGAAATATTTGGTGATGATTTCTCTCAATTTATATTTTCCAATATTCTGTGCAACAATTTTCAACTGTCACTTCCCTGACTTGGGTAATTTAATGCATCAACCTGGATAGGTCATGGTACCCAAAATTTTGCTAAAAATCTAGTCTAGATGTTGTCATAAAGATTTTTTTTAGATACTATTATCTTTCAGTCAGTAGACTTTGGAAGCAAGTAGGTTATTCTCCATAAAGCGGGTAGGCCTTATCAATGGATATGAAAATTTTAGAAACAATAAAAAAGTCAGATGCCTGAAAAAGAAATTCTGCTACTAAATTGCCTTTGGATTTGAATTGCACATTAACTCTTCCTCAGACACCCATTTGTCCTGCAGATATCAGTCTTTCCAGCTCCTATAACTAGTAAGAGATGGATAATAGATATATGTAATTGATTTTGCCCCCCCCCCCTTTCTGGACAATCCTGGCTAATATATGTGCTAAGAAAGCAAAATTTTATCAACGCTATGTCCTGTTCTTTATAGTCCTTCATTTGGGAAAGGAACAGTAGCTCTTTGTAGTTCTTTCCCTTTTTACTTATGACTGGCACACTGACAAGAGACTTGCTCTTTGCAATTATCCCAAAGTATAATACCTCTATGAGATATTTGTTCTCTAATGCAACCTATTGAATAGTACTGTTCTATTATTTGAAGACCTGCTTTGTCTCTTACTGCCCACATAGCCTTACTTGCACAGTACTGATAAATGAAGCCTGTTTATTTTTGAGACAGTTTTAGAAACTAAAAATAATGCATAGAAGGTAAGGTCCTTAGCACAACGTTAAAAATAAATGGTCAATATTATTACTTATTTCATCCAGTCAGGAGAATAAGATATCAGTAAAAGTTTCCCTTGTATTTTATTACTCTTTCCACTGTCAAACTCCTAAAAACAACAGCTACTGACACTGCTGGGTCATTTTACATTGACATTTTTCCAATGTACTTAATAAGGATAAAATAAGTTTGATGAATTAAGTTCAGGATTGTTTTCTGGTGCAGATACGACAAAAGACTAAAAGATCACAAAGAGGATTCTAGCAAGCAAGGATTGTTTTGGTCCAACCTATTTCATTCTCACAGGTAATTAATTACAACCTATACTACAGGGTCATGGGTATTGACTGAGGCCTGTCTTTCCCATGATAAATTCTGTTTTAGATGTCTATGCTAAAGCTTTCGATTTTAGCAGATCCCAGCAAGTCAGCAGCATTTTTTTGTGGTGCAGTCAAAATAGTTTTCAGCTGAATCCCTCTTACTTCTTCAACATTTATCACTACAGGCCACATCTCTACAGACTCCTCCAGGCAGAGTGACTCATAGAAAGGTTCACATCTGCCGTGTCTCATCTGTTTCAATGTGGCAGTTTTCACTCCTTTACCTGTCTTAACCCAAAATCTTGCAGAAAAATACAGTGGTGATTCATCTTCTTCATGAGGATATCTCAGTTCTACTGGTGGTGTGATCATCCCAGCCTTATATCATGGTTCAAATATGATGAAAGGAAATAGAAGCAAAGGCATTTATAACAGATACTCAAGGGTTTCACCTTCAAAACTGAATGCTACAATTTATGATGTGGGTCACAATGAATAGAACACATTTCACTGAAATCTGAATTATGTTCCTAAACTTCTCAATTTTAAGTTGAGACTTTTGTGGTGATAAACTGCTTCTTTCTACCTTGCTGATAGCTGTTAAGCTAGCAATCTAGCCAAATAAAATGAGCTTTCTTTTTTGCTACATGCGATACAGGTTTTGATAGGCAAGGGGTCTACCCCAGGATATTTACTATTCAATTTTTATGGAGGTGAATGGAACACAGTGGGATCAGTGGGGCTCTTTGGAGGTTCTCAGAAAGATGTTTGTTCCTGATAAAAATAGAGAAAAGAAAACAGCCCTTTTAGACCTTGGTTCTTTCCTTCTTATTGGAGATTCTGCCCTATGAGTTTGCAGTGTCTGGAGATGTGGCTGAAATATTAGGACAATGGAGAGAGATATTGCAAATCTTTTTTGGTTGTGGAAAGATGTGATGTCTTTGGTTCACTTTGGTTATCCCCAAGTGACTGTATCAAGACTGAAACTTCATAATACAGATTTCTCATTGAGTGATGTCATACCTCTATTTTTACATCTGTTAAAGTAGCAGATATTTTTTCTTGCACTAAAGACTTTCACTAAATATGAAATCTGGTTTCCTCCTTGCACCTTACAGAGGTATGGGACATTGACTGGCGGATTAAGGCCAGGAAGTAGTTCACAGGAGACAGAGCTATATCAGGAGGTAGTGGAACTGAGATTAAAGAAAATGTTGAGGGTATTTTTTTTAAAGATTTATTTATGCACACAAGAACTGGGGTACAAGGCAGATGTGTGGGGAGAGGTGAGAGGATTCACCAGAGACAGAGTGGGGAACAGAATAGGCAGGTCAACTGAAATACACTGCTGAGGGGAGCAGAGGGCAAGTCAGGAGAGGTTTGCTGTACCTTGTGGGTAGCTCCCTGGCTGGGGATTGAACTCGTGCTGCAGTGGCTGCAGATAGCTTCATAGGTTGCATCATAACCCCTTGCACCACCAGGGAGGCCCAATGTTGAGGGTGTTTTTATAAATCTCAGTTTTAAACTAAGGGGAAACACTGTAGTGGGTATCCTTGAGTCTTGGAAGAAGGGAGAAAATTTCAGAGAAACTTCAGAAGGAGGAGCAGATGCAAGAACAAGGATAAAGAAAGTAAGTTAGGGCCTCCCTAGTGGCACAAGGGGTTAACTATAGCATTATGAAGTAATCGGCAGCCTCAGCAACACAAGTTTTATGCCCAGCTGGCCAGAGAGCTACCCACATGGTGCAGCAGACCTCTGCTGTGCCCGCTGCTCCCTTCTGCAGTGTATTTCAGTCAATCTGCCTGCTCTGTTCCCCACTCTGTCTCTGGTGAATCATCTCACCCCCTGCACCTCTGACCTGCACCCCAGTACTTGCATGCATAAATAAATCTTTAATATAATAAAAAGGAAGTTAAATAAACCCAGTGAAAAGGAGACTGTATCCTAGACTGCTAGTTATTGGATTCCTTTTTACCCCCAAAGGAATTAATGAATCTACCTTGAATGCACAGATTATCTGAGCTGTGAAGATTCCACTTCTAAAATTTCATCACCCTTTCAGTTGTTCATCGATTGACTGATTCTCTACCATACACATCTTCTTGTGCAAGGCCTGAACTCACAATCATCAAAGAGCCCTAAATACATAATTCCTTTGTTTCTTTTCTAAGCTCATCAGAAATATCAGTCTTTTTGTTCAGCAAGTGAGATGCCAAGAACATACACTGGACAATTCCTTGCGCTGTACTTTATAGAATCAAATTAAAAATCATTCCCTGAGAGTTGTCTATGAATTTCCCCAGGATCTATTATATTTGATAAAGCAGAGGACACAATTTCCTTAAGCTAGCTTAATTTTTAAAAATGATTTTATACATTCAGATTCAAACATTATTTCTCAAACATGATATGAAATAAATATCCAGTGGTCTTCCTCCAGAGTGTAATTATCAATAAGATTTGGCTGGCCTTTATAGAGTAGAATATAGAAATCTTTACTTTGAAATGAATTGTTATTTATTTCTACATCATTTGCTAAGGTCTCCTGAAATAGCAAAACAGGCATCAATAGCGGCATCAATCAGGGTTAATAGCTCAAGCAACAGAAGACAACTCTAGCTAATATAAGTAAAAAATATCTTCAAAGCTTTCAGGCTGCTTTCAGAATATCTAGAAAGGACATAAAACCAAGGCAAGGACTATGTAGCAGAGGATAAGCCCTTTAAATCATGGGGCATGCCTCCCTGGTGGCACAGTGGGTTGAACACAGTGCTGTGAAACTATCCGCAGCCTCTAGAGCATGGGTTCGATTCCTGACCCACCCAGGAGATACCCACATGGCGAGGCAGACCTCTCCTGTCTCGCCCGCTGCTCCCCTCAGCAGTATCTTCAGTCCATCTATCTGTTTTGCTCCCCGCTCTTTCTCTGGTGAATCTTCTTGCCCTCCCACGCCTCTGGCCTGTACCCCAGTTCTTATATAAATAAATCTTTTTTTAAAAATATCATGGGCAGCACTGTCCCAGCACAAACATGAAGGTTGCCATCACCAGGAATGGGCACCAGAATCTACTCCATCACACTGACAGTGGCACTGCCTAGAAAAGGTCATGCCGGATGCTTCTGCAACCTTACACAGCTGGGTTGCTGATGCTGAAAGGATCTGGAAAGTCCTCAATTCTTTGCATCAATAGCATATTAATCAAATTTGGGGTGAATGCATATGACTGGAGAAACCTGGGTTATGTCAATTATTCTATCACTAGAGAGACTTGAAGAGTGAGTATCTGGCACACTGTCTTAATAGAAGACTGTGCTTCATAAGGGAGGGGATTTCCTAAATGAAGCAAAATAATAATAATAAATATCCACATTAACAGTCAGTATTCTTTCCCTTTCATGTTGATTATTTGCTTCAATTAAAGTGTTTTTGTCTTTTGTGAGAAAATGCAAAAACACCTCTCTACTAATGAGCAAATATAGTCAGAGGGTGATTGATCAAGGACACACATTTACATTTCTTGGTGTTATTATGAATAAAGTTTAGATAGAGTCATCACATACAAATGGACAATGAATATATATCCTAATTTTTTTTTCTGACTTCTGGCCTGATATTGGATGAGCTAAGTGGATACTAGATTATCTCCCTCTCTCCTCTACATGATTTCACAGTCCTTTTCCAGTGGAACTCAAACCAGAGCCTCATGTGAAACTGACAGTAATGACTTGAGTCTAATGGACAGCCTATTAGATAACCTTTTCTCTTCACACTTGAGACTAAAGAGCAGCAATGACCTTCATAGAGGGCTACTCCTGTAGTAAGATACAGAAATCTATGACGCTAATTAATATCAATGAGAGGTAGAAGAGTTCATATGGCACAGAAGAGAAATTTATCTAAGAAACAATGTCTAATAGCAGCCAGATATGTCCTAAACCAGTCAGATAGGAGAGGCTTTCTCATAAGACTTTCTGGTTATAACATAGCATTACTTCTATCTGTTGATGTCAAGAATACTCTCAACTCCTCTTCCCTTTACATTCTATATGAATTCTGTAGAAGTTTGGCTACATAAATTTACATGAACGATAAAAATTCAAGGTTCAGCAGAAAAAATGTGCTGCAAATACAAAAATAATAAAAATTTCCTTTCTTCAACTTTTTCATTCTACTTCTTCCTCTCTCCTTTCCCTTGAATGGTGATTTATAATTACTATTAGTGTTATTCTAAGTAAGGGAAAACTAAAACGCTGAATTTTTTCTTTTGGCTTCTACCACTAAGCTATATATTGCAATGTTAAATGCTTTATATTTGTTTAGTTTGGTTAAATTTTTAAATGACTTAAATTTTAAATGTTTTAATATTAAAATAAATTTTAGTGCTAGCTTTAAATATTTAACGTTTGTGCAGAATTACAAAAATACATAAATTAAATCCCATAGTTTGTGTCTGTATTTATACTCTGTGCCATATCAGAGCCAAATGAACCAAGGCCAGTTAGGGTCTGTGAGTGTATGATGGCTTGTTCTAGAACAATTAAATTTAGAGGACAGGAACAATTTCAAAAACCTGCAGAGACAAGGGGTGATTCTGATTGTGGAACTGAACTGGTCCTTGGGCATGAATAAACATTTATTTCCTGACCTTTCTAAGGAAAGATGCCTGAATTGGAAGGGTTAACAGTTAGGCACAGGTGTTGCACTTCAGAAAGTTAAATACAGGACAAGTTATTCACATCCTAAATTACATCAGGATGCTCCAGTCTTCATATATGACTGCATTTAATTCTCATAACAATATACCAGTGGTATAAAGTACCATTATTATGTCACTTTCTACATGATGTATAAAATTAGCAAAGTGACTTGCTATTAGATACTAAAGTGGTAGCTTTGATCCCAGGTTCATCGGAATCTTAGTTATGCAATTTGAAGCACTGTTTTCCTGTTTACAATAATCATTCTCTTTCCGAAGAGAGGTTGGGGGATATCTTAAATGTCTATTTTTTTTTTAATTCCACTGTCTCACTACTCAGTCATATTTGGAAGCATCATCTTACAAACCTTCACCTTGAATTGCCACAGAGCTCATTTACAGAACTCAAATTAATGGGGGGAAACCCTTGATTTTCTCCCCCAAACCAGTGGTTCTTGAATGAAATCTCCAAAACCAATTGACTCCTGAGAGTTGCAGGCAGCAGTGCTTGTGACATTCTAAGATTGTTTCTTACATTATAATAGTTACCACCTTTGAATGAAAACCAATTTATATCACTGGGGAACTTTTGTAAGATATAAATGAAATTCATGTGTTGCTATGAAAATTCACCAAGTATACTGTATTAAATATTGTAGAGTCCAATCATCTGTATTAACAATCCTTTCAGCTGATTCTGATGCATACAAAAGTTTTAGAACCAGTGACCTGTTGGTTTTCTTATATTAAATATGCATTTTTATTGATATATTAAGTGTTTTTCTTTTAATTTCCTTACACTTTGAGAGCCACCACCCTAGTATAATCCTCAAACAGAAGATTATGACCTAATCATAAAAACTAATTTATTGTACATGCAAAAGGAATATAGAATACTAGAACACATTATATTTATTAAGTTGCTTTATGAAATTATATTTTTAGATGTGATCATGATGTAAAATGCATATATTTTACTATGGACCATGGTCAAAAAAACACAATAGTGAAGGACTACTAAGAGTTCCATCTTGGTGGCATACAATATCAACATGGCATTGATGGAGCTGAGACACATGAGGGTATTATAAGGAAGAGTGTTAATTTTAGAGAGAACAGAGAAGGAACTATGTCATAGAATTCAAAAGTGTAGTAAGAAAGTTTTTCTGCTTGGGCAAACATGCAGAAAAACAAATTCCTGATTATTTGTAGCCTAGAGAGAAATCCCCTTCTGGGAAAGGGTATCTGGCATCAGGGGCTCAGACATTTCCATCATTAAGATGGAATATTTCCTATTACAACAGCGTCATGAGAAACCCTGCTGTATTCCTCTCTCTCGGCTGAGTTTAGCTTGAGAAAGTGGCTACCTGTGATAATTGCATCTGGAAAACAGGAGCATCATATTGCCTAGATAGGATACACTCATCCAGGTCTTACTTCCCAGTGATCAGTGGAGATTTTGCTCTTGAGGCTGGATTTTGCTCTTGAGGCTGGATTTTTCTCTTCTCCAGTCATGGTCACTGACTGTTAGGCTTTAAAGTCACTGAAATAAATGCTTAAATCCAGATACATGACACAAGTGTGTGTTTTCAGCAAGAGGCTAACAGGATCAGAAGAAATATACGTCAATAAAAATCATGGAAAAAGAAGTCAAGCCATAGAAACATCACGAAAACCAACTTTAAAGCCATCTAATATTTAGCAAATTCCTACCAGGGTAGAATAAAATCACCTGAATTTGAGAGATGTTCTCAGCTCAGTATCACATTATTGTCGAACATAAATCATCAACAAAATCCTCACCAGCATGTTTTCTTCTTCTATGTGCAGTCCCTCACATTCAGATCAGTATACTATTGACTGCCGACTCTGACATGTGCTAATTGGGTGACAGGAGGAAAAAAAAAATCACTTATCCTTTTAACTCTTCTTTTTTCTTTTTTTTTTTTTTTTACAAAATGCATATGGGAGGTTTATAATGATTTGTAAACAAATAATTTATGTAGGAATTAAGCGTAATAAATACAGGGAATTTAGGACTATCCTCAGAAAACAGTAAGCCTTCAATAAAAGATACCTCCATTATTATTTCAATCTATAATCATTAAACCCATAATCACAGCCAGAACTCCCCTCTCATTGAACGCTTTATTCACGTTTTCCAACTCTAGGTACTAGTGTGTGTGGATAAAAAATACTTCCTATCTTCCAGGTGCTTACTTTCTACCAAAGGAGAAAATCATTCAAACTAATAACTAATCAACAGGATGGAAATTTATTTTACTATGTAAAAACACTATGGAAGCAGACGGAAGCTTGAAGCACAGCTCCGGAGAGGAAAAGCATCTTGACCTGCTTCCATTTGCATATCTAGGATAAAAGAGCTAGGATGAAAATTCTGGGAAAATGTGAATAACATAAATTTTATGGCTCTACTTTTTTCTCTTCAACTAGTGTTCCTTATCCATTTTGAACAGCAACTCAGGATCTAAGGAAAAGAAACACCTGAAAAACTAAGTTTATGATAAGTGAAGTCAGACATAAAGACAAACGCCACGTGATCTCACTTAAACATAGAGTCAAAAAACAGCAAAAACAAATGAAGCTCATAGATCATAAACAGTAGTTGAATAATGAATCCTTGGTTGCCAGAGGTAGGGGTGGGTGATAAGAAAAATGTGTGAAGGGGGGATCAAAAGTACAAGTTTCTAATTATAAAGTAAAAATGTTATGGGTATATAATGTACGACATATTGACTCTAATTAATGAAACTATAAATGTTCTCATCAGAAGAAAAAAAATTGTAACTACATGTGGTGATAGGTGTTAGCTAGACTTATGGTGATCATTTTGTAATATATACAAGTAATGAAACATATTGTACACCTGAAAATAATATATGCTAATTATACTGCAGTAACAATTTCTAGCTTAATACTCATGGATTTAACAGTTTCTACATGGCCAGCAAACAATAAACTCTACCCTTTGTTAAAAAGAAAAAAGAGTATTCTTTATAGCAGCAATTATGAAATTATGATCCACATACCCCTTGGGTTGCCTAAAAATCTTAAAAAGGCAAAAAAAAATAACATTCTTTACAGCAGCAATTTTTAATTATGGTCTATGTACACCTAGAGGTTCCTGAAAAATATTTTAAGGAGTCTTTAAAAAAATGTATTTTCTTAGTAATACTAGGATGTTAGTTGGCTTTTCCTCTTTGCTGATATTTGCACTGATTCAAAACCATTGGATTAACTTTTGGTGCTTCAGCCTAATTATGACAGTACTACTAGGTTCTATTAATCATCATGGTATTCTTCACTTGAATTACTCTTAACTGAAAAAGTAAAAAAAAAAAAAACTTTGTTAAATCTTGACTCCTTTTAGTCTTTTGGACAACAGACATGACATATATATAAAACACTTGCACTAGAATATGAAGATTGCTTCACGAAAACACATGTATTTACTCCTCTCAGTGCCAAATTGGACTAGTCCTCCAACCTTTTATTGTGAAGCACCGATTCTGCTTGAAAAGAAACAATGGCATGTAACTGAGGTTTTTCAGAACTGGATGTTCAGTAGGGATTTTAAAACTGGTAGGGATTTTGAAACTGGTATGAAATGACTATCAACTTTTTATTTGGTGTAGAACAGATCCCTAACTTATGGGAAATAATGTTGGAAAGGACATTTGAGAAAACATTGCAAAAGGCCTACTTATTCTGCAGGCATACGTACTCCATTTGATGCTTAGACAAGCAGTAGATTATTGAATGTGATAATGGAGGTGATTGCATCTAAACAAGAAAGCTGCAATTGCTGTCCAGGTACAAAATAAGGAGACACGTGACATGCCAGGATTAGCTTTGCCACAAGGGGATGGTGATAGTTTGTGCTTGATATTAGTTTGTAACTTGAAAATTATCAAATGTTACATGCTAATAGAACAAAGATAACTGAGTTTTACACTTTACAAGTTATATTACTGATTTCATGCACTATCATTTTACTTGTTTTGTTGTGTTTGAACTTTTTTTTTATTCTTGGGCTCACTTCTGTTTCAACATGTAAAGACATTTAGGCAAGCGTGGTAGTAAAGAGCACCGATGCCCTAGATACAGAGATATACAATGCTTAAGTCGAATTAGTTGATGTCTATCAGTAAACAGATATTATGCTCTAATTTAAGAGTTTGATTTGCCAGGGAATTATAGCAAAGATTTGGAGACAGGGTATAAGAACTACAAGGGATAGGTTGTTAATTCTGAGCTTAAAAGAGTAGGTGTTAAAACATCTAATTTTAAAATTAAAGAGGGAAGGGTTATGAGTCTCAGAAAGGAAAAAGCCATGTAGGAAAGATGAATGGCTTTTGAACACTCATAATGTGACACAGATGGAGTTAGGGGAAGCCCAGAACTACCCTTACTTTGCTCCGTTAGTCTTTATTTTGGAATCTCATTGATCAAAATCCCACAAGACCTGAAATCTATTGATATGATTCAATACCCCAGGGAAAAGAGTAAGGTAGACAAGGGTGGAGACAGATCCAGCTGTGCAAGCAAAAGACTAAGCTATTTTACTTTTAGAATGTTTGACTTAGCAAAAGATAGCATCAGATGAGGTAGCAAAGTAAAATTTCTGAGGATTACTGTCTGTGGTAAGATGCTTAGAGCCAACAGTCACAGGAACCAAGTTTCTGAATCAAATACCCAGAAGCACAATATCTTTCCAGAACAGGGTTTCTCAACCTCCACACTATTGACATTTTAATAGGATAACTCTTGCTTATAAAGGCTACACTGTACATTGCAGAATGGTTAGCAGATGTCTCAGCCTTTACTTAACGGATGTCATTGGCACCTTCCCCTTGCCTTGCTGTGATAATCCAAGTATCTTCAGATATTGTCAATTCTTACCAGAGATTGGTGAGTGGGGTAATAACAAGCTTGGATGATCCTTCATTGAGAACCACTGAACTAAACCTTTAGCATAGGCTTCCAGAGAAATCTGGCCTTTTTAAGCCAGAAAAAAAATGTATTCCTTTTTAACTTGGGCAAATACAGAATTTTATTCAATAGAATTAGTCTGGCTAATTTAAATATTTTCAACATAATCCCTGTGTCTAGAATATATTTTATTTTGGAAATCATGAATATAATGTACACACACAGACACACTTGCATTGGTGTTAGAGATGATGTCACTGTCAGAAATCATATCATTAATAAATTCCATCTCATTACTGAAGTTTGACAATGTTGAATGGATTATGAAAAAAGTGAAATACCTAGTATTGTAGTTACATTAGAGGTTGTCAGGGGAAGGTTTGGCAGCTGTTTGTGGTTGCTGTAATGTATTTGCATACAGGTAACCACATCCTGGATAGCTCTTGAAGGGGACATAAAACCCAGGGGGGGAAAAAGGACATTCTTCTCTCTGCCTGCCAGCCCAGACTCCCAGTTCTCAGGTGATAGGGATATTTCTTCTGACTCCAGACCCTCCAGAACTTGCCACTGTTAAAACCAACAGCGTCATATCTGCTCAGAGACAGAATGAACCAGTCCAGCACAATGGGCCTAATCTATCAAAAGAAACACAAACATGAAGGAAGCATGAATTATTTCTTGGTTCCATGAGTAATATGGCAACTTGACATTGTCTTTGAAATTTGTCCTATGGATTCTCAGGCTATTCTCTTGAAATCCACTTCTCTGTGATATCCTTCTGCGGACCTGAATGATCCTGACTTTTTGACGTGATGATGGCTTGGGTGCCTCTGTTTGCATCACATAAATCAAAGAGGAGAATCTAGAATGGCCTCATATGATGTTTCCCAGATTTTTATCCAGTCCCATATTGCCTTGATATTTTCCCCTTTACCAATATACTAGATTTACTCAATATTTACCTTAAAATTTTGGTTATGTTTTATATTGTTTAAATTTAAGCATTAATATTCATAAAAATCATTATTTTGATGTGTAAGTGGTTTTTTCCCTAAAATATATTGAAAATATCAAAGTATACCACCTAAAATCATCTCTTATTCTCATTAATACTAAAACCACACTTTAGGAAATACTGTCCTACTGTATCACCTCATATACTATCTGCCTTGGCAATAACTTTAACACAAACCCCAGGACAGCTTAAAAGCCTTGAAAAGTTTTACCTAAAACAAAAATATCACACACAGCGTCTATGGCAAAAGTGCCTTGATGTAACTCCAGAGACTTGAGAAACTTTAAGAACTTTGCCAAAAACCCCTTACAAAAAGTTCCAGTAAAGGGCCTCCCCTGGTGGCGCAGTGGTTGAGCGCTGGGTTGCGAGGCTGCCAGCAGCCTCTGCAGTGCCAGTTTGATCCCTGGCCACCGGCGAGGGTCCCACAAAAAAAAAAAAAAGTTCCAGTAAAACAAATTTCAAAAGTTATTATTTTTTTCTTACTAAATTTATACACATTGGTCAAGTTTATTAAAACTAAACTTAATTTGCAAATAAATTTTATTATGTAATAAAAATAAATTTTAATATATCTTTTTATAAGCATCAAAATCTAGTCTTCCAGAATTTCTGGTTTTCTCCTAATCTTTGACTTAAAATTTAAAAAAATTTATCCTTGTTCAAAAATCATACAAACTAAAAATAAACATAATATCAAAACTCCATTAAATTTCTGATTTGCTTTAAACTTTAAACTTTCTTTTGTTTCCATAAAAATAGCTATTATTATTTGCATGATATAAAATTAAAGCCCACCTGTAAAACTGCCACCAAAATTATTTAACTAAATTGTTTAAATAAACTGTTCTATTCTCAGAACTAAAAATTAGTTCTAAAAAATAAATCTCTTTAACTGGTACCCTACTGAAATAAATACCCTAACCAAATCTAGTCTACAACTACCAATGCTTCTTTTATTCCTAACATTCAATATGTAATTACTATTTAAAATTATAATTTGTTTTAATAATTATTTTAATAATCCAGGCCTTCTATGTACATGACAATTACTAGGCAGATAAGTATTCAACCCAAAACCCATGATATCACATGATATTTATATTCTGTTCAGCCTGAAGTAGCCAAAATTTCATCACCTGAAAATTCTTCAAAATTAAAACAAAAAGTCAACTCAAGGTTGAATTATAACGGAGGCTAAATGGTTAAATTGATTGGTTTCAAACCCTAAGAGCACAAGAGGAAAAAGCTTATCTAAATTTTTCTAAAAACTTACTTTTACAGACACAGCAGAACCTAGAGATGAATTTACCAATCTGAGCGAGCTACAAGGCCAGTAGCAGATAAAAGACAAATGCAGAGGATGGGGGCTACGTAGAGGGGAAAAGGCAACCAACAGAAAATCACAACTCCAGAATCTAAGGGAAAAAAACCTCTGAGAGTGAGTCTTACTGGGTTAAAATCATGGAATTGATGATTTCCATTATCATCTCTCCAGATGGAGAGCCACCTTCTTTCCCAGAGTTCTAGTAAGAAATGTTTCTCTTACCTTTTCCAATTTCTAGCAGAAAGTCTTTCTCCTCCATCTTCAAAGCCAACCACACAACACTGTCTGCGTTTGCTCTCTGTCTATGCCCCTACTGCTTCTGCCTTTGTGATTACACTGGACACACCAGGGTAATCCAGGCTGCGCACATCTCAGGATCCTTAACTTAATTGCATCTTCAGAATCTCTTTTTGCCATATAAGTTTATATAAGGGGGGCCATTATTTTCCCAGATCCCCTACAGTTTATTCCTTACACAGAAGTCAGATGGAATTCTCTTCAGGCTCCCAACGTCTTGATTCTTTTATTCTTTGAATGCACCAAACTTCATGCTTGACATTAGCTTTTTCTCTCCTTGGAACTCATTTTTTCAAGAATCTCCATGACTTTCTCCCTGCAGGGTAAGTAAAATATCAGGCTTTTCTGCCCTCCTGCCATTAGGATAGTTGACGGAACCCTGAGGTCCTAAATGCATGCCTGATGGCAGCCACCTGGAGTAGGGTGTGGGCATAGGTAAATGGGATTCACTTGGGCTAAGGCTGGGCTTTTAAGGGCCGTGTCATGGGGACACCAGCAGAAGCAGAGAGAAGAAGCAGAGAAGCAGAATTAGAACCACGAGAAGAGCAGAGAGCAGAGAAGCAGAGAGAATGTGAGAGAAGGCTGGAGAGCCCAGAAAGAGCGAAGACTTGCTGGGCCTCCCAGCCCCCCAGCACCCCTACCTGCCATGTACCCGGTAAATCCCAATAAAAGCCTGCAAAAGCCACTGAGGGCTCCAGGACTCTCCTCCTTTACTGGGTCTGCTGGATCATAGAGAACCTGCTCAGTGGCCAGACCTGCCTTTACACTCCCCCGTCACCTTATTCAAATATTTACGATAATGTTATTTCAGTGAGACATTTCCTCCCACCTTTTACCCCAACCCCCTACTACTTTTTATTGCCTATTTTTCTCCAGGGTACTCATCACACTAACATTCCATATATTTTACCCATTTGTTTTTAATCTGTTGCAACTATCTAAACTGTATATACACATATATATCTGCTCTCTATTGCTATTGTAATGCATCATCGTATATTTAACAACTTAACACCAGTTCATTACTCACAGTTGTTAACATCAAAATTTCCACACAAATCTGATAAGTCTAAAGGGCCAGAAGGACACAGAGCAGGTTTTCTATGGGCCGAGCAGACTGGGTAAAGGAGGAGTCCTGGAGACCTCGGTGGCTTTTGCAGGCTTTTATTGGGATTTACTGGGTACACAGCAGGCAGGGGTGCTGGGGGGGCCCAGACCCCAGGAATTCTTCACTCTTTCTGTCCTCTCCCACGTTCTCTGGCATTCTCTCTGCTTTTCCTGGCGTCCCCATGATGTGGCCCTTATAAGCCCAGTCTTAGCCCAGGTGAATCCCATGTACCTAGGCCCACACCCTACTCCAGGTGCCCGCCATCAGGCATGCATTCAGGACCGCCTCTATCCTAATGGTGGGAGGGCAGAAAAGCCTGATACTTTTTACCTTACCCTACAATTAGAAAGTGCAAGCACTGTAAATACTATTTTTGCAATTATTATTGTTATTTTTTAAAGCTTTATTTTTTATACAAGAACTGGGGTACAGGCCAGATGCGTGGGAGGGTGAGAGGATTCACCAGAGAGCGGGAAACAGAACAGGCAGACTGATGAGGGGCGCAGTGGGCGGGACAGGAGAGGTCTGCTTCACCACTTGGGATTCTCGCCCGCGGCCAGGAAGCTGCGGACAGCTTCACAGTGCGGCTCTACCACCTGTGCCACCAGGGAGGCCCTATTTTTACAATTATTATTAAACTTACTGATATGGGGCAGCATGGATCATTCAGAGTCAGGAAATCTGGGACTAGAGGTGAAGATACCAGAGGAAGTTTCTTGATGAATTAGACACATTAAAAATATAAACAAAACCTGTTTTCTACTACTTTAAGATTGACAGCAATATCCACCTACCCCAAATCAGTTATGAGCCTCTCAGACATGGCAACTATTACAAAATCATTGCTTTTATTGAATATGGATTATACAAAATTCTTTCAATCAGCAGGTCCAGGCCAGGTATGGATTCTCTAACCCATATCCTGAAAGACAGGTTTAGTTTCCACAGCAAAGACAAAGGATTTGCAAACTCTTGCATATGTTGCTTTGCACATCGATTTTCATTTTTGTTCTTAATAGCCTTTTCAGGCATGCCTAAATTTCTCTCTTATTTCATTTCCTTGCTTAGTATTAGATTTAGCAAATCCCAACATGGGCTCAAAGCTTTATTGCAAGCTAAAAACCTTAAATGATTTTTAACAAAAGAGATGGAAAAAAAAAATCATGATACTGTTAAATATACTTCTTCCCCAAAAATATGAAGTTTTTTTTTTTTAAAGATTTATGTATTTATGCATACAATAACTGGGGTACAGGCCAGAGGTGTGGGGGGGGTGAGAGGATTCACTTGAGACAGAGTGGGGAACAGAACAGGCAGACTAACTGAATTACACTGCTGTGAGGAGCAGTGGGTGAGATGGGAGAGGTCTCCTGCACCATGTGGGTAGCTTCATGGCCAGCCAGGGATTGAACTCGTGCTGCAGAGGCTGCGGACAGCTTCATAGGTTGCATCTTAACCCATTGAGCCACCAGGGAGGCCCTGAAGAGTTTTTTAAATGTTAATAGCAATAAGTATTTATATTACTATAAAGTTTAAATTCTCATATTACAAGGAAAGACATTTTGACAATAGAATACAGCTTCCCTAAAATGATCCTTTAATTAGCATTTAGCCACGTCAGTTAAAGGTTGTGGTGACAAGACTCACAAATTCCTAAATTCCTTGATTCACTGTACGTGTTTGGGTAGGTGGAGAAAGAAGTTAGTCAAATCATTTTATTCAACACATCAAACATTTGTTGAAATATTTCACTTTTCAAAGATTTCTGGCATTGTGTAGTCACAGCTTACACCATAATACAATACAAATAAGAATGCTTCCCAAAATCTATGCAAAAATTCTACAACCATCTGTTTTCTTAATGTTTCTTTGAGCAACAGAATGCAGTTTTCCAGTGGACCACATGTATGGTTCTATTTTGTCTTTCACCAGTATTTACATGATATACAATTGAAAAATCATGAAATGATAGACTACATTTTCCTTTCCCCCTACAGATTGTTGTTGTATAGGCTTTTTCTTGATTATTTCCTTTTCTTGTTTTCAGTGCCAAATGGCAATATTCATTGCCTGTTACTGTTAAAAAAAATAGGGAGTTTCTTAAAGAGACGCACTTTAAATTAAATGTATTTCCTGACCTATCACAAAAAGGTAAATTGTAAAGACTAAGATTTAAGAATAAAGGTGCCTTTCCATAACAGTGCATTGGTCTCTAACTGAATCATGCAGTGGTGTCATGCTGAGAAAGATGAATTTGAGGACAAAATTAGCATCTGATTAACCATTCCAATCTGGCCTCTTATTATAGAATTGGAAATTTTTTAGAGAGTGTTGTAGCTTGATATGATCAATAGTGTGATTACATTCATAAAATAATGATCTTCTAATAAAAAACTTATGCAAAATGATCTCATAGAAACTGTTTTTTGTCAAATGCAAAGAATTTCTGAATTATTTCTGTATTACCTTTATTGAATAACAGAATATTCACTAATTTGGATCTGTACACTATAGTTTATTATTTACACACATGCTTGATTCATTTTCAGGGCTCAAATTTCAAAATAAATATATTTTTACTGTTAATTTTTTGGAGTAATTTTTAAAATCTACCTTTGGTAAGAAATTTTGACATTTTACGATTGCCTCTACCTTCTACTCTTGCTGAATAGGCTTTGTACATTTGTTTTCAATTTTCATCTATCCCTACCAATACCAAGGTTAATAAAATTCTGATTTTTTTATAGCTGTGTTTAGTTTGAAGTTGGAAGAATTTTTACATCAAAGGATATATTATTTCTTCACTCTAATACGATGTTCTGAAAGGAGTAGCCAAGAATGACTAAGAAAAAAACTGCATCATTTTACAAAATAAAGTGAAAAAAAAAGGCACATGAAGGGTATTTCAGTAGTAAAGATTTGGGAACTGAAACTTAAAAACTTACATAGAAAACTGAAATCAATGTTATATTGACAAAGGTCTTGAGAAAATAATACTAGTTGATGAAAGACTTGAAAACTGAAGTCAATTACATTTTAGTACACTAATTTTAGATGCACTGCCAGTTAAATGATTTAAAGATTATGCATTATTCTTATAATTATGACTTTGCATCTCGATTCTCAATTTTGAGACTCAACTACATATCATTAATTTATAAGCTATCTGTCAAAGAGCATATTAATAAAATAAGAGAGGGGAGATAATTCTTTCCTTTACTACATTGATAATAAGGTTGTATATGTTCATTTTTTTTCAGTCACACATTTTATACCAGATTTAAAGAAGTACAATAGTACAAAGAATAGGAATGTGTTTTTTTTCTCAAAAATAAAAATAAAACAAAACAATGCTTATCATTTGGATAGTACAGTTCAAGAGCAGAAAATAAATATCATTTGTTCTAACTTGACAGATATACATTCATAATGGCCTAGATGTCCAGGTTTACTTTAAAATTATTGGAACTCAATAATTCTCTGTGGGTTCCTATGAGCTGGCCACTCAAGGGCAACTGTAACTTGTTTGCTATCTGCAAGTCAGAACAGAGCATTCCTTGACTCCTTACGGACAATAGCCTGAATCATGATGTGGGCCTGGGGACACCTTAGGCCACTGTTGACCTGATTATGTGACTATCTCCATTGTGGTCTCAGCATAACTCTGCCTGTGATAACATCAAATACTTTGCCAATGCAAACGTCTCTTGACTGATGATCACAAGGCCCCCTTTTCTGTTCCTCGTAAAACTTTGTCTCCATTCTAACCCCACCCTCTGGACCTTATTTCTTATACCATTGTAGCATGATCAGCTGTTACTAGCCTGTGTGCTTTCAATAAATGACACAAGAACTTCTGCTCAAGTAGCAGAGTCTTGTCTTGCAAACATGCTCCATAACTGTTGTGTCCCTCATTGTGTTTCCACCACAAAGTGACAACAAAGTTCCTCTTGCAACAATTCTAAAGCAAGGAGTACTTCCCAGTGATATGGTGACACAGGGAGAGTTTGTTGCAGTCTCCTAGACAAGCAGCCTCATATCTCTTTTTAATTTCCTGTGCCAAAAATGGCCTCAGGGCCTCCCCGTTGGCACAAGGGATTAAGTCTCAGCACCATGAAGCTATCCACAGCCACTGCAGCATGAGTTTGATCCACAGCCCTGGAGCTACCCACATGGCACAGCAGACCACATGACCCACAGCCCTGGAGCTACCCACATGGCACAGCAAGTCTCTCTCACCCGCTGCTCCCCTCAGCAGCGTATTTTAGTCAATCTGCCTGTTCTGCTCCCCACTCTGTCTCTGGTGAATCCTCTCACCCCCTGTACCTCTGGCCTATCCCCGAGCTCTTGCATGCATAAATAAATAAATTAAATCTTTAAAAAAAAATGGCCTCAAGAGCACATCTATACACCCTTCAGTCTGCATGTCCAATCTCATTCCACATTGCCTTCAAAGTCACTGCTAGCATGTCCTTGGCCCAAATGCACACACTGGAAGTATGGTCAGCTTTTGGTAGGATGCAACTGGGGAGGAGCCTTGTGCATGCTTTGAAAGTAGCCATGAGTCTTGTGTGCAAGGCATTGCAGGTCTAAGTACCAATTTGGGCACTTGGGATGACTGAGACGTGCTCTTACTTTGTACATCACTGGTGCCTTGTGTCTTCTTTTCTCTACAGAAAGAAGCACAGGCAGAAAAGAAAGAAGCAAAGACTTCTTTCTTTCAGACTTCTAGAAAGAACTCTAGAAGAGAGTCCCATGAAGCTGATAGTCAGGATCAGAGATTCTATTGCGTGGGTTTATGGGCAGTTTTACAGTTAGACCTCAGAGTTAATACAATTTATTTTTATTACTAATAATTAGCTCTTTGGCATTAGGCAAATGCCTGAATCACTGTAATCTCTAGTTTGAAGTCAGAGTGACTAGATCTTGTCCTCAGCACCACCACTTAATTGTTGTACCTGCTTGAGCAAGTTATTTAATCTTCCTTTGCCTCAGTTTCTATCTGCAGGATGTGAGTATTAATGGTATCTACTTGAATGGTTCTAATAAGCATTTAGTTAATATGTATGCAGTATTCAAGTAGTACCTAGCATAAACATTATAGGTAGTGGTTTAAAAAAAAAATAAGGTTTTACAATTGACATATTCTTTTATCCCTCATCAGATGGTTGTATCAGATGATGCATATAGTTCTTAGCCACATGGTTAGTTCATTTTAAAAAATGCAACAAATTGTAATTAATAATGTAAGTTAAAGATAAAGAAAGTGGGCCTCCCTGGTGGTATAAGGGGTTAAGCATCATACTATGAGGCAATTCGCAGCCTCTGCAGCATGAGTTTGATCCCCAGGCGGCCAGGGAGCAACCCACATGGCACAGCAGACCTCTCCTGTCTTGCCCGCTGGTCCCCTTAGCAGTGTATTTCAATGGATCTGCCTGTTTTGTCCCCCACTCTGTCTTTGGTGAATTCTCTCACCCCTGCATCTCTAGCCTGTACCTCAGCTCTTGTATGCATAAATAAATTAATCTTTAAAAAAATAAAGAAAGCATTGTGAAGAAAATATATTTAGGAAGATTAAGAAACAGACTTAATATTTTTACGATTGTATAGCAGAAATATACATTGAGTTTTTACTTTGATAGCCAATGACACAATATTTTACCCTAGTTTTACTTGTAAATTCCAAAATATGACATTTCCCTTATATTCTATTCTTCATCATGACCATTTTATTATATTCTATTGTTTATCATGAACATTAAGTAAATGGAAAGCCCATATTATTTTTGTTATTGAGAAACAATTTATTTAAATAGACATGAAACCTATGTCCAAACTAATGTGAAGGTATGAGTGAATATAAGCCAATAGATGAGATTATTTTGTTTTCTCTGAGTGACAAATATTTAATGCGTCTTGAGTGAAAAATACTTAGTCATTTACCTTTACAAAATAGGTGTATATCATGTTACATTATATTAAAGTACATGTCCACTGTATTCTTATGAAAGTTATTTTAGATTTGAACAGGGGAACTAACAAATTTCATGTCTTTGATATCCATTCTGTATTCAAAATAAAGAGAAATGATTCCTGATTTAACACAACAGAATTTGTCACCTTAAAATTTTAATATCTCCCATTTACTTTAAATGAATGTTTCTGAGATCATTTAAAAAAATGCATGCAACTTGATAATGCCATATTCATTTTATTGAAAATCTTAGACTGAAATATCATTCATAATTCACTTCATAAAGATAGGGATATTATACCCACATTTAAAAATTTTTTTGAGAAAAATATAACCTTGGAAATTAATTGTTCATATGTGCTATGATTGCTGATGTGTTTAAATGATTTAACATTGTAAATTATTCATAGGGTTGTCTAAAATTATTTATTGGACAATTACATATAGATGGACATGCTTTCACACTTAATATGTTTTCTAAGAATTCACAGTCTAATAGTCTTGCCCCCAAGGGTCTTCTAAAGACCATTACTTCCCCATCTGTAAAAATGTATATAAATATTCCAGTAAATTCCAACTCCCCTTGAAAATCATTAAAGATAGATGGATGTCACTTTAAAAGATAAAGTTCTCTAAAATGGCAAAGATTAATGGGGGCAAAAAAATGTGTTTCTATAACTAAGGCTAACTTTAATATCTAGTACTGCAAGGAAAGTTAATCCTTAGAATTTAACAGATTTCTCAAAACATTCTACTAGTTTAAATTGTTAATTACTTTGAGATTTAAACTCTCTAATTTCAGACTTCATGGAAATCATAAATATAAATAATCAATAAACTGTGGCCTCACCCTAGTAAGAAAAAATTTTAAGTATCACATTTTTCACTTGGGGAATGTGTATAAAATGTTTTCACAAAGAATAGGAAGAATGATCTATGCTAGTTGTAGCGGCAGGAATGGGCACAGTGCAAGTTCTCTATGACCTGAGCAGATGGGATAAAGGAGGAGAGAGTCCTGGAGCCCTCTGTGGCTTCTGCAGGCTTTTATTGGGATTTACCAGGTATATGGAAGGCAGAGGTGTGGGGGTTGGGGGGGGGCAGAGACCTGGAGGCAGCAGGCCTCCCAGCCCCCAGCAAGTCTTCACTCTTTCTGGGCTCTCCCTCATTCCCTGGTGGTCTCTGCTTCTCTTTCACACTCATTCTCTCTGCTTCTGCTGGCGGCCCCATGACGCCGCCCTTATAAGCCCAGTCTTAGCCCAGGTGAATCCCATGTACATATGCCCACAACCTATTCCAAGTGCCCGCCATCAGGCATGCATCAGGACCACAAGGATCCATTATCAATCTTAATGACGGGAGGGCAGAAAAGCCTGATACTTTTTCACTTACCCTACACTAGTTTAAAAATATCCAAACTGATTATAGTTTCAAATGGAAAAGGAATCTCTCTGGTCCTTTGCTCTGCTTGTCTCTTTCTAATAGCACTATCTTTTCACAGTGTTTGATTGCCTGCATACTGTGCTCTCTGCATTCTTCAGGTAAAACATTTTATTAAATTGTACAGTGTATGTACATCATATATGTTGTAAAAATATATGTAGTAATACTGAATATATATAATCTATGAGTCATTGCTTAAGAAGTGTCTGTTTTCAAGGCAAGATAGTTTGTTTTCTAATTTAAATTCATGGTCATGAATTAGTTCATATAAGTCTTATAAAGACAATGCCAAATATATAATAGTTGACACACAATTGATGGAAATTATAGAAATGTGGTTTTTCAGTTAGTTGGACATTCTCCTGAAATTGTAATGTCAACAATTTCAGTGATTTCTAGTTCTTCAGTGCTAGCCAGTATTATGCAAGTGAATGGGAAAAGAACATTACAAGTTTGGAAGTTTTGTCTAATCAGAACTAGAAGTAATTCAGTCCATTGTCTCATATTCTTTTGAATTAGAACTCAGCCCAGTAAATAAACCCAAATGCAATGGAGGCAGAGAAATGCAGAGCTGTGCACGCAGGAAAGCCAAGAAATAGACTGAGTCCTAAATAGTCTAAGTTGACTAACATTGCGTTGGGGAAATACCAAGCCATCTGAAGGGAGGGAGCATTTGCTTCACACAAAAGTGTCCCTTCTCTTCCCTTCACACTCACTGGAAAGGTGAATGTGGTGGAAACTTTTCGCATTTATCTGCCTAGAGCAGGCCTCTCTTTCTAATTTGTAGGAAAGCTCATATAGAAAGGCTATTGGACACCTTAGTAGGGTTGGATGAACATGAGAATGATGAAAAAGGGATCTTTTCAATTGCATGTATTTCCAACTGCAAGCAGTATTGCAGGGGAAGGTCAGAAATACCAAGAGTTTGGAGATTGTTGTTATTTGCACTTGGATTTTTTTTCTCATGTCAAATGAGAGTTGGACTAGATGAGATTTATTTTTCATTTTTATATCTAAGCACTTATGATTTTATATATATACATACACAGATAGATACACACATACATACATACATATACCCCATCACGTCTTCCAACAATTTAGAGGAAAAGTTTTGCTGAAAGTTACTTTTCAAAGATAATTATTATTATTATTATTATTATTATTATATAATCTTTTCAAACTCTTGGGATCCTATATTTTAATATTGATGATCTAAGTATGAGGGAAATTAAAATGTTCTGACATAGAGATATGTTTAATTGAACATTTTTGAGATTATATTCAATAGAATAAATTTTTGTTATTTTAATATTACTTGTTCCAAAATTTAATTGTAGGAGTAAAAACTGTTTTGCCACTTGATAAATGAAAATAGTGTTTTAATGTATAAATTAACTCTGCTGCAAGTAAACAAATTTTGAAGTCCTGATCATGTGAATAAATACATATAAATATATATATATACACACATACATACACAATAAAGCAGGTATTCAATAATACATGTGGTCATTTTTTCTTAATAAGATTTTTAGAATTAATGGAGGGGGATTTTTAGGACATAGAAGTTATGCTTAGGTAGAAAGTTTTAAAAAGACTTTGTATTATTTCTAACAGTTAAATCTTCAATGACAGATGTTGCTGTTTCTATGTAATTTCCTTTTCCACTAACCAGAACATTTTCATGCAAGCAATGCTCACTGGTACAGAAGAGATAGTTGTGTGTACAATTACCAATTTTGAATGCACCGATGGATGCACTGACTTTAACTTGTAAAAGTTGCTAAATGTTTTATTTTGGTCAGCTGTATTTCTTTTAGTTTTGATCTTGCTCCTGTGAACTAAGTGGATAGAATTGCTTTGAAAACCCTCTTAATTGACTTGCACTTGTGGCCTACTTCATTAAGTGGAGGCTGCATCTTTAGATTCTTGGACGTTGCTCACTGTGTCTTACAGATACTGCTTTTCTCTATGGAGGAAGAAAGAGCAAAATCATAGACAGAAATAATTTTCCCTGACCTAATGTGGCATTTTGCTCAGGAAAGAGAAAGTGATTACAAAGGGATCCATGCAGAAAATGGTAAAACATTCTATTTCTCAGGCTCTCTACCCTATCCACAGAGTGCAAAATATAAATTAGTCTTTTAAACATTTAATTTTGACACAAGCCCTACTAGCACTTTCAATATTCAAAATTTTGTTTTTATAATTATAAAAATATAGTTATATGACAATAAGCAGGATGATGTTCTAGAGAAAAATGGAATATAAGATTTCAGTTTTAGAGATACATGCACAGTACTTAATTAAGTTAGAGTGAGCAAACCTATAAAATATTTTATTTGAAAACTCATTTCTTTAAAATTGATCATTCTGGGCAGTTGACAGAAGATAATCAAAAAAATAAGTAAAACTGGAACTTTGTACGGAATTGAGCATAGGTAAGTGTTAGAGTCAGTTTTCACACTGACTTGGTATTTTAGACCTACTTTCCTTATATAAGGATGGTTTTGTTCAAAACATGTTTTAGAACCAGCAACTTTATATTTTCCAAGAAGGAAAATAAGCAATTTGTCTTACTTTGTTATTGAGCTAGTTAATTTTGCAACAGAAATAATTTCAAATTATTTAGCTTCCAATGGCCAGTTGTACTTCTTAGGCAGTATTGAACTCAGGTTAACACAAAACAAAATCCTTTCCAGTTTGCAACAGAAAATCCCTGGAGTAAAATTTAGTAGAAAATATTGGGCAAGAAACTTGCATGAAGCAGTCATCATTGCTTTAAATAGAGTCAGTAGGAAATATTAGGCTTTACTGTTCAGAAATGTTACTTTAAGAAAATGTATTCAAATATGTGGATATTGACTCTGAAAGCTTTCGATTTATGATATTCTCAATCTATGAGAGTAAATTATTTTAATTTTTCTTCAATTGTTGGGACATATAAAATAATGAATAATCACTGTACTAATGGCATTTTAGTAAGAGAAATAACATTTTACTGAAAAACTTCTCTGGTACTATATATAGCAAATCTTGTATATATATTCAAGGAAACAGGACACTGTTCCTTGAAGACAGTTTTTATAGAGAAGACAAACTAACACCCATAAGGGAGTCAGTAAATCAATTTGTTCATTCAATGAAATACATATATAAATATAAACAAATTACAAATAAGTATTGAAGAGGACGCAGAGAAAGAGGAACTCAAACAATGTTAGTGGGAATTAAATGGGGGCAACCATTCTAGAAACGATCTGGATTTACCTTAAAAAGCTTAAAATCATGTATAATCCAGTAATGCCACTCCTGGACATCTATCCAAGGAATATGAAGCTATCAACTCAAAAAAACTTATATGCTATACAATGTTTATTGCAGTATATTTATGACAAATATATATTGTGGCAGATGGATAAATGGCTTAGCACTAAAATTCATATCTTGCAAAGGCATACTTGCATCCATAGTATCATCATAGATTGAACTTCTAGGAGCAAAGAAAACTATTGTAATTTTTCTCAGTAATGATGATTGATCATGGATGTTGGATCTCTTTCTGGAATTATCTTCTCATATATTGAGTTAGCTATTTTGATGTCTCATGCTTACAAGAAATTAATTTACAAATAGGACTTTAAAAATCATTCTCAGATTAATAAAATTAGATAAGTAAATTATTTGCAACTCTGAAAAACATTTAATTTTATGTTATGGGTGCAAGATTTACTAGTAAATGTATGAAGATTGGAAGCATGATCTTGATTATTTTACCTTACTTATTACTTATATTTTAGTAAATTTGTTTTTCATTCTCTTAAAAGTATTTAACATATACTGTAATTTTTTTAGTTGATTATATATCTCCAGTTTTTCCCCTGGAATCAAGTTCCAGATGGGCTGGTTTGATTAAGGCATTAAATTATAACTAAAATAGCAAACATATAAACCAAAAAGCACATTTTAATTTTTATTGATTATATATTTTATTGTAGTACTCTTAAAAAGGAGGCAAATAAACAGCAGCTTTCAATTTTTATCACTTATTGTTGCCAGGCATCTTAGCACCTGTGAAATCGTGTTAAGTTTGGGTTTCTTGGGGAAATAAAAATTTGTGAAAGTAAAATAGAATTGGGCAGAGAAGGAACTGGGGCACAATGCTCTATTATTGGAGGATACAGTTTATCATACAGAAACTCTGAAGCTGAGATGACCCTTCAAAGTTACCCTGAGATGGGCAAAGGGCGTCAACTTCATATTGCCACAATAGGCAGTCACTAGATGCACTCTGCTAGGAAGGAAATTGACTGAGGAAAAGATAATTCCCTAGAGTTGAGGAAACTTAAAGTGGACTGAGAACTCAGGTTTGCTCAGCTGCATTTCCAGCAGCTGGGACTACATGTCTCTCATTTTATACAGGAACGCAGGCAGTATATCCTACTGTTTACTCCAGTAAACCTTTTGAAATTAAAGTCTATTTCTTCAATTAAATTATGCAAATAGCTCCTCCAGAATGCCAGTAGACTTCCTTTCTGGGACAAGTTTAAGAGATCAAGGTTAGAAAAACAAACTGCAGGTCCTTTCACTGAGACAGGCATTGGGGAAACAAACAATATACATCAGATCCCTCTGCTCTATACTCAGCTAATCTATGACCTCCAGTAATTTTGAGACTTACGTGTCACAGAGTCACTCATTAAGGGCTGAAACTCCTTATCACCATGACTTTTTCATTCATGATTGTTACTCTGGTCATTTATCATAAAAATTGAGCAAGGGCGTTTGAAAAGACATCCAAGTGTGTTACCCCGATGCCAATACCTATTCTTCACAGCTTCCAGTGTATATCCGTGACCTTATCTCACTGCCAAGAACAAACCCTTTTTATTGGATGCTGGTTACTTGGCATACAAACACTAGATTACTGAAATTGCATCTAAAGCTTATGGTTCAGTGTCTCTGGTTTGTCTCATGGAAGAACTCTCTTTTGTGAAATAGAACCATGAAACCCCTAAAACTCAGAGCTGCAGAGAGCACACTTCCCCAAATACTCACTGGATTTCAGAACAGGGCCTCTCCTGCTTCAATCCTTGGTTCCTATGTCATGTATTCTATTACAAACAAAAAAACAACATAAAAATTATTGAAAAATTGAATCCGTAAGGATAGCAAAGCACCCTAACCAGGTATTGCACTTCAACTGCTATTTTAGTTGTCCCTTTAATAGACAGTTTGGCTAATTTACAATTTTGGCATACTCTAGGTTATGGAATATTTGATACCCTCAGTCGGTCTCAAGCCTATTCCTGTTCATTCCTTTTAGGCTTCTTGGTTTGATATGACAATACAAGGGATCACAGGCTAATGGAAAAAATATTTTAAAAACTCACAGAGTGGCTCTGGTTGGCAGCCTATGGACAGGAAAGGCAAACTCTTCTAGATTTTGCATCTATCTTTGTCAAAATGCATTGTAGCCAATTTGCAAGGTATAAAGGGTCAAATAAAGTCAATATACTGCTTTACAATTTGTGGTCATCTTGACTGGCCATGCTGCTTCAGGAACTTAGATTTTATTCTTTTTCTGGTGATATATTTCTGTCCTTCACAATTGGGGAGCCACACACAAGTATGACTTTTCTAGCATCCATACCTGCACCACATCTTCTTCATTCATGTCCTAATTGTATCAGTTTGGAATAGTTGTATAAGGTTGATTAACTTCAAAACGGCGAAGCATTTTTCTACCTGCTTTTTTTGTGATGAATGTTCCAAAATGGACATTACCATATGCCACAAATATCTTCACATTTAATATTATCATTTATAATTAGGTTATTAGAAAAGTGTAAAACTAACACAAGTAAAATAATGCCATCTGATCTTTTCCTCCATATGCAGTTATTCCAAAGAACAGACATTAAAAGGAAGAATGCCTTATACTTGATGGTACTTTTTTTTTTTTACAGTCTCTGCTAACATTTTTCACAAACAAGTTTCTCATTTTTCTTTTCACATATGAGCAGGTTAAATGCAAAGATCATAAATTTAATATTGACTTGGCATTCACTATGTAGTATTTGAAGTTTTGTTTTATTTCTTTTACCAACCTTAAATTAATGACATTTCATCTCTGATAGAGAAGATCTGACTGTGCCAGGAGTCTGATAATTTATAACAGGATTTTTCCTTTAAATCATTTAAAAAACTAGAAAATTAGAAAGCTAGATTATAACTATCACCTCCAGTTAAAGGGGAATTGTTTTATTAAAGTGGAAAATAATTTTGAAAGTTTTTTAATTATATACAGCATTATTACTCTTAAAAATCAATTGAAAATATGTGATGAATGTTTGTCAAAGTTTCCTGGAAATGTAAATAGAAAACTTTTTAAGTTCTGTTCTGTTCAATCTTGATATTTTCCATCCAGCAAGTAAATATAATTGTAAAGGTATGAGTTGCTACAAATGTTATTAAAATGTTACTTGAATCAAAGCTGTAAAATGTAATATATTTTTTAAAATATTGTATATCCTAAGAGGCTGGTCTATGGCAAATAAAGAACACAAACAAAAGTCACAAATATGTTAGTTTTTCTTCAGATTTTATCTAATTACTATGAGGGGGTGTGTGTGTACCTGTGTAAATATATGGGACGCTGTATTAGAATTCAGTGTTTTCTAAATAGCTAGAGCTATCTCAAGTTTCTTCCTGCACTTCTTTCCTTTTGTCCTCCACTCTCTTCCTCCTTTTATCCCCTTTAATATTTAACATTTAATGGTTACTAGATGGTTAGCTGTTATACTGAGAAACTGCTTCAGATAGTGACAACCCCTGCGTGTATGATGAGCGATTCAGCCCATTAGCCTGAGGAACTGAGCTCCTCCATTGTGGTGGCAACAGAAATGTGACATCCTACGTCTTTCAGGTATTGAAAGACAGAGACTTAGAAAAAGTCAAGAAGGGCCTCCCGTGGTGGTGCAGGAGGTTGAGCGCAGAGCTGTGGGGCTTTCCGCACAGTCTGCCTGTTCTGTTCCCAGCTCTGTCTCTGGTGAATCCTCCCACCCTCCCGCGCATCTGGCCTGTACCCCGGTTCTTGTATAAATAAATAAATAAATCTAAAAGAAAAAAAAAAAGAAAAAGTCAAGAGGTGAGAATACAGTGACAAGAAAAAAAAAAGCCCAAATAAATGAAGATTTAAGCATGTTCATAAAATACTTGTCAATTATCCCCAAATGTCTTAGATTTAACATGACTCTGCTCACATATGGAAAAAAAAAAAGTGAGTTTTCAAACTCACAAAACAGTACGCTTAAAATGTGTACATTTTATTGCTTTTTTTAATAGAATTCATTTAAAAATTGAAGAATAAGAGCCTCCCTGGTGGCACAAGGGTAGGGCGCTGCGCTATGAAGCAATCCACAGCCTCTGCAGCACAGGTTTGATCCCCCGCCAGCCAGGGAGAAACCCACATGGCGCAGCAGACCTCTCCTGCCTTGTCCACTGTTCCCCTCAGCAGTGTATTTCGGTCAGTTTGCCCGTTCTGTGCCCTACTCTTTTTCTGGTGAGTCCTCTCACCTCCCATACCTCTGGCCTGTACCCCAGCTCTTGTATGCATAAATAAATAAATCTTTAAAAAATAAAATAAATAAAAATTAAAGAATGAGCAAATAAACAGGATGACAAAGATGGGATAAATATGAGAATACATTGATAAGAAAAAATAAAAAAAGCTTCAGTAAATGAAGAGATGAACATGTTCATAAAATAGTCAATTGTCCTCAAATAACTACTTGTCATCTCTGTATGAAATTGGCAAATTCTTACTCCCTAATAGTGGAAACTTTCTCCTTCAGGTTCTATAGAGGAAGAATTAGCTATTAGAGTGAGCAACGTCTCACTCAAAAATACAAAGCTATTCCAGAGATCAATTTTATGAAGACAACTATGACTTCCCTTACATTGTGCAGGGGGGTAGGGACAGCAGGGTGGGGTCATGGAGAAAGAAAAACACTTCATAAAGGGGTTTCATGGGTAAATAATTTGATGAATGCCTGCAACTGAGAACTATTCGTACTTAGGAATCTAGCATTGGAAGGTCCGTAATGATGGTCAGGTACGAAGTCGAGAGAGAATATACAAATTGCTAAGAATCACTCATGGCTCACTTTAAAGAACTGGTGAAGAAGTCCAGCAAGCTCAATGATATGAGAAGAGAAATGATGCTTGATGGATTTGTATAGCTTTTCCAAAGTTTCTAAATTATGCACAGTGTTCTTAGATGCAACAATGATTTAAGTATATAAAGCAACTATTTCACAATCATTGTTAATAACTACAAATCCAAAGATATACAGACAAAATAAATCCATTGCAGAATGTCAGTAAAATATAGACAAGTACAAACTAATTAAAAATGAAAACATCTGGGCCTCCCCTGGTGGTGCAGTGGTTGAGCGCTGGGTTGCAAAGCTGCCCGCAGCCTCTGCAGTGCTGATTTGCAGTGCTGATTTGCAGTGCTGATTTGCAGTGTGGGCAAGGGTCCCACATGGCGTGCAGACCTCTCCTCTGTTGCCTGCTGCTCCCTTCAGCAGTGTATTTCATCAGTCTGCCTGCTCTGTTCCCCGCTCTGGCTCTGGTGAATTCTCTCACCCTCCTGCGCTTCTGACTATACCCAGTGCTTGTATAAATAAATAAATAAATCTTTAAAAAAAAAAAAAGAAAACATTTGAATTTGAAGACATGCTTGTATCATTAATTTTCTACTACCTTACTATCTTTTAAATAGTCTCTCTAGAACTTCTAACTGTAATATGATGACTAGAACTACTCCATTGGCCAGGAAAATATTGTTTTCTAAAATATCAGTATTGTTTTATATTCAGGTGATATTTTTCTTGAAGATTTTAACTCAACTATGGGGACTGTTATTTGTATCTATTTTTTCTCTCTGGGTAGGAACACCCACTTTGACACTATTTGTGGAGCCTATCTAGAAAAAGTATTGTATGGAATTCTACCTCAATTCAATAATGCTTTTAAAAGAGTTACTTGGATTTATTCATTACAATAGGAGTCCTAATAAAATAAATAAGAAAAATTTTTTGGTGTAGGAAACAGAGATGAATTGAGAATGGAATATATATACTTCAAATACATGCTATAAAGTCTTGTGTAATTCATGGGGGAAAAAAAGATGTGCAGATTTTTGTTTGCTTTTTCACGGAGCAAAATAAGTACAGCTTTTGTTTGCTTGGTTGTTTTTGCCAGAGCAGAGGAAAATGTTAGCAACAATTTTAGTGTCAAATAAGAGAATGCAAATATTCCTGATATTAAAATCGGAGAAATATTTGGTTTTTACAGTGAAAGTGGGTATTATGAGTTGTTATGAAATATGTATTTAGTGATATTAAACTGTGATGATCATGAGTTCTTTTCCTTTATGCTTATCTTGCAAGAACAGCAAGGCAGGCTTGCGAAAATGGGACAAAAAGCACTATCCATTTTAAACAAGGGAAAAATCTTGAGTTTTCATAAGCTGACAAGTTGTGCTTTAAAGCACAGCCCCAGAAGAGTGTTCACCATCTTCGAGGTGACATCTCATTGTCTGGACAAAAATAGCCATGGAAGTGGGAACAAATATGCCTGATTCAGGGTAGACAGACAACATTCAGAAGCAAGGGGTGCTCAGACCATGGCAATTCTGGATCCAAAATTTAATTACATCATGATAAAGCTGAAAGCAACTAACCACACTCTATCAACTTGCATTTTCTATGTTTGTTATTCAAGCCCAGCAGCATTGTCCGAAGCCCCATCCTCAAGAAGGCAGATTTAAGAGTCTTGCCTCTAGTCTCTTGCTTGTTGACCTTACACTAAACTGGTTCTTTTCTCAAAAGCCAGAGACATGTTGTTTTGGTTCTGTACCACTGGGTAGCAGGGCCACATTTAGCAGTAAATATAATAAAAATATCAATGAATTTTCTCCAGTTTATTTCTTATGATAAAATAGTTCAGCAATTTTATATTGGGCCAAAGTGATGCATTTCTAGTGTATAACTGTCAAATCACTTGATGATTTTAGTGATAAACTTTAAGCTAACTAGGAGTATACTTCTTCATCCAAGTTAAGGAAGACAAAATAATATACAAAGATCTCACACACCTCAACAAAAAGGAAAAAAAAAATCAGAAGTTGGGCAGAAGACATAGACACTTTATCCAAAGAAGACATACAGATGACAAATAGGTACATTAAAAAAAAAGATCATTACTTAATCATTAGGAAAGTGTAAATTAAAACCATATAAGATACCACCTCACATCTATGAGAATGGCCCATATAAAAAAAGTCCAGAGGGCCTCCCCTGGTGGCGCAGCGGTTGAGCACAGGACTGTGAAGCTGCCTGCAGCCTCTGCAGTGCCGGTTCAATCCCGGGCCCCCGGCGAGGGTCCCGCATGGCGCGCAGACCTCTCCTACTGCACCTGCTGCCCCCTCAGTAGTGTATTTTGTGGGTCTGCCTGTTCTGTTCCCCGCTCTGGCTCTGGTGAATTATCTCACCCTCCCATGCTTCTGATTGTACCCAGTGCTTATATAAATAAATAAATAAATAAATCTAGACCAAAAAAAAAAAAAAAAGTCCAGAAACGAGTGTTGGTGAGAATGTGGAGAAAAAGAAGCCCTCGTACACTGATGATGGGAAAGTAGACTGCCCCAGTTCCTATGGATAAAAGTGTGGGGGTTTCTAAAATACTTAAAAAAAAATAGATCTCTCATATGATCCAGAAATTCCCAGAAATACAAAAACACTAATTTGAAGGAACATGTGCACTGATGGCTTTTAATCTTGAACACGCTTTGTATCTCATAGGATGAAATGTCTAAGTGTATATTTTGTCCATTTTCAAAACATTTTTTATGTTGGTAGCTATAAGTTCTATATATAAACTGCACATTTACCTAGATAAGAGACCTACCTTTATTGATAAGTTATGAAATCTGTTTTAGATGTCAAGTCTAAACATTTTCATCTAGTCTTAACTTGTGAAGACTTTCTCTTATGGTATTGATTTAATCATGACCCTACATAACATTAAGACCATAATCTAATTTGTTACTTTTTGTTATTTTTATATAATTTATTAATGTTTTTCTTGGCTAATTTTATTTGGCTACATTTCCCATGTGTGCTTCAAAAGAATTGTTGGTTGCCATTTTCTATAAATGTCAGTTGAATAACATTGTTTGATGGTATTATGCAGTTTTATTTTACATTCCTAATTTTCTGCCTAGCTGTACTGTTGATTAAAAGTGGAACTTTGATGTATGCATCAATAAATGTAGATGTGTCTCTTCTTTTGTATTTATAAATTTTTGATTCATTATTTTGAATCTATTTTTCTGGTACATACAGTGAAGATAAATATATTTTCTTGCTACCCTGATTCTTTCATCATGTACTTTCTTTTTTGTCCTTAGTAATTTTCTATGACTGAAGACTATATTATATAATATTAAAAGAACCACTCATGCTTTTTAAATCAATATCTGAATGAAATATCTTTTCCCCATCTCTTTACTTTCAACATGCCTATCATTTTATGTGTGAAGTTAGTTCCTGTATACAGAATAGTACTTAGCCATAAATTTGATCTACTATGAATTGTTGCCCTGTACTTGGTTTTAGGTCACTGACATATGATTATTGATATATCATTATTGAATCTGACATTTTTATTATTTATATTTAGCTCTCTATTTGTTAAGATACTGGTTCTTTTTCCTTGCCTTCCTACTGATCTCCCAACCATTTTTTAGAATTCCATTTTGAGTGATGAATATATTGTTTTTAGATATTTCTTAGTGGTTGAGATAGTTACATATAAAGGTTATACATAGCTCAACCACTAAGATACACACCCATATACAACATACAGTTGTTGCCATTTTTACCATTTTAAGTGAACTGTAGCAATTTTACTTTACTCCTTTGTCCCTTAACTATCCCTAATTTAAATATATAATTATATTTTTAAATATAAATTCTTAATTATATGAATGATTGTATATTTCCTTACCTTTTGTTGCAGTAAAATAGGAAAGTAAAAATAAAGACAAAATATATTCAGTGTGTTCTATGATTAGAACTGTGTTACCTTATTTCTATGAATCTAAGACTTTATAGAATATATATTTACCATGTAGAGAGGATTAAAAATTCATTCATTGTTAAGTCATATAACAGCAGGGTGTTACATGCTTCATTGTATGGGAAACAGATTAATACTTGATTTATTACTTGCACTATTTGTTCCAGGTAAACCATATATACTTGAATGTGTGGTTTACTTGTACTGATTTATCAAAGTATGCTTAAGCTATAATGGTTGAGTATGAAGGAATAAACTTTCAGGTTTTCTAAAGAGAATATACTTGGAAATTTATGTAGACAACATTCTGGGTTAACAAAGTTTTAAACCTTATGAGTAGTGCTCATGAAAGAAATATTACTTTATTTGGATCAACTATTACCACAGCAACCCCTACTTTTATTGTTTATCTCTAGCATTTTAAAGGTTTTGGGAAAATATCATTACAGGAGGATATGCAGTGATGAAATTGCATCAATATAAACTGAAACTGTCAAGAAATTATTAGGCATTGGGCTTAGTCGACAGAATTTAACAGAAAACCTCCCCTTCATTCACTGCTATTTTCTTCTTGCTGGTTGTTGGTATTTCAATGCACTGTGCACTAACAATTATTGATGCAAATGAATCATATTTAGCACATAAGGTTGACCTGAGAGTATGGAACAAGAGCTAGACCGATATGTTATAAAGATGTCCCAGAAGAGGCAGCTACCTTAGATGTCACTGAGATGGTGAGAGAAAAGGTTCTTTGCTTCGCTCTCAAGTGGAACATATAGCAGTTAACCTGAGATACACTACACTGTCAGAAACCTATGACTTGTGTTGAGACAGAAATGCCTCTTAGACATCAGATCATCATAGATTGTATCAAAGGGAATATGAACGAGATTAGCATTCATTGTACAGAAGGTAGGTGAAGAGAAACACAAACTATCCAGGGAGATGGACACAGACAAAAGAGCTGTTGATTCAGCTGGGAATGCTGGGAAGGTGTGAGGAGAAATGGTGTGGAGGCCTATACACATGAAAAGAGGGAAACCCACGCAGAGGAACTGGGGTGCTTCAGATAGATTCGATTCCTGGTAAGGAAAAAAAAATCAGTAGTGATTCTCTCTATAAATTCCTCCTGCAACATTCCTTAGGACTAGTGCTGAACTCATGGAGCGTACTGACAGCAGAAAGTCTGCTGAGTCCCAGATCTTGGATCCCAGAGAGGAGGGACATTGGTGGTGCCATAAACACCATCAGTCCCTTTCCCTAACACATTCACAACAACACATAAGTCTTTCTAAGCATATCCTCCACACTGCTGATTCAACTACAAAAACAGGCCAAGTATCTACAAAAGCCATCAAAGACCACGAAAATTCAAGAAAATAAAAACACAGAGCCACCGATGGGAAAAGTAAAACAGTTCAACAATATAAATTAGAGCTATGTATTTTTAAAAAATAGTCGTTTAAAAGTAATAAAATGGCAGGCAATAAATATGACCCATGACAGCTAAAAATTCATGGGTATACAATATCACAAGGGGAGTTGAACACTCCAGAATTCAATCACAAAGACATGAAAAATTATAGAGAGTACTATCAGATACAGAGACCAAAATTAAAGAAACAACAGAAAGGAAATTAATTCACACTTGTGGACAGAACACATCTCCTTGACTACGCAGATTCCTGACACTTTTGACAATGTTGGAAGTAGGGGAAAGTGATACTGTCTAAAACCAGGCATTTATAATATCAGTATATACTTGTTATAATAGTTTGGACATTTTCTTGCAGACAAAACTGAAGTACTAAAGACTTCAGAGCTAATTGATTTATATAAATGCATACTTTTCACAAAGGTAGGGTCTGACATAAATAGGAATAATTTATTTACAAGAAAAACATTTAATAGTGTTAACCTTCTTCTAAAGGCTTGGTGTATTCAAATATTGCATGATAGGCATAACCAGAATTGACAAACTACTAAATAAAGCACATCCAACCATTTGTCATGTGAAATTTTCTATGTACTTTCAAGCACCTCAAATTTAATCCTGCTGATGAGAGACTCTAAAAAATGGGCGTAATAGTCTTGTCTCAAAAGAGATTTTCATATTTTTCGGTGATAACTCATATCATCACTGCTTCTAAATTTTCTGTTCACTTTACAATTAACAGATCAGGCAAAGGGGAATTAGGAGAAAACTTAAAAGGCCACAGACCTGGAAGCAGAATCTGGACAGCCTCATCTAATTGTTCCCATTCATTTCTTACACCTTCAGGCTGAAACTTGAAAACTTTTTTCCTGAACATTATTCACCCACACTGTGACTCATATTCTAAGCAAATATGAGAATTATAGTGAATGATGGAATAATTTATATTTTAAAAAAGAAAATGTTCAACATACAAATATATTAACTTTGTCTTAAAACTGTCATTTCTTACGTACCTGGCGAGGGAGTGTAGGGGAAGAGAATAGAAGCTCTTTTAATAAGTAAAGATGAGATGTCAAAATGTCATTTTTCATAAACATTAGATATCCAGTTGGACATATTTCGATCATGAAACAGTCTTTATCACAAAAGAGGAGGTTCACTGTCATCAGTGATAACTCTTTGGATACATTTCACATCATCATTCCTGCTCATGTAGATTCTGGGTTAGTTGAAACTTCAAGGTGGAATTCACATTTATACAAGATAGACTCTGGCAACACAATAGAATGTGAATCATGGATTTGTTTTTTTTTTTTTTTTTTTATAAATTTTATTGTTATATTCCCCATACAATTGCAGCCCCCCATTCTGACCCCAATCCCTCCCCTCCCGCCCCCGCCCCCCTAAAAGTGTCTCTGGTTCATAGTTTTTTGTTGATTTTGATTTTCACTTTCTTATAGTTATTCATTTTCCTGGTCCATTATTTAAGTTTTCTAGATTCCTGCTATGAGTGAGACCATCCGGTATTTTTCTTTTTCTTTTTGGCTTATTTCGCTGAGCATGATCCCTTCCAGCGCCATCCATGTTGCAGCAAATTGCATGTGTTTATCTTTTTTGAATGCTGAGTAATATTCCATGGTATATATGTACCACATCTTCTTGATCCAGTCATCTATTTTTGGGCATTTGGGTTGTTTCCAAAGCTTAGCTATTGTAAACAGTGCTGCTATAAACATAGGGGTGCAGGTGTTCTTTGGAATTGATGTTTCTGTGTCCTTTGGGTACATACCTAGGAGTGGAATTGCTGGGTCATATGGAAGCTCTATGTTTAGTAGGTCCAGAAATCTCCACACAGCTTTCCACAGTGGTTGGACCAGTTTGCACTCCCACCAACAGTGCAGAAGAGTTCCTTTTTCTCCACACCCTCGCCAACATTTGTTGTTGCTAGTTTTTTTTAATATGTGCCATTCTCACTGGTGTAAGATGGTATCTCATGGTAGTTTTGATTTGCATTTCCCTGATGACAAGTGATGTTGAACATTTTTTCATATGCCTGTTGGCCATTTGCATTTCCTCTTCAGAGAAGTTTCTTTTAAGCTCTTCTGCCCATTTTTTGACTGGATTATTTTCTTTGTTGTTGTTGAGTCTCATCAGCTCTTTGCAGATTTTTGTGATCAGTCCTTTATCATTAGTGTTGGGTGCAAAAATGTTCTCCCAGTTGGTGGGGTTTCTCTTTGTTTTTGTTATTGTCTCTTTTGCTGTGCAAAAGCTCTTTAATTTGATATAGTCCCAGCTGTTTATCTTTGCCTTCACTATCACTGCTTTGGGTGATGTGTCTGTAAAGATGTCTTTGATGTGCAAATCACGTAGTGTTTTGCCTATATTTCCTTCTATATATTTTATGGTTTCAGGTCTTATGTCTAGTTCTTTAATCCATTTTGAGTTGATTTTTGTGTATGGTGTGAGGTGGTGGTCAAGCTTCATTCTTTTGCATGTAGCGACCCAGTTTTCCCAGCACCATTTATTGAACAAACTTTCTTTGCTCCAATGCATAGTCTTTGCTCCTTTGTCAAAGATTAGTTGACCATAAATCTGTGGGTTTATTTCTGGATTTTCTATTCGATTCCATTGGTCTGTATGTCTGTTCTTGTTCCAATACCATGCAGTTTTGATGATTATGGCTTTGTAGTATAGTTTAAAGTCTGGGAGTCTGATGCCTCCATTCCCTTCTTTTTTTTTCAGGAGAGCTTTGGCTATTCGGGGTTTTTTGTGATTCCATATGAATTTCATCAATAATTGTTCTATTTCTTTGAAGAATGACATTGAAATTTTGATTGGAATAGCATTGAATCTGTATATTGCTTTTGGAAGGATGGCCATTTTAATAATGTTTATTCTTCCAATCCATGAGCAGGGGATGTCTCTCCATTTCTTTGTGTCTTCTTCTATTTCTTTTAACAGTGTTTTATAGTTTTCTTTGTATAGGTCCTTTACCTCTTTTGTTAGATTTATTCCCAAATATTTGATTTTTTTTGTTTCAATAACAAAAGGGATGGTCTTTTTGATTTCTTCTTCTTCAGATTTATTGTTTGTGTATAGGAAGGCTACTGACTTTTGCGTGTTGATTTTGTATCCTGCCACTTTACTGAACTGATTGATGAGTTGAATTAGCTTTTCTGTGGAGTTTTTGGGGTTCTCTATGTATAATATCATATCGTCTGCAAATAGTGATAGTTTGACTTCTTCTTTTCCTATTTGGATTCCTTGGATGTCTTTCTCTTGTCTTATTGCCCTGGCTAGGACTTCCAGTATTATATTGAAAAGCAATGGTGAGAGTGGACATCCTTGTCTTGTTCCAGATCTTAATGGAATAGCTTTCAGCTTTTCACCATTGAGAATGATACTGGCTGTTGGCTTGTCATAGATGGCCTTTATGATGTTGAGGTATGTTCCTTGTATCCCAAGAACTTCAAGGGCTTTTATCATGAATGGGTGTTGCACTTTGTCGAAAGCTTTCTCAGCATCTATTGATATTATCATATGGTTTTTATATTTCTTTTTGTTGATGTGTTGGATAACGTTGATTGATTTTCGGATGTTAAACCATCCTTGTGCCCCTGGAATGAATCCAACTTGGTCGTGGTGAATTATCTTATGGATACATTGTTGGATTCTGATAGCTAAAATTTTATTGAGGATTTTTGCATCAGTGTTCATTAGGGAGATTGGCCTGTAGTTTTCCTTTTTTGTGTTGTCCTTGTTCGGTTTTGGTATTAGTGTAATGTTGGCTTCATAGAACGTGTTTGGTATTGTCCCTTCCTTCTCAATTTTTTGGAAGAGTTTGTGAAGGATAGGCACTAATTCGTCTCTGAATGTTTGGTAGAATTCATTTGTAAATCCATCAGGTCCTGGGCTTTTGTTTTTGGGGAGGTTTTTGATTACCATTTCAATTTCGCTAATTGTAATTGGTCTGTTTAGGTGTTCTATTTCTTCTTTATCTAGCTTTGGGTGATTGTAGAGTTGTAGGAATTTGTCCATCTCCTCTAGATTGTTAAACTTGTTTCCATATAACTGTTCATAGTAGTTACTGATTATTCTTTTGATTTCTGCTGTGTCCGTTGTGATTTCTCCTCTTTCATTGATGATCCTGTTTATTTGTGCTTTCTCCCTTTTTTCCTTTGTGAGCCTGGCTAGGGGTTTGTCTATTTTATTTATTTTTTCAAAGAACCAGCTCTTGGTTTCATTGATCTTTTGGATTGTTTTTTTAGTTTCAATTTCATTTATTTCTGCTTTGGTTTTTATTATTTCTTTTCTTCTACTGGTTTTGGGGTTTTCTTGTTGTTCTTTTTCTAGATCTTTGAGCTTCGAGATTAGGTTGTTTCTTTGCGTTCTTTCTTGTTTCTTGATGTGAGCTTCTATTGCTATATATTTTCCTCTTATTACTGCTTTTGCTGCATCCCATACATTTAGGATATTGGTGTCCTCCTTGTCGTTCAATTCAAAAAATTTTTTAATTTCTTCTTTGATCTCCTCATTAGTCCAATGGTCTTCCAGTAGTGTGGTTTTTAATCTCCATGAGGTAGGAAAGTTCCTTGCCTTCTTTTTATGGTTTATTTCTAGTTTGATGCCTTCATGGTCAGAAAAGATGGTTGATATGATTTCAATCTTGGTGTATCTGTTGATGTTTGTCTTGTGCCCCAGTATGTGATCGATCCTGGAGAATGATCCGTGTGCGCTTGAGAAAAATGTGTACTCCGTTTTTTGGGGGTTTAGTGTTCTATAGATGTCTGTTAAGCCCAATTGCTCTAGGTCTTTATTTAGAGCTTTGGTTTCTTTACTTATTTTTTGTCTTGTTGATCTATCCATTGTTGCTAGTGGTGTGTTGAAGTCTCCCACTACGTATGTGTTTTCTCTGATGTCTGTTTTCAGAGAGGACAACAGTTGTCTGATATATTTTGGTGCTCCTTCGTTTGGTGAGTATATGTTAATGAGTGTTATTTCTTCTTGAAGTATTGTCCCCTTGATCATAATGTAGTGACCATTGGGGTCTCTTTTTATCTTTTTGAGTTTGAAATCTGTTTTATCTGATATAAGTATAGCTGTTCCTGCTTTCTTTTTTGGCCCATTTGCTTGTAGGATTGTTTTCCATCCTTTGACTTTGAGCCTATTTTTATCTTTTGTAGCTAAATGTGTTTCCTGGAGACAGCAAAAGGTTGGGTTTTGTTTCTTAATCCAGGCTGCAACTCTGTGTCTTTTTATTGAAGAGTTTAGTCCATTTACATTTAGAGTTAATATTGATATGTTAACATCTGTATTTGCCATTGTGTTTGTCTTTCCTTTGATTTTATTTATTTATTCTTTTAATAACTTTTTTTTTTTTGGCCTTCTTTCATTGTTATTCGTCGCTCTGAGGTTCTGGCTTTAGGACTCCTTGTAGTATTTTTTGGAGTGGGGGTTTAGTTGCAATGAAATTCCGGAGTTTCTGTTTGTCTGGGAAGGTCCATATTCTTTCTTCAAAGAGGAAGGAGAGCTTTGCGGGATAGAGTATTCTTGGTTGGCATCTGTTTTCTTGGAGTCTGTTGACTATGTCCCTCCACTCTCTCCTTGCCCGTAGTGTTTCTTCGGAGAAGTCTGATGTCAGCCTGATTGGTTTTCCTTTGAATGTTATCTGTTTCTTCCCTCTTGCCAGCTTCATTATTTTTTCCTTGTCCTGGATTCTTGGGAGCTTTACTATTATGTGTCTTGCTGTATTTTTCCTTTCGTCGTGGAAGTTTGGTGTTCTTCTTGCTTCTTGTATATCAATTTTCAGCTCCTTCTTCATATTTGGGAAGTTCTCTTCAATTATCTCTTTGAATATTTTCTCTGTTCCTACATCTCTCTCCTCTCCTTCTGGTATTCCTATAACTCTTATATTTCCTTTCCTCATGGAGTCAGATAGTTCCCGAAGTCTTTCTTCGTTCTTTATCCTTCGTACTTCTCTTTCCTTCTCTGTTTTGGTTCTTTTTATTTCTGTGTCTTCAAGATTACTTATTCGTTCTTCCATTTCATCTATTCTACTTTCATTGCTTTTCCCAGAATTCTTTAGTTCTTCCATTAATTCTTTGATCTCCTGCATTTCTTTTACTTCCCTCTTTAGGGACTCAATTTCTTTCTTCTGACCATTGTTTTCCCTCTCTAGGGACTCAATTGCATTCTTCTGATCGTTGATTATTTTTCCCTTATCATTGTTTTCCTTTATGACTTCTGTCAGTTTTTTAATCACGGCAATTTTAAATTCTCTTTCTGGAAGGCTCAGAAATTCTTCCAAGTTATTGTCGTTGCAATCTGGGGGCTGGCTTTCTTTTTGTGGTGTGCTTTTTCTCTGGAGAGTTGCTAGGTTGCGTGTGGTTCTTCTCCTCCCTACTGTCTGTTTTCTAATTTGCCGTATGCGTTGGGACACTGTGTTGTTGGGACTGGCCGGCATCTTGGGTGGGCTTCTCTGTTCCCCTCTGGTTCTTCCAGGAGTCATCTGTCAGTTTCAAGCAGCCTTTACTGGAGAAAGGTCCCTGTTCTAAAATGCCGATGTGGGGACACACTCCCCTGTGCGCCTGGTCTGCCCCGGCGGTGGGTTCCTGCTCCCCTCTGGGCTTGGACTGCAGGCCAGAGGGGGTCTGGCGTGGGCGAACTTCCCCCGCTCACCTCTGGCTCCTGGGGAAGCCTTCTGCAGGTAGTCTTTACTGAAGAAATGTCCCTGTTCTAAATTGGTGATGTGGGACACACTCCCTGCGCTTCTGGTCTCAGGCACACTATTCTGCGCGCCTGGTCTGCCCCGGCTGTGGGTGCTCGCTCTCCCTGTGGGCTTAGACTACTTGTTCAGAAGGGGCCCGGTGTGGGCTAACTCCCCAGCTGGCCACTAGCTCCTTCAGTAGCCTGTGCTGGGGTCAAGTCGCTAGGTGGCACCAGAGATCTCTCCTAGAGCCCTTGGGGAGCTGATTTTCCACCCCGTGGGACAGGGAGCAGAGCGGGGATGGTAGGGTACACCTCAACGGCTTTGGGGTGCTGTGTCTGCCTTGTGCCCCACCGTCTTGGGGAACCCACGCCCCTAATTTCGTGCCCCGGGTCTCAGTTCCAAAGCCCTCAGTTCCAGGACGCGGGCTGTAGCCCAGATCAGTGGCGCGGGAATGGCGCCTTTTGAATCCCACTCCCCTGCCTGGGCGCCTTGTTCCTGCTCACTCAGGGAGGGCCTCCGCCCGGGTCTCAGTTCCAAAGCCCTCAGTTCCAGGACGCGGGCTGTAGCCCAGATCAGTGGCGCGGGAATGGCGCCTTTTGAATCCCGCTCCCCTGCCTGGGCACCTTGTTCCTGCTCACTCAGGGAGGGCCTCCGCTGTCTCCCCGCAAGCCTAGGTCGCAGGCGCAGGGCCCTGGGCAGCTGCAATCCGAGCGCCGCTTTCGCGCAAGCTTACCGGGCGGCCGGGGCTGTGTGCTGGTGCTGGTCTCCTCCTGGGGGGCGGGGCTCTTTAATGGCGGCTGGAGCTCACCTCCGCGGCGGGTCCTGCAGGGTTCGCCTCAGCTCCCGTTCACGGGGTGTGGTGGCTGAAATAGTTCCTTTCCACTCACAGTCCCGCTTGCTGCATCCGTTTTTCTTGTTGGGCGTTTTGGTTTGTTGTTTCCCTTGTCTCTGCCGGTCGGAGAGTGCCGCCTCTGTGGGCGGGGGAGGGGAGCAGGGTTCTGCGCTTCCCTCCCTTCTCGTCCTCTTTTATGGCAACTTTCTTCTTTGGGCAGTTTGCTGGAGTCGTCCGTTTATCTTCCGTGTCCCAGTTCTCACTGGGACCTGCCGCTTTTCCTCCCTATTAACTTTTTTTAATGGGAGATCTTACTCGCAGCGTCTCCTCGCCGCCATGTTGCTCCGCCCCTCCTCTGAATCATGGATTTGGTGTAGATGTATATCTTCTCACTTAAGCTTAAGTGACCTAGTCATAAAATGGACTTACTTGCTTCATTTCATTCAGGACAATGATGATTAGTTTCATACTGTTATGAAGCCTTTGAAAATGTGTTGAATGTCATAAACATTTACCATAGAACAGCAACATGTATTTACTTAAAATTGTGTATGCAGGACCTCCCTGGTGGCGCAAGGGGTTAAGTCTCAGCACTGTCCAGCTATCAGCAGCCACTGCAGCGCAAATTCAAACCCAGGCCTGGGAGACCCGGGCTATGTATTTAAAAATGGCACAGCAGACCTTCTGTTTTGCCCACTGCTCCCCTCAGCACTGTATTTCAGTAAATCTGCCCATTCATCTCCCCACTATGTCTCTGGTGAATCCTCTTACCCACTCATCCCCACCCCCACACTTCTGGCCTATCTGCCAGCTCTTATATGCATAAATAAATAAATAAATAAATAAATAAAATTTAGAAAAAAATTCTTTCAGCTTTATATCCTCTATTAAAACCTGTCTTAATTGTTTTCTCTGTAATGAGAAAATAGGCATAGACAATAAATAAAGGTATGTGGTTGGTTGTGTACCTATAATGTTTTATTTACAAAATTATGTGTTCAGTGGAATTTGGCTCATGGGTGATTATTTGCCAATTACCCACCTCAGAATAACATTAGCGATTCAACAAGAGTCACACAAAGAAAAACATTTTTTTTTAAATGGACTTTGTAGCTCACTGGGAGATTCAACAGATTTAGTTCCCTATACAGTGGCCAAATGCAAATTCATAAACAGGGCATGATACATTTTAAATGACTGTTATAGGTAATGAACTCCATAGAGAGGGAAAAGAGAACATATCATGAGTGGTCAAGGAAACCTTCATGGAAGATATGAGACTTGAATAATCCATGAAATCATAAATAGAATATATGTAAATGTAGGAGATGGAAAAATATTTTAAGTGTGGGAAAAATGTGAGCAAAGATGTAAAGACTGGAATCTAGGGTATCAAATACCATTGCTCTAAAACACCATAAAAATTGACTACTGGATGTAACCAGTATTTATGAGGAAATAGTCCTCTCAACTATAGTCATACATGAGATAGAGTCTGTTAGACTTTTATCTTCAGGCCAAGTAGAAATACAAAGAGAATGATTCCCTTTCCCTGATGATCTATTCCACAGACACTGTAATTTATAGAAGCAGAAGAAATAAGCACAAAGTCAAGCTTCCCTATAATAAATCCACATGGACTATGTTGGTTGTGAAAGTTATCAATTGTTTGTAGTGCATGGGATTTGTAGCCTCAATCCCCTAGGATATCCTACAAAATAGAGGCAATTCAGCACATCCCTTGAGGGGCTTGCAATGATAATGAAGTAGAAAAAAAAATAATATGGTTTGGCTCACGGATGCCTTGCTAGATTACAAAATAAAAACCTGGAGCTGCATTAGATCTGTTATCTGCATTTTCAAGCTGTTCACAAATAGTGGACTGAATGATTCAGATTTGCATATTTAGTACAATTGTATTGAAACAAGAATAATATAGTTAGCTATCTGAATATGTAGTGACTGTGTTCTTTCAAAACATAATTTTGTAATAGAAAGTGAAATAAAAAAATTAAGAACAGCTAAGAAATAACAGAGTAAGTGCCAACATGAGCTTTGTTCTACAGACACTCAACACTATCGCTTATCTCAACTTCACTTATTTCTCCACTTATTTTTAAGTCTATGGGTGCTTAATAGGAAATGTGATCCATTTCAAAGGGAATGGACCTTAATAGTCCTTTTTTAGAAGTTCAACATCTCTCTAAGAGCAAATATTTTCAATAGGCATTTGTTTCTTACTTCAAATTAATCTTTGTGAATCAAAACACAGTTTAATTATCTTGGCACGAGGGAGTAGGGTCAAAATAAGGGGGGGTGGGTGGGAACTGTATGGAGAATATAACCAAGTGGAAAATGCATACATTGTGCAAAAATTAAAAATGATATAAAATATATTAAATAAATAAATAAATAAATCTCTCCTCTATTCTTCTTATTCTGATTAACTTTAGAGAAAGGAGGTCTGAAAAATATAACAATCTACACTACTGTGCAATAACACATTTAAAACATTTGCTTTTAAATACAGAGGAATGTTTCAGTATCTAACATTACATCTTGATATTTATTTTTATTAAATATACACCTTGAAGCAGTGCTTCTTCAATATTAAGCCATTAAAAAAAGTAATTATTGTATGTACTATATTATCTTTTTGCTATTGTTTTACATGCCTTTAACTTTTTTTCAAAGATTGATTGATTGATTGATTGATTGATTGATTGATTTATACAAGAACCGGGGGATAGGCCAGATTCCCAGAAGGGTGAGAGGATTAACCAGAGCCAGAGCGGGAAACAGAACAGACAGACTGAGGAAATACACTGCTGAGGAGAGCAGCAGGCGAGACAGGAGAGGTCGGCTGTACCATGTGGGACCCTCGCCTGCTGGCGGTCCGGGATCGAATTGGCGCTGCAGAGGCTGTGGACAGCTTCACAGCGCTGCGCTCAACTGCCTGCGTCACCAGCAGAGGCCCTGCTTTAACTTTTTAAATTGATAAATGAACCAAGTATCACATATCAGATTTTAATAAATTAAAGCAAAAAGAGTTTCACCAATACAAACCCAGTCCATCTGATACCACATTCTTTTCAAAGAAAACTAGTAATTAGAAACGCTTACAAAATGCCAACATGATTGAGATCATCTTGTATTAGGGAGCCTTGATCCCATAATTGCTGGAGGAAAGAGGCACAGGTCACTTAAGAGAAACTAAGAGAATACTATAGGTAGGGATTCAAGACTGACCTCCCTGAAGCTGTGCACAAATAAATTTTTTCTAAAGATTTATTTTTATTTATTTGTGTACACAAGAACTAGAGTGCAGGGGCCGCCCTGGTAGCACAAGGGGTTAAGTCTCAGCACTATCAAGCTATTGCCCAGCCACTGCAACATGAGTTCAATCCCTGGCCAGGGAGCTAGCCCACTTGGTGCAGCAGACCTCTCCTGTCTCACCCATTGCTCCCCTCAACAGTGTATTTCAGTGGATCCTCCTGTTGTGCCCCGACTCTCTCTCTGGTGAATCCTCTCACCACCCCCCGCCCCACAGCTTTGGCCTACACCCCAGTTCTTGTGTGCATAAATAAATAATAAAAAATAATAATAATAAAATTTTCATTTCATTTCATTTTCATTTCAGTTCAAAACAAGGCCCCATATTGAATTGCTTAAGCTAAGCCTCACAGCACCAAACCAATGCTTAACTTTATTGTAGTTTTGACTCTCCCAAAAATGAAATATTAAGTCAGTTAAGAATATTTTGATCAGTACTAGTACATAATCTGCTTGGTAATGGGTAAGGAAAGTGCCCTCGCAATAGTCAAACTTATTATTATTATTTTGCTTAGCATATCTTGTACCTGCTCCCTCCTGCCTTTAACAGTCTCACTTTGTACAGTTACTTGGAGTTCTTAGCTAGATTGTACACAATCCCATTCAAGAATCTTTTTTTTTTTTTTTTTTTGGTGGATGAATGCATTGTGCCATATATAGTAGAATTAGATATGGTTAATTCATAGCTACTGGCCTCTGTTGAGTATTCCAATTACTGCCTGTTATATTATGGCAAGTTTAATAGTGCAGTGTTGGGACAGCAAACTGTTACAAATGGTCACTTTTAAATGTGTCATGATACATTAGTGGCATCTATGAACTTCAGGAGTTTGAATGTGAATTACAGTTTCATTACTTACTAACTTGCATAAAATACATTTATTAAATTTGAACTGCAGTTTGTTCCTACACATAAAAATGGGAGCTTAATAACTACTTTAAAGATTCAAATATATATTAAATAAAAATATGGAAAAGGATGTATTTTTATAGCAGCTGTCACATTGTAGATACCAACTAACCAAGAGTGGGTTTTTTTTGCACTTTTTTTTTTGAGAACTTTAAATATGAATTCAATTGATAGAAACATTGGGATAGGAAGAAAAAAAGACTGGCCAAATCATGTTAGCCTAAAGTCTGAATTTAAATTAATAAATAAATTAGTTTCTATTTTCTCAAGTAAGATATAGAGACCCAAGAACCTTATGAAATTAAATGTTGATTGCATTACTTTTTAAAAATAGGTGTATTGCTAGCTTTCTTTGGGCAAGAATTCTAGTTAAGAACACAAGTTTTAAGTAGTAAATTTCAGTGTGCACAGTGTTATTAGAATATTATTGTGCAAAGTAGGAAAAAAAATCTAACATTTAAGAATGTGTACTTTAAATTTTGAGGAAAATTATGGTGCTCTAAGTTTGTTTTAACAAAGTTTGACTAAAATTAGAAACATTGAAGTAACTTCTTCCCTGAATCTCTCAGTTATTAAATTCAAATTAGCTCTGGCAAAGGTACAAAAATGTTAGTCAACAACAAAGAGCAAACCCCAAACACTTTGCTTCGGTCTCTTGGGTATTATACTACAATCAGGCACTTTTACTAGGAAATTTGTAGGCTTTATATATCTTACATAATTCACACAGAAATTCCAACAGGTAGATATTGTTATTTTTGTACCTAAGAAAATATTGGTTCAAAATGCTGAAAGGACAATGTGCAATGTTATATAGTTACAGAATTATAGAATTCTGCTTTATTTATTCCTTGCTCCCAAATTTTCTCCTTTTCACTTTCTCATTCAGACTTGGCCCAGTTATTCACAATTGCCAACACATGGAAACAACCTAAATGCCCCAAGGATGACTAAATAATTAAATTGTGGTGTGTACATAGATAGATAGATATATTTCCAATGGAATAACTCAGCTATTAAAATGAAATTATGACCTTTGCAACAATCCAGGAAATTTTACTAAGGGAAATAAGTTAGAATACATATCTATAGCTAGATATAGATATGTATATATTCAGCCAAGTTTTTGTTATTCATTTGTTATTGAAGGGAAGTTTCAGCATTCTACCTAATTCATAATCCTTCACATATATTGTTTAAAACCACATTTCTAAGAATCCTTCCACTAGCAATCCGAAACAATATAATTACAATATATTGTCCTCTGAAATATTAGTCCTTTGACTCTCTCTCCATATATGTGTATTTCCTGTAAAAAGAATTTTGATATATAATAGTATATAATATACAATGTAGTAATTATTACTTATGTAATTGCTTTACTTATTCAGTATAATCAGTTATTATTACTACATTGTTAGTTACTCGATTTATCTACTGTATTCCCTAGGACAAAGTATTTTTTATGTATTAGAGAAATTCATTGTTAATCATAGCATTTTAGTAAGCACACGTTTCCTAGAAAAATCTAAATAAACCATGTCACACATCAGAATATCAATCCTCTCTACTGCTGTCATAATAGAGCCTATGTCTTGCTCTTCAGACCTCCCTTCTTTTTTGAATATTAAACTTCTAGATTTCTATGCAGTGTGGCCTCCTTTAGACAGTGTGCTTGCAAAGGATCTCTGAGTTTGCTTTTTTATATTGATTATCTACAGATAATATGGTCCCTGAGCAGCTGTTAATGCAAATACTTACATTTCCAGTTTAAGAGTTTTATATTCACTGTCTACCCCTTTAAACCAATAATTACAAGTTCATTGGCATATTGTTTAATAAGTAGGCATTAAATCAATTTCCATAGTTCACTGCTATTTCCAGTTTAGCCCTTGGAAAGAACAGATCGCATTTCTCTGGATCATTTCCTCCTATCGATATTTATGGCTTTTCTGAGGCATGGATGTATGTTTCCAGGGGAAGAACTGCAACATGTTTATAAAAAGGCTGTAAATATTTGCATCATGCAACCTTTGTCAATATCTAGGTATTTTTTGTGGTTCGGGGAGGTAATCAGCTTTCCATGCCTTATCTCTATCCATTTAACTGTTCTCTTTCCCCTTAAATGTGTGGATTTTAAATGTACAGTTAAAAGTGTATCAATTCCAAAGAACACCTGCACCCCTATGTTTATAGCAGCACTGTTTACAATAGCTAAGCTTTGGAAACAACCCAAATGCCCAAAAATAGATGACTGGATCAAGAAGATGTGGTACATATATACCATGGAATATTACTCAGCATTCAAAAAAGATAAACACATGCAATTTGCTGCAACATGGATGGCGCTGGAAGGGATCATGCTCAGCGAAATAAGCCAAAAAGAAAAAGAAAAATACCGGATGGTCTCACTCATAGCAGGAATCTAGAAAACTTAAATAAGGGACCAGGAAAATGAATAACTATAAGAAAGTGAAAATCAAAATCAACAAAAAACTATGAACCAGAGACACTTTTAGGGGGGCGGGGGCGGGAGGGGAGGGATTGGGGTCAGAATGGGGGGCTGCAATTGTATGGGGAATATAACAATAAAATTTATAAAAAAAAAAAAAAAAAAGTGTATTGGGCCTCCCGGTTGGCACAAGGGGTTAAAATGTAACCTATGAAGCTGTCCGCAGCCTCTGCAACACAAGTTTGATGCCCACTCGGCCACGGAGTAACCCACACGGTGCAGCAGACCTCTCCTCATTTGCCCGCTGCTCCCCTCAGCAGTGTACTTCAGTCAATCTGCCTGTTCTATTCTACACCCTGTCTCTGGTGAATCCTCTCACCCCCCCACACCTCAGGTCTGTACTCCAGCTCTTGTATGCATAAATAAATAAATCTTTTTTAAAAAGTGTATTGTTATATTGTCATAGAAATCTTTTCTCCCTGGGTTACTTTCAGCAGGTCTATGTTCATTTTTATGTATACAGACTATTTTGAAATTTGTAGCCACTAAAATATAATGATTTTTAAACATTCTTTCCTACCTTCATGAAAAAATTGTGTATTGTAAAGTTGGAATTTAATCACTATTTATTTTGCAAACAATTTTGTCTTTTGAGTTCACTTTTGTATCAGAATCTTAAGGGTTTTGAAGATTTTTGTTGTGGAACTAGGCATTTGTGTACAGAGACACAAGCATTACTGGAAGCCTCGTTATATAAAACCTAGGGATTAATGTAAAATCTTATTTTGCAAATAAATTAATCCCTACTTACAACTAAATAAATGAAATTGTTTACATTAAATAGCAGCATCACTATGGGTGGATTAAAGTTACATTTGAAATGTTGGAATAAATAATGCAAAAGCAATACAATAAAGCAAAGAAATTATGTATGGTTTATTTCTTAAATATTTAAAGGATTGACCTCCACATAGATGGGCAAACGGAAGGAACTTTTCAACTTCATTAACAACTAAGCTCTCAATATCTACTCTTGATAATAAAAAAAATATAGATAGAAGACTCTGATTGCATTGAAAGAGCATATCAGTTTGGAAAGACAAAGGACACAAATTTATTAAAATAAACAGCAATGTACAAAACAAAGCAAAAAACAGATGAAAGCATATTTAACAGGTAACTGAATTGCATAAGCTATCAGAAGCATGGCTTTAGAAAAGAAGAAAACCCTAGGAGAATAGAGATGTTTCTCTCCATGCCAGAACCACTCATAGCCCCCAAGGACCAAAATGACAGTTTGACCATCAAAAAAAATCCCCCTAAATTCTCACTCATTCCAGGATTGGGTAGCTCAGAGAAAACCTCAGCCCTCAATAATATATATGTCTTCTTCTTCATTTGAAATATTTCCACACTGTCTTCTTTCCCTCTTGCATCCTACCAAGGACTTTCGATGTACTGGAAAAGTAAGTAACAAAATCTATCCACTTTCAATAATCCCATCTTAAAGGAATTACTTGTCAATAAGACTCTCCCTGTAACTTACTCTCCTCTGTAACACCATTAATTTTTTGCTGAAACAAAAGTGATGGCAAATAGATTCCCTTGCCACAGGTTTATGAATATAGATATATAGTGTGTTTATTATGCATGATATATTATGCATTTTATCTATCATATTTTTATAGCTAGCTAGAGATAAGATATAGTAAAAGACACAATTCATAGTTACTTATTGGGTAATTATTTAGAACTTTACTGATAAACTAAGAAAATATAGTTGCTGTCTTTGAGGGCTATCATCGTTGGATTCCCCATATATTAATTACAAACCTTTTGATAATACAGCAATGACTCAGAATTATAACTAGGAATCCTACTTGGTAAATCTTTGAAGATATTCCCAATGGGGAGAGGAAAGGAAATTCAAGATTAGAAGTTACTGAGAACTGGAAGCTTGATTTTTTTTTTTTTATAAATTTTATTGTTATATTCCCCATACAATTGCAGCCCCCAATTCTGACCCCAATCCCTCCCCTCCCGCCCCCGTCCCCCTAAAAGTGTCTCTGGTTCATAGTTTTTTGTTGATTTTGATTTTCACTTTCTTATAGTTATTCATTTTCCTGGTCCCTTATTTAAGTTTTCTAGATTCCTGCTATGAGTGAGACCATCCGGTATTTTTCTTTTTCTTTTTGGCTTATTTCGCTGAGCATGATCCCTTCCAGCGCCATCCATGTGGCAGCAAATTGCATGTGTTTATCTTTTTTGAATGCTGAGTAATATTCCATGGTATATATGTACCACATCTTCTTGATCCAGTCATCTATTTTTGGGCATTTGGGTTGTTTCCAAAGCTTAGCTATTGTAAACAGTGCTGCTATAAACATAGGGGTGCAGGTGTTCTTTGGAATTGATGTTTCTGTGTCCTTTGGGTAAATACCTAGGAGTGGAATTGCTGGGTCATATGGAAGCTCTATGTTTAGTAGGTCCAGAAATCTCCACACAGCTTTCCACAGTGGTTGGACCAGTTTGCACTCCCACCAACAGTGCAGAAGAGTTCCTTTTTCTCCACACCCTCGCCAACATTTGTTGTTGCTAGTTTTTTTAATATGTGCCATTCTCACTGGTGTAAGATGGTATCTCATGGTAGTTTTGATTTGCATTTCCCTGATGACAAGTGATGTTGAACATTTTTTCATATGCCTGTTGGCCATTTGCATTTCCTCTTCAGAGAAGTTTCTTTTAAGCTCTTCTGCCCATTTTTTGACTGGATTATTTTCTTTGTTGTTGTTGAGTCTCATCAGCTCTTTGCAGATTTTTGTGATCAGTCCTTTATCATTAGTGTTGGGTGCAAAAATGTTCTCCCAGTTGGTGGGGTTTCTCTTTGTTTTTGTTATTGTCTCTTTTGCTGTGCAAAAGCTCTTTAATTTGATATAGTCCCAGCTGTTTATCTTTGCCTTCACTATCACTGCTTTGGGTGATGTGTCTGTAAAGATGTCTTTGATGTGCAAATCACGTAGTGTTTCGCCTATATTTCCTTCTATATATTTTATGGTTTCAGGTCTTATGTCTAGTTCTTTAATCCATTTTGAGTTGATTTTTGTGTATGGTGTGAGGTAGTGGTCAAGCTTCATTCTTTTGCATGTAGCGACCCAGTTTTCCCAGCACCATTTATTGAACAAACTTTCTTTGCTCCAATGCATAGTCTTTGCTCCTTTGTCAAAGATTAGTTGACCATAAATCTGTGGGTTTATTTCTGGATTTTCTATTCGATTCCATTGGTCTGTATGTCTGTTCTTGTTCCAATACCATGCAGTTTTGATGATTATGGCTTTGTAGTATAGTTTGAAGTCTGGGAGTCTGATGCCTCCATTCCCTTCTTTTTTTTTCAGGAGAGCTTTGGCTATTCGGGGTTTTTTGTGATTCCATATGAATTTCATCAATAATTGTTCTATTTCTTTGAAGAATGACATTGAAATTTTGATTGGAATAGCATTGAATCGGTATATTGCTTTTGGTAGGATGGCCATTTTAATAATGTTTATTCTTCCAATCCATGAGCAGGGGATGTCTCTCCATTTCTTTGTGTCTTCTTCTATTTCTTTTAACAGTGTTTTATAGTTTTCTTTGTATAGGTCCTTTACCTCTTTTGTTAGATTTATTCCCAAATATTTGATTTTTTTTGTTTCAATAACAAAAGGGATGGTCTTTTTGATTTCTTCTTCTTCAGATTTATTGTTTGTGTATAGGAAGGCTACTGACTTTTGCGTGTTGATTTTGTATCCTGCCACTTTACTGAACTGATTGATGAGTTGAATTAGCTTTTCTGTGGAGTTTTTGGGGTTCTCTATGTATAATATCATATCGTCTGCAAATAGTGATAGTTTGACTTCTTCTTTTCCTATTTGGATTCCTTGGATGTCTTTCTCTTGTCTTATTGCCCTGGCTAGGACTTCCAGTATTATATTGAAAAGCAATGGTGAGAGTGGACATCCTTGTCTTGTTCCAGATCTTAATGGAATTGCTTTCAGCTTTTCACCATTGAGAATGATACTGGCTGTTGGCTTGTCATAGATGGCCTTTATGATGTTGAGGTATGTTCCTTGTATCCCAAGAATTTCAAGGGCTTTTATCATGAATGGGTGTTGCACTTTGTCGAAAGCTTTCTCAGCATCTATTGATATTATCATATGGTTTTTATATTTCTTTTTGTTGATGTGTTGGATAACGTTGATTGATTTTCGGATGTTAAACCATCCTTGTGCCCCTGGAATGAATCCAACTTGGTCGTGGTGAATTATCTTATGGATACATTGTTGGATTCTGATAGCTAAAATTTTATTGAGGATTTTTGCATCAGTGTTCATTAGGGAGATTGGCCTGTAGTTTTCCTTTTTTGTGTTGTCCTTGTTCGGTTTTGGTATTAGTGTAATGTTGGCTTCATAAAACGTGTTTGGTATTGTCCCTTCCTTCTCAATTTTTTGGAAGAGTTTGTGAAGGATAGGCACTAATTCGTCTCTGAATGTTTGGTAGAATTCATTTGTAAATCCATCAGGTCCTGGGCTTTTGTTTTTGGGGAGGTTTTTGATTACCATTTCAATTTCGCTAATTGTAATTGGTCTGTTTAGGTGTTCTATTTCTTCTTTATCTAGCTTTGGGTGATTGTAGAGTTGTAGGAATTTGTCCATCTCCTCTAGATTGTTAAACTTGTTTCCATATAACTGTTCATAGTAGTTACTGATTATTCTTTTGATTTCTGCTGTGTCCGTTGTGATTTCTCCTCTTTCATTGATGATCCTGTTTATTTGTGCTTTCTCCCTTTTTTCCTTTGTGAGCCTGGCTAGGGGTTTGTCTATTTTATTGATTTTTTCAAAGAACCAGCTCTTGGTTTCATTGATCTTTTGGATTGTTTTTTTAGTTTCAATTTCATTTATTTCTGCTTTGGTTTTTATTATTTCTTTTCTTCTACTGGTTTTGGGGTTTTTTTGTTGTTCTTTTTCTAGATCTTTGAGCTTCGAGATTAGGTTGTTTCTTTGCGTTCTTTCTTGTTTCTTGATGTGAGCTTCTATTGCTATATATTTTCCTCTTATTACTGCTTTTGCTGCATCCCATACATTTAGGATATTGGTGTCCTCCTTGTCGTTCAATTCAAAAATTTTTTTAATTTCTTCTTTGATCTCCTCATTAGTCCAATGGTCTTCCAGTAGTGTGGTTTTTAATCTCCACGAGGTAGGAAAGTTCCTTGCCTTCTTTTTATGGTTTATTTCTAGTTTGATGCCTTCATGGTCAGAAAAGATGGTTGATATGATTTCAATCTTGGTGTATCTGTTGATGTTTGTCTTGTGCCCCAGTATGTGATCGATCCTGGAGAATGATCCGTGTGCGGTTGAGAAAAATGTGTACTCCGTTTTTTTGGGGTTTAGTGTTCTATAGATGTCTGTTAAGCCCAATTGCTCTAGGTCTTTATTTAGAGCTTTGGTTTCTTTACTTATTTTTTGTCTTGTTGATCTATCCATTGTTGCTAGTGGTGTGTTGAAGTCTCCCACTACGTATGTGTTTTCTCTGATGTCTGTTTTCAGAGAGGACAACAGTTGTCTGATATATTTTGGTGCTCCTTCGTTTGGTGAGTATATGTTAATGAGTGTTATTTCTTCTTGAAGTATTGTCCCCTTGATCATAATGTAGTGACCATTGGGGTCTCTTTTTATCTTTTTGAGTTTGAAATCTGTTTTATCTGATATAAGTATAGCTATTCCTGCTTTCTTTTTTGGTCCATTTGCTTGTAGGATTGTTTTCCATCCTTTAACTTTGAGCCTATTTTTATCTTTTGTAGCTAAATGTGTTTCCTGGAGACAGCAAAAGGTTGGGTTTTGTTTCTTAATCCAGGCTGCAACTCTGTGTCTTTTTATTGAAGAGTTTAGTCCATTTACATTTAGAGTTAATATTGATATGTTAACATCTGTATTTGCCATTGTGTTTGTCTTTCCTTTGATTTTATTTATTTATTCTTTTAATAACTTTTTTTTTTTGTCCTTCTTTCATTGTTATTCGTTGCTCTGAGGTTCTGGCTTTAGGACTCCTTGTAGTATTTTTTGGAGTGGGGGTTTAGTTGCAATGAAATTCCGGAGTTTCTGTTTGTCTGGGAAGGTCCATATTCTTTCTTCAAAGAGGAAGGAGAGCTTTGCGGGATAGAGTATTCTTGGTTGGCATCTGTTTTCTTGGAGTCTGTTGACTATGTCCCTCCACTCTCTCCTTGCCCGTAGTGTTTCTTCGGAGAAGTCTGATGTCAGCCTGATTGGTTTTCCTTTGAATGTTATCTGTTTCTTCCCTCTTGCCAGCTTCATTATTTTTTCCTTGTCCTGGATTCTTGGGAGCTTTACTATTATGTGTCTTGCTGTATTTTTCCTTTCGTCGTGGAAGTTTGGTGTTCTTCTTGCTTCTTGTATATCAATTTTCAGCTCCTTCTTCACATTTGGGAAGTTCTCTTCAATTATCTCTTTGAATATTTTCTCTGTTCCTACATCTCTCTCCTCTCCTTCTGGTATTCCTATAACTCTTATATTTCCTTTCCTCATGGAGTCAGATAGTTCCCGAAGTCTTTCTTCGTTCTTTTTCCTTCGTACTTCTCTTTCCTTTTCTGTTTTGGTTCTTTTTATTTCTGTGTATTCAAGATTACTTATTCGTTCTTCCATTTCATCTATTCTGCTTTCATTGCTTTTCCCAGAATTCTTTAGTTCTTCCATTAATTCTTTGATCTCCTGCATTTCTTTTACTTCCCTCTTTAGGGACTCAATTTCTTTCTTCTGACCATTGTTTTCCCTCTCTAGGGACTCAATTGCATTCTTCTGATCGTTGATTATTTTTCCCTTATCATTGTTTTCCTTTATGACTTCTGTCAGTTTTTTAATCACGGCAATTTTAAATTCTCTTTCTGGAAGGCTCAGAAATTCTTCCAAGTTATTGTCTTTGCAATCTGGGGCCTGGCTTTCTTTTTGTGGTGTGCTTTTTCTCTGGAGAGTTGCTAGGTTGCGTGTGGTTCTTCTCCTCCCTACTGTCTGTTTTCTAATTTGCCGTATGCGTTGGGACACTGTGTTGTTGGGACTTGCCGGCATCTTGGGTGGGCTTCTCTGTTCCCCTCTGGTTCTTCCAGGAGTCATCTGTCAGTTTCAAGCAGCCTTTACTGGAGAAAGGTCCCTGTTCTAAAATGCCGATGTGGGGACACACTCCCCTGTGTGCCTGGTCTGCCCCGGCGGTGGGTTCCTGCTCCCCTCTGGGCTTGGACTGCAGGCCAGAGGGGGTCTGGCATGGGCGAACTTCCCCCGCTCACCTCTGGCTCCTGAGGAAGCCTTCTGCAGGTAGTCTTTACTGAAGAAATGTCCCTGTTCTAAAATGGTGATGTGGGACACACTCCCTGCGCTTCTGGTCTCAGGCACACTATTCTGCGTGCCTGGTCTGCCCCGGCTGTGGGTGCTCGCTCTCCCTGTGGGCTCAGACTACTTGTTCAGAAGGGGCCCGGTGTGGGCTAACTCCCCAGCTGGCCACTAGCTCCTTCAGTAGCCTGTGCTGGAGTCAAGTCGCTAGGTGGCACCAGAGATCTCTCCTAGAGCCCTTGGGGAGCTGATTTTCCACCCCGTGGGACAGGGAGCAGAGCGGGGATGGTAGGGTACACCTCAACGGCTTTGGGGTGCTGTGTCTGCCTTGTGCCCCACCGTCGTGGGGAACCCACGCCCCTAATTTCGTGCCCCGGGTCTCAGTTCCAAAGCCCTCAGTTCCAGGACGCGGGCTGTAGCCCAGATCAGTGGCGAGGGAATGGCGCCTTTTGAATCCCGCTTCCCTGCCTGGGCGCCTTGTTCCTGCTCACTCAGGGAGGGCCTCCGCCCGGGTCTCAGTTCCAAAGCCCTCAGTTCCAGGAAGCGGGCTGTAGCCCAGATCAGTGGCGCCGGAATGGCGCCTTTTGAATCCCGCTCCCCTGCCTGGGTGCCTTGTTCCTGCTCACTCAGGGAGGGCCTCCGCCCGGGTCTCAGTTCCAAAGCCCTCAGTTCCAGGAAGCGGGCTGTAGCCCAGATCAGTGGCGCGGGAATGGCGCCTTTTGAATCCCGCTCCCCTGCCTGGGCACCTTGTTCCTGCTCACTCAGGGAGGGCCTCCGCCGTCTCCCCGCAAGCCTAGGTCGCAGGTGCAGGGCCCTGGGCAGCTGCAATCCGAGCGCCGCTTTCGCGCAAGCTTACCGGGCGGCCGGGGCTGTGTGCTGGTGCTGGTCCTGGAAGCTTGATTTTAAGTAGGCTTTTAAGTGAAAGCTTGATTAGGAATGAGATAGGATCATTACGGAATAATCGGGAATTGATGAATACGGTAAGATGAGGATTTTAAGAAAATTCAAGAAACTGTAGGAGTCTAACTGTCTGCTGACGCTTCCCACTGAAGCAAACTGATGCTTCCTACTGAAGAATTTGTGAGCCTGTCAGGAAATTTCCATAATGAACATTCAAACTATTTGCTTTAGTATGGCCTTCCAGAAAGAGCAAAAAAATGCTTATGACAAACAAAAAAATATATACTTTTAAGAAACATATTAGTGCTGTGTAGTCCAGAGGATAACTTCCCAGGAGACTAGGAAGATAGATTATGAATCATCCTGGTAAAATAACTTAAAGAATGAAATATTTTGAATATTTCATTGAAGATTCAACTATTTATATAGTGTCCTCGCTGAATTATTTTATGGTGTTTTTTTTTTTGTTTCTATCATTAGACTTTATTGTTGCTTTGAGAATCAGCACAGACATTTCACTTTGTACACAATTATTTTATGTACCAAAAAAACCTCATGATTCTTTTCAAAACATTTATTTTGGAGACTTCCCAGCTCGAACTTTGGAGGTAAATTTCCCTTAATTGGACATCAAGTACCAATATCTTCAAATGCTGATAAGCTAATACACTGTAAGTCTCAATAATTCACAATATAGTATCATATACACTAAAATTCCCAATCGTTCATAGCACTTTTCCCAGTAACTATTTTACAGTGTTTTTAAAGCTCTGGGATCATCTTGCATATCTAATAATTAGAGTTGTCTAATTCTAAAAACTTTCTTAGGATTTATTGCATTGATCTCACTCTACGTTTAAACTTTTAGAATTTACTAATATGGGATTTTGTGAGTCATGTCACTTTTATATACTTTGAACAAATAAAGCAATTCTGTCAACCAAAAGTCTCCTCTGTATCAATACAGAAGAAAGAAGAAAAACTGCTATTGAGTAACCATTAACAGATTTATATGCATGCAAGTTATCATGAATTGGTTATGAATCTATAACAAAATGCCACATGCTTGGTAGAGCAAAGAAGACAGAACAATTACTTCTTTCATCTCCTAGACTTTCATCTTCCTAGACTGTCCCTGTGCCAGTGTGCTATATCTCATATAAGACCCATTGGCTAATTACAAAGGTATGTTCTTACACACCTAGAGGATATTTGGCCTGAAACTCAAAAGTATATTTACATTGTAAAAAATGGTGATTGGTTTAATATTTAGTGAGTTTTATATCTATTCACAAAGATTAGAGTGTGGACTCAGAGAAATATGGCTACAAGGAAACCATTAAGAGAAATAAGAGGAAGGGCCTCCCCAGTGGCACAGCGGTTGAGCGCTGGGCTGCAAAGCTGCCTGCAGCCTCTGCAGCGCCAGTTTAATCCCCGGCTGCCGGGCAGGGTCCCACATGGCGCGCAGACCTCTCCTGCCGCCCGCTGCTCCCCTCAGCAGTTTATTTCATCAGTCTGCCTGTTCTGTTCCCTGCTCTGGCTCTGGTGAATTCTCTCACCCTTCTGTGCTTCTGACTGTACCCAGTGCTTGTATAAATAAATAAATAAATCTTAAAAAAAATTATAAAGAAAAAAGAAAGAAAAATAAGAGGAAGATGGGCCTCCCTGGTGGCTCATGGTGGTAAGTCTCGGAGCAATGAAGTTGTAGGCAGCCACTACAGCACAAATTCAGTCCCAGCCAGGGAACTGACCCACATGGAATAGCAGACCTCTTCTGCCTTGCCCACTGCTCCCCTCAGCAATGAAGTTCAGTAGATCTGCCTGTTCTGCTCCCCACTCTGTCTCTGGTGAATCCCCTCATACCCCACATCTCTGTCCTATACCTCAGTTCTTGGATGCATAAATAAAATTACAAAATCTGGGCTTCCCTGGTGGCGCAGCGGTTGAGCGCTGGGTTGCAAAGCTGCCCGCGGACTCTGCCGCGCCGGTTCGATCCCCGGCTGCTCCCTGGCCACCGTAGGAGGGTCCCACATGGCGCGCAGACCTCTCTTTCCGCCCGCTGCTCCCCTCAGCAGTGTACTTCGGTCCTTCTGCCTCTGCTCCCTGCTCTGGCTCTGGTGAATTCTCTCACCCTCCCGTGCTTCTGACTGTACCCAGTGCATGTATAAAAAAACAAACAAACAAACAAACAAATAAATAAATAAAACATGCCTCTATTTAAAAAAAATAAAAAATAAATAAAACTACAAAATCTTAAAAAAAAGAAAAATAATGGTACCCTTGCCTTCAATAAATAGGTAACGTCTTTTCCATTTATCCATATGCCTATGATAAATTTAAAAATGACTTTCAAATATGAACACAGGCTTTTAAAAACTTTAAAATAACATATAGTTATAAAAATATAACTAGACATACGGATGTTACCCAAAAATAAATGCACAAAGAATAGTTCAAATAAATTTAAATTGCTTTGTCTCCCTTCCTTGTTGCCCTTTCGTGTTTTGTTATGAATTTATCATATTATTTGTATTCTAAGAAGATATTATGATAGAGATGCAGGAGAAATAAGCATTGATAAGATTCAGGCATGTAGATAATCAGTGCAAATCCATGCTAGAAAGTAATTTGATGATTTAATAACAATAATTTTGAGCAATTCTTTGCAAGGTAAATTAAATTTTTGATTTTCCATCAAGAAATGGCTAAAAGTAATGGTATTTTTGGTTATGCTGTGTTCCTTTAAATTCTCATCGTAATTTCTCAGCAGTTGATAAATCATTTCTGGTATTTAAAGAAAATTTTTTGACACTAGTTAGATACAGATGAAGCCATGCATCACTAAAGTGATCAATGTATGTTATTTTGCTAGCCACTGACCAATAGGACTTATTCTTCTATTTGGTTTAATTTTAGCTCAACATAGTGGGTGGCAAATTGCTAAGCATTCCAGAACTGCATCTATTTATTAGCATCTGCACTGAACACCTGTGAAATCTAAAGATGTTGCTATTGAGTATATGATTTTCAAACTCAAAGAATAATAATAAAACCTTAGTATACTGTACTTATTGGTGTTTAAAAGTCAAATCCTGTTCTCCATTTACAATAATATTTTAGTAGACAAGTTACAATTATATTTTAAGAAGTGATAAAAAATGAAATGCAAGTTGTATGTTTCAAATAAATAAAATTTAACATGTCAAAAACAAGTGGGCTATACATAAAATATAGTTTCTCTAAAATCTAGTAAGTTAGATATAATGAACTTTTCAAGGTGATAACCCAGGAGAGTTGGAGATTCGGGAAAACATACGCGGTGTTTGCAACTTATCGTCAATTAAACAAAAGATCATTTAACTACTAGAAGGTCATTATATGAAGTGAAAATAATCTGTATAAATATGTAGGTTTCATAAATGAGACTGTATAAAAGTATTTCAGCCAAGTATCATCAGGTGCTTACAACCAGTATAAAAGCATGTGTGTACATATATACATATATATGCATATAAATATATAATATTGATAAATTTCTATATTCTGGAAGTGATTACATACTTTATACATATTTGTGTTGCTTAGTCAATGAATTGGATTATATTTTGAGAAAGCAACTGTGGTAGGAAATGGATCTTAGTGTGCAGGCATTATTTTTTTAAGATCTATTTATTTTTATATAAGAGCTGGGGTACACGACAGAGGTGCAGGAGGGTGAGAGGACTCACCAGAGACAGAGCAGGGAGCAGAACAGGCAGACAACTGAAACACACTGCTGAGGGGAGCAGCGGGCGCAACAGGAAAGGTCTGCTGCTCCATGTGGGACCCTCGCCTGGCCCCGATCGAACCCGCATTAGAGACTGCATATAGCTCCACAGTGCTGTGCTCAACCCACTGCACCAATGGGGAGTCTCCGCAGGCACTTGATCTTAATGCATGCACTAAGTGTTGAATTTGGATTTATATATATTTCATAGTTGTCTATGACTTATGTACAACTTGTATCTTAAGAATATGAGAATGAGAATTGTGGATAATTCCAATGACCTTTCAATTTGCCTTTATTTTCTCCTACATGTAACAGTAAGAGTCAATTTTTTTTAAATATTACTTGCTCAAGATTATAATGATTTTTTTTAAGATTTATTTATTTATTTATACAAGCACTGGATACAGACAGAAGCGCGGGAGGGTGAGAAAACCCACCAGAGCCAGAGCGGGGACCAGAACAGAAAGAAGGACCGAAGTACACTGCTGAGGGGAGCAGTAGGCGTGGCAGGAGAGGCCTGCACACCATGTGGGACCCTTGCCGGTGGCCGGGGATTGAACCGGTACTGCAGAGGCTGCGGGCAGCCTTGCAGTCCAGCGCTCAATTGCTGTGCCACCTGGGAGGCCCCTAAAGTTAGAAATTTTAAATAAATTTTAATTTTTGATTTTCTCCTTCTGGCTAACTCCATAAATCTAATATGATTATGCCTCTCTTTCTTGATTTGTCAAAATCAATCAGTACTTATACAGAAGCACTCTCAGGAAAGAAGAATAATGAGCTCACAAATCATAGCCACAAGTTTGCTCATGTTTCTGTCAATTTTTGATTGGCATTTTTCATATTGGTTATATTCATAAATTTAGGAGAACTATTCAAGACTATGCACATTTTATATGGTATATATCATATAAATTAATATAAAATGAGGATATTGGTTTTCCTACAATTTCCTCTACTTCCTCTAACCTTTTATTTTCTAATTGCTCTCAGTTACAATATTACTTTTGGATTTTTAAACTTTATAATGTATGCATTGTATAACAATAGTAAGTAAGTCAATTTATCTACAAGTTAAGTCTACAAATTGAAATAGACCATAAATAACAATTAAAATGTTTTAATTATAAAATTCTGGCTTATTGCAGAACTAAATACTGCTACAGGATCTTTCAAAAGAAGTATTCATATATATTATTAACTGTTCCACACCAAGGAGGCAATACCAAGTATGAAGAATGAATCATCTTTCCTTAAAATGCATCAATGGAAAATAATTCTATTGTTAGTAATGTATTTTATTTTACTTAATAATTGAATCTAGATGTTCTTAAGAAAATATCATTTTGTTTGGAATTAAAAAAAAAAACTGAAGCTACTTTTTTTCTTCTTCTTTTAAAGGAGCAAATATCTGTGATAGCACTGAGATTTAACCCCTGCCCTCCTCAAGCTCTAGTCTACCTCACATTCCTTTTCTTCAAAAATTTCAAAATCTCTTTTAACAGCTCTGAAATTATATCCTAAATTAGATCCCCTCTGTTTACCTCGAATATTTTGGAAAAATGATAAATTATCACTGCAATGATTAAATAATTATGTAAAATATAATAAACTATCATGATAAATGTAATTATTCAATATAAAACTAAGAAATCAATCTTGATTTTTTTTCAAGAAAACTATAACATTCAAAAAAGAACTGAACTGGCCTCCCCTGGTGGCGCAGCAGTTGAGCACCGGGTTGCGAGGCTGCCCACAGCCTCTGCAGCGCCAGTTCAATCCCTGGCCACCGGCGAGGGTCCCACAAAAAAAAAAAAAAAAAAAACTAAAGATCAAGACAGCTTTAAAGATGTTCAAAATAGTTGAGTCTTATTGCCAAGACAAAGGAATATTTTGGTTTAAATTTAGGCAAATGTATTAATTAAAACTAAGGCTCAAATACATATATCTTCCTATATTATATTGGAAACTACAGAAAAAGACTCTCTGATTAAAGGAGAGGAAATCACCATTATCTTAATTCCAAATCATATAAGAAGACAACCTAGGTCTTCTCACTCCAGAGTAGTAGCTCTATACATAACACCTCCATAAAAAAGGAAATATACCAAAGAAACTCATATTTTTATGCACTAACATAGGCAGTCTTCTCTTAAATTCAACTACTTCTGGAGATGCTAATAAGCTGTCATTATAAATAGAATACTGACAAGAATTGAATACAATGTCTTTAATTTTGATGACTTTAATCTGTCACTCCCATCACTAAGCAGGTAAAAAATAACACTCAGAAACTTTTTCTTCTAGTAAAGTTTCCTCCCTGCTTTACAAACTATCCTAAAGATTTTTTTTTTTAAATAATAAAACATTGACTCCCTTACTGTATCCTACAGTTTGTTGCCTGCCTATATCTGCAACGTTCTCTTTTTAGTTTCCCTCACTTCTTAGACTTTAACTATACTCACCTTCTTTCTTTTCTTTTGTAAAAGAATACCCAAAATGCACAGAGGCTGCGGGACAAGACAGTTTTGTTGGAGCTGAGAGCACCCCTTGGGTTTGAGCAAAATGGACATATCCGGTTTAAACTCTTCATCTGTCACTCATCCTTGAGATAATTATTTGGATTGAAAATGGAAAGCGAGCTGATTGGTGCTACATGGTCCAATCAGACACTTAAGATTGAAAATGACCCAATCAGGATTGTAAGGTGGGGAATGCTGTAGAGAATATAAAGCAGAGCCAGTTTGAGCTAGTTTGAGGAGTGAGCAGCCAGTCTCAAGAGAGAGAAGAATGGTTCATTTGGGTCACATTTAAAGAAGCATTCAGCAGCTGGCCTCAAAGAGAAAGAAGTTTCGAGCAGTGGACCTCTGGGGATTTAGCAGATCTCTGCAGACCTCCAGATCTCTGTAGATTTTCACAGAGATGCAGCCACTGCACCTGCCATGGGCCCTGACTCTGACATTGCCTGCAAGAAGCACCTTCAGGCTTGATTCAGCGTCTCAAAGAGCTGTTCCCTGTTGGTGTATGCCAATAGCTCACAAAGAGTTGTCGATAGCCTCTGCTTCTCCTGAATCCCCTCTTGGTACTGATGGTGTCTGGCCCAGTGTTTGGGATTATGCGATCTGCTACATGTCACCTCATTTTCCACCTGAGGGATTGTTTGAGAATTCTGGACACTGCAGACACTAACCGGAGGGAGACAACCAGTCACTTATGGCTTTCCCTTTCCCCATTCTCCTGCTTAACATTTTGTTAAACACAATGTTTGTTGGAGGAACACAAGAACTTAGATTTTAGTTTGTTTTTATGTCTCTACCATTAAAAATCTTGGTGAATATAATGGGTTTACTAATGTCAATTTTTCTCTAGTTCATAAACTCCATGAAAGCAGACACAGCTCTTTGACTTGTACACGTGTTCATCTCAGTACTAGGAGCTCAATGCCCAACCAATGGCAGGAAAAATCCTTGTTTGTGAATGGTATTCTATTCACAATGCAAATAGAGTAAGTTCTCATAAATGGGGAAAAGAGGCTAATTAGAGCATAACAAAGGCCTGGTATAGATGGAAAAATTAGTAAAGCACTTTCTGATATATTTATGACATATGAGGAAAGAGTAATTTTATTAACAAAAGAGGGCAGGGATCTATTAGTAAGAGTGTGTCAGAGAAACAAACTAACAAAAAAGACAGAGATTGGTGATATATCCAAATAAAACTTCCTCCACATCAGGAATTTTGCCTCCTATTTGTCACGCTGTGTTATACAATAATGTGCAATACTAAGATATTAAAAAAAAATTCCTTAAATAGTTATTTTGAGAAACTTAAAAAAAAACTTGGTGAATAGATGAATGATAATGAGTTTGATTCTTCTTTTTTTTAAGATTTATTTATTTATTTGTATAAGCACTGGGTACAGTCAGAAGCGCAGGAGGGTGAGAGAATTCACCAGAGCCAGAGAAGGGAGCAGAGCAGGCAGACTGACAAAATACACTGTTGAGGGAAGCAGCGGGTACGGCAGGAGAGGTCTGCGCGCCATGTGGGACCCTCACCGGTGGCCGGGGATCTAACCGGCACTGCAGAGGATGCAGGCAGCTTCACAGCCCAGCGCTCAACAGCTGCGCCACCAGGGAGGCCCTGTTTGATGCTTTTTGAAAAAACTGAGAAAAAGTCTTGAAGAAAGTATATAGGAATGACAGAGACTGCCTGCCTGATTCTACCACTAACCACACATGACTTCTCATTTTTAAAATAAAGATAAAATAATACCTGCTGCAAAAGGTTGTTTTGAGGGTTATATGACCTAATATTTAGAAAGTGTTTAAAAGAGTGGCAGTGCACACTTGCTAAAGAATGGATGAGTCATACTGTATTTCAAAATCTCCAAGTTATTGCCTCCTCTTTCTGTTTTTCCTTATTCACTGACCATATCCTTCAAACACAAACGCATGTAAAACTGTTTCAAATAGCTTAATCATTTTTTCTCATTTTACTTTCTCTGCTTTTGATGATATATATATAGATGCCATTTTTCAGGTATGGATAGCTGTGTGTGCACACAGAGAATGGGATCATGAATTAATATAGTAGAAATAAGGCTCTAAATAATTTATATTAACAGCACTGACAACATTTAATAGATGCTGTTTTATAATATATTATTTTAATTAGAAGATGCTTTTTTTATAATTCCCTTTTACTCTGCAATATTGAAAAGGATTATTTAAATTTTGTCTCTGAGAATGACACTTTTCTAAAATATTTTACACTGGAATAATCTGTTTGGCACTATCATGAACATGACTGTTCAATACATTTGTCATATTTCAAGAACAGGAAAATATGTTTTCAAAAACATATCAAACATTTGATAAGACTTGGACATCTCTCAGAGAGCAGAAATAATTTCTTGATCCCCCCTTAGTTCTGTTGTCTCTACTGAGTTTAAAAGAGTAAGCCTAGAGCTGGCTCTGGGCAAAAATGTCAAGTTCAGATCATCAGCCTGTCATTCAAAGTCCTCCACATGTTGTCCTTTCCCTTCCTACTCATACTCTGAAGACACCTGTCAGCATATTCAAGAAATTGCTGAGAGAGAGTTAGAGGAAGAAAGGATCTGCCCCAGGTTGCTAGAAAAATCATTTTTCCTATTGCTAAAGTCTTAAATATAATATCTATTTATCCAAATTAATCTCTATAATTCTTGCCCGAACTTTGATTTATACACAAGAAAACAGGAGGAATTTGCCATGTCCAAGGTGAAAAAGAATCTTTGAGTCAGTTTTTCATTGTTTTTTAACCCTATGGTATAACATACTGGGACTTGTGTCTGTATGTTCAATTGAATTGGGGAATTAAATAAATCTCCTTCCCAACCACTCTCTTACCCCATAACCTTGGTCCCTGTATGCATTATGAATTTTCAATGTATTGTTTCATTATACAGGCTATTAACTATTAAAATGTAACAAAGAAAATTTGGCTTTTCTTTTGTAGACATAATCAGACACAGCAATAAAGAAATCCCAGGGGAGTTTCCTTTTTTTACCAGTAAAGGGATTGTAAGGCAGTTTCATCTAGCAGCTTTTATGCATTTTTCTCAACTAACACTCACTGAACTATTAATATATTACTAAATACAACTCTGCAGAAACTTTTTGTATCAAAAGAGTTAAATTTAGCACATGTATTATCTCCCTACTTTGAGATATCCAAGGAGGAAAGTGAACCAACACATCCTGTTATATATAGCCTAGCATTTCACATAATGTGGTTGTTGGATCACTAGCATATGCAAGTTGTTAGAAATTCAAGCCCTCCCCCAAACTTACTAAATTGAAAACTCTTTAGGGTAGAGCCCAGAAATATGTGTTTTGACAAGCTGTGTTGGCCATGAAAATGTGTTGCTCAGATCTCCTGCCTCAGGAAGCAAGATTAATCAAAGGTCCCAACTGCAAGTTGTGGATCTGTCACTACTGCTTGTTTACAGAGTAGAGGAGATACAGTGAAGGAAATGTATCACTGAAAGATGAAGGACTTCTTTAACAGGCAACTGGTTCACTGAATCAGTCTTACCAAAGCATCATTCTTAGAATTGTGGTACAGTCTGTGGATATTTGTATCCTTCTTTGCTTTCCATTTTCCCTCACTGGGATCACTCTTATCACTTGCTCTAAATGTCTACCTATTTTTGTTGATTCCATCCTCTTAAATGCTATTGGGCATTTCCTGCTATTCCTCTCTTGCATTTCAAATTCCATTTTAGCATTGATATATCAAGCCAACTAGAGTATAGTTAAGATGTACCTGACTTAACCCAAGTGGTACCAGAAATGATTCAGGAAAACAGAGACTATAGAGGAGGTTTTGGAAAAACCTAAATTAACACTCAATCTCTTCAGGTTCTCTGATCCACATTGAAGTTTGAGATCAAGTACTATAGACCTTTTCCATTTTCATTAGAGCTATCAATTTTAAGTGGATCAAAGCCCTCATATTGGGAGAATTACCAAGGATAATTGAGTTTATTGATCCTCAGTTAATGATAAAAATCAAGGGGAAGTCAACAGAGAAAATATTCAACTGTATCTATCAAATTTTTAGGCAAACTGAAGAACAAAGAGAACTATATGGTTATTTAGTACCATGACATACTGTCATAGGATCCTATACAAGGAAAAGGGAATAACTCCAAATAGAAAAGGACTTGTGAATAATAAATAAATTCTATGGAAAAAGTAAAATAAAATTGGGAATCTTTCCTTATTTATTATATTACTGAGATTACTGCATTCACAATAACTAAATGTCAGCTATGATTATGTGAAATTTAAAATGTAAGTACATTCTTTTGAAGAGGCCTCAAATATTCATTAGCACCATATGAAGATGAGTTTTTACTTTTTTCACCTTAGATATCATGCAAGAAATGATGATTAGAAATTCTATAGAATATATTCAAATGGAAACTTCCTTGATTTTAAAAACTTGGCTTTCTTCCCTTGTGGTCATGTATGGCATGATACACTGTTTTGTAGCCATGAGAACTAAAATATATATACTGTAGTATCCAGGCATTTTCCAAATTAGAATTTATTTCAATATCATAGTAAATTCACATTTTCTCATTTGTTTTGCAGAATTATAGTACCATACCTTTTACTTAAAATAGGTTTATATATATATATTAAATAACTTAATGTAGTGTTTTTTATTTTTTATTTTTTTTAATTTTTTTTTTAATTTTATTTGTTTGTTCATTTTGTTTATACAAGCACTGGGTACAGTCAGAAGCGCGGGAGGGTGAGAGAATTCACCAGAGCCAGAGCGGGGAGCAGAGCAGGCAGAAGGACCGAAGTACACTGCTGAGGGGAGCAGCGGGGGCAGGAGAGGTCTGCGCGCCATGTGGGACCCTCCTCCAGTGGCCGGGGAGCAGCCGGGGATCGAACCGGCGCCGCAGAGGCTGCGGGCAGCTTCGCAACCCAGCGCTCAACCGCTGCGCCACCGGGGAGGCCCAATGTAGTGTTTTTTAAAACTAAATTTACCATATTAAACATATTTGATGAAATATTTATTTTCCATTCTCTTTGATGTTTAGGTATATTTTGACATAGAAATTTTATTTTATATACCTCCTATAGTGAAATCATCCAATATTTTTCTTTTTCCTTCTAACTTATTTTAATGAGCATGATGTTGCTGCAAAAAGTATGAGTTTATCCTTTTTTGATTGCTGAGTACTTTTACATTGCTTATATATACCACATCATCTTGATCCAGTCATATTTTTTGGATGTTTAGATTGTTTCCATATCTCACTATTATAAATAGTGCTGCAATGAACATAGGAATGCAGGGTTCCTTTTGAATTAATGATTTTGTGTTCTTTGGGTATATTCCAAGGAGTGAAATTTCTTATCATGTGGTAGATCTGTTTTTAGTAACTTGAGGGTCCTACATACAGCTTTCCATAGTGGTTGGACCAGTTTGCAATTTTCTACCAGCAATGAAAAAGAGTTCCTTTCTCCACATCCTCCCAGGGAAGGGAGAAAATAAACAAGAGAGGGAGAGAGAAAAAGAGAGAGAGAGAGAGAGAGAGAGAGAGAGAGAGAGAGAGAGAGAGAGAGAGAGAGAGAGACAAAACTAGCAGGAAAAATATAAATCAGAGACATATGGTTGGGGAAGGGAAAGCAGAGTGATCAAAACAAGGGGTGGGGCGCCTCCCTGGTGGTACAGGGGTTAAAGTCTCAGCTCTATCAAACTATCACCAGCCACTGCAGCACGAGTTCAATCCCCACCTGACCAGGGAGCTAACCCACATGGCACAACAGACCTCTCCTGTCTCACCCACTGCTCCCCTCAGCAGTGTATTTCAGTAGATCTGCCTGTTCAGTTCCCCACTGTCTCTGACAAATGCTCTCACCCCCCCAATACCTCTGGCCTATACACCAGTTCTTGGATGCATAAATAAAATGAATCTTTAAAAACAAAAAAAAAAGAAAGGTGTATCTTATCAAGGCAAAGCAAATAAAGCATAGTTGATAAACATACTTGACTGATATGATTTAGATAATGGGATTCAGAACTGTTTGAGTTGATTATATTTAGATGAGATTTTGGAATTAGTGTTGATGTCAGAATGAGCAAAGGTTGAGATTCTGTAAATGAGATAACTGGAAAAGGGGTCTTTGTAAATGGAATCAAGTAAAATGAAGTCATAGTGATCATAAAAAGTTCATGTATCCTTTCAAGTTAGTGGGGATTTTTTTCAGATAAATACATAGAAGTAGAATTATATCATCATATGGTAGATCGATTTTTAATATTTTGAGAAATCTCCATGCTGTCCACCATGGAGCTTGACCAGTCTACATTCCCACCAATGGTGTATGAAGGACTCCTTTCTTCTAACACTCTGCCTCACACTTGTTAAATCTTGCCATTTGTAAGAACATGGATGGGATCAGAGATTATGCTAAAGGAAATAAGTCAGAAGGAAAAAAAATATATAAACTGGATGGTTTCACTCATATGTAGAATATAAAGAAACTAAAAAACATAACAAACAAAACTAAAAAAACAAACAAAAAACCCTAGAATATTACTTAGCAATCAAAAAAGATAAACACATGCAATTTGTAGCAACATGGATCATGCTCAGAGAAATAAACCAGAAAGAAAAGGAAAAATAACAGATGGTCTCACTCACAGCAGGAATTTAGAAAATCTAAATAAGGGACCAGGAAAAAGACTAATTATAATAAAGTAAAAATCAAAAAGCAACTATAGGGCCTCACCAGTGGCACAGCGGGTTGAGCGAGGTGCTGCGAAGCTGTCCGCAGCCTCTGCAGTGCAGGTTAATTCTAGGTCGGCCAGGGAGATTCCCACATGGCTTGGCAGACCTCTCTTGTCTTGATGCTGCTCCCTTCAGCAGTGTATTTTGGTCCTTCTGCCTGTTCTGCTCCCTGATTTGTCTCTGGTGAATCCTCTCACCCTCCCGCACCTCTGGCCTGTGCCCCAGTACTTGTATAAATAAATAAATCTTTAAAAAAAAAAAACCTATAAACCAGAGACACACTATGGTTGGGGGGGAGGAGGGAGTAGCATCAAAACAAGGGGGGGGGAATTGTATGGGGACTATAACCAAGATGAAAATGCATACATTGTGCAAAAATGAAAAATGATGTAAAAAATATATAAAATAAATAAATAAAAATTAAAAAATTTAATGATCAAAAAAGAAAAAATACCTAGATATATGACTACAGAATTGAGGCTACTAGAAGAAGATAGACCATGGGGAAAAACGGGTGGGAATGAACTATGTGGAGGATAGTGCTTTGATGGTGCTTTTATGAGTGCTTGATGGTGCTTTGATAGTGCTTTGATAGTGCTTTTATGAGTGCTTTGATGGTGAGTGTGGGGTGGTAACATACATTAGAAGGCATGTGAACCTAAACCTCTAAATCACATATGGTGTTTTAAGCCTATATCACCACAATACAGAGTACAATTTTAAAAAGTGAAGCCCTGCTGGGATAGGGTGGATCCTACATCCCATTCTTATCTATTATATTCTTGTAAGAGAAAAACACACACACACATAGACACAGAGGAGAGGTCAGGTGAAGACCTGGGCTAGAATTGGGGTAGTGCCCCAATATACCAAGGAGCACTGGGTGCTATCAGAAGCTAGGAAGAAGCAGGAGGATGTATTCCCAAGAGCCTTCATAAGAAACATGGCCCATTAGCTTCCTTGATTTCAGATATCTAAACTCCAACACTAGGAAAATAAATTTGTTTTTACTCAGCAAGTTTATGGTCATTCCAACGGCAGCCTTAAGAGCTTAAAAGGAAATACTTGTTTGTGTTTTGGTTTTCAATTTTTGTTGCTCTTACTGTTCATTATGATTTAGGTCTCAGTGTAATCTAAACACTGTCAATAAGGTTAGTTAGTCTTTTGAAAATTCCTGTTTACATGAAAACTTTCTAGCTGCAAAGCATTCCATTTCTTATAAGTCTTAAGTTTATGTTCATTATTTGGGAACACAGTCTTTTGAGTCAGGAATTCTGCTACCATATTATCCTCATTGGTAAGTGCTTGATTCTTTTTTGTCCTCCGAAACACCTGCTTTACTTCTCACTTGCCTGTCTCTGTCTTTCTCCTGTGCACATGCTGTGTTTCTGCCCAAATGTCGATCCCAACCTTAAAGTACCTGCATCTGGAATGTTTCTCTACTTTTCTGACAACTGGTGTTCCTGCTGTGATTTATAAGGGCTATTTCAGCAGCTATCATCTTGTATTTTAATTATTTATGTAGGCAAAGCAGGTTCCCTTATCTTCGCTCCCTGCCTCTGTGGTGTAAAGTTAAGATATTTTCTCTTTCTCTTCTTAAATCTTTAGGTTTCTTTAACTACCTCTGTTATAAAGAGAGAAAGTTCTGGGTGTATTTTATAGAGTTTTTTTTTAGATACGCTCATTGTGAATGCCACACACTTCCATTTTTTTTGAGCTCTCCAGACTCCCTCTTCTTCCTACTCAGGAGCAGAATACAATTTCACCTTAAGTTCTTTTCCACGTGTGCATCATTCGGTCTCCCCACACTTCCTCGACAGTGCAGACATCATAGAAATACTTTCACACATCAGATATTCCACTACTCTCATTTTCAAGAAGCTCTCTCTCCCAGAGTCTTCTGGCATAACCCCTGCCGGGATGGGTCCATCAAGCTACTGACTGCAAAGCTGCTCAGCTTGTATTTTCCTTCCTGCATCATCCTGGGATTTCCTTATCAGTTCTCCCTGTTTCAGAAATTCTGTTCCTGGGGCTTCTCTATCTTTGCTTCTAGATTTAGATTCTTTGCTGACACTTCTTCCAGTGGTCTATTCAGTTCCAGGCAGTGGGCTAAGAACTTCAGATGTATTTTCTTATTGAAGACACACCATGCAATCCTCTACAGTGAGTTGCAATATTATCAATATTTATAGATGAAGAAAACAAGGCTTATAGAATCTTAGTACTATGCCCAAGGCCACAGAACTAGGAAGGCTGGACTTAAAACCAGATCAATCTGTGTGTGATTTAATGCTTTTGATCAATATACTATAATGAAACAAAAGCAACGAGAAATGTCTAGGCAGGTCAGTGTTTGTTTTATATATATATTTTTAAGATTTATTTATTTATGCAAGAACTGGGGTATAGGCCAGAGGCACAGGAGGGTGAAAGAATTCACCAGAGACAGAACAGGGAGCAGCACAGGCAGAAGGACCAAAGTACACTGCTGAGGGGAGCAGCAGGCACGACAGGAGAGGTCTGCTGGTCTGCTATGTACGCCATGTGGGCATCCCCCTGGCCGCCCGGGAATCAAACTGGCACTGCAGAGGCTGCAGACAACCTGCTGTGCTCAACTGCTGCGCCACCAGGGAGGCCCTGTTTTAATATTTTTTTAAGTAGTGTAGTAATGACAACTTAGTGATCTATACTAAAAGGTAGTTTAGGTACACAGAAGATTTGACCTGAAATTAAATACACCAATGAATTTAACTCAAATTCTTTTGGGGGCACCTAGAAGAATATTAATGGATGAGCACAATGAAATATTTTTTTTAGCAATTTATAGCAAAATGAGTAGCTTAGTAGATATTTTATAGGATTTGCCAAATATTTTGAATCCCTATTTTCAAGTGAAAGAAAGGATGTCAATATTTGAATCATTGCATGGAAAACCTAATTTCTACAGCTTTAAATTATTTGAAGTTTAACTAATGAGTAAAATGTATTTAAGAGTTAATTCACTCATAATTTTAATGGTGGAGCATTGTGCTTACATGAAACAATGTTAAGCATTTTCACTAAAACAAAATACTTTTATTTTAAATTGGAGGATTAAAATTTGTTTAGACCAAAGGTAGATAAAAAAAATAATACATATGAATGATGTTTTCTAAATAATTCTAGATCTAGTTATTAAAACGAGTAAGTGATACATTTATTGGATAATTCAAGGAAAAGAAATAAAGTTACCACTTCCAGTAGAAAACATACTTTTCTATATTCGTCACTTTTCCATTGTTATTCATGTAAAATGGGGAAATACAGAGGACCACATGTACTGTTATGCCAGGAATTAGAGAAAGCTGCATTTCTATTTTAGCAGCATATTTATCAGTTGAGAGATTTCTGCCTTATTTCAACTCTCTGAGCACAGGTTTCCTCCAGCCATCAGTGTCAGGTAAAATTAATTTAATCAGCAAAACAAAAACAAAAATAAACAAAACAAAGAAGCTAAATCAACAGGGCTTAATTTATCTCTGTTATAAATAGTCCAGGACTGTATGGAGCCTGTCTTCTGTCATTCCTGGCTGTGGACCCAATTCTCCTAATTTGAGATGTTGCCTTCCACATTTAGGCAGTAAAGCAGAAGAAAGATAAAATTAAAACTTCCACATACATCATATTCACCAGAACTCAGCCTTCTGGCCACACACGCATACACAGACACACAGTAGGACAGGGAATATAGATAATAGAGAATATAATCTGACCAGATACTCAAATAATTGTCATGGTTAGATGAGACAGCATAGTATGTTGAGCAGAAGTGCCAAATCTGGAATTGGATTATCTAGATTTATAACCTGGGTCCTTCTCTTGTATATTTGTAAAAAATACAAACATTCCTAGTACTTTTGTTCCCTCTTACTTAAAATAGGATAATATTAGTACCTACCTTATGAATAATTCTAAAGATTTCATGTTATAGCATATAAAGTGCATGCACCATTTAATAAGTGGGAAAAATTTAGATCTTACTATTTCATCTTAAAATTCCACTTTTGCAATTACCAACTTGCAATAAATATACTAGTTATTATATTGAAATACTGACAGTTTTTTTCCTAAAAGACAACCGAAAGTATACAAAATCTGTCCATATTTTGTATTTTGCTAAAGATTACTGCAAACATCTTGGATCCCACAAAAATAAACCAGTGAATTCTGACAAGACATATAAATTATTTTTTATTTAACTAAAATGAATTTTAATTGAGATTTAAATTTCAGATGAATTACATACAAAAATATTTTAATACATAATATAGATATGAGAATTATGCTTGAATTTCTGATCATATTCATACCAAAATATTTCATAATTGTAAATTTTTTAGCAGTTAAAATGGTACAATTTTTTGATTATATGTGTATACCCACTAAAAAGAAAAATATTTTGTTATGTAGCATTCAAGCCAATTACAGCCTTTGATATCTTGAGAATGTTTGATGTAATTTCTGTGAATCTCAGTTTTTCCAAAATGAGGATAGTAATAATATCTACCCCATGAATTTGTAAAGCAATTGAAATTAATAAAAGTAAAGTATATATAAAAAGATGCAAATATTATCTTTGAATTTATCACCTGTCATCCAACAACTATAGCAGAAGTGATGACGTACAGAAGTGATATGATAACACACATATTTTCAAATGCCTATTATTGATTCCCAAATGAGAGTTTCAAAAACCTAAGGATGAAACTTATTTTATAGAAAAAGACAACTGTAGAGTGTTACAAAAATTCACCTTATTGATGCAAGTACTCAAGGACTGCTCTGTTGTACATTTTTAAGTATGGAGATATCACTTTCTAAAACACAGTTGTTAGAAACAGCATTTTCTACATTATTATGTTTAAGTCAAAATAGAAAAATATATTACCTGTAAAACAGGACCAGAGATATTAAAACAATACAGGATTATTTAGCACACTGTCATCGACATGGAGTTTATAACACAGTTTTGCTTGTGTGGCAATATAAAAACATAAAATATATATTTATATATCTATATAAAATATAATTTAAAACAACAAAAATAGTTAGGAAATATACTGTAGTAGGTTAAATTAGCTAGTCCTCAAATGGTATATCCAAATCTTACCTTCTGTGAATGTCATCTTATTAGGAAACAGCCTCTTTGCAGGTGTATTTAAGTTATGGATCTTGAGATGAGATCATTTTGGATGAGATCATTTAGAGTGGTTCTAAATCCAAAACTGGGATCCTAACAAACAAAAAGAAAAGAGATATTTAACACATATAGACACAAAATGGGAAACCATCTGTAAATGCAAGTGGGCATTGGAATGATGAATCTTTAAGCCAGAGAACACTTTGCTGTCAGTTTGATAACTACTGGTACAGACAGCAAGTACTACTAGAAAATATGAAACAAGGTATTATAGATGAATAGAAGAGTAGAAATTGGGTGGAAGGAATTTGTAAATCATCTCTTTTATACTTCTTTTATAGAAGTCCACATTCAGAATTGGGATACAATTGGTTTTTACTTTATTTACTTTCACCTAATCTACTATGTCTCTTGGTTAAGTCCAATGAGAAATCTAAAAACTTAAAAAGAAAAAGGGTCATGGTATTGTATAACCCACAAATAAAACAGTATCTCTATGGAGATAAAAATATCAGTTACAACTATATCTTAATGATTATAAAAAAAATTTTCCTTAAAATGCTTATCATAAATAAAAGCTGCATTCAAAAGGAGCAATCAAAAACTGAATTTTTCTCATCATTTTAGAAATCACCAAGATGCAGTATAAAAAGAAGAAAGATTCTCTTTTTCCGTACAACACCATTTATGAATTGAGTATAAATAAGGTTTTCTCTTTAAATTTCTTTTTGCACACATGCTTTTGCAAAATAAATAAATAAATAAAAGATTTGGAGATGCTTTGGCAGTGGGTGTGGTACAGTAAACCCATTCTCTTAAATCATATAGTGTTGTAACCAACATTACCTTGGTATAAAAAAAAAAGAAGGAAAAGGAAAAAGATATAAGGAGAGCTAGTCTACAAGGTTTTTTTTTTTTGCCTATCAATACAGAATATTCTTATTCCTTGAGGTACTTCACTTATGTTTTCATTTCTGACTTCACTTTCTGTCTTAGGAATCGATCTTCAGTTTAGTTGCTGCTGGTACTGCTGCATTCAGCCAGCTTCAGCTTGGAGGATAGGAGTTGCTAAGCAACTTCACCAGTAACAGCTAGGTGACTGGGATTTCACTTTTGAGAGCTTTAGGGGAGAATTTGAGACAAAAACTACTTCTAACCTGTGCCTTTAAGCATCAGAATACAGACTGAAATAAGTACTTAAGGTACTCCAAAAAGGATTATCATGAAATAGAAAAACAGCATATCAATGTTTTATTCTCACACTTCAAGTGAAATCTTAAAAACATTCTTGTGACACTAAGTATCAAAGCAATGTTTTCTTTAAGAGCTTAAGGTACTAGCTAAGAGTATTGTCATTTTTTTTTTCTATTGAATTTCTTCTGGTTGACTTTTCTATTCTTTCAACCACAATTTTATAATTATTTATTTAAGTTTCTTACATTTTAATAACATTTTGATATGATTATTTTCCTTCGCAAGTCACTCTCATAAGATCTTCAATCCTGGAGAAATGGAACATAATGATTAGTGAGAAATATTATGGGGTGATTGTTGTAGTAGATGTTTTAATTTATAGTCATATTCATTAGAAAAGTATTGATTATAATCCAGTTACAAGGAAGGGAGGAAGGATGAAATATACTTAGAAGATTTGTTTCACAGAGGTGGTAAGTTTTATACCTTAGTAGAAGCCAAATTTCTACTTGAAGACCTTTAAATAAAAGATACTTTCCCTACCGGGAGAGACAGGTACAATTTTGCTTAATATTTATTCACATGTATTTATTTTTTAAGATGAGGAGACACAGGATGGTGACTGTTTAATGAGCAACACCATGTCTTTTGGTGTCCTGATTGTCCTAACAGGGACAATAGTGTTTCCCCAAATTTTGCTTAATTGTGCATTCCCTACTACTCTGATATTATCTCAGCACAAGAGTTGAGGACTGCTGACTAACAAATAAAAACAAGTCTTTTCTGCTGGAACATTTCCATTCATTGGCTTATTTTTAATCTAGAAACAAAGGAACTGGTGAACAAGCATAAGCATCATGATAGCAGTAGCATCAGAAATGGTACAAACATTATTCTTCCATGTCTTTCCCCAAAATAATTTGGATAACAGACAAATACAATTCAGTACATTTATACAATATATAATTTTAGCTGTTCATACTCCTTTTTACCCTTAAGCAAATTTCTGTATCATTTTTATTGTGTCGGTCTTATTTGTAAGAAGCACCCAAATCTAATGATTTGTTTATAAAGGAGATGAAATATGGTGAGATAGGAAGACATTTTTTCTTTTAAAAAAATCAAAACAAATGAGGTAATTCAGAAAAAAATAACATAAATTACTTTTTTTAATTCAAATTTTGGGGCAATTGGCATAAGAGATGGAATCAGTGAATCTGCCTCTATAACTTATATAGGTGGGATGAACGTGAGATGATTTACACAGGAAACACCAGCTTTTCATTTCAACCACACTGTCCATCACATTCTTAGCTAAACCCTCTGAAGAGTCAATGATAAATATGGGAACCAGGATTCTTGAAACATAGTAAGTCAGACTGGAATATGATTTGCAGCATAGGCTGATTTTATATTCACTCACAGTAAGCAACTGCTTATTTGGTTCAGTCTATAATTTAAAAAAAAAAAACAAAAACCTTTGAAGAAAGAAAGATTGACATGAATTCAAATCAGTAAAGTCTAAATTTCTGTTGCAACTATTGTGAAGCATGTATACAAATGCATTCATATAAACATGATTAACACATATTAATAAGAAAAGTACATAACAACTATTTTAATGTAAGTTTTGGTCTTCATATCAAGCAATTACTTATACTTAGAGGCAGGACTGCTGTTGTTGACAATAGTTGTTACCAGGGAAGAAAATTATACTACAAGTTAAAAATCTTGTTTCTCCTTAGTTTTAAGAGATGCAAAAAAGATTCAATGGGAAAAAAATGGTATTATAGAGCAGAGAATAAAAGTCATTTTGTTAGAAAAACATGATTCTATTTCACTCCTGCTGTTTATCTATCTTTTCTGTGTCTTAATTGAGTCTTTGGAAAGTCTCCCTTTCTGTTCTACCTGAACCAACAAATGTATTTACATGTAAACATATGAATGAATGTGTTGCCACAGAGTATGTTCAAAAGGCAGACAAAATAGACATATTAATAAAAAATAGACTACTAAATTTTTCATCTCACCCGTATCTAGCAATCAATCAATCATCCATCTACCTATCCATCCACCTATTTTTCTACCTCTATGATCTCCCATGTTAAGAGAAAATTTGAACAGGTTGGCTGCATGCCATTTCACTCTTCCTATCTGGATGACCCTACCATTGTAAAGATTGCCTTCTGGTCTCCCTGTTAGGACAATCAGGACACCAAAAGACATGGTGCTGCTCATTAGACAGTCACCATCCTGTGTCTCCTCCTCTTAAAAAATATATACATGTGAATAAATATTAAATTAATTATAAGTGGGCCTATATGCTTTTCATAGTTTATGAAATAATCTGTTGTTTTCTTATATTTATCTTTTCTTTTATGTGAGAACTATACAAGCACATTTTTTTAAATTAAGATTAAAGTGTTCCTTGAAAACAGAGCTAATATTTGATAATGTTTCCCCAAATATAAATTCCAAAAATTTTAATTCTGAACAGGAATTCAGACTTTCACAAGGAGGCTTATTCAATCCTGATAAAAAGTCTTTCAGTTAAAGTGAAATGGAATTCCTTTATGTTATGATGGGTATTTAGAATTTTTTCTTTTTGTATTTGTTGATAGTATCTTAAGATGAAGTGCATTTTTTTAGTGAATTCTCTACTGTGTTACAAGGCTTTACAGAGTTTTTTTTTCAATAATTTAATTTTTATAAATGTTTCTAGTGAGGGGATGCAAAATTTCAAGAAAAACTATTTTTTTTCTTTTACAATGTTATATATATATATATTTCTCTGATTTTATTCTTCTATTATCAGTGAGGCAATAAACACTGAGTTTGTTTTCCTCGTGTGAAAAAATATTTAGAATTATAGGATATTTTTGCTGAAAGTAATCTTAATAATCATCTAACTTCTCCCCTTTGTTTTACTATTTCAGTCACTGAATAAATATATTTAAATTATTTACAACATGACAGGCATTATAAATATAAAGAAAGTCACTGAAGTCCTACAGAGCTTAGTAGAAAAATCATGAGAAATAAGACCAAATGTTGTGAAGTGAATCATCAAAATCTAGACTCAGCTCCAACATATTATACTTTCCACTGCCTCTTGACTATTGTGCACATTTAAGTATAACTGATTGAATAAGAAAGGCAAGTACAGCTGTAAGATAAACCAAGTTCATCTTTAATAACATAATTATACTGACACTTAGAATTACTAATCTTCTACAAATGAAATACATTAATTAGTACTCTTATTGTCAATCTTGGCTTTACTTCCAAGTTAGAATAAAATATCAATAATCAATCAATAATCAATAGGTAGATATAGGATTCTGCCTGAAGAATACATTTTTTATGTAATTTAGTGAGGTGCATATGATGACATCAAATGAAACATAATGAAAATATTCTATTTTTATGTATATTTAGTTAATGGATAAGAAATCAAATAATTATTCTAATTAATATTTAGATTGGCACTGATACGTTCATTCATTCTTGTTTACTCCATGTAACTTTATTTGATCATCTACCCCTAATGATTATTTCACCTATTTTTAATTCTCCTTCATCTGGGTTAAGAGAAAGACGGTAATGGATCTGTTTTTGGGTACAGACTATATAGCCATCACATACTATTGTCGCAATGGACATGCTTGTGACTTTCATCTCTTTCAGAAAACTAATGAAAACTCGTTTCTTCAATTTTTCCTCTTCTCTTGAACATAATATTGTAGACTTCAGGTGCAATCTTTTTTTTTTTTTTAAAGAGGCACGTATTTTATGTATTTATTTGTTTGTTTGTTTGTTTGTTTATACATGCACTGGGTACAGTCAGAAGCATGGGAGGGTGAGAGAATTCACCAGAGCCAGAGCGGGGAGCAGAGCAGGCAGAAAGACCGAAGTACACTGCTGAGGGGAGCAGCGGGCGGCAGGAGAGGTCTGCGCGCCATGTGGGACCTCCTCCGGTGGGCAGGGAGCAGCCAGGGATCGAACCAGCGCCGCAGAGGCCAGCGCTCAACCGCTGCGCCACCGGGGAGGCCCTTCAGATGCCATCTTGATTCTCTGTCACAATATAGGCTGAGCAAAGTTTGATAAAATGATTGATCTGAAAATGGGGCCCCGTCTGTTAGCTTCATACATGGGATGTTAATCTTCAAAGCAGAAAATTCATAGGGATGGATTTATAACTGCCCTGAGACACAATCGTGTTCAAAAATTGAATGAAGTAATTTCTCTAAAAGATGCATTTGGGAACACAGGGATATTTATAAGAAAGTTTGGTATATGTATAATATTCAGCAATGATAGTAAAATTCTCAGAACTCTCATGTCAAACTTCCTAGCTTGAAATTGTAACTTAGGGGCCTTGCTGGTGGCGCAAGGAGTTGAGCACCATACTGTGAAGCTATCCACAGCCTCTGCACCACGAGTTCAAGCCCTGACTGGCCAGGGAGCTATGCACATGGTGCAGCGGACCTCACATGTCTCACCCGCTGCTCCCCTCAGCAGCGTATTTCAGTCAATCTGCCTGTTCTGTATCCCACTCTGTATCTGGTGAATGCTTAAAAAATGTTAATCTAGAATTATATCCTATGTTCTCAAAACATTGATTAGAATTTATTAAAAAGGGCTTCCCCTGTGGTGTAGCAGGTTGAGTGCTGCTCTGTGAAGCTGTCTGCAGCCTTTGCAGCATGGGTTTGATTTCCAGCAGGCCAGGCAGAAACCCACATGGCACAGCAGACCTCTCCAGCCTTGCCCACTGCTCCCTTCTGCAGTGTCTTCAGTCTGTCTGCCTGCTCCGTTCCCCGCTCACTTTGGTGAATTCTCTCATCCTCCCGCACCTCTGACCTGTATCCCAATTCTTGTATAAATAAATAATTTTTAAAAAGAATTTATTAAAAATACTATTTATATTCATAAAACTAGTTAAAATTGCATATAATCGTATTCTTTATTAATCATAATTATTTGGAAAGAACTGAAAGATTCCATATTTACATACATCCTTGTGTGGTCTGGATTACTAGGATTTCTACTTTCTTTTAAATCATTCCTGTGTCATATCTGTTATCTATTTGTGTTTCTTAAAACTGATTGCTCCTTTAATTGTATGCCAATGTGCAGGAAGAGGTCTACCTGATTTAAATATCTACCTATGTGTATTTTTTTCTGAATGTTAACATCAATGTTTTTTGATATATCAGCACACATGATAAATGTGGGAAAAATCACCTCACTTTGACATTTATTACTTACATTTATTTGCTACGGCTACAGTAATAAGTCTTAAAAATCTGCAAAATTCTTTACATAGAAAACAATGACTTAGAGAAAACAGATAAATGTGAACTGGGTCCTGTTATGGCAATTTACTTGGCAAGAGCTAATAATGAGTTTCTTGGCTATGTGAGTGGAATGTGCTTTCAGCATTCTTTCTTATTTCTATTTTGTGTCTGACTTTTCCACATCTTTGTAACAGGAATTTCACTATTCAAAAATGGTAATGCATTTTCAAAAAAGTAAAACACCTTTTAATAGCACAGAACCTGCTAGATTTCATATCCAGCATGTGCTTTCAGAGGATTTCCTTGAATGAATGTTTATTTGTACCATAAAGTAAGCAGCACTGTCCTCCATTGAATTTTTATGGGTCATCTAGGGTTTCTTTTTGCTTTGCTGGGGAAACTTGAATTATCTTTATGCCATTCACCTTAGCGCTTACTACACAGTTTTATTCAATGAGAAGGAAACTGACTATTCTAAGGATCAAGCCTCACTGTAATTGTTTTGATATTCATATTTGAAACCACTTTGTTTTTTATTATCAATATCATGTCACAGGTATGTAATGTTCCCTGATTAAACAATCCCATGAAATTTTCTTACTTATATCTCCCTCTGCGTTACTTAGAACAATGATCTTTTCCATTGCATGCTCCTAAGGCCACCCCATTTCATCACAAGATCATTAATGTGGTTATGAATTTCTCCTAAGGCCCTTAAATGCTTCCCAGGGAACCACAGTTATCATGTTTTCTACCTGTCCTAGATCCTAATCCAGTTCATCCTAAAAATACTCAAGTTAGTGAACGCATCTAGTGATTTTTCACATGATGCCATTATGGACAAATAGACAGCCATGTTTACTTATTGCTTGATTTGATTATATACAAAAGGCTACATATACAGAAAGAAACAACAATGCATTTTAACTGATCACAGGAAGTTCTCTTAATTATGAAAGTATTTTATCTGAAGAAGTAGGTCTACTAAGTAAAATGTCACTTTTCTTGTAAGTTTGAAATATTAATATTTGACAATGATTTCGGAAATGAACAGTTTTCATAAGAATATTCCAAATTCTTAATACTTTTAAAGTTGACAAAGTTGGCATAAATTTTACACTATTGATAATCTAATTAGGAGTAATTAGGACCAATTAGAGTGAAAATGGAATATCAGTGAAAATTTTATTATTATTCATTACATTCTTTGCCTTGCCTTCACCAATTGCTTACTATACTTTCTTGCTTGCTGTTTTCTGCATAGGCCCCTCCTAACTATCCAGTTTATCTTTCTTTCTGTTGTGTATCTACTCTTCCCTTGGGGTAATATTCATATTTATACCTAGTATTGAGAATAAGTTTAGAAAATAAATTATGTGTGATATGAGTTTTAAACTTTCTGGGCTCAAGATAATAAGCAAGCCTTCTACTCTACATGGACCTGTATTTTAAACTGAGATTGATTTAAAATCCTTCCTTTAGGGAAGTTTTTTATTGGGAGCACATTGAGTTCATTTGGAGAGTTCAAAGTATTATTTACCCAACCAAGTGTCTGTCGGGGAGTAAGAAGGTGTGAGTCATTTCTCATGTGTTAACATTTTCCTCTGCATAGAGCCTGGATGTATGAAATGCAAGTGACAAAAAGAAGAGTATAATCTTAAAAAAATAGACATAAAATTATTTTTTCATTTTTCTTCAAATTTCAAAATAAAATTTCCATAGATAAAGTTCAAACTTACAAAACCTGTCATTTCAAGCTAGGCTTTATGAAATGTTCCAAACTTACTTGTGCATAGTTTGTGTATACATTTTTAAATAATTCAAAGGAAATTATTTGAAAGGAATAAATACTTCATAGGCAGCTATTTCCCCCAATCTACCCTCAGGTTTGTATTCAGCATTTCACACTACAGAGAGAATATTAAGGGGGAGGCAAATAGAGAATAGCCATTGAGTTTCACACAGTCTGGATTCACAGCCCAGTTCCACCACCAAGTACTTGTCTTCCTCTAGAAGCTCATTCAAATTTTTTGTTCTCTTATCTGTAAAATGAGGATAACACCACTCTCTGATTAAGTACTTAAAAGAAAGTTTTCCTAGGTGTGCCTCTTTTAGAGTGAGGTTGGTCTTCCACTTTGCGCAACTCCATGGGTGCAACATTCATACTGAATTATTTGTGACATGTGCCTGCTGTAATACAGTGTAGCATGTAACTGGTGACATTGTCAACAGTGTCACTATTCATACTGAGATGATCTTACTTCTTGATCTGCTTAGTCTCAGTTTACCTCTGTCTTCCTGGTAACATTATGAATAACATCTTTCATTCTCAGAATCTATTTATTGAAGCTTATTGAGAAAAGATTTGCTACCTCATGTGTTTTAAACTTTAATGAGAGCATTTTGCTTTTATTTAAGTTTTAATATCTATGAATTCAGGCTTGACTAAATGAGCATGACCAATTAAACACTCATTTTCCCTCCCAAATTTTTTCATGTGTAACCCACCCTGTAACTAATCAATGAACTTCCCATATCCACATTCCTTTGCCTTTAACTCATTCCTTAGTCAACAAAAATTAATTCTTTTACTCTCAATACACCCCCCAAAACTAATATAAATCCCTTCTCCTAGCTAGACAAGAGGGTAAATTTGAATTTTTCTTTTTCCTCCTTGCTTATCAACCTGCTATAAGCATCTTTCTTCTCTCACACCTGAAGTCACAGTATTGACTTCTACGCACACTGAAGAGTAAGCCCATTGCTCAGTAACAGTTTAAAAATGACAGGACACAGGAGTTGTTTCTACTAGTCTGAGACTTTTTTTTTTAATTTCAAACTCATTTCTCCAAAGTAAGACATTTTCCTCTCTGAATTCATGTATTCATCAGCACACATTAGTCTGTGTTCATGGTTTTATTAATTTTCAATTAAATTCATTCATGTATTAAAAAATGTCACCTAAGTAACCTATTTTTAAGGTAATGGCATTCTTCAACAAATTTGAAAAGTGGGAGTTATTCTCAAATTTTGCTCCATCATCTTCAACTCACAGTGACATAAGTACCCTATAGGGTTTGGTTTAGATTATACCTTTCTAACAAAGAAAAATGAATAATAATAAATAGATGTCACTATATCCACTAGTTTTTATAATTTAAGGATATCACAAATGAAGGAACTAAAATCTCATGAAGGCACTAATCAAAATAAATATTAATATGGTGAGCCATATGAGGTTAGAATTTCTATCCATGGTATTCACAAGCTCATCTCAAGAACCCACAGTACACACTACTTTTTGATGGAATGAAAGGATACGTAAGGAACAACTCTCAGACCCTGCATGGTGTAAACCTGAAATAAAAGTCAAAATAACAAAAGAAATATAAGAATAGGAGCTGGATATGAACCCAGGTAGCCATAGAAGTAATCAAATATTCTTAAGGTAACCTGAACAAAACAAGCCATGAAAGAGGGGAGGCTCTGCTGCCTCTGGATGTGATTATCACATGACTTTTAGTGATTTAATGTAGAGATAAATCTTTTTTTTCCATGTCACATGCACATTCAGCTTCAGTCATGCCTAAGTCAAGGTCAGTATCAATTTACCTATAACTCCAAAACACCATTTTGGGGACCTAACCTGAATGGAAGGAGGAGTAAGCATACTATGGAAATATGTACTCCAAAGGACTGACTATAACAACCCATATTGTTTGCATTTATCACCCAAAAATGAAAAGTCACTCTTTTAGCCTTATAAAATGTTATAACTAGGGCATCAAACATGTGGACCTCCCTGGTGGCACAAGGGGTTAAGAACAGCACTGTGAAGCTATCCGCAGCCTCTGCACCATGAGTTCGATTCCCGGTCAGCCAGGGAGCTATCCACATGGCGCAGCAGACCTCTCCTATTTCTCCCACTGCTCCCCTCAGCAGTGTATTTCAGTCAGTCTGCCTGTTCTGTCCCACTCTGTCTCTGGTGAATCCTCTCACCCCCTGTACCTCTGGCCGTTACCCCAGTTCTTATATGCATAAATAAATAATTTTTAAAAATGCAGTGATGAACTTTAGATTTATTTAAGGATTCATATGTTAGATGACATTTCTGGAGGTGAATAGGTTAAGTGAACACAGAATTCACAACTTTCCACCTTCACCTTTAGGAGATAGAAAGTTTTTTCTATTACAGAAATATTACAAAGGCCTGCAAGTCATAGTCTTCTCCAGTGGGCAAAAAAGTTGTTCTGTAGTTACTCTCGGGTCACTAGGAATATCCATAGAGAGCAATCTCTTCCTCTTTATATTCTATACTCTCCTTTCCTGTAAGCCAGTTATTCTACTTCATAATATTTGCAAGTTGAGAAGGAAGCACTATGCCAAGTCCCAGAACTCAGTAACCATAGGGGATTGTGATTCCTGTCTTTGCAATCTATTCTTAGTCCACTACAATGGGTATGGCCAGGTCAACTACAAGCCCAATGACAGAATAGTAAATAGAACTTGGATGCTTATAACTTTGGCGCATTTAGGAATTTCTTACAGTATAATGCAAGTGGTAGCTCATGTTATCTTTTACTGGTGGCTCATGTTATCTGCTCCTTATTGTACCCACTGTTCCTACAACAATCCCATATAATATATATCCAAAAAGGCTGGCTCTTAGATAGACCCTTGTGTATTCATATGGCCATCTCCCAGGTAGGCCAATGATCCTAGTCTTACTTCACTCCTCTTATCCTGCAGTCTTATTCTGTGAGCACATTACTGACTATTAAACTCAGGTCTGTCTCTACAAGACCTGAAAGTGACCAATACAAGAACCAGTTCTATTCACTTGAAACTTATCTTTATGTTGCTGATCATTTATTACTCTGAAGTGAAAACGTTTCTACTACTTTCAAACACAAGCCAACTATGTCTTCCATCCTTCCCTCTGTTCTCTTGCTCTTAGATAAGCAAACACATTTGCAATCACTTTCACTGATCACTTGTAATAATGATGCCGAATATCTTATTAACTTAGAACAGAAACTATTATTGCATTCCCTGTGCTCCACACAGTGCCTAACACAGAGATGGTGCTCACGAATAGTTGTTGGGAGACCAAATTAAAGGCATATTATATACACCTAAGCCTAGTTATTTTTGATAATTCACAGATAGGTGGAAAACTCACAGATTGCAAAGAACTGTGTGTGCCAGATGCTTAAGGCGATACATTAAAATGTGAGACAGGATGGAAGCCCTTTAGAAAAATATGAGTGGGAAACCAGATGTAGAAAGACAATTAAGTGGTGAAAATACAAGCTTTTCTATGTGAATACTTCAGAATGAGAGACACAGAAAAATCAAGGTGAACTGAAGACCTTGAGTTAGAGAGGACAAAGGCACCTGACTGGGAAGGAGATAATTTGAACTCTACTTCATTTTCCATGTGAATTTACTTACAAAATATAAGACCATTGCCTTAAAAAAAACAGTTACACTAAGGTCATGCTTTCTCTAGTTCACTTGCCCCAGACACACTTTTTTTATTCAGTTACACAGATGAACCAAGTTTTTTTCATACCTGAGTATCTTCAGCATGCAATTTCCTTGCCTGGATTGTACTTTGCTCTCCTCCTTTCTCCTGATGATCCACAATAATTTTCTTTCAGTTTTCAGCTATAATTATATTTCTTTATGAAAAGCTTCTCTTTTTACCTCCTCTTTCCTCATCCCAGGCAATCACTGCCCCCACTCAGAGCAGGCCAGCTCCGCCTACAGAAAACTTCTATAACACTTTCTAAATCTTTGTGACACATTTAACATGACTGTATTTAAATAAAACAATTAACTTTCATTTGATGTTTATGGTCTTAAGTGTTTTATCACTAGACTGTTAGTTCCATGGTTGAAGAGATTTTATCTTCCAATTCAGAAGATAGCAAAATAATTTTAACAGAACATTCATTAAAATTCTTATTAAATTACTAAATAAGCATGAGCTTTATCTAGATCCAAAGATGACAGGGTCCTGGAAAAGTTTGATTGCTTTGAGCTCCATAATGTCTGGGGTAAAATATGATGGTCTACTATGAAAACCCAGGGGTCAGCACTAATTTCAAAGGGAAAATTCAAAGGGAAAATTCAAGAAGTCAAGTAACTTACCTCACTAACTGCTCATGAAAATTTATTGCTGCTATTATTATTTTAGGAGATGCTCAAACAAGTCAATAATATACATTCTAAGTGCTGATTTCTCTAAATTCTGTGTTGGCCCCCAAGACTCATCTCGGTCATCCTTGGCCACCAAACAAATGCAATTCCCTTTGGCCAAATGCTATGTGCTCTAATGTCTGTTATACTCCAGTTCTTTCTTTGATTTTAGCACCTCTATCTTTCTAATATCTCAGCTCACCCTCAGCATCTCTCTAGGCATACTTCAATGATTTCAATAATCCTATCTACATTTTCTCCTCTTACTCATAATACAATCTGGCCCACTTGCTTCCACTGCAACTGCATATTTTTAGGGGGCACCACTTTCCAAATATCTTTCTTAAATAAAAGCAGTTTCAACATGGATAGAGATGGAAGGGATTACACTAAATGAATAAGTCAGAAGGAAAAAGATAAATATTGGATGGTTTCACATATATGTGGAATAGAGAGAAATCAAACAAAGGTCAAGAAAAAGACAAAACTTGTAAGCTGACCATGAATCTGCAATTTATAGCAGGTGGTAGGGAGAGGAACAGGGTCAAAACAGGGGAGGAATGATCACAAGGGGCTGTGGTGGCAGATCAAGGATTCTATGGTGTTTGGAGAACTATGAGGACCACACCTGAGGGGGAAATAAAATACTGTCCAAAATGTATCATTGATGTCAGAAATTAATTTCCTCTCTTATATTCTAGACATTTAGACATCTAGAGATATTACTGGCAACTTTCATGCTTCTTATCACTGATTGCAAGACATTACTTTCCCACTTGCTTAAAATAAATGAATTATAACACATAAAACAGAACACTGAATTTCTTAGTGTTTCACTTTACTACTATAGGTTCAACCCCTCTGGTGTAGTCATTAACAAAATTTCTGTTATTCATGTCCAGTCACCAAGACATTGACAATTCAGTCCTAGTCTCTTACATTCCAATGATTGTCATCACCAAGTTGAATTGTTATCCATAGAGCTGAACAATAGAATAATTAAGCTTTAATGATTCCTATTATATTTAGAGCAACAAACTTGATCTCTTTCCTCTTCAACTCTTTCCATACTCTTTTTCACTTTTCATTATCTGCTTTCCATTGCTATCTATACATGGTAATATTTCAACTAAAATATCATTGCAATATAGTATTGTTATATCAATGTTTATTTGGAGTTCTTCAGAGGAGGGTATCTCTGAGGGACAAGATAGATGTTCACACCTTTATCTTTTCTCTTTTGAGATAAGATCCTCTCATTTCTTCACAGTGTTCCATGTGAACTAATGCTTGTTTGGGCCTGACAGTCTATCATCACATAGAATAAACTCTAGTCACATGTGTCTATTAAGCACTTGAGAGGTATTTAGTGTGACTGAGAGTTGAATTTTTGTTAATTTAAGTTGAATTTTCTTGAATTTGAATTTATAGTCACACATGATTAGTGACTAGCATATAAACAGCATAGCTAGAAACGTTTTTTTTAGGTTTCAGTGCATTTCCACTTTCCACTATATACTCACTACTCTTTAAGCTACATGCCAGTGTGACTGACCTTTTAATTACCTCATTTCCACAAGATAAGCTTTGTGTATCATTAACTTTTTTAATTTCCAGAGATTAAAATTGGGTATGGGATGTATTAAATGCTCTGAAATGTTTATCAAATGAATGAATAATGAATACAGAAGCTGGAAATTAATATAATTTGGAGAATTAATATAATTAGGAAAATATCTCTCCAATTCTTATTATTTCAAAATATTATTAAGGATATTGAGTGATCATGTTAAGACTATAAGAATCTTATTATTTTCCAAAAAGGACATAATTCTGTTATATGGATATTTGCATTAAATATTAAGATGTCCTGAATCTGATAAAAAAAAATTAAAATAATGCATGCAATATTTTTGGATAAAAAGAAATGAAACTAAATGATAGGAAACATAAAAATGCTTACTCATTTATATTGACAGATTCATGTATTTATTCTGCCAAGCAACCTTGGACCACAGTTGCATAGAAGTAGATATACCATAATCTGTGGAAATAATTAGAAAAATGACAAAATTCATGTTCACATGGTACATATATTGGTGCTACTTACCCAATAAATGTCAGAAGCAACATTAATAGAATATCAAAACAAATTACTGTATCACCATATTTAAGTGACCAATCGTTATAATACGCATAATAGCAACAAAAAATAATATAAGTAAAAAATGAAAAAAATTGAACCATTATTGTTATAGCTTTTAAAAATACATTTTTTTTAAATGAAAACCTAAAGATAATATGTTGGGGGAAAAAAGCCAGTACTTCTATGTTGACTATATTTTGGAGAGGGGACTTACTATTTTTGTGTTTGATATGTTGATAAAATATTTTATATATCAACCCAAGAGAAGATAAGATGTGGCAAAAGACAAGCAGAAAAAGCAGAAAAATCAAATTTAAATCAGACATCTGAACATGGCAGATACTACCTTATTTAATAGAAAAAATTAAATATAGGGCCTCCCCCGGGGCGCAGCGGTTGAGCGCTGGCTTACAAACCAGCCCGCAGCCTTTGCAGCGCCGGTTCGATCCCCGGCTGCTCCCCGGCCACTGGAGGAGGGTCCCACATGGCGCGCAGACCTCTCCTGCCGCCCGCTGCTCCCCTCAGCAGTGTACTTCGGTCCTTCTGCCTGCTCTGCTCCCCTCTCTGGCTCTGGTGAATTCTCTCACTCTCCCGCGCTTTTGACTGTACCCAGTGCTTGTATGAAAAATAACAATAAATCTTTTAAAATAAAAAAAAAAAAATATATTAGCTATCAGTCTTTCAGCTGATTTTTGGTGACATGTTTCTCCTTTGACTATTTACAGGATTATTCACAAACTCAAACTTTAAGTTTTAAGTTTGTTTTTTTTTTTAAAGATTTATTTATTTATTTATTTATTTATTTATACAAGCACTGGGCAGAGTCAGAAGCACGGGAGGGTGAGAGAATTCACCAGAGCCAGAGCAGGGAGCAGAACAGGCAGAAGGACCAAAGGACAATCCTGAGGGGAGCAGCGGGGGGGCAGGAGAGGTCTGTGTGCCATGTGGGACCCTCGCAGGCGGCCGGGGATACAACCGGCACTGCAGAGGCTGCAGAGGCTGCTTTGCGGACCAGCGCTCAACTGCTCGCCACCAGGGGAGGCCCTGAGTTTAAAGTTTTGGGGCCATTGTGCAAGACAGTATTATTTTAAAGGGGTCTGTATTGAAATTTAAAATGATAAAATCAGGGCCTCCCTGATAAGGTCTGAGTGAGACAGTGAGATAGATTCTGTATGTTTCTAAACTAATATCTACACCATAGTGAGCATCTAATAAATGTTAATTAATGGACTCTCTCTTCTATTGCTAATTGTAGTTTTGTTTGGCTATAATATGGTCTTAATATGATTAAAAACAGTTTCATGAAGTATATTAGAGATGGAGAATCAGGAATTAAATTTTTACAAACAGAAAAACCTGTGACTCTGAATCACATATGGTATTGTAAAGCAGTGTTACTGCAATAAAAATAAGACACAAAAAAATTCTTTAACATACCAATTTAAGTTCACATGCAAGAATGATGATGAGGAAAAAGGCAAACAAGCATAGATGAAGCTCTAATAAAAATGTTTCCAATTATTTTATTAGCTTCATCAGCTTCCTAATATAGACAGAGTATGCTTCAGGGATGTAATTCCATTTATGGTTTATAATCTTGATTTAATATAATTGATAAAATATCTCAACCATAAAAACTAGAGGATTTAATTAAAAGCAAGCTTGTATAAAAGCAAGTTCATGTTCAATAGGCCAGAAATTAGACATAACATTGAAGAAATTAGGGGTAACAAATTGCACTACAAGGGAGAAAAAAAGCTTTCAGGTGATATTGGAAAGATAAATACACTATTGATTCAATAAGATACGACTATATTACAAAACTCTCGTTATATGAGAAAATTCCAAGAGGAGATAATTTCTAATAGAAAAAAGATGAACATTGTTTTTTGAAAAGACTCAAATTTGAATTTCTGACTTGATGAAAAGAAAGATGATGTAATATTCTTCCTGAGTGATGTCTTCACTGCTGCCAATGAGACCAGCAAAAATAGAGTGTATTCAGTTACTATTATAAGAGACATTTTCTAGAAGTCCAAGCTCAGAAATCAAAGGTCAATTATTATAACGAGATATCAGTTTGCATATACCAAATATTTTTGCACTTATGAAACATTAAAAACATTAAAACATAAAACATTAAAAACATTGTCTTTTTTACCCTCACCCCAACTTCTCCCTGTCCCCTAAACAAATTATAAACACTAGCAAAGACACAGTAAATCTTGTCTATGTCTATACTCACTAAGGTAGTTATCATGATGATGTAATTTTTAATTTCTTTTATTTTTCTATTATTCAACTACAAACCATGAAATGATCTCATGAGTCATGAATTTGACAAAGATGTTATTTCTGCCTTCAAGGCTATCAAAGTTAACATGTGAGTGATTAAATTCCCATAAAATGTGTTATATGTTATAGCAAATATAGAAGAGAGTTATCTAACTTTTCAGGAATACGGACTTCAAAGTACCCAAGACCATTGGATTGACTGATAAATTTTGTTGCATAAAAGAACCACTATTACCCCGAGCTTGATGGTTCATCCCATTCCAAGAATCTCACTGTTACAAGCAGTAACAAAATTTATGTCCCCAAAATTTTGGCATTAATGAGAATCATTATAAAACATGGCAATTCATTATCCCCTATAAAAATTAATATAACTAAAATATCTTGATTAGTTTGAAATAAATTGTGTGGAAACCAAAGCTTTTAAACAATTTATTCATAATTCACTGATACAATAATTGACATCAAAAATTAGTACTCAATAATTTAAATTTTTAAAGCTTTTGAAAAGCAGTTATTTTTAACATCTCACAGGTTTGTTCAAAAACATTATTAAGTATCTATGAAGCATCAAAATGCAATACTAGTATGTTTAACATAATTATCATCATTAATTTATCCAAGTATTCATTTCACAAGTACCTTTTTGAAAGACATAACTTTTGATACTTAATCATTTAAATATCATTAATACATATTCTCTCATTACAAATTGGCATGTTAGTTTATCAGCTAGTTTGATAGAAATTTATCAAAGAAATAACAAACAGTAGAGAAAACACTGATCAAAGAGGTAAAAAGCCCAAATTCTATTCTGGGATCCACTAGATAACATTGGACAATCAATTTCTCTCTACTTAAAATTTTAGAAGGATCTAAATTTAAATTGTCAAATACCCCATAGGTGTCAGACCAGTCAATTTCTCACATTACATACCTGTGCCTTCCACAATACAGTTTTCCCAACACTGAAGTCAGAGTCAGCCTTAAAATCATTTTAAATTAAAACTTAATGCAGACGCTAATGAAGTACATTTGTCAGTAGAGACAAGAAATTAATTTGCTATCAAATAGTAGAATATTTTCAAGATTGCTATTAATTCCAAAATTCAATGTTCTCTAGTGTTTACATTTTAATTCTGAAAAAAATCTTAAACATTGTCTTTGTTGCATTTTTTGGACTAGACTTTGAACTTTACAACTGATACAAACAGAAGGGACTTCATAAACTCAATCACCCTGTACTTTCTAAAAGTACTTTAGGAAATTATACTCCACAGTTATGTTAATTATGTTTCCTTTCAACAGACTAACCACAAAAAGTCAAGAGCCTCTCAAAAGTCCTCAATTTAAAAGACAGGCTTTAATGCAGAGTTGAAGACTTACTAAATATTAATAATCAGATTAATTTCTATAGCAAGGCAGAGAAAATCCAGTACTTTCTATCTGGTAGATAACCTTGAAGATAAAACTATATTTTTGTGTCCGAGTTCCCCTAAGTTGAAAATAAACCTGAAAACAAAAGCATTTAATAAAATGCATTATGTGCAATAAACTAAAATAATAAATAGTTCTAAGTGTTTACTGAGTTTCTGTTTTGTCTTTACATTTTGAACTCAATGTGGTATGTTCCAAAGACAGTATGCCATCATGAGGTGCTAGAGTTTTGGGCAAATGACTGGTGAGAACATTTAAGTCATGTCCACAAATAATTTAGAAAAGAAAAAAGAATTTTATAATGAACGAATGAATAATCACTAATAACAAAGAGTAATATCCTATGGCTTGGGCAATACACTTGTTTTTAAATACCTTTAACAAATAAAAGTAAAGAAACTTTTTCAAAAATTACCTCTCTATAAAAAAGGAAGAACCCCATTTGGCTACCTAAGACAAGTAATAATTGACTCTAGATTATTTTCAAAATGTTTTAAACCTTCTTTGCCCTCCTTTACATTGTATTTTTAAATATAGTGAAAATTATTCTTGAACCAATTAAATTCTATTTTATAGAAAATAAGGAATTTTGAAAATTAGAAGAAACTGCATTAAAATATTAACTGTGATTATTTTTCAGTAGTGGTATCATGGTCATTTCATTTTAGTCTCTGTGTTACATGTATAATCAGAGAAAAATAAAATATTTTAATTAAATATTAGGGGATAGCCAGGTCACAATGTAAAAAAAAAAACATTAGCACAATAATGGAAGTGAATTAAAATGAATCATTACTGTTTAAGTTATCATCTAGAAATATAAATTATTACAAAAATTTATTTGAGACTTTTCTACCTCTAAAACTATATGAATCTATTCCTGTCATAAATCTCATTGCTTTCTTTCTCTGGAGAACTCTCACTAAAATAATCTATAACTCGAAAGAAAAGGGAAGCAGGAGGCTTGAGGGTGGTAGCCTTTGTACACAACTAAGATTCTTTTTCAATTTTTCCATGTAGAATCCCCTAAGTGGAGGAGATGAGTACCAGCTGTAGCCCACAAATAACTGAAGTAATTACTATTTCCCTTTTGTATGTTTTCTCCTCAGAAGCAGAAGCCAATAGGAACTATCTGGGAGCCGCTTGCTGTTCTACATGGAGATCATCTGTGAGGTGTAAGGGGTGAAATGAAATGTCCGAGAAAATATATTGTTCAGGTCCACTGTGAAGGGCTTTGTTTACTGAAAATTCTAGCATATTCCACATAAATTCAGGATTGTACTTGTATCAGTACAACACTTCCTGTGACAATTATTTAATGGCTGAATGTGGTGGAAATACAAGTTCTTGACCATTCCTGCAATTTTTTTTTTTTTTTTTTGACATGCAACTCTAACTCACAGTCTCTCCATTTGCTTAATAAAACTTTCTTGGAACAGCACTGCAGTCTGACACTCTAAACAATCTTGCATCTTTAGCCCTCTCCTTCAAATTTATCAGATTGTATAGCGATCTGAAAGAACTTCCTGACTATTCATATATTTTCTCTTTATCCCTTAAAATTGTTTTCCAAATATAAATTACACATGTAATTCTGCCTTCATTTCTCAAGAATCTGAACTAATAACATAGCACAATGGCTGATAAGGTCATCTTGGGGAAGAAATTATGTCTTAAATCTCTTAAAACTGAACTCCATATCATATACAAAGCAGATGCATAATAATTTCACATAATTTTTTTAAAAGCATAGTTACATAAGTAGCAAAAAATCTGCAATTTTATGCAATTATTTCTGTTTTCTGCTAGTATCTGTAGTTGTGATGTGACACAACAGAGCAACACATTCAAAGGTAAAAGATGAAGCAATGAATAAAACATCCACTGAGTTCTGTAATTTAAATTCTTTCAAAAAACTAAGAACATTTAGAAAGTGTAGCTTTAAATGTGCTGAACAGTTTAGAAAGTAATCAGTACCATTTAAGTAGAATATAAAAGTCAGTAATTGTTTTTCTTTTACTGAGGATTTTTTTTTTATTAGTTTACTTAGAGACAGAATACATTACATGCACAGTCTCTTAAATGGAACCCAATAGGATGTCAGTATTACAACTGAACAGGTGAAAAGACATTTTCAAAAGGGAAGAAATTCAATTATTAGTGAAATGACATACTCAGCAGCAATTTATAACAGAGCTTTTAAAGCTGCAAAAATTGTCCTCGAACGGATACAAGTTACTCTCAAGCAGAATGTGAAAAATCGCCCTTGGCAATTAACAACTATTTATTAACTTTGGTAACCCTAGAAAGTACAAATATAATGACATAGGGATCAATTAACAGTGCAGCAAATTTAACTGTGCTATTCTGGGGTGGAACTGTAGATTCATGCTATTTTATCAAGCTATTATTTATTCAGGTGTCCAAGAAATTTTTGTAGTTTTCTTTCTCTTTTTTTTTTCTGTGATACAGCAAATAATTAGACATGGATATGTATCTTTTTACTAACAACATGGAACATGGATTTATTTATATTTTTTTACTGTCATTCAAGAGATTTATTTACTGATCAGTGGATTTTTGTAATAAAAACACAGAAGATGTAACCTCTTTATGAATTTTAGGTGCACAATACAGTACAACTAATTATACACACAATGTTGTATAACAGGTCTCCAGATTGTACCTAACTAGCAAACTGAAACTTTATACCAATTGAGCAACTTCACACTTCCCTGCTTCTTACACCTTGCTTTTCACACCACACTTTAGATACCTCATATAGACAGGATAGGCAGTAATTTTTCTTCTGTGATTGACCTCTCTCACTTAGCATAATGTCCTCCAGGTTATATTTATAGTTATATATATATATATAGCATCCCATGTATGTACTTATCACATTTTCTTTATCACCTTCTACATGGATGAATATTCAGGCTGTTTCCATATATTAGCTGTTGTAAATAATGCTGCAATAAACATGGGAAAACAAGTATCTCCTGAATTTTAATTATTTTGGATATATGGTCAAAAGTGGGAATGCTGGATGATCATACAATAGTTCCAATTTTATTTATTATGGAACTTCCTTACTGTTCTCTGTGCTGGCTATGCAATTTTATCTTTCCATCAATATTTACCAGTCTCAATGTCTCCACCTCATTGCCAAAACTTGTTACATTACTTTTTTTTCTTTTATAATTACAACTGCAACAGATGTGAGGTAAAACCTGACTGTGGTTTTAAAACAGTATGTTTCTTAAAGATGTTTTTATTAATTTATGCATACAAGAATTGGGGTGTGGGCCAGAAGTGTGGGGATGAGAGGATTCACCAGAGACAGAGTGGGGAACAGAACAGGCAGACTGACTGAAATACACCACTGAGGGGAACAGCGGGTGAGACAGGAGAGGCCTGCTGCGCCATGTGATATAGCTTCCTGGCAGGGGATAGAACTCATGCTTCAGGGGCTGGTGATAGCTTGATAGTGCTGAGACTTAACCCCTTGAGCCACTAGGAAGGCCCCCATCATGTTTCTTATTTTCAAAATACATTACAAAACTAGAGTAATTCAAATAGTAAAGTACTGTAGATCTGAGACATTTAGGAGGAGAGAGAGAAGAGGAATAGCAGGAAATGTGAGGGGGGAGGAGAGTGTGGTGGAAGATAGCGGAGGACTATAGGCATTTTGGTGGTGGGAAAACCATGGTGACCACACCTGAGGGGAGAAATCCTACTTTGTGAAAAAGTAAACTATGACATTTAAAAACAAATATGAAAATAAATAAGTAAATAAATAAAAATAGTGATGGGGATTAATTCATTCAATAAGTATTTATTGTGCAGTTTGTTGATGTGCTAGGTATATATTAAATAAAACCATCCCTGCCCTGAAAAAAAAAAGTGAAACAGTATAGTACTGACAAAAAAACTGAAATACAGATCAATGGTACAGAAAGAGAGCCCAGAAATAAACCATCTTATACGGTCAATTGATCTTCAGCAAGGTTACTAATTATACACAGTGGAGAAAGGATAGTTTCTTGAGCAAACAGTTTTGGGAAAATGGATGGCAATATGTGAAAGAATGAATTTAAATTCTTATCTTACATCATATAAAATAGATTGAATATTTTAATGTGAATCCTGAGCCAGTAAAGCTTCTACAAGAAAAAACGGAGGAAAGACTTCATTGAATTGATCTTGTGACAGATTTCTCGAATATGACATAAAAAGCACACCTAACAGGAGAAAAATAAGCAAGTGGAACTACATCAAACAAAAAGGTATCTTTATAGCAAAGGAAATAATCAATAGAGGCAAAAGGCAAACTATGGGAATGGAGAAAATTGCAAATTCTGTATCTGATAAGGAGTTAATTCCCTAAACATACAAGAGACTCCTATAACTCAGCAACGGTGAAAAAACTCACTTAAATTCTAAATAGCTTAAGCCTTGCTGATAACAAGTCATGCCATATATTATTTTTCAAAAAACAACCCTGAAAAACTTTGCTATTAGTGTGCCAGATTTCAGTAGATTGAAAATAAAAGTACCAATTTTCTTGTTTTCACTCTATTAGAATGTTTACAATCATATGAATTTTAGAATCCCCCTATAAATTTCTACAAAGAATCCCACTAGGATTGATTGGGATTAAACTCAATCTATAGATCAATAGGTGAAGATTGCCTTGTTAAAACTATTGCTGTCTTTTTTAGATTGTTCATTTCTATCAACAACATTCTGTGGTTTTCAGTACAGAGTTTTTACATGCCTTTTGCTATTTTTTTCCTTAAGGCAGTTCATGTTTTTCAATACCTACAGATATCTTTAATTGTATCTTGCAATTATTTTCTGCACCTATAAAAATGTAAATTTTTTAGTGTTTACTGTGCATTTGGCAAACTTGGGACATTTTCTTATTAGTGACAATAGTTGTATATGTTTATGTTCTACACTCATCTTCTAAAAGTTTTGGTTTTACTTTATTCATTCTGATCTTTCTAACATGCATATAGTTCTCTGACCTTTGTACACTAACTAGAAGCTCCAGTGTGATTAACTAGAATGGGTGATATTGGTCATCTTTTCCCCGTTTCTAAAATTAGGAGAAAGTCATTCAAGATTTTTATCTCCGGGTATGTTGCAAGTTATAGGGGGAAATACTGTATCGGTAAAAGGATGAATATGTACAGAGTTGCAGATGTAAAAGTGCGGACAGTAGGCTGGTGAATTTAATAATAGAGCTAAGAATATAAGAGTAGAGAACACAATGAAGTAACTAGCAAGAGGTGAGGCTGGAAATGTAGGTCCAGACGTCAGGGGGTTGTTTAAGCATTTATTCCCCACATACTCTCTACACCCACTAGTTTAGACTGTAATTTTCGTCCCAGCCTTAATTGCTCCATATAGCTTCATCCAATTGCTGAATTAGCTTGAGGCCCAAGAGTTCCTTCAAATTCTCTCCTTCCTAGTGGACCTTATCTCCCCCTTGATCACTGTCCTTTGTATATCTGGAGTTTCCAAGTGTGGCTCAGCCACACAACTGTTTCTAACTTCTGATCAGCATCATGAATTTTCTAATTATTTCCAAAATACAGTTGGAGTTGATTGAGAAAAACAAACAATGTTCTGCAAACAAATCTGATGCTTGGTAATTTATGTACTGGTTAGTTCTCTAAGCCCATCTTATCCTGGGATCTTAGCAGGCAAAATTTTCAGTGGAGGCGAGAAAACATTAAAATGAGATTCCATAATTAAGAGGAATTAAACAACTCAAAATTGTCTATGATATATCCCAGAGTGCAAGCCAATCTCTGTCGCAGCTGGGTAAAATCATGACTGCTGCCATGTATAATTAAAGAAACAGAACTCAGATCTGCCAGCTATCACAGCCATTATAAGCATAAACTTTGAAATCATTTGTATCTGTGTTTAAATCCTAACTCCTACACTTATCACTACTGTGACTTTGGGAAATTTGCTTAAGCTCTCTAAATCCTTTTTATTTTTTTTTTTTAACTGCATAGTCAAGTGTAAATAATACTGAATGCCTTGTGGAGTTGTTGTGATGAGAGAGCTAATTCTCACAAGGTTGCCATAAGTGATCTACTCAGTGTTCTCAACATCCTGGTAGGCTCCGCATTTCTGTCCCAGGCACCTGACTTCCATTCACCAGCAATAGTGTTTCTCTGCTGAAGGACATCAGCTTGCCACTTGAGCCTGCTTTGCCCATAGATGTAGCAAATCAGAAGACCTGGAGAATTGTTCCTTAATAGCAGCCATCAACCAATGACTGGCAGAAGCAAGAGAAAAAGCAGTTGAGCTCCTTCTTTAGCAGAGTGGAATAACTCCAGGATGTGTTCAATCTTGGCTCCCAGAGACATCCGGGCGATGGAGTGCCAGTCAACACTAGTAGCTACTTGTTTGGTAATTCTATCTCAACTGGTTTCCTTCCCTTCCCAGCCCCGTGAATTAGGGTCTGATTCAGAACCAGATCCTTGAGTGATATGCAATAAGTGACTTATAGATATGAGAATTTACATAGTTATGATAGTTGGTTGAAAAGGATGACGACAAAGGATCTGAAGTTGTGCTAGATCAGCAGGCAGGAAACTCAGGGAAAGAGGCTTAATTGAAGTGAGAGGAAGTAGCAGACTGAAGACACACAGGAACCCACATTTTCTCTCACCATCTCTGAACTCAATGGCACATTTGATCTGTAGAAAAGAATGGAGCTTTTAGCTTTAGAACTGTACATGAGCCTGTCCTGGATTCCAAAAAAAAATAAAGCGGTGATATTGAGGGATGCAGGATGAAGAGGAGCTGCAGATCCGGCTGCTACCACACACTGGGTGAGCCAATAGATCCATGAACTTGAGCAGTATGAACTCTCTGGCACTTCCCCTGACCTTCTATGCATGCTAGATGGTGCTTCACACTTGTGCCTTCCCAGTCACATACACATTTACCTTGTGGCCAATTTTAACCAGGACTCAAACAGAGAAGGTTACTGTGGGAAGGTAGTTCACACAATCATCACACATTATTCTCCTTGTTTGATATTTTCTCCTTTGTTAAAACAAAACTTTTCTGTATTTTACTTCTTATCTCCATATCTAGGGTTTGGTTCTGGTGGCAGCTTAGTTGAAGATACTGCTTCACACAGCATATGGCATGAATGGATAAAAATGTATTTATAATTCAGTCAAAGTTATCTCCCCAGATGATAATTAAAATAAATATGCAGTATCTCCATATTACAAATTTTACTCTCTCTGAAACTACGACTGTCACATTTTAGGATCTCATATGTTGAGAATATGATTCAGAAAGCGCTTTGAGCCATAGAAATATCTCTATGTTCTCACCCTTGATGGTTATGAACAAGGCGGTGCATGGATTATACTTTGAGAGCATCCAATCTAACATACACATGCTGTTGACATGTTCTGAAAGGGTCTATTTTTAAATGTATCATATATGCTATTAGTACATTGGATTTCCAGTTTTAGATTAAATATAATTTTCTATATCTCTACCTAATACAAATGAGAAATATGGAATGAATGAAAATAGAAACTACTCCACATCTTTCTTACCAATAAACAATAGATTGAATTACATCCGATGAGACAAACACTTGAAAATTTATCATTTTTAAGTGCCATGGTATTTTAAAAAAAATAGATGAAAATATATTTAAAAGATAACTTAAAAATAAAAAAAGACACCTGTTGTTTAACAGAAGAATACTGAAATTCTCTAGCCAAATATTTCAAAATATACTTAAAAATATAAATATAACAGCTATACTGTAACTTTCTGCCTTTCAGAAATATTTTAATTGCTTGTCATTAAATTAACACTGCTGTTGGCAGACTGAAAAAGGGGGATAGAATTTTGGCAGGATTTCCCTTTCTCCCTGACCATTCTATGGGAATGGACCATCACAATCTGTCTAAGAGACTAGTTCCAGGAAGGATGCTATAATTATAATGGGTCATTGACCCTTTCTAAGGGACTTTGAGGGTGAATTCATGCTGCCTTACATCTGTACTAACTTTGGTATCCAGAGAAAATTCAAAATACATACTGTATGCATCATTCATCTCTGTAAACTCTTTTTAACAGTGCCATTTTCTGATGAATCATTTTTCCTTTATGATCCCTGAAAATCTTAATATGGCTTTAGCAAAGTTACTTATACCTTAAAGTCATAATGGTCTCAATCTATCAGAAGTCGGGTTTTCCTCTGTGAATACTGCATCTCATCATAGTGAACTTCATAATCTCTCACTCCAAGGAAAGTTCCACCTAGGTTCTGAAGAATATTGCATGTCACTGTTACTGTCTCCTACCTAAAGATTTCCTTCGAATTTGAAAGCTAATTATAGCCGACTATATCACCAGCTACCTAGGGAGGTTACAGGATAACATTTCACATTCATCTGTATTTCCTCAGAATATCCTCTCTCTCTCTCTCTCTCTCTCTCTCTCTCTCTCTCTCACACACACACACACACGTAAACACACAACATACACACACAACAACTGCCTACTAGATTCCCATTTTCTCCCTCTAAATGTCCAACTCTAGATGAACATGTTGTTTCCACACTGGCACATCCTTTCTATTGATCCTTCTTCTGCCTATCATCTACTACATATTCTTATTCCACTCTTTTTTAAAAGATTTATTTATTTATGCATATAAAAACTGGGTACAGGCCTGAAATGCAGGGGCAAAGGGGTGAGATGATTCACCAGAGACAGAGCGGGGAGCAGAACAGGCAGACTGACCGAAGACACTGCTGAGGGGAGAAGCAGGCGAGACAGCAGAGGTCTTCTGTGCCATGTGGGTCACCTCCCTGGCTGGGGATCGAACTTGTGCTGCAGTGGCTGCGGGTTGCTTCATACTGCTGCATCTTAACCCCTTGCGCCACCAGGGAGGCTCCTTCCACTCCTTTCTTGATTTAGAATCTCAGTGACTGACTTGTTATTGTCTTTTTTTAAAGATCTATTTATTTATGCATACAAGAACTGGGGGTAGAGGCCAGAGGTGGGGTGTGGGGTGGAGGGACAGGATTCACCAGAGACAGAGTGGGGAACTGAACAGGCAGATCTACTGAAATACACTGCTGAGGTAAGCAGTGGCCGTGACAGGAGAGGTCTGCTGCAACATGTTTATCACCTCCCTGGTCGGGGATCAAACTTTTTCTGCAGTGGCTGCAGATAGATTCATAGTGCTGCATCTTAACCACTTGCGACCTCAGGGAGGCCCCACTTGCTATTATCTTAACTCTACTGCTTATATCACTGTCTGAGAACTTAACTAGCATTCCTCCAGTCTGCATTCAATACTGACAACTCTATTCATTTCCCCAGACTATAGAAAAGTACACATGCCTGCTAACTGATATCAATTTAAATTTATGACCTGTCAGTGGAGCCCATCAATCCTACTATATTTGACCTGGTGAATTCACTCTCCCAATCTCCTAGACATTTATTACGCACACTTTCCCTCCTCAAACTTCCAAAACACCACCAAATTTTCATTCTCTTAAAGAAAATGAGGAAATAAGAAAATAATTTTCTACATAGTTATGACACCAAATCTACATACCTTCCTTTATTCCTCCCCTTATATTTTGCTTTACTCTTGAATTTCAGTAGATACACTTTCCATGAGCATAATGCCACCCCAGCCCAGTTTGGTTCCTTTTTTTTTCCCTATTCAACAATGTGTCTTCTCTTTACTTTATTATCAGATTTTAACCTCTCAACTCAATAGCATCACGCTACACAAACAATGTGTGTTTATAAAATCCTTCCCCAAATCTAGATTCCTGACATTCTGTCTCTAATCTTCTTTCTAACAAAACATCAACAGGTGTCCATACTCATGATCTCTGCTTCTTTTGTTCCTACTATTCTTTTTTTTTATTTTTTTTTAAATATTTTATTTATTTATACATGAACTGGGATATAGGTCAGACGCGCGGGAGGGTGATAGAATTCACCAGAGACAAAGCAGGGAGCAGACAGGCAAATCTACTGAAATACACTGCTGAGTGGAGAAGACAGGCAAATCTACTGAAATACACTGTGGCCAGGGAGCTACCCACATGGCAAGGCAGGAGAGGTCTGCCTTGCCATGTGGGTAGCTCCCTGGCTGGCCAGGAATCAAACCCTCATTGCAGAGGCTGTGGACAGCTTCACAGTGCAGTGCTCATTCTTCTGTACCACTAGGGAGGCCCTGTTCCCATTATTCTTGAAGTCATTCAACTCCATTAAAACTGGTGAATCTATGATAAATAATTTTATAACAGAGAAACAAGCATCATCCACACCACCACAACAACATAATAAAATGAAACTTTAGGAGGAGATGGGTATGTTTAGGGCATTTGTTTATCAATTGTAACTCAATAAAGTGCTTTAAAATAAAATAAATTAAAAGTAAACTGAACCGTTCTTATCTAGGCCAACAATGTTCAAATCAAAGAGAGTGGAATTAATTTTCCTCCCTCATTTTGCACATTTTATTTATCAACAGATCATGTTGAAAAGTCTTACCACCTCTCCCAACTCCAATCCATTCCAAAGTACTTTATCTGTTACCTGGATTATTCTAAGACCTACCTAATGGTCTCTGCACTACCAATTGTCCCACCCTGCCAAGTCCATTGCTCACAAGACAACCATGTGGTTGGTTTCAAATTATGTCAAATTATATTACTTCTCCTTTCAAAACCCTCTAATAATTTTTCAGTCATGCAGAATGAACTTTCTCTAACACTGTTATAGAGGCCCCTCTCCTACTTTTTTCTCATATACTTTACCTCCACTTGATTTCTTTGTTCCCACTACCCTAAACTCCTTGTTCTTCTTTAACCATATCAATAAAACTTCAGTTTCATGAATTTTACACTTAACAGTAACTTTACCTACACAAAGTACTGTTTCCCAGGTTTTAATAGGAATCCCATGGGGTAGAAGTTCGAAAGTTAAAAACTAAATTATTTCTATTCTCAGAAAAAGCTAGTAGTGATCTGCTGAAAAAGTAAACATTAGCAGAAGACAAAAAGTGGGAAATTCTGGGGGACTTTGAAAACAACAGCTAAGTAAGAAAGGGTTCACTTTTTTGAAGGTGTGATTATTTCATTCTCTTTGAATTACTTGCTTTTTTTTTTTAAGATTGACCTTAAACTTAAATCTATTGATAAGTCAACAATTTATGTCTTCAATATGTACACTAAAACAATACATGTTTTAAGTGGAAATACAGCAGAGTCAACAAATCCAAAGACTTGGTGTCTTGTTGAATAAAATTTATTTTTTATTTTTTATTGTATTACTCTTTATTGAAGTAATGCCTGCTTATAACACTGTATGTGATTCAGAGTTACAGGTTCACACCTCTTCATGTGTATGTTATCACACCATATCCATTCACCAAGATACCCAAAATTTTCTACTCTAGATCTGTATTCAAATGTCTTAATCCAAATTCCAAGTAATTTATTTGGGACTACACTAGTGAGAAAATTTGAAAATGTCTGGAAGATGTCTTTTTTTAATCACAAAGTTAACTGCATTACTTATTAAAATCTTTTATTAAAATATTTATTTTTAACTCTTTCATTTTTTATTATTTCTGGTGCTAATCTTCAAAGTTTCAAATAAAAAAAAAGAAAAAACTGTAAGTCTGTTAATGGCTCAATAATAGACCTTTCTCTTTTACTAAATTAATTTCTGATTGATGAACTTCATCAATAACCACACTAATTAATTAAGTCAGGCAATGAGTATTTAATAAGTATCTCTTTGAAAGAGATGAGGCAAAAATACATTATAAAAGAAGTATAACAAAGCCAAGTAATTCTACCTTAAAGCCTAAGACAATCAAAGAAACAATCAACGACAAATACTGAATATAGTGCAGTCCTAGTAATATAGAATGTGATCCACACATGCAAGCTGAAATTCTATTCGTCTACCCTCATTAAAAACAAAATGGAAAAAAAAAATCAGTTGGTATTAATTTTTTAAATATATTTAATATAATCCAGCACATTCAAAATATAATTACGTCAACATATAATCGGTATAATCAATTATTAAAGACATTTTATAGTATGCATATGTAAGTAATTAGTAGGATATTCATGTTTTTAATTAGGTGTAAAATTAGATTTTACATTTTTATCTTATTTCACAAGATTAGCTACATTTCAAGTGCTTAATGCCTAGTGACTACTGTATTAACATCATATATCTGGAGAAATCCATGAATATAAAAAATGTTCACTATGACTAATGAACCTATTGTGGCATCTACAGTGGGGTACTTAGGAGAATGGAGTGTGTAATTACACGTAAATATATTTAAGTTTTATATTACTTTTTATTGACTGAGAGATATGGGGGTATGTTTTAATTCATTTGAAAGTCCCAATTATATCTGGTATTGTATAAATTCTGTCTAGAACATATGCTAATTTCATTACAGTTTCATCATTTTGGTCACTATATTTGAAAAAAGTGTTTGTGAAAGTGAGAGCAAAATAAACCAACCAACGGTTATGGTGATTTACATTAAATCCACTATTTTATGGTGATAGCACAGTAGCAGGGTCTTCATTACTTAGCCTATTCACTATGATTATTGCATTAATTAGGCATTAAAGAAAATGGTCTCATAGTAGAAATTTACTAGGAAATTTGGATTGGAAAAAAATGCATTCTAACCATTTTGAAGTCTTTCCCTCTCTCTCAAAAAATGAGGTTTTATATTACTTAGAATGCTTAAACACCCATTGAACTATATATGTACAGCACAGCAGCATCCAGTATCACAATACATAACTGATATTTAATTCATGGTATTTATTTGTATAAAAACTTACAGTATAAAACAGCTAATAGAATATGTACACTTACATATATATTCAATCCTTTATTCCTGTATCTGTAGAATTTCAAATGTCTATAACAGAGTAACTTCTGTTCTTGATCAATTTTGCTTTACTGCATGTGTGAGGCTATAACATGTACACTAAGGCTTTTTTATGATGTGGAATTCAAAAATACATTGGGATATCTTGCTCTGGAATGCATTCTAAAGTTCAAGTATTTTGAAAACAGCATTTTTATTAAATTTTAATAAATCTAAGTAAATCACATCTATCAATGCTTCTAATTTCCCACTTATTTAGTAATATTCTAGAGATAAAAAGACACAGGACACTGGTCCTTGTTCAAGTATTCCAGGAACAAGAGTAAGAGATAAATACCCATAAAAAACACGCAAACACACAAACTACACACAAAACCCCATTATCTCAGAGGTTGTATAGGGCATCAGAAATTTGAGGAATATCAGGCACAGGGAGAAAGTAGCTGGAGAATCTATAGAGGGGTTAACATTTGAGCTGGAACTACAATTGCTAACAATTTGCATGAAGCCCATACAAAGAAAAGAAGGTGGTAAGAGTCTTTCATGCCAATGAATAGCCTGAACAAAGAAACCACTTAGGCTAGAGAGTTTATGATTTGTTCCTAAAGAGTGAACGCAGTGTTGGGTGGTTAGAAACAAAGATTGTTCTCCCACAGTAACTGGAAATGAGGCTGGAATTTTACATTTGATTCATTTAGTAAAGTATTTGGATCTAGAAATATCCCTATAGGTTCACTTTCAAAGATAATATTTTGTCATTTCTCAGCTTGTTCTTACCTATTTTACTCCTTTTTGGACACCATACTAAACTCTTGAGTAATTTACAGGAAAGTGTATTTTTCTTCTAATCTTTTTAATTTTAATATTTACTGAGGTAATATCAGTTATAATGGATATGTAATACATTATAGAGCATATAATAATTTACTTACATAAAAAGTGCATGCTATACTATAGAGAACTACATAAAACATCCAAGCTATATAGACCTAGATAAGTCATGTTTTCAATCTAAACAGTCACACTCTGTAGAGGAACACACTCTGTTTTCTTCCCATATTCTCATGCGTTCCTATTGTGTACATATACTTAAATATAAATAGATATATCACAGGGATTTTAACATACATACTATCCTTAGTACAAATATTAAGTAATTTATTTATAAATGGAAACTTCAGCTATTTCCAGTTTGTCACATGCAATGTGGAAAAGCAGCCACACATAATTACATACACAAGCATAAACAACCAGACATATCCAACCCCAACAGCAGGGTATGGCACTGACCAATCAGAATGTACATGCTACTAATAGGAGAGGAGCTAAGCCAATCAAATTGACATCATTTGTAAATAACTAAAGCAATCATGCTTATGCATAACAGATGAATATCAGTTATATTTCTTTTAATATCTATGTTCAGTCAAATTCCTGAAGTTGAATTGCTTTCTCAATTAAGATCTTTCTTATATATCTATATGGCTTTTAAAAATGTACCTTTTTGTACTACAACAATAATGTGATAAATATAAAATTGTCCCAACATTTGATATGTTTTTTGGGTTTCTTATGGAAATTCCTGGCTCCCATATCCTTGCTTCTTAGATTTACTTCAAATGGAGTTTTAAAGATTTTTAAAAATGTGAATTCAGATGTTTAATCCTTGTGGAATTAGTTTTTGTGTGTGACATAGGAGAGGAATTCACAATTTCTGATTTCTGTGTAACAACAGCTTTCCTAGCAAAACCCATAAAATAGTTTGCCATTCCCCTACTGACTTGAAATGACAACCTATTGTCTCTAAATTTTTGAATTTAGAAATGTTTCTGGACTTTCTAAGTTAAATTCTAATTGATCCATTATTACAGAATGCACCACATATTTACTAGATATTTGAAAATCACACTCAAATGGAGTTTTCTATTCTGAGCTCAAGTATTTTGGACACTTAACTGCAAAATGAAATCCTACAACTCCTACTGAAGGGGCTGTTGTCAAAATAAATTCTAGCCTTTTACCCAGGCAGAGGAAACTAAGTGGTACTTCAGGAATGGTGCGGTCAGGAGAAGCTTTGCTACTCATGCATGAGGTCCCAGACCTGTGTAGCCCCGTAAGGTCTGAGCACCCATTTAAAGACCAAGAGTTCCTTTAATACACAACTGTGTCCATATCTGTTACATTGATAACATCGTTTTTCAGCAGGCACAACCATTTGCAGCAAAGTCCCCAGACAAGGAGAGAAGGCAAGGGGGAAAAGATGCAGGCATTCGGGGATGGCCTTGGAGAGAGAGACCAGCTTGGCTGGCTTCCCGAACTTGTAGATAAGAGTGTTGAGGCCCTGGCCATGAATCTTGAAAGGGAAGGAGCTATAAGTAAGCAAACTTGTTGATTATGCCTGCATTGGAATGTTCATTGCACCTGGGCTGGAAGTTCTGCTGCAATCTTTATTATATTCATTTGCTCAATAACGTATTTTCTCATCAGGGCAACCTATTGGGGACTTTATATGTGGTTTCAAGAACTCTCCAGATCAAAGAGGTGATGGTACTGATGTTGGCAATCTGAGTCTAGTTTCCTAAAGAGGTGTGAAAAGATTTTAAAAGAGTTGTTGAAGCACACTCGAATTGAAAGTTAAAGCAAAGAGTCCTAGATCTCCAGCCACTCATTTTATTTTATTTTTTTCACAACTTATTCTCACTTGTACTAGGTTTCATAGACTCTCAAAAAATAACAGCTAAATATTATTGGCTCCAATCAGTCAAGAATAACAGACTCTTCCCATTTTCTTGAATATGTAGTTTGCTGACAGTTATCACACTTTCTAAGAATTACAAGGCAAATGTGTTGTTTCTGTTTGCTATGCATATGTAAATATCAACATACACAAACACATGTGTGTATGCACACATGCATATGTGATTATATGTATGTATCTATTCTCATGTTCCTAATGAATTTATTCATGTACATACTTAACACAGATATCTTGTCCTTTAAAATTTATCCTGTTTTACAACACTCCCTTGGAGGACATGATCAATTCTACCACCTAAAATTCGTTTATTTTTAAAAAGTGGTGATGCCACATCTGTCCCAAGAAGATGCAGAATTTATCTATTGCTTACATATGGAGAATTTCTGGAAGGAATAGATAGGCATCCAAGCTGATCTTGAATGGCTTTAGATAAGGGGAGTAGAAGGCAGCTTTGATTTACATTCTGGTTAGGTGATAGGATAGGGTGAGGATTGAAATTGAGTAAATACCAGGATTTGTTTGTTTGAGTGTTTACACCTGTGTCAAGCATGGGCTTGCATTGCTGGTATATACCCAACATTAAAATATTTCAACTTAGTATACATTTCATGAAGGATAAAAATGATACCTATAATTATGACATGCAAAATTGTAGATGCATATAAAAAATGACTGGAATGAAGCAAGTACTAAAAAAAAAAGGTGATTTGCAAGGAAGTGAAATAACTATTGATTTTTTCCTTTTGATTTTTACTGTTGCTATGATATTGTCTCCAGAACATTATAAATGAAAATGCCCATATATAATGTATTGCTTTTCTACCCTCAAATTTTTTCTGCCATGAGATTGTACTAGGTCTAGAAAGACAGAAAATTAAATGGCAAGATCAGCAGGATATTAATAGATAATCAGGAGGTGATTTTGGATATATCATTGTCTGAACAAGGCATAGTGAGGGACACACAATAATAAAGACTGTTTCCTTAACAATCAAACCAAATAAGGTATAATAGATTTTATGGCTTTAATGTAAATTTTAAAGTTTCTTGCAAATACCTAGTCTCAGTCTAGCTGTACATATTGAAAGAAACAAGGAATGGTCATACACAGAGCATTTTAAAGCAAAAAGATATTGAAGAAACTATTGGTCTCATCTATTTCTTAGATACAGCTCCCAAACCAGACATATCCCAATTTTTTTAGTTTTAACATAGTTGCTTCAAAAATAATTTAATAAAAGTTTTGATCTTTTCATGATACATAATTAGCAAAATAACAAGTTGTTCAATTCTGGATTTTAAACAGAGTGCATTCTACCACCTACTGCTGCTTGAGGCAAACTTTAGTGCACTTTTATAATGTGTAACCTTGGGATTTGGCTATATGTCACTTCCCACTCACTGTCACTGTATCTTCTGCCTGAATGAATTACAACACAATACATTAAAAGTCAAATAGAGCTGGATAGCTATGAGGGCAGTAACAGTGACAAGATTCTGTTCCTAATATCTTTTCCATTAAATTCAAAGTAAAGCATATTCAAATCAAGTAAACTTGGTGAATTAGTGTTATTATGTATAACTCTTCTAAATATTATTAATATAGCCAGCTATTTATGGGAAACTAAAATAAAAAATGAAATAGCAAAGGAGTTGATTATAGTTAATGGCCCCATGTGATATTTAAATCCCATAGGAAGAATAGTTTTGAATTTTATGCCGCTCTCTTGAAAGACTACTTCCTTATGGTTGATGAACACACCGCAGGTAGCAGAAAAACATAGGAGAGCTAGCAAAGGCACTTTAAATCATGCATATATAAGGCTGCCATTCCTAAGAAATGCTATAAACTGATTAAAAAGACAAAATGGAAAGCACCCTAGAAAGGACATATCCTCTCCCAACATTACACATCTAAAAAAAAATAACTGTTGGGCCTCCCCAGTGGCGCAGCAGTTGAGCGCTGGGTTGCGAAGATGCCCGCAGCCTCTGCAGCACCAGTTCGATCCCTGGCTGCTTCCCGGCCACCAGAGGAGGGTCCCGCAAGGCGCGCAGACCTCTCCTGCCGCCTGCTGCTCCCCTCAGCAGTGTACTTCGGTCCTTCTGCCTGCTCTGCTCCCCGCTCTGGCTCTGGTGAATTCTCTCACCCTCCCACACTTCTGACTGTACCCAGTGCTTGTGTAAATAAATAAATCTAAAAAATAAATAACTATTTTGTGCATGGACTAAAAAATATTTGTAACAACTAAACAAGAGGAATTCTTGGTGCTTACTAATGAATTCCTTTACATTATAAAAGTAATGAAAATTCATGAAGTAAAAAACAATAGCATGTAATTAATACATAGACACAAATCAATCCAAGTAAATTTCAGCTTTTTTTTTTTCCAGATTTATTTATTCATTTATACAAGCACTGGGTACAGTCAGAAGCGTGTGTGGGTGAGAGAATTCACCAGCGCGGGGAACAGAACAGGCAGACTGACGAAGAAATACACTGCTGAGGGGAGCAGCGGGGCGAGAGAGGAGAGGTCTGTGCTCCATGTGGGACCCTTACCAGTGGCTGGGGATTGAACCGGCACTGCAGAGGTCGCAAGCAGCTTTGCAGTCTGGCGCTCAACCACTGCACCACCAGGGGAGGCCCACTCAGCGTTTTTTTTTTTTTTTTTAATGAACAAATGATTCTAAAATGTAAAGGAAATAAAAACATACACAAATATTGTGTCCATAAAGGAAACAGTTGGAGGTTTTTACTTTGGATAGCAGAACCTTTTGAAGGGACAATGGTATAGATTGTATGAAGTGGGCACAAGGATAAACAACTGATAATTGTAATAAAATAGTAAGTCCAGAATCAAGCGCTCTCTCTCTCTCTCTCTCTCTCTCTCTCTCTCTCTCTCTCTCCCTCTCTCTCTCTCTCTCTCTCTCTCTCTCACACACACACATACACACACACACATACACATTATTAGAGTGGTGTACCTTTCAGGGAAATTTGACATCATAATTCTTAGGTTGTCAAAATATACTTTTCTATCACATTCTGTAATCCCAAATGATAACTTTTAGCATTGTTCTTGCTTATATTTTAAAGTGCTGCATATAGAAACATGTACCAATAAAGTAATGAAATAATTGAAATAAACATAAAAGAAATTACATTTAAGCTTTCTTTTAATCAATAGGAAACTGAAATCTGAGGTTATCCAAACTGAAGGTAACATTTTATTTTTCCTATTGAATATTTTTAAAGAGCATTCATTAAATGTTATCCTATTAATCACTTCTCGGCCTTTTGGCTAAGATCGACTGTAAATGTTATCCCATTAAACATCTTGAAACAAATCTTGAGGTTTAAGTACATTGTTTTGAGGAACATCTTCATTTAGAATGTCTATAACTCAGCTATTTAAACATTAATTCCCAAAATGATCTTCAATTCCTTACTTTTTTGCTTTGTTTTATCTCCCACTGCTCATCAAGCAGAAATACTTCCATAAAAAAATTTCCATGGAAAACCATGCTTATTTTTCCCTTTCTGCCTTGAGGCAACTTTGTTACACATTCACTTAAATGTTTATTGTCCTATTAGAACAATTTCCCATGTACTTCACTGAAAACTATTAATTTGGTTATACCACTCTTCTATTCACATATATAATCATATTTATATTACATCTCACATTAATATGTATCATTCATGTTTTACACATATTAATCAATCAAGTTTGTATAAATTTAATTACCTTTTGCATTTTTTCATATTTTCATCTGAGAATTGCAAATGTATATCAAAAACTTAGTTTGCAGAAATGGAATTCTAAAAAAATTAATTTGTGTAAGTATATTAAAAGGCAAGAAACTAAACACAAAGTCTAACTTGTATTTATGTTGTTAAACTAGTTTCAAGTCAATAGTTAAATGGGAAATTTGAAGGCTACATTTACATAACTGAATATGTACACAGCTTTTATTGAAGAAAATGTTGGCTATTATTCCCATTACAGAATTATTCTTATAGTCTATTTCTTTTAATATTTGGGACTACTAACAACATATATTTTGTGTTTTTTTTTCTACCACCATCACTTATATCCCCTAAATTTCCTCCTTTCCCCTCCTTCTTAACCTTAGAAACTTCACTTATTAGTGTCCATTAGTTTTTCCAAGTACTTTGCTTTGTTCAGTTGCCTTCTATATAAATGTACAATATTGGTCTTTGACACTCTGACTTGCTCACTACACATAGTTTCCTCAAACTCCTTTGCTGAAAATTCCAAATTTTATCTTTTCTTATGGCCAAGTAATATCCCATTGTGTGTACATACCACATATTTTTAATCCAACCCTCGTCCGGTGAGCACTTAGGTTGTTCCCAGGTTAATTGAACTAAGTTCTCCATTTTCCCATTCCTGGATTTAAAGATAGCATGAAAAAGAAGAATTTGTCCTCATGGATACTGCAAATGAGAACAGATTCAGTAGTGATGACTCCTCTGCAATAATGACTCAATTGTACTCACTGATATCTACAAAGTGGCTATTCAGGAGCATTCTGAGGAACAAATTCAGGCAATATTTTTGTAGTGTCAACTGTCCTCTCTCTCCCATTTCTCAAACTTCTGGTAACTCTTGTTACTCTTATTTACTATATCCTAACAACCATATAGAATTAGGTGGTTGCAGCAAAAATAGGAATTCCTTTTCATAGTGCCTTCTTCCACAACTTGATCATAAAATTGTGGCTCTAGTTACTTTTGATGAACTGTTTTAGTCAGAAAACAAATCTAACAATTTAAAATATATTTAAAACTTATTTCCCAATAAAAGGTATCTTAGATTCTTGAAGATTTTAAGTCAAAAGACTCCCTTGCATAACCTTAAGGATATATGATATAAATCTCACTTCCCATATTAAATAAGTAAAAATTAAACATATTCTTTTAATATTTCATTAAGTTTAAGGATAAATGTTTGGCTGTAGAAACTATAATAGCTTTGATAATGAGTCAGACAGCTTGAATTCTGAATTATGGAATGAGAATTAAATAATATCATTTCTATCTCTACTTAGTATTTTGGTAAATCTGTTTTTCATGTCTTTCTTAGATATTGAATTAAACTATGAAGGCCTTCTTTATTAGAGAATACTAGATTTCAGAATTGGAAGAAATTTTGAATATCATATTGTTTCAATATTTAATGTGTTAATAATTTCCCTTTGAATGCTTTTTTGTCCAAATCAATCTGTTTGGTTATCACTGCAGAGGTGAAGCTCCCATTTTTCTATGCAATATGTTAACTTAATAGATAACTTTAGCAATTAGCACAGCCTTCTTACAATTCCAATGTGGCTGCCACCAACTGGCCTTTTATTATTCCTCACCATTCTGGTTTTACTGAATTTTCATGTTACACTGAACTTATACTATTTTTTTGGTAATTTTTTTAAATTTCTTTTAATCATGTATTTCCCCTCAAATTCCCACCACCAGTTCACCTGGGAACCTTCACCATAGTCCCTTATGCTCTTCTCTTCCCTGTTTTGATCACTATTATTTGATCACTATTCCTGTTTTGATGACTATTCCTCCCCTGCCTTCACAAAATGTCTCTTATTTATGGTTGCCTACTAGTTTTTATTATTATTATTATTATTATTATTATATTTTTCCCTGATCCACAAACTGGTTTTAGTTCTGTCCTCTTCACCAGCTAAAACAAGTCACAGAACAAATTTTCCAATATTTGAGGGAAAACATCATTTCTCCTCTAAATATTTTCTGCAAGAAAAAATCTCTATTTACTTCAGGTTTTCTTTATATGATAGTATGTCAATTATAAATGTGCTTAAACAATTTTTCCTAAAGACTATTGCCAGAACTAGATACAACATGATTCAGCTGAGAGTTTCTAAATGTTTGATACCAGGCTCTAAAAGTTGAATTCCTGGCTCTGTTGTTTGTCTCTATTGCTTAGATAAAAAGATGAACGCCCAAATTAGGCATTTTTCACTTCCTCATACTGAGATTTATTTTTAAAAAGCAGACTAAAATGTTAAGCAAGCAAATCTAAAATAGTAAGTATACTGTGTTTCATTCTGATTTGGTTTAAGACAAAATCATATATTGTCCCACTTTGAGCTTCACTAAAGAGGCATGACTTTATCTGCTATAGACTCATTTGTTTTTATCACACCCTTTGAATACTACACTCCCCAGTGCTTAAAATTCATTGGCACCTGTTACAGACTAAATTGTGTTACCTTCCCAAATCCATATGTGAAAGCCCTAACTTCCCAATATAACTAAGTGGAGACAAGGAGTTTAAAAGATAATTAAGGTTAAATGAAGTCATAAGGGTAGAGGCCCAATTTGATAGTACTGAGACCCATATAAGAAGAGGTAGGAATAGTAATGCCACTTGAGGGCACAGCAAAAAGACAACCATCTGCAACAGAAGGAAAGGGTCTCAGGAGAAATCAAATAGGCCAAGACACTGATTTCACACTTCCAGCTTCCTGATTATGAGGAAATAAACTTCAGTTACTTAAGGCATCTAATCTCTAGTTTTTATTTATTATGGTGGCCTTAGTACACTAACATAGTACCCTAGGACCTTCACAAGCTACCATCTTCAAACGTGTTTTATTTTTATTTAATGTAGTGTGCGTGTGTGTGTGTGTGTGTGTGTGTGTGTGTGTGTGTGTGTAGAACTGGGGTAAAGGCCAGAGGTGGGAGGGTAGGGTGAGAGGATTACCAGAGACAGTGTGGGGAACAGAACAATAGGATTTACTGACATACACTGCTAAGGGGAGCAGCCAGTGAGATAGGAGAGGTCCCTGGCCGGGGATTGAACTCAGGCTTTAGCTGTGATTGAACTGACACTTAACATGTAGGCCACCAAGGAGGCCCCAAAAAGTGTTTTTTTTTTCGCTCCTGATTTATCTACCAGCCCATATTAGTCCTATTTTAATAAAGTTAGCAGGTAATTAAAATTATTAAAATTAAATTAATTATAAAATTAAATTAAAATTATTAAAATTAAAAGATTTATGTAATATCAAATTCTCTGAATTTAACTGAATTTTCCCCTTAGATTCACTGAAGCGTAATTCATAAAAATATCTACAAATATGAGCATTTTATTTAGATACTTTGAAACTTGCTGTATTTACTTAATTAAAGACAAGCTGTATTATCTGGAGACAAGCAAATTAACATCCCATGCCTGAGCTTATTTTGGGACCCTAATATACTTATTTTGACAATAATAAATATACCAGATAGAATTCTTTTTTTTAAGGTTTACTTTATTTATTTATGCATACAAGAACTGGGGTATAGGCCAGAGGTGTGGGGAGATGAAAGGATTCACCAAAGACAGACTGAGGAGCAGAACAGGGAGATCTACTGAAATACACTGCTGAGAGGAACATCAGGCAAGTCAGGAGAGGTCTGCTATGCCATGTGCGTTAGCTCCCTGGCCAGGGATTGAACTCATGCTGCAGTGGCTGATAGCTTCATAGTGCTAGTTCTTAACCCCTGTGCCACCAGGGAGGCCCCTTTACAGTTAGAATTCTGTTAAAAATAAACTTAAACTAAAAGTTGAGATATTACAGATGTGAGATGAGTGACATTAACAATATTCAGCTATATACACATGCCCCAATGCTTAACTTTCCCTGCACTATTATATTAAAGAGAGCAGAAGATTCATCATGCAAATATATCTCACTACAATGAAACCACATCTGTAACTCCTGACTTGATAATTTGCCATTTTAAAGCCATTTGTTCTGATTTAAAGTTGGTTCAGTGTGCATATGTTTATTGAGAGAAATAGATTATCCACTTCATCAGAATAGAGAAAATCTGAACTGAAAGATCACAAAATAGGAGAATGGCAAATGTAGTAGCAATTTTACACTCTTTATAGGAAGACTCAAATTTAAATATTTACTAACATGGGATGATTTTAAAGTCAGTGTCATTCCTCAGGGTGGGTTGCAGTTCATTAACAACAGCAACAATCTGTTTATTTTTCAGATTAAAGAATTAAAATATTTTTGAAACCCAAACTCACGTGATATGGTAAAGCACAAAAAATATTAAAGAAAAAAATAACCTGTGATAATGTTATGATGTACTGTTACATAAACATAAGATAGCTAGAGCATCTGGATAAAATAGGGAAATAATTAACTTGAGGGCAATGTGAGCTGCTGAGGCAACAAGAAATGGGGAATTAAGAATTCAAGAGAGCATTTATCTACAAGTAAATCTAACACAATATGCATTAACTCTACACATAAAATTATAAAACAGGACTTCAGGTTTCAGGCACTATATCAAGTAAGCATATTTCATCCTATTCTCCCTGCTTGTAACAATAAAATCCTAGGTATAGACTAAGAAAATATGAGAAGATTCTCATAAGTGAAAAAAAGAAGGTAGACTATCTAGGAAATTTAGGATTTGGTAAACATATCCAATGAGTTTTTCTTTTGGTTTGTTGTTGTTTGTTATATATTTTGCTTTCATTTTTTTTTTTTTGGTGTCTCGGGTATGCATGAATAGTAAAGCACAAGTGACATAGTATATTAGGTAATGTGCAAAACCTCTACAGTTAATCAAGAATTTCATTTAAAAATGAAAACTACTCACTAGGAACAATGGAGAAAATCTCCTTGTTTTGCAATGTCAAAAATTCTCTATTGTGCTGGCTATACAGACACTGATAAGAATATCTAGTGTTGTAATATTATAGATAATTATTTGAATATGGTTTAATTCAATACTACTTATCAGGAACAGGCAAAACAAATATCCATATGATTCCCAGAAGGAAGAAAACATTAATATTGTAGAGTAACTTGCACTCTCTTAGACTACTTGTAGAAATTTTAATTGTTATAATGTCTATGGAAAATCATATGGTAGTCTCTACTAAGTATACACATATGCTGAGTGTAGAAATTTTACCTGGAGAGAGAAGGGCAGGGGGAGGAACAAAATATGTATACAGTCATCAAAACATGTACATTTTCATAAAAAAGTGCTATATAAATCACTTCAAATTGGAAGCAAAATGTGTCTCAATAGTTTAACTGCAGAACTTATGTTTTGCATGTAACAAGGACAATCAATGAACTGCGACTCTCTGGAGAACATGATCAAATCTCATGAACATAATGTGGGCTAAAGAAGTTCCAAACTAAGTTGTTGCCCTATGATAGGAATTTAATTAATGTCAAAACATTAGAATTATTTCATAAAATTAGGATTCAGAATACTGGCTAGTTACTTTTAAAGCATGATTTAAAGGCTTATGGATTGCTGGTAATGTTCATTCCCTTAATACATTTGTTGGTGCTCTGGAGCCTCATTTTGAGAAAATTTATTAACTGTACACTAAGGATATATGCATATTTTTTATGTTTCATTAAATAGAATTATATTTTAAAAATGAATTGAACTTATAAGTCTATAATCACTAGATAGATAGATAGATAGATAGATAGATAGATAGATAGATAGATACATACATACATGGATAGATAGGTCATTGGCAAAGAAAGCAGAGACAGAGGTGGTATGAATACTAGTAAAGAATAGATTTCTATTCAGTTGACTCTTGCTGAGCAATTACACAAATATATTAGTCATATAAGTGTAATCAACTAGCCAGAAACACTAGTGACCACTGATCAACATGTGTTTGAGAAGATTTTTAGAAAGTCAGTTATGAGGGATTCTGCATACTATAATAACAGCAGTAATTTTTAAATGGGTTTTCAATTATTTATAGACTGAATAGATTCTGTGTTTACCTGTTAATTTATCCACATAAATCCTAAACTGAGTCGGATCATGTATCTCAATTCCAGTTTTGAAAGTTGATTTTATATCATATTGGATTTAAGTAAATGATTTTTGTTGTTGATTTGAATGAAACAACTGTCTCAGTTTTTTATTGTGTTCTGAAACTATATACTGAGGGCTTAATTTTATTCAGCAAACAAGACATCTGTACATGAAGTACCCTAGAAAAGGGTAATCTGACTCTTTCCGGTCAAACATTTTGAAAATATCTAGAGAATCATGGCCTGGTGGGGATGAGAACTGCTTCATGTTCAGAGTAGGGAATTTGTGAATTACTGAAGAATAGTCAGGTGATTACAGAGCAAAGTAGAGATGAAGAATATAGATATAGGCACACACATATATATATAAATATGTGTAGACATATATATATGCCTCTCTATATATATTTAATAAGGTAACATTGGTCTATAACATTACATGTGATTCAGGAATATAGGATGCGACCTCTTAGATGTATGTTACCACACCACCCTATGTTTCTATGGTAAAAAGCTACTGGAGATTACATCATTGGTATTTTCAATTTTGAAAGAGAAATGAACAATAAGCAAAACAATCTGAAATATCCCCACTACCAACAAAATTATATTTCTTCTTTTATCTAAACTTTATAGGAAATATTATTTATATGCATTTGCTATTAAACCCTTTAAATGAAAAAAAAAAACATTTTATACCAAATTTTCTGTTCTTTTATATCCTACCCTGTTTTTACTTGAAAATCTCAATAAAAAAAGAAAAAAAAATCAAAAGCTTTGCTATGGATAGTGGCTAAATTCAAGGTCAAAGAACATAGGTTTTGATTTTGAATTCATAAGATCTGGCCATTTCAACCACAAGTCATACTGCCATATTACAGAAATTGCAATTGTCCTATTCTTCAAATCACTACTTTTCCTTTAATGTTAGCTTTAAAGGACTGAACTACACACATGTTCTCAAATTCAAAAGTTCCAAAAAGGTGTAAGAAACAGAGCAAAGTCTTTCAGGAAGCTGATATTCTGTTTGGTTCAACAAAAATATATAAACCAGATAAAATAAGAGATGTAATAAATGTTTTCATATGGGTTTGATTAGCCCTATGACACCTTGTTAAACACAACTAACGGATGGATCTAGAGTAAAAATAAATTAAAAAATTATTAGTAATTATACAGCTGTAAATTTATAGCTATCTAATGTTGATGGTACAATCATAATCTTTTAAGAAAATGGAAGATTTTATTACAATTTAAACTATTTTTATTTAAAGATGAAACATATAATTCCTACTTATTTTTTACCTCATAAAATAATAAGGTATCTTTAGCATGAGTTTGGCCATTACACATCTAGAGTTGTCTTAGAAGATTCAACAACATGGTAAGTAAACCACAGCACTGCATCTGATGTAGTTTATTTGCTCAAATGTGTAATGTTGTTACTGGGATAAGACCTGACTCATTATTAAATTTCCACCATAGAGGAGCAATGTTTCATGGCCACCCTTCAAGTGTTAGCCACAGTTTTCCCAGAGATCAGTCAAGACAACGTGCTCCCATCTAGCTTCTGATATTTGCTGAGGATCCAATACATGGCCAGGCTTTCTGTCTAAGTGCAAAGGGTACAAGATATATTTCATATCTTCAATGAGTTACAATACCTTAAGTGGAGGAGCAAAAAATAGGAATGAAACAACTAAATCATTATGCATTATTCTATAAAAAGATGCCTACAAAAATTTAAGAACATTATTTTGGGGGCAGAGAATGATATTAGCTAGTATGTTCAGGAAACTATGAAGTGAGACCATTAAAGATAAAAGACATAATAGGTCAAAGAGAAAATTACTTGAGGCAAATTTTTCTCTTTATAAGAAATGAAAAGAGTTCACTGTCCCAGGAACAGTGAGATCAGGGCATAATTAATGTTTGAAGACACAGGTATAAATCAGGCCAGTAGCCTCTTTTATTAGGTAGGTGGTCATATGACTCCATTTGTCAAGAAGAACATTGGTTTATGCCTGCTTTCCTTGTATAACTATTGTGTCCTTTCTTTAAGACTCAAGTATACTCTAACCTGGAAAAAAGTTATAAAAAATGGCATAAAGTCATTTCAAATATTTAAAATATAGGTCAAGGTAAGGCTGAAATGTATTTCACATCTCTTGAAAGCACGGAAAGTTTCAACGCAATTTTGAAAAAGATTGCTCCAGGAATTATGAGACTGTTTAGAGACTGAATAGTAGAGACAAGTAGACCATTTAGTAGGAGTGTGTTGGCCAGGCCAGAGATGATGGGGTAACAGACTAGAATAATAAAAGCAAATAAAGAAGATATTTAATTATGTTTGAAATGCTTCTTAGGAGACAGAACTAATGTCTTACTGTAGTTGGGAATGTGGGGATATAGGCTCAAAGAGTTTTTAAATTATGTTGGTCCTTAGAACACCCCTTTGAAATGCATATTCCCTTAGGCATGAGGAGAAGTACCAGAAAAAAATAATGTCTTAAGTATCAAATCCATGTGTGTGGGACAGGAAAGTTTATTACATTACAGATTCTCAAACTAGTATGAAAGTCCCTCTTAAGAAAGCAGTTTTTATTTCTTGGTGTTTAAGGAGTAAGCCTGGCATGTAGCATCCATGCAGAACATCAGAGGATAATTTAAATAGGAATTAAATGCATTTAAGCAAAAGGGTTCTGCATTCATTTCATAACAGAGGATGGGAAATATTTTATCTTTCTTCCCTACACAGAAAAGAAGTTGGCTAATTCTTGATCTTCTATACTCATTTGATTTCTCTGCACACATGGTAAGCAGTCATTTATACCTTCTTAGTCTCAATTTATTCAGCTGACATGTTTCACAAGAATGCATTTGCTTTTGCTATGCCTGAGGTCCTATTCTCTCATAAAGATTTTGTTATATCTTGGTTGATTACTACCAGATGCATGCTCATGCAGCATCTTTCATTCTTGATATGACCTCCTGATTTATGAAATTTTTTTTGTTCAAAATGCATATGCAAGAGAAATGGTTTACTGAGCTGAATATTCGGCCCTGCATTTTATAAATCTGAGAACAGTCATTTTTAAACAACAGTAGATGATAAGATTTTAAAAAACTGTTATTTTTGGGAACAGGGGAAATAAGAACATAATTCCTTACATTTGAAGTCTTTTTGACAATTAATTATGGGATATGAATAAAATGAAAGGGGATTTGCAACAGCATTTGACAGTTGTCCCAGAGTGTTCAGAGTGTTTCCATGCTGCATATGAATGAAATTTAGCACATTCAGAAGTATGATATTAAAGTGTCACATTTATTGATTATTCTACATAGTATTGCTCAGGATGAACAGTAAGGGCCAAACTACTATGTCATAAAATTGTTTTGTTCCACTGTGAGGGACGTATTATAATACCTAGCTTAATTTTTCACTAGAAGTACAAACGATTCCTTAATCTAACTGAGCTTTTCATATAATTCTCCTTTCTATTATATATCAAGGAAAAAAAACAAATAATACTCTTGAGTATAAGGCTGCCTAAGAAGCAGCAAGCAGAATTTTCTATTAGTGTGATACTACCGCATTGTACCATTCATATTTTGCAGGTTTTTTTTTTTCCCTCACTGCTATCATTATCCTTCTTTAAGGTTTTCCTTTTAACTTCAGAAACTTTGCTAATTTGTGTCTGCTAGCTTTTAATAAGTGTTTTGTTTTGTCCAATTGTTTGTTATACAAATGTCAAAAAAATTTTCATCATTCTGATTGCCAGGTCAGTAATTATATCAGATATTTTGAACTAACATTGCTATAATCAGAGCCATTCACATTTCCCACCTTTCAAAAAGTTAATGACCTTCATAGCCTACCCAATTCCCTTGACAAATCCAACACATACAACTTTCAGGCCACAGGAATATTTGTAATGTGCAGAACAAAGTGACTCTTATTCTTGTTTCAGGTATAAGCATCTTCTAAGTAGGTATGTTTTGCATTTAAGTTTGGATTTTTCCATAGAAGACAGATGGTATGCTATAATCTTAGAGTGAGATAATGCAGCATGTTTTCTTTCCATCAGATGAATTGTGGTCATGAAATGAGCTGTCTGACTGCTGGGAGAGTAATTGACTTGGGACCCCAGCGGCTGTGCTCTGAATCCACCAGCACCCAGGTCAGACCATCACGTTTTCAACAGGCTGCTGTTCTTAGGCAATGGCTGAGCATAGCAAATCACTACAGCAGACCTATTCCTGCGGGGTGACATTGACACAAAGACTCCATCATGACCTTGAAAATGCCTTAGAACTGCAATGGAAAAAGGAACGCTTAGACCAACCCCTCCTTCCCTCTCTCATCCACAGGCATCAAACATACATTGATTAGCTCCTTTGACTCCCTCCTAATAACAGGCAGTTCACCTAATAAATATCTCGGTATCTGCTTCCCAGAGGATCCAGACTAAAAACAGATGTTAATATCATCCTGAAAATATATGCTTCTAACTTGTTTTTAGTGATATTATGGGAAAAGTTTTCTTATTCTCTTATCAAGTGATCAGTAAAACTACCTTAGCTTTTGACAGTAATACAAGACATTAATGAAACTGAAAAACTGAATTTGGTACAGTAATTGCTCTGATATGCTACACATATCTGTAATATGTTCTGCTTTTCTGGGCTAGAACTGGGCTTCTACAACTTTTTAAAAATGTAAGAAATCAACATCTGAAACACATATCTTAAAACAGAATATACAGATAAACAGATGATAAAACACACACACACACACACAAAATTTGGACTACGAGACCAATTAGTGGTTACCAGAATGGAAGGGGGAGGAGGGGCTGGGTAAGTGGGTAAGTTGGGACAAAATTTTAGAAGGAAGAATAGAATTGGAGGGTGTCCCTGGTAGTGCAGTCAATTGAGCACTGCACTGTGAAGCTGTCCACAGCCTCTGCAGTGAGGGTTCGATCCCGGCCTACCAGAGAGAATCCCATATGGCACAGCAGACCTCTTCTGTCTCCCATGCTGCTCCCCTCAGCAGTGTGTTTCAGTCAGTCTGCCTGTTCTGTTCCATGCTCTGTCTCTGGTGAATCCTCTCACCCTCCCACACATCTGGCCTATACCCTGGTTCTTGTATAAATAAATAGTTAAAAAAAAGAATAGAATTGGACTTTTAGTGGTGAACTCAAAGTAATATAGTACACATATTGACCTTCAATGATGCATACCTGAAACTTATGTTATAATGCAATATTACTTCAATAATTTTAAATAAATATTGCAATGCAGAAAAAAGAAAATGAATTGGAATTTCATTAAGTATCTTGAAACTTTTAAGAAAATATCAGCTTGCTTTTTAAAACAAGTGTTATATAAAGACTTTTTACTTGTGATGGAATTATTTCAACATCAAATGGACTTCCATATTCCCTGGGTATGCACATTTTCTTTAAAAATATGGAAAGTCTTTCTGAGAACATTGTGAGTTCTAAATTAAGGAGCCATTAAAACCTGTTCTAGATGTTAGAAATACCCATTGTCCCTGAAATCACTTCAGTCTCCCAGCATTCTTCTTCCTTATTTGCAGAATTTATCACGTTGCAGCAGAGGTGAGGGCATTTTGCTTTAGATGGGTCCCTCTGTACTAAAAAGATGGGGTGACAGTGGTGTTTTTATTTGGCTTCACTATTTACATGCAGCATAAATGCTGTAACTCTAGTTTGTGGATTCCTAAAGCCTCCTCCACTCAACTTCTAACATTCAGGCATTGCTTACATGGAAGGGGTAGGAGAGAGACAACTCTAAAGGCAGATGCTTTGAGCTTCCTCCAGAGCCCTGTGTGCCTGTAGGGACAGGGCTGAAGACTTTACTCCAATTCCCTCTTGCAAAATAAAACATCTTTTAAACAACTCACAGAACTACTAAAAAATAAAGAATCAAAAACTTCAGGCAGAAAGCCTACAAATTCACCCTGCCCCATTAGAAGGGGTGCCAGCAGGGCCACTGGGGTCCACTGGAGGTGGTAGAGTTTGAGTGGAAGTTCTGTGGTGAGGCAGCCAGTGGGCCATCAGAGTGCAGATTTGTTGAGAAGTGAGAGAAATACAGTCACAGCTCAAGCAGTGGCAGAACCCTGAAAACCTAACAAATACAGTGCCTCCCACTTCTCACCCCCAGGAGAGGAGAGCAGCCTCTTTATGTTACCGCTGTGAGAAAGTCTGTGATCAAGACAGGAGCACTGGGAAAGCAAGAAGAAATGATCCAGCAATACATAGAACAAAGCACCATCTTTTTATTAAACAAAATGCGAGGCACTTAGCAGTAGATGGAGCCCTCAAGTTGAAGAATTCAGACAGCAGTTCTAAACACTTCCACTCAACCTGCAAATAAGCGCTTATCCCTTACTTCTGTGTTAATAATCAGCCCATAGGGAGATTTACTAATAAATCTGGACACAGAAAGCGGGATTGCTAGAGAAGGGAGGTAAAGCACATATATATCTCTGTGTGTACCAAACCATGTAATTTTGACTCTTGACTTCTATAAATAAATTAACACTCAAACATAAAGAAGCAGGCCTCCCCTGATGGTGCAGGTGGTTGAGCGCCGTGCTGTGAAGACGCCCACAGCCTCTGCAGTGTGGGTTCGATCCCACCCTGCCACATGGCGCACAGACCTCTCCTGCCGCGCCCGCTGCTCCCCTCAGCAGTGTACTTCGTCAGTCTGCCTGTTCTGCTCCCTGCTCTGTCTCTGGTGAATCCTCTTGCCCTCCCAGGCATCTGGCCTGTACCCCGGTTCTTGTATAAAATAAACAGATAAATCTTTTTAAAAAATTAAAAAAAAAAAAACCACAACAGTTCCTTGAAATTAAAAACAAAGTAAAAGAAAAAAATTCAATAGTATAACTTCAAAGGTACACACAAAGATGGGACTTCACAGTGTAAAGCCTTGAGCATCCTCAGTGAGATATATTATCAGTACAGAAACAAACAAAAAAAAAACATTTAATTCAGCAATTTGATTAGAAATAGTAGTGATATTAGTCAGGTATCTTGAAACTATTTCTCTTATATAGTGAGATAAAGTAAGTAAGTATATTCATTATTTTAAGCCAAGATTTTCAGTGCGAAAAGATAGGTATAATTCAAAGATCATACAAGTCAAAGAATTTAAGTCCAATGTCACGTTAAAATCAAACTGGATTTACTAATGTGAGATCATTTTAAAAAATCTATCATCGAAGTATCTTTTGTGTCCCTCAAATATTCTGAAAGCAATAAAATTTCAGTAGCAATTAGCATCTCTAGCCTTGGGATTTGGCTCCCTGCTGCCATTCTACTAAATGAGACTAGAATTCCTTAGAAAAATAGCTGACTACAAGTCAGAGGAAGGGGTCATGCACAGGGTCTGGGACATTTCCGGAAAAAGGAAAAATTTCAAAAAATTGTGGCGTCATATAAAATATGACATCACAGTTGACCTGAAGTCATCTGCACTGCCCATTACCATGAGTTGAGCATTACAAAAATGATTGCAGTTACTATATAAAAATATATTATTTCTACAAACCCAATAGTATATAAGTATTTGAGGGAAAATAGAATGAGGGAGAAGAGAGAGAAAACCAGGAATTAAATTTGTCAATTGGAAGTAGGGATTTGTGTCAGTCCACTATTATATGCCAGCATGGATCCTCTCAGTAGTGACCACATTTGAAGTTCCCTGGCCATACTAGTGTTTTCCGTTGGCCATACTAGTGAGCAACGCCATGGGCACACATCAGCAGCCACTCACCATTTGCCTGTGTCCAGTGACTCTTGCCCCCTGCTCTGGAGTTATCTATTGTCACAGAGCTCTTACACTCTGTAAGACTTACTTGGACTCTAAGCTGTTAATACATCTTGACTAATGGAAGACACATATTCCTGAGGCAAAGCAGTTCATATGGCTTCTCAAAAACCAGACCAATCAGCTTCTCATTCCATGCAGCAACCAGATTAGTAATGTGCACACCACATGTTCTCCCCTCTCCCTTAACTGAGCCCCTTTTTCCTCCTTTTCAAGACCCCTGGTTCTCTGGGGTGGCACAAACTAGAATCCATAAGCTCTCATGTCAGACTTTGTGTTCTAGAATCCAAGTTGAAACCCCCTAAACAAACCCCTCTTCTAATAATTTAATAATAAAAGAAGTTATTCAGTCTTTTTTTCCTGTTCTTTGTAATAGTAACTGTATTTCTAAAAATTAAATAGCCCAATTAATGAGCAAAAAAACCTCAATATGATAAAACAGTATTAGCAAATATAAAGAAGTATTAACATTAGAAAGTTATCATAAGGCAACCAAAATGAAAATTATCATTGATGTTAAAACTATTAGGTGAATTTTTGATGGAGATTTAGAAAGTGACTAAGTAGCACTATGGAGGTTTTATCTAGAAGGGGAAAATATAGCTGTGTAATGCAGAGATTATTTTGTTATTGCTTGAAAACCATGATCAAGTTTAACACAAAATGTTTTATCCACAGCAAATGTAAAATATATTTTGGAAACATTTGATATATATGATATATATATAATATATATATGCAAAATATATCTTTGAATTATGCCTATCTTTTCTAGCACTGAAAATCTTGGCTTAAAATAATGAATATACTTATTTACCTTATCTCACTATATAAGAGAAATAGCTTCAAGATACCTGGCTAATATCACTACTATTTCTAATATCACTACTAATATCACTACTATATATATATATTATATATATGATATATAGCTATAAACATTATTATATATCAGAAAATTAATTTTTAATGTTTCACCCAAAATAATACATCTGTGCTCTTTCACAATATCTAGACATACAGACCTATGAAGCTATAAATATCAAAGGAAAAACAGTATTCTGCATTTCCAGGAGATATAGGAGAAAAAAATATCACTAGTAATGTCTACCACAATGATATCAAAGTTTCCTGTCAATAAACATGCATATAACCATTTAATTTGAATTTCTTTAATCCAATTTGGTAAATTGCATGAGGCTATCTGGGGTTGCGGGTCAGGCACAGACTTAAAAAAAAAAAGATTTATATTATTTATGCATCCAAGAACTGGGGTATAGGCCTGAGGTGTGAGGGTGATGGTGAAAGGATTCACCAGAGACAGAGTGGGGAGCAGAGCAGGTGGATTGGCTGAAATACACTGCTAAGGGAAGCAGCAGGCGAGATAGGAGAGGTCTGCTGCACCATGTGGGTAGCTCCCTGGCTGGGGATCAAACTCATGCTGCAGTGGCTGTGGTTATCTTCATTATATTGAAGTTTAACCCCTTGTGCCACCAGGGGGGCCTGGTTTTTTGTTTTTAACAGCTGTCCATATAAGTATAATGTAGCTGTGTTTAAGAACCACTAACGAGGAAGCTTGTTTCAATTTCTAATGGATTTATTCAGTCCCATACCAATGTAATTTCATCATGTACTCCAGGAACACTTTTATTTAAGGAGAACAAGTTTGCAGTCTAATCCTGGACAATGGCAGCACAGCTCATAACTTTGTCCCTTCTGCAAGAAACAAGCCTTATAAGCCACGTCGAGACTTATGCAAACTCAAATGCCCATGTGCAGGTAAATTAATATTATTATAATGATCCATAAGAAGATGTGGTCTATATACACAAAGGAATAGTTTTCAATGATTGAAAAAAAGATAAACTCATGCCATTTGTGCCATTGCTAAGTGAAATAAGTTAGAAGGACAAGAATAAATACTGGATGGTGTGACTAACATGTGGAATATAACATGTGTAACTAAAATAACAGTCAGATAAAGACAAGCTTTAAAACCAACCTTTGAAAGTTAACTAAAGAATTGAAGCATCCAGAGGGATAGTGGGAGGGGTTAAAGCAAAGAAGAAAGGAACACAATGGACTGTGATGGGAGACCACTGGTGATTTGGTGGCGGTGCATTACTTTGGCGATACTTAATGGGAATATCCAAATATTATCTCAATAAAAATTAATTAATTAATTTAAAAAGTGATGCAGGGAAATATTATAAGCTTGCAGAATGAATGATCTATAATATATGAAACACAGTGGATAAATCTCAGTAACATAATGCTGAGTGAAAAAAAGCAAATTCCAGATTCCAGCATGAAGTATGATATTCTAAGATAAGACACAAAACCAAGAAAAGCAGTTTCAATTTAAATATATATGAGAAAACTGTAAAAGACTGATAAGCAGATGAACACAGGGGGTGCTTTGTTGGGTAGGTAAGATGAGAAGTGGAGGAATATTGGATAGACTTAGGTAACTGATATTGATCTAAATCCAAGTTATGTTTATTTATTAAACAAAATAAAACAAGGTCATGCAAGAACCAAAGATAGAAATCATTCCAACTCTGTACACCTGGAATCTAAAAGACTCCTTACTGCTTACAAGTGAAGTGAGTAATTTGTTTCTAAATTTAAAATTAATAAATATTATTGATTTGTGTGCTCATTTCTGTAAGTTCAGTAAAATATTAGCATGAAACTAATTTTTAACATGAAGGATATGACAAAGATAGTTTTCAGTACCTTAACTTTCTATGGAAATAATTAAAACAGGGAAAAAGAATGTCAGGTCTGTCTGCATTTGCTACATATTGAAAAATGACTTCCTTTAGACAGCATTGTTATAAAAGTAATATGCTTTGATCTCTGTTTGAATGAATTTAGTATGATTATCCCTGTAAAGAGTAGTTATATATTAGTTCCTTTTCTATTTTCCTTCTTTTTTTCCCATGTAGCTAAATTATCAATGCTTAAAATAAAGATGATCTATCAATCTATCATCTATTGTATATTATCCACCCTACATGGTGAACTCACTTACATATTATTATGAACTGAATTGTGTGCCCCCAACATCATATTTGAAGCCCTCACCTCCAATGTGATGGCAGGATCTTTAGGAGGTAAATTTAAATAAGACCATAAGAGTGGGGACCAAATCCTATATGGACAGCACCCTTATAAGAAGAGGAAAAAACAGCAGAGTCATGTGAAGACAGTGAGAAGACAACCACCTTCAGGCCACAAAGACAGATTTCAACAGAACCTGACCACGTTTGAACCCCGATCTCAGACTCCCAGCCTCCAGAATAATGAGAAAATAAACTTTCAGTGACTGTAGCCTGAGTTGACTAATAAAGATATTCACTAGAATCTAAATATTACATATTTATTTAACTGAAATTATGCTGTAAATTTTAGGAGTATGGAAAAGAGAATGCATTTTTATAGCAAGCAGAGGGAAAAGAGCAATATAATCATTTAATAAAAATGATCATCTGTAGCCATTTTTAATTGGTGTAAAATCAAGAAATAACAGTTTAGGATGGATATGTGAAATTCTGGTTAATAATAAAATGAAGTGTCTGTGTATATGTGAATTTTGAATTTCAGTGACATATTTTGCAGGTGTGTCTGATCTGGACCTTTGGAAGTAAGTAAAAAAAAAATGTCACAAGGCTAGTAATTTCTGCTTCCTAGTATGTAACATATGAAAATCTGAAATACTTCAGACTGGCTCCATCTGCTCTTTGATCTTTCACCTCAAAGTTTTTGTCCTTGTGAGAAAAGTCAACTTTTCAATTCACTACTTCCCAATTGACTGAAATTGGCATTCCCACTGCCAAGAGGATAGAAAGTATTTCAAGTCCTTATTTCAAGTCCTGAGGTCACATATTTTGTTTTGGAGCTCTGTATATGGTGTCAGCCTCACCAAAACTAAGGATGGGGGACATGCATTTTGGCAAAAAAAAAAAAAATATGGTGAGTAAATGTGAGTGACAAAAATAAACAAAAAAATAAAGAAAAAAATAAATACTACTATATCCTCTGTTACAATAGTATCATCCCATGGGCATGCAGGTTTAATATTTCCAAATTGTCTTTAATGCTTTTTTTTGGTTTTTCATTCTCTCTATATAAATATTGATTAGATCCAATCAAATCTCTTGCTTCAGTGAATCATTTATTTCATTATAACAGTTCATTATCTCATCTCTATTTGCTTAAATTATTGAAATACCCAAATTCTGGTTTAATTCGAGTTTTTGGTATTTCCTTTTACCTTAGCTCACTTCCAGAATCACACATTTCTGACAATATATTGTCTTTTTTAACTATTTCAAATATTTTTCAGCACTTTTGTACTTAAAACTAGAAACAAATGAGATATTGAGATTTAATAAGCTTTGATACTTTAATAAGCTTTGATACTTTTTATGGAACATTATACAACTCCTAGAAATATAATTCTGAAAATTATAAGATGTATATATATATATATTTATATATATACATATTATGGTGTAAAGTTAAAGAAATAAAGAAGCATACAACATAGCTGTCACACCTTTACACAAAGTGAAGCAGATCCTCCTGGATAAAGAAAGAAATTAATTCACAAAATAAACAGACAAAATATCTTAGTTTGATCTCAGAAGTAATGAAAGTTTCTTTACAGTTTTCTTTAATATTGAAGATAACATCTGTGAGAGAGTCTCTTAATGCTGACATATATTATCTGTTCCTATAGACATTTGAGAAGTTTATATTTCACTATTTGTTGCCATGTTTGATCATATGATCGACCAGTTCATGTGATAAGAATGGGACGTGACATTTCCATGATGAAGCATTTGTTTGCTGGAATGAGCTCTTCCAGAGCTTTTTTCCTGTATAACAATTATCAGAGAGGAGTTTTCATGTTAAGATAGTGGAGCCAAGGGATAAAGGAAATGTGAGTCATGCAGGTATTTTGTGGATGACAGAACAGTTGCCTCACTCAGTCATACACACCAACTCTACACTTTACATAGTTGTCAAGATATTAAGCAATGTAACCTAGTCTCTCCTGTAATCAGGATAGATCTTTTAAAACAGAAAAGAGACAATGACAAAAAATACTTGGTAAGTAAATTTTTTAAAATTTACATACTTAATTCAAGTGAAGAAAAGAAGTTGATTAATTGTCTACTAACACCACTGACTTGAATTTATTTTGTAGTTTATCCAAGACAGGCTTGCCTACTTCTAGCACGCTCTCTGTATTTATCAGTCCTTCTATGACTTATAAGATTATTATGAAAATCAGCCATGATTTATTTGATTCCAACTGAAATGCAGTTTTTGATGTGCTTGTTCGTTTATCTATTCTTTTGTGAATGTGCTCAAAGGCTCTTAACTGAAAAACTTCCATGTACCACTGTTCAATGTACAAAAGATACAAGATAATGTTAATCATGGTAAGTACATTTAATAACTATATATATTTTTAGACACTATTTTAATGCTTTTACCTAACTTAATCCTCATGCATCATGATAAGGCTAATTAGTAGTCTAATTTTAGACAAAGAATCTGAGATCCACAGAATTTAAGTAACTTGCATGAGATCATAGAGCTGATAAAGAAGAGAATTAGCATTCAAATTCATGTCTAAACCCAACATCTGAACTCTTTCCCTCATCCTAATTATGACCATGCACTTCCAGTTTGCAGTTTATGCTTAATGCTTTATTGCAGTTTCAAATAGATAACCTTGTCATATTCTAAGGTGTCCTGATCTAGATGATAAAATATATGGTCTGCTCAGTCATGATGTGTTCCCTGCTCACAGGACAGGGAGAGTCCAACTATGTCTAGAGGTGTTTGAAAGTAATCAAATATGAAGGTGAAATTGCAATTCCAGTATCTCTTGTTCATTACTGTTCTATGTAACAAATAGAGTCTAAACAGAAAAGGACACTTAAAAACAAAAAACAGGGATGTGCAGCAGCTACATTTGCAGAAATTCAGTGGCAATCAAGCAATGCCAACAAAACTGAGCTACTTTGCTGTTCAGAAGGCCTGCCACTAGGCTCCACAATGCTGAATTATTTATGACTTTTCCCGCTTGCTTATTCACTGGGTTATGCAAGAGTATCCAGAAGTGCCTGATCAAAGTAATATAGATAAGTAGCAAAGTATAGAAAAATTGCCTGAGGAGAAGAATATCCCTAATAAATAAGGATAATCAGTCCCTGAATATCACACTCAGTGCATCTGTGAGCCAACATATAGATTAAGAATGAAATGCAACACAAGTTTATTTGTGCCTATGGACATCAGTCATGGTGTCAGGTTATAAATCACTTCCATAGCACTACCTTGTGATTAATGAGTGTTTCATAGAAAATGGCTGAGATTTATATAAATTTATAAAATATTGGTAACTGCTTTATTTTGAAATAATTTATTTGACTATTTCTTTTTTCTTTGAACACCCAATAGGAGGGTGGAACTTTAGAAGAAGTCTATTTACCAGGGATAATCCACTGAAAATTGTTTTGATGCTCACAGTTACTCAATTCCTTTCAGATATTGTTCATTCTTTCTTTTTTGATGATTTATTTATTTATGCATACAAGAGCTGGGGTGTAGGTCAGAGGTGGGATGGGAGAGGCTGAGAGGATTCCCCAGAGACAGAGTCAGGAGCAGAACAGGCAGACTCACTGAAATACACTGCTGAGGTGAACAGCAGGTGAGACAGGAGAGGTCTGCCATGCCATGTGGGTCAGCTCCCTGGCTGGGATGGATCGAACTCTGCTTCAATGGCTGATAATAGCTTCATAGTACTGAGACTTAACCCCTTGCACAACCAGGGAGGCCTCATATTGTTCATTCTTTTACAGTATTATCCATACCATAACAATACACAACTACTTGTTTGGTCACTTTGTATTGACTTTAAAATGCAAGAAACTTTCATATCATTTAAAGATTTTGAATTTCTTTCTTTCTGAGGTTTAAGAAGAATGCAAAACAGTGCTCTACTTAATGAGAACAAATTATGTTATTATCCTGAAATATTTGAAATCGTGAGGTAGCTCATGCTTAAAATTGGCGAATTAACCATAAGTAGATTTTTCTACACTTTATAATTAAACTATTTATCCAACAAAGACATTATAATTAAAGAATAGAAAAACATATCTTAAGTCAAATAATTTCTTGATTTACCTTTAAATTACAGATACTAATATTTATGTTTAAAGAGCTATATTCAGGAAATTACAATTTTTTTTTCATTTCAGAGACTTGGAGAGTTATTTTATATTTTCCTTGACTGAACTCTAGTTTTGATCTAATTTATGTTCACAGTTCTTCTAACTGAATGGAAGAATAAAAAAAGGAAGGGAGGGAGAAAGAGAGAGCCCAAGGAAAGAATTGTAAGACACAGTTTCCCATGGAAATGTACAGACTGACCTAGTTTCAAATCTTGGCTCTTAATAGTTATAGCACAAGGGGAAAATTGTTTAAGAACATTGACTGTCAGTTGTATCATTTATACACCATTTTATCAGATCAGTAGGGATGGAGAGAGAGATATATGTAAAAACAAGTTAATGTTCAAAATGCATCATGATTGCATATATACAATGTATATAAACCTTTAATATTGTGTAAGCTGAATTCCATTTATGTGATGTGTAATGCAGAGGTATATAACCTGCCAAGTCTTACCAAAGTAAGTAAAATCTGGAGGACTGACATTGGTACAGTGAGTAAGCAAGTGGAATGTTGCCAACAAGAAGCATGATAGGGAATGGTGAGGGCCTTGGAACCTAGGTCATGACAAAATAATGCAAATACAATATTTAGATTTTATCTGGGACAACTTAGAGAGAACATACCTGTCTTTAAAAGGTAAAAGCGTTCTACAAGCAATTGACACAAGTGAATCAATCAAATATTCTTGAGAGTTAAGTTTGCTTTAATAATTTTCCATCAATTGCCAGTTTGTAGATGAGTTTAAGTGGTTGGAAAAACAGGTACTGTGACATGAGAGAAAGGAGCAAACATTGAAAAATAATGTTCAGTCTTTTGAATGCTAAGAAGTTTTTCACTAGAAGATGTCTCAGAAAAATTAAAATGTCCCTGCTAGCAAAGTTTCTATGCAGCTCATTTGTAATCTGAGCCAGAAAAATCATTCAGTGACAGAGATTTAATAATATTTTGTTTGATACCAGTAACTGAAAAAAAAAAGTGACCAGAGAAAATAAATATTTCAAGGGGTAGGCATTTTTACAGAGCAATGTATCGAAGAGATTGACATTCATAGTCAATTTTAAAATAATGATTTTTGGTGGCTTTGCTTTTCTTTTGGTTAGTCAACAACTATTACTGATGCTGCTCAGTTATGATTTATTCAAGAAGTCCACACCAAGAAGTCACTGGGAATTAACCTTGGTGAATATTCTGCATGGAAAATTTATGAGAGAGGACATTTTTCAAAGAAGCCGAGAAAGCGCTAAATGAGTATAACCTAATATAGAATCTTGTAAGCTAATTACATTTCCTCTGTAAAAATGTTTGGCACAGAACGTGCTTAAAGAGATTTACAATGTTTTTGGAAAATGTATAAAACTTATGATAACTCATTGTGTTAGTCATTAGAATGTATTTTGTCATAAACATTAAATTTGCCAAGTGTCATTGAAGTAAGAGTGAACTTCATTTGCTCTCATTCAAATTCTCACACTTTTGTTCATTGTCAACTTGGGAAATTTTATCAGAAGGAGAAGCTATCTTGTGTTGAGTGACTGGAGATTAATTTAAAAAGTTAGTCATAGTCAAGTTTTATTTTGATACTTGAAGCTCAGCTTTGTGATTAATTTTTTTCTGAATGAGAATTACCTTCTAACACTATTATTGAATCCTAAGTTGATTTGGAAATTAGCTTATGTAACAGACTTGATAGAGTTTTATGAGTTCAACCTAAAATTACAAAATAAATAGGTGTTTCTATGCAAAAATCATAATTCTATGCAAAATATAAACAGGTGACATTTGAGTTATGAATAATGTCAAATTTCTTTATTTTCCACACTCTTAAAATTAAAACAAGATAAAGCTCTATTGTTATATAGATTCATTATTTTTGTCACATAGATATATTATTGTTCTAAGTTTATTTTTTTTATTTTTTTATAGAAGCATGTTTTTATTTATTTGTTTGTTTGTTTGTTTGTTTCGTTTATACATGCACTGGGAACAGTCAGAAGTGCGGGAGGGTGAGAGAATTCACCAGAGCCAGAGCGGGGAGCAGAGCAGGCAGAAGGACCGAAGCACACTGCTGAGGGGAGCAGCAGGCGGCAGGAGAGGTCTGCGCGCCATGTGGGACCCTCCTCTGGTGGCCAGGGAGCAGCCAGGGATCGAACCAGCGCTGCAGAGGCCGCGGGCAGCTTCGCAACCCAGGGCTCAACCGCTGCGCCACCGGGGAGGCCCTGTTCTAAGTTTAAACGTCATTTCCATGAATTTTCTTATTTTTGGACTTCAAGTGTCAAGGAGCATTTCATATATTAAATTATATATTTCTGGGAAATTGAGGTACTTCTAACAAATTAGGAGTAATTATCTCAGCATAATGGCATACTAAAAGTTAAATATCAAGAGGATAATTTATTACAACTTTATAAATGTCTTCAAAGTAATGATTATGCTTAATTAACATCATATACTTGTGGATTGATAGCTGTACTTGCTATATCTATATATGTGAAAAGACATACTTAATTGTGAAACGTGCAATTTTATATTAAATATCACCATTAATAGATGAAATTCTGCAATTCACTTTAATAAAAAGCAACGATAGCTTTGAATCAAATTAAGCAAAATATGATCCTCCAAACAGAATTCTGGTTTTCTATCAGTAAACTTGTGTTAAAAATTGTATTCAGGGCCTCCCTGGTGGCACAGGGGTTAAAGACAGCATTATCAAACTATCACCAGTCACTGCAGCACCTGTTCAGTTCAATCCCCTGCTGGCCAGGGAGCAACCCACATGGCACAGCAGCCCTCTCATGTCTCACCTGCTGCTCCCCTCAGCAGTGTATTTCAGTAGATCTGCCTGTTCTGCTCCCCACTCTCTATGGTGAATCCTCTGACCATCCACACCTCTGGCTGTACTCCAGTTCTTGTATGCATGAATAAATAAATATTTAAAAAAATAACTAAAAGTTGTATTCAACTGTTATTGAAACAGGAAGTGTCTTGGGACAAGGACAGAGACAAGGCAGGACTCAAGGAGAACAATCTTGAAAGAATTTTGCTGTTCCCACAAGCTGGTTAAAATGAGAGATTAAAATTCTGATAACTTTTGGCCTGGATACCTGCTGCCAGGTATCCAGGCTGCTTTTCTTTTGTTTTACCATTTTGGAGCTATCTGTCCACAGTTTATGAAGTTGGCTACTTTTGGGTAAAAGGAAGTTGCAGACCCAGAAGAGTCACAGACCTTGAGACCAGGCAGATTCAAACTGGAACTGGAGCACACAGCCTCCAAGAGATGTTCACCTCAAAAATGGTCAGGAAACTTACATCTGCCACAGCTGATGATTGCTCACAACTAGCAACAATGATGGACTTTAGCCAAGTTCACTGTTCTCACTTTCTCAGCCAATAAAGTTCAATTTGTTTGTTCTCAAGCCCCAGACCTAAAAACTGTATAGACCTCTACCCCGGCACAGCCCCAAATCTCTCTCTCTTGCCCAGAGAGGGCTCGGTGGAGATTTTCCTTATTCTTTTGCTAATACATAAATGCTGACTGCTTGCCTGTCTTCTCCAATGTCTGTGGAATCTTCTTTTCAATCTTGACCCTCTGAAAATACTTTGTTTTCTCTCATTTTATGTAAATGCTTACTTATATAGTATTCTCTATTTCACCTGTTAGCCCACAAAGCCTCAAACACTTCAGTCCTTCAGAGAAAACGTTTGCTGCTTCCTCTCTTAATCTGCCTTGATAAAACTTTCTTCCAGAGGTAGCAATATTCTAATTATGTTACTTTTAAAATGGTCTCATGTTTCTCTCTTCTTTAAATCAACTTATAAATATTTATTGAGCCATATACATCATATAGCTTAAAAAGGGACATTCTTTATATTATAAACATCCAGATACTAGACTCAAAATTTCTCCTTAGCTTCAATTATTTTCATGTCTTCTCTTTATTAATGAGTTAATAGAAACAAATAATAAAAATAATAATTATTTCTACATAATAAAATGATAATTTAGAAAATCTAATATCTTATGTTTACTATCATATATATGGTGATCATTCACACTTAGCCATATTTCCTCATCTAACCATCTGGGCCCACCAAGGAATGACAGTCCCTGCCCCTCCATCCATCTGGGTATCTGAGTAACAGCAATATGGGCTTTATTTTGTTAAGATACTGAGCTTCAAGAGTTCTTATACAACTATAGAATACCCTAGGCTATTCAGACTACTTTACCTGATAGTTATGAATTTTCTGAAACATTTTAGCATTTAAGAAAATCAACAATCATATTTAACTTCCATTGTTTCTGCCTCATAAAGATAAAATTCTTATCAAGTTGGGTGAATAAAGTTGTAAAGTTAGCAATTAATTAGCTTAGGACATTTACATGGGAGGGCAAAGCAACCAGGATAAGAAAAATAGTCTCTTGAGATGTCTTAGCCTGTTCAATGGGTCCCATTTCTTCATATTCTTTGAAACTGAGATGATCGTATCTGAAGGAACTCAGAAAGCATCTGAAGCTCTGGGCAGCAAATAAGAAGACTTAAGTTAAAACAAGTGGCCTTTTCTTAGTCCAATTGAATAATATAACTCAAAAGGGGGAAAAAAAAAGAAGACACTGGAGAATAACAAATGTAACAAATACCTGCCTTAATGCATGATATCATCATTATTTTTTTAAAAAAGATTTATTTATTTATTTATGCTTTATTTATACAAGCACTGGGTACAGTCAGAAGCGCGGGAGGGTGAGAGAATTCACCAGAGTCAGAGCAGAGAGCAGAGCAGGCAGACTGATGAAGTTCACTGCTGAGGAGAGCAGCGGATGGCAGGAGAGGTTTGCGCGCCATGTGGGAACCTCACCCGGTGGCCGGGGATCGAACCAGCACTGCAGAGACTGAGGGAAGCTTCGCAAGTCAGCGCTCAACCGCTGTGTGAGGCCCACATCATTAAATATTTTAATGGTGTAATTTGGCTTAGGATGCTTCACATCATCAAGAATGAGAAAGGATAGGTTTTATAGTAGTTGAAGTTAGTATAATTTAAACTGAACATGTTCAAAGTGAGGCATTTGGAAAGGAAAGTTTAAAACAAATGACAAAATTTAGAACGAACGTTTTTGCCCTTTGCCAGCTGGACAAGACTTTATATAATTACCTTATTTTACAGTCCCCAAAATCCTCTGAAATGATGATGATAATGATGATGATGATTTCCATCATAATAGAAAGGAATTGAAATTTGAAGATCTAACTTATTTTTTTCAATCTAATACACTGTGTAATTGAGAGTCATGTTTTTAAAACCATCTATATACCATTACCTACACTGAGCTCTTTTTATTAATAGTAAATACCATCATTTCCATTTTTCAAATGAGAAGACACAAAAAGATTATGAAGCAAAGCTTGCATCTGGATAATGATGTAGGCGTTTCACCTGGATCAATGGAGCACACAGAACTAAAGAGATAGCAATAATAGCATATTCTCCAAATGAGATATTGTTTTATTCTTTTTAGTTTTCGGGAAGCATTTCTAGCACCAATAGTTTGCAAGCAATGCCTAACTTTTAGATAATAGCTGGGATACTAAGAAGGCCTATGCCAGGACCCAACAGACTTATCAATAGGAAGAGTCCTTGAGTTCTTTAGTGATTACAAGTGATCGTCTGCCTTAGATCTGAACTGCAGTCCACAGACTCGTTCTTATACAACAAAACCACATATGACTTACAACTTCATGCCCCAATCCAACCTCTATTCCCTTCCAATCAATTCTTCAACTTTTTGACTGTGACCTTCTTGACTTTTCTTACTATTTATTGTCTTATTTATCCTTCAGGTTTTATGCTCAGACCTCTTTCTCTAATGTAGACTGTTCACTTTCTACCTCAACCATCATCAAATTCTCCCTAAGACTATAGCAGCTCAACTGCTAGAGGCAAGGACTTCATTTATTACCTGTGACTTATAAATCTTATATTTCACTGCATGTCCTTACGACCAGTCCCTCTAACTGAGCTGGCTCTGCATCCCTGAGCATTTCTCAGACTCTGGCAAGAAATCTGATTGCTATGGAACTTTTTAGTCATTATAAGCAAACAGCAGAACTAATAGTTGTTGCTGCTCTTGCCTGTTAATTAAACCAGTTTCTACAACACTGCATTAATAGTTTATGAAAATTGGGAGTGATCAAAAATTCAAGAAGGAACTTTTTTTCTCACTTTTACTGGATGAGGTCCTTAAAATATATGTTAAACCCTTATGTATGTGTATTGCTTACTCAGGGGTCACTCATCAAGAGAATGGTGAAAAAAGTAATTTGAACAATTTGCAGCACGGTTGCATTGCCTAAATTTTATATAAAGGTCAGACTTGTAAATGATCCAATATATAATGTTCTGCAAATTTGGGATCCTAAGCTATAATCTTTACACATTTCTACCCAAATGGAGCTGAGTGCAAATGTATAAGTTAAGGCCATCGTTCCTCTAGATTCCTGAGCCAGCCTACTGGTGACTGTTGGAGAGTGTGCACATAAGTTTTGACTGAAAGACAAAAAAATTTTAGTGCATTTGTGAAAATTGGCATCTATAATTTATCAAAACGGCCATTTGATAAAATGAATAAAACATAACCATGCCACTTTTGAATCACAGTTCCCAAATGTGCTTGTTAAAAGTTACTTCTTTTGAAAACATGTCAGTTGCAGTTCCAGTATGTAATTTTATAGCTTTTACAAATATGTTTTAAAGTTTTTGCTTTAAAATTTTAACTTATTTTTATTGAGACATGTAACAATAAATACACTGAAAGGAAAAGCATTTTTGTTAGTATGCACCCAACCAAACTTTCCCAAACACACTTAAAATATATTTACCTATGCTAACAAACTTCTCTACTGCAGAAACAAAGAAGGAAATCCAAATAGAGATGTTACTATATGATGTGGACACTTATGTGAAAGAATGAAGAATAATAGATTTGTAGAGGAATTCATCTGGCACCAACACCATTTAATTTTTCTGATATTGCATTTAACAAAAGTTGTTTGACCAAAATGCAGTGCTATTGTGGCATAGTTATCAGAACTCTCAGGAGTAGGTGTTGGGAATCACATCCCTAAATAGCCAGTTATTGTGTACAACTAAATTTAACTATTGTTATTCCATTTTTCATTTCCATAATATGGGTGCTGGTTCCTTCCAGATAATGGCTCCATTACATTCCAATAACATGTACTAATAGAACCTAATGCCTGGGAGCTCCAGTCAAGTGATAAAAGAAACCGCTAGAGAAAGAAAGGGGGCCATGGAATCAGAGATATGTTACCCTACAAGTAAGTTTTTTCTAGTACAGGGAAAAAAATCCCACCAGGTAGCTCAAAAGAAGTTTAAGTCCTACACACTCTCTCATAACATAAATCTTCTGGAAAGAAAAGATTGTGGCTTATTGTCCAGTTCTGTCAAATTTTACTGAGACCCATGTTTACTCTATAGAGGCCCTTTGAATTGTTGTGGATTATCAGTTTGATTGAAACCTGGTATTAATTCAATGTCCAATAGGTAGTTCCTCTTTTCCAGATTCATTGATCTCTTGGACAAAGCACCATCTTTTGTTGTCAGAGTGCTGAGCAAATACTCTTTCTTAAAATCCTTTAACAATAAATACAACTTCAGATAATTAATATAATCCATCCCCACATTTTATTATGGAAGATATTAGCAACTATAAATTGGGAGAAAAGACATGCAAATTTAAATCAGAAAAATCAGTTGAAAAAACACATTTTGTGCTTTCTGAGACTGACAGTACAGATTAGACTTTAAAAGGAAGACACGGGACCTCCCTGGTGCTGCAAGGGGTTAAGCACAGCACTGTGTAGCTATCAGTAGCCTCTGCAGCACAAGTTCAATCCCTGGCCAGCCAAGGAGCTAACCCACATGGTGCAGCAGACCTCTCCTGTCTCACCTGCTACTCCCCTCAGCAGTAGATTTCAGTCAGTCTGCCTCTTCTGTTCCCTACTCTGTCTCTGGTGAATTCTCTCACCCCTCTACCCCCAGCACCTCTGGCCTATACCCCAGTTCTTGTATGCATAAATAAATAAATCTTTTTTTAAAAAAAGGAAGACACAGAATTTTCCTCTGCTATTTAAGCAAGTTGGCTCCTTAGTTTCTAGAATGTGCTCTATGGTGCACCTCTAAATTTTTCTTCATTTACACACTCTGTGTTCATAAGGATATGATATTACAACTTGATATAACACTATTGATTATTTTATGAAAGTAATTGTATATATTGTTATGGAAACTCAGAGTTAGGAAGGATCTCCAAATTTGGTCTAGCCCCTTCCCTTCTCTTACCTTTGGCACATGGCAAATAGGTTTCTCTGTAAAGTGAGACCATTCAAATTCCATTTCTGTCCCTTGCTAGCTGGGGACTTATCATGCATTTAGTTCTTTGATTCATAGTTTTTTCATCTAAAAGATGTTAAAATAATATATAATTCACAGACTCGCTGAAAGTTAAAAATACATATTTTTTGTCAGCAAAATTGAATCCCATCCTTCTAAACAATTCATGTAACATTGTGTTGGTCTGTTGCTGTTTTTTTTTTTTTTTCAAATATCTTATTACCCTTGTCCTGCTCTGAGTAACTGCTACCAGTATTACAATTTCTCTATATGGATTATAGCTTCTGTTTCCTGGGATTTACCCTGGACTTAAACTTATGAAGTATTTAAAGCATGAACTTTTATTTTTCCTTGGATACACCTTCCTAGTTATTCATGGTATATCACATCCCCCTGCTTAGCATAGACTTAAAAGAATTATAATGAATAAGGTGATTAAATATTTTTATTTCTTTGTTTGCACATTAGGCAAAACTTCATAAATCTAATTTTACTATACTTAGCTGTGCCATATCTCCCTCTTATATGTATTTACAGGTAATTGCATGTGGTGAATAAGTACTTGGACTATTTCAAATAACGCCTGTGAAATCTCATTCTCATTTCAAAACTACTTTTTTTAAGATTTATTAATTTATGCATACAAGAACTAGGGTACAGCCCAGAGGTATGGGGGTATGTGTGAGAGGATTCACCAGAGACAGAGTGGGGAGCAGAACAGGCATGCTGACTGAAACACACTGCTGAGGGGAGTAGCAGAAGAGACAGGAGGGGTCTGCTGTGTCAAGTCGGTAGCTCCCTGGCCACTCAGGGATCTACCTCAGTGCGGCAGAGGCTGTGGATAGCTTCACAGTACTGTGCTTAACCCCTGCGCCACCAGGAAAGCCTCTCCAATACTACTTTTTAAGACAATATATTTTAATAGCTTCAGTGGCCTCAAGTGTCACAACAATTCAATTATTTTCAATTTATTGTGCTTCATGCCTATTTTCTATTCATGATCCATCTGTGTTTTTGAAAACCTTACAGTACTTAGGAGATAGTGTTATCACTTAGGAGATAATGAATTGCTGAACAGAAAACTCCTCTGATGTTGGCCATTGAAGGACTGAATTACTTTATACCAGTGAAAAGGCAGATGGTTAGTTCTATCTTATCTATAGTTTACTAGCTGGGTTGTAACTGTACTTAACAGTGACAGTACAACAGTGACAGTTTTGTTCAACTTGCTAAACTTTTGAATGGGAAAATGTACATGTTCAGCACTGAGGGTATAGAGGAAGGATCAGAGAGAAGTAGTTTTCATAACTCAGAATATGCAATGCTAGTTACTGCAACACACTGAGATCTCAGTGGTTCAGCACGCACTGCACTCGCGCGCGCGCACACACACACACACCATACACATACAGGTTTGATAATTCATGTAGGTATAGTGCACTCCAGGGAACCTTGCATTCTGAGATGCGAAGTTCATCAGAATCTGTCAAACTTGTGATGCAACCACCTCAACACAGAGACTCCTATATCAACCTGCCAAGGGAAAAGAGTGCTAGAGTTTTCACACAGGATGTTTTCAAAGGGCAAAACTAGCAGGAACTCATCACTTCTGTCTGATTCCTTAATTAGTATTCAATACCATTTACCTAATATAATGGTAAGAGAAGGCTAAGAGAGCACATGGAATATTCAGCAAATGCTAACTACACCTGCAATGTCCACCAAATTGGTGGGGATGGGTATGAAGAAGCTGGTGACTTGTCTGCACATCAAATTTCTTCTTACTGGAATACCTGAACTTCTTGATTTCCTAAGGAATTTCTACATAGTTCTCTTGTTAAATGATTTTGAAACTACTTTCTCCTTGATACCTTCTCAGATATCTTGAGATGAATATAATTACTTCTTTCCCTCCCTCTCTGGGTATCTACATATAACATATAAACATATATATATATACACACACATTTATATATAATATGATGACTAGCAACGATATCTCATTATTATTGAACACTTTTTACAGTAGTTTATACATATGCAAATATATATAAATATATAAAAGAGAATCACATTATAACTCATTCATAAGTAAGAGTTAAAGAAAACACACCATAGAACTAGTATGTGTAGGAACAAATACTGGAATCAAGAGCCGTAGGATTTGAAAGTAAACACTCATTCAGGCTGTGCACCTTCCCCCACTAGTTATCTTGTACATATCTTTCATATGGCAAGTAATACTATGAATTACAGGCATGTCTATGGTTTCTCTGAGCTTAATCTTGAAAACACTAGAGTCCAGCACATTTGCAGGCTTACAGAAACACCTGCTGATAAATGAGGCAACAAAAATTAATTAATGCACATGAGAATTTATAACAACTATGCCTTTTTCCAATTTCAATAGGTTGCTGTACAAACTCGGTTAACTGGACAGCACACATAAATATTTCATTGGGAGCAAATTAACTCCTTTCTGACACAAGCTCATGATAACTAACAGCCCTGACATAGTTCACAAAGGCTGTCTAAAGAGAGTGCCATCATCCTCTCTGCTTGTTGCTTTGTTCTAATTGCTGTGTTTTCTAATTTCTCAGGAACACTGTACCATGTGCCACACACTAGGGGATTTAAATCAGCATCGTTGGGCCTCTCTGGTGGCACAAGGGGTTAAGACGCAACCCATGAAGTTATCCACAGCCACTGCAGCACGAATTTGATCCCTGGCCAGGGAGCTACCCACATGGTGCAGCAGACCTCTCTTGTCTTGCCTGTTGCTCCCCTCAGCAGTGTATTTCAGTCAATCTTCCTGTCCTGTTCCCCACTCTGTCTCTGGTGAATCCTCTCAACCTCCACACCTCTGGCCTAAACCCCAGTTCTTGTATGCATAAATAAATAAATCTGTTTTTTTTTTTTTAAAAAGAATGAACAATATCTGCTGGGGCTGAGAGGATTCACCAGAGACAGAGTCGGGAACAGAACAGGCGGATTGACTGAAATACACAGCTGAGGGGAGCAGTGGGCGAGTCAGGGGAGGTCTGCTGCACCGTGTGGGTGGCTGCCTGCCTGGCCCGGGATTGAACTCCTGCTGCAGTGGCTGTAGATAGCTCCATAGGTTGCATCTTAACCCCTTGCACTACTAGGGAGGCCCTAGAAATAGTTTATCTAAGAAAGCTATTTAAGGCAAGAAAAACATCCAGAAGTCAGGTTTTGCCATATAAGTCAACTCCTCCTCATCATATGAGACCTCCTTCCTCTCTTCTTATGCCCCAGGCCCTTCTGTCTTTAGCTCAGGAAATAAAACCATTTACTTTAGAATTTATAAATTCTCCATATGTATGTAATTAAATTGGGTATTTTTCTTCTGCTAATTTATATGGCATTCATGTTTTTATTCCAATGTGAGAAGAACTAGAGGTAGATCTGCCTATTAATTATCCCCAGCTAATACCTTAACTTATTTCATGCTACAGAATTCCAGATGCTCAAGGTAGAGCAACTATGAACCCGGTACCCTGTGTAACTCTCAGTGCTCTAAATTTGTATTTTATATTTCAAAAAAGTCTGACCACGAAAGAAACTTTACTTTGTATTAAAACAAAATATTTTCATAAAGCTTTGCTAGTAAACTTCTAAGCTGTAACTATTTAATTCAAGGCCAAATTGAATGAGTTTAAGCCATCTTCACAAATCTACAGCTTATTTTTTCATATTCTAAAAGTTTTCCTTCTCCAAGATAATTGCAGTTACTGTTATTTCAATTGAGTAGTTTCTATTTCCTGACATTATCTGTTATGTGTCTTTCTTTTGAAATGTGATCTTTAAAACTGAACTCTATATTCAAAGATTGTGTGACCCAATAGAGATACATTATTGTTCAGTGAATATCAAGTAGAACATGATTTCCTTACTGGCACAATAGTAAAGTCTCTGTTACAATTCATTGAAATTTTCCAACCACCACCCTGACCCCTTGAGTGTTAAAAATAACTGGATACAATGACAATGGTGACTGACAGAATTATGTTGCCTGTTGACATAAGTTGAGTACCGTATTTCATGTAAAAAGCTTCTGATAAAGCTCTCCATAATCACTAACTCAATTCAGATTGTAATTTAATAAAAATAGACTCTTCAAAGTTACTGCATTTAAACCATGGTTATTACCACTTGTCCTTAGGTAGCTGATTTTATAGTAGAGAATAGGAATTTCAATTTTATTACCTGTGAAAATAAAGTCAACTTCTCTGGGAACAAATATGATAGTATTGAAACAGCTTGCAAACTCTATTCTCATAAACTAGCAGACGTGACTAAAATAAAAGAAAAAAATAAATGAGCTGGAACCAACCAACCATATTTCAGTTTCAAGGTATGACTTCCAGTAAGTAAATTTGGGATTAAACTTGAAGGAAGATACTAGAAATGGACTTGAAATAGTGAGAAGAAAGGGGTGTGTGTGTGTGTGTGTGTGTGTGTGTGTGTGTGTGTGTGTGTGAGAGAGAGAGAGAGAGAGAGAGAGAGAGAGAGAGAGAGTGAGAAACAGAGAGGATTCCATGTATATACTTTAGGATTAAGGGAGCAAAGGGTAGAATAACTGGTTCTGTGTCAGAAGTGGGCTGTCATGCATGAAACTCTATTTTATTCCTCAAAAAAAATAAAATGCATTTAAAACCTATACAGAATCTAAAGTCGATTACATGATCTTCTGTGGCCCATCCTCTTTAGTCCCTTTTGATAGTACTAGACTCTATAATATGGAGGAGATTGCCCTGGATTAGGAGGAACACAGTTTTACATGGGAAACCTGGGAAGAGAGGTGATGCACTTATGAACAGCAATAAAATGTCTCTGATTGGAGCTTAGTCCTACAAAGATAAAAGCATTAAATGGATTATGGGTTTCTCAAATCAGTGAACCCATACATTTTGAACTAGATGAGCTATTTTAATCAGGTGGAGCACAGCTCAAAATGTCACACTTTATTCCTCCTATTGAATATATCTGGTTCCATTGTTTTAAACTGACAAAAGAAAATAAAACAGCTATAAATCAAATGTTTGGAAGATTAAAATGTTTGATTGTAACATTGGGAGTTTGATTTCTTTGTATATTCATATTTTATTTTATTTATAAAACCACATATATCATGCATTAAAATAGTAAGCATTCTTTTCTTTATACCAGTTTAAATTCTGAGAGGAAAACTGCCCATACAGATGGAAAATGGGGAAGAAAGATAGCCAAGCAATTTTTCTCTGAATAGAAGTATTGGGTTGGTCAATGACCAATTAAATTTGTGAAAACAAGAAAAGCTATGAAAAATTAAAAAAAATCACCTCTGAAACAAAATATAAGAAATACATATAGTATCTTAAGGGAAGAAAATAATGGTCTAAAAAAGCTGTTTCTATCCTTCATTTTTTACTTTAATTTTGTTTTAAATTGAGGTAACATTGGTTTACATCATTGTTTGTTGTTTTTTTATTTAGAGGTATAAGATCACCCCCTTCAGATGTGTTACCACAACACACCTACAACCAAGACACACATAGTCTATTGTTCTACATTCCCACTTTGCTCTCCTCTCTCACCCTTCTGCTCTGGCAGCCTCAGCTCAGCAGTCATATGAAACAGACAAGTGGTCCAGGAATGTGTGGTATGTACACATAATGGAATACTACTCAGTTCTAAAAAAGATAAACTTGCTATTTGCAGACGACATGGATGGAACCAGAGGGATTGTGTTAAATGGATTAAAACCATTCTCTAAATTGATTCTTTTTTAAAAAAAAAACACCTCCTCTTACTATATAATTATGTATTCCAAAATCTGGTCACAATTTTACTTCTGGTTTTTAGGTGTGTTATTAATCATTGCATTCCTTGTATTTAAATGGTTAGTTTGTTCATAAAGAACAGGAAAAATATCATGTAGTCAAAATATAGTGGAGTGAAATTTTATTGTAGACAATAAATTTACCTATTTTTGGTATTTCATGCTGATAATAAAGACTGTCATTGCACGCAGATATTTTGTTCCCACCTCCCACCATATTTTTTTCCATAGGTAGGTATAAAGGGTAACCCATTTCAATCAATCCTTCAATTATTCAGAGATTTGGGAGAAAATGTCCTAAGTTAGAGTTACAGAAATGAACTCTTTTGGCTGGTGACCTGAGAAACTCCACAGTCCCATTACCCACTGAAACAATTATAATTGGTAAAATTATTAAATAAAAAGCAAAACACAAAACAATGTTTAAAACACAAAACAATGTCATAAGGACATACGGTAAATGAATGACATTTGTTCAAAAATCTACTAAATCTCAAAAAGAATAGCACAATGTTACAGCATTTGATCCTTGTTTTAGTCCCCAGCTTCAAGTTGAATGAGACAGTAACTTCGCACTAGCCACAGAAAGCCAAGGAGTTAGGATTTCATATCTTTCCACTTCTCAATATAGATTTACAACTTTTCCATGGAAGAAACAAGCCTCTGGGATTATTCATCTCTCCATTTCCGATTCTATGGTGGAGAAGCTATATTCCAGAAAATTACATTGAGAGATACATGCCTCCCTTCCTCCACACATCTCTCACTCATAGCAGAAGTTCTGATCCAAGGTGATAGGTCAAGAATAATAGGCTGTCATCACTATCACCTTAGCTAATTCACAGTGCAGAGCTTCCACACTGAGAGAGGAAAAAAAACAAAAGAGATCATACTCAAGGAGTAGAGGCATCAATCCAAGATAAGTCAACCACCTCCCATTACCAGTCCAGTTAAAATTAAATTTGAGATACACAAAGAATGACTATGATGAGATACAGAAGGAAATATATTCAAAATATAGTATATATTAAAATTTATATTTTTATTTTAAATGCAAAAATTATTTATAAATATTTATTATTTATTTAAAATTCAAATTTCTCTCGGTGTCTTCTGTTTTCAGTTGATTAATCTGGCAGTCTTACTCTGAGGAAAAAACAACGTAGACAGAGATAGCACTTTCCTGTCTTTCCTTTCAATAACTGCCTAAAGAAAATTCAAGGGAGTTTCACATGAAGAAACTTCTACAGTGTTTATAGAGCATGATAAATATTACAACTGGCATAGCTTAGCACATGTTATACATTATCCTGCTTCTTTTGTATTGGTAATATCAGTTTAATATTTATAAGTAATTTCACCTTTGCCAAAGTATATAATTTTAATAAAAAGACAAGAAATTTTCACATTTTTCTTGATTACATTTTGGGATTGCTTTTGAAGGAGAGATTTTCTATATTTGGAATGAGAAGAATATAAAATCTTTCACTGTGGCAACTTAAGGACTAAATCTTTAGAGGTCAAACAATCTCAGAATGTAACTGGAAATTTACCTAGTAGTCAGGGCTTTTAAAAATCAAATTCAATTCAACATCCAAATAGATTCTGATTCTATCCAAGTAAGCTACCTTAGAAAGTCACACACTATTTCTTGCTACTTTTATCTAAGGTAACCTTCAAGAGTTACAGAAACTAAGAAAAAGCAGTATCTTTATTGTCACAAGTCAAAATTCACTATTATGTTTTATCCGGTTTAATTACTCACCTCAGTCTCAAGTGTTAGAATGATGATTGCCTAATCTTAATACCAAAACCATATTCACTTACAAGGACTTATCACAACTGAGGAAGGATTTTTAAATATTGTGAGCAATAAAAACATAATTGGGATAAAAAAAAAGTCTGCTGAGATGACATTATTTGGATATATATCTTAATATTTTAAACTCAGAGAAATGTATAAATAGCTCTTACTACAGTTCAAGACAATCCAACCTAACAGAAGTAGTAATTTATTTTTTATGTGAAGCACAAGATTTATTAAGAACAACAATAACAAAATGAAAACCACAAAAAACATGGCAGACATAGTATCTATTCTCCCTGAGTTTAGTGATTAGCAGGAAAAAGCAATGTCCTGACATAATTACAAAAAGTTACATATCACATATCACCAGTATGATCACTGTAATTATTTGTGAATATCCTTTTGAGTATTTTAGAAAGCTTTTAACTCGTTGCCTTTTTTTCTTTAGGGACCTACTCAGATAGTTGAATTTTAATCAATCTATGTATGTATGCGTCTTTCTGTTACACAGCATTTCAGAATTTGAAAACTCAAAAGCAATGTGGAAGGAAAATTTCTTTTAAAGAAAAAATTTTAGAAGAAATAATGAGACGACTATAAGCAAGGTCGAAAACAAAATGAAAAGGCACACAGACATCAAACTAGCTCAATATTCTGTGTTCTTCAAACTTTTATGTTTAGGTATAAAAATTATTCTTCAAAAGAAATCATATCAAGAAGTTAACAAAAGAAACTTGTAAATTTAGGTCTCCTCTTATGAGGGTATAAAAGTGAAGTGAATTGGGAGTGATAATTGAGAGGAATCAAGAACTTGGGTTTATGTGTGCCCACATGTATTTGAGGTAGGCATACTTGTTTAGTGCAAGGATGATAGGAAACCAACAAGTAAGTTTCATCAAGTTTAGAAATATATCCTGTAATTCCAGCAAATCTTGCAGTCACTATAACTTTGCCAACAGCTTGACTACAATCTCTTTAGAGACTCTGAGATAGAGTAAGCCAGGTAAGCCAATTTCAGATATTAAACCATAGAAACTGACATAATAAAGCCTTTGAATTTAGGGGTAACTTGTTACACAGAAATGTACAACTGCTATATCAAAGTCAATTGATTTCAACAATTTCCAAGTTAACATATAGCTAAGGATCCTCCTTCCTAAGTGGTGGTGGAAAACTGTATATAAATATATGAATCTTGAGCCCTACCTCACACCCAAAGGTAAAACTGTAGAACTGAACATAAAGAATTAAAAATAAAATATCTAGAAAAAAAATCATAGAATAATAAATTAGAGTAACCAGGTAGGTCTTTTACATGATACACAACTAGAACATATTTTCTTTCCTTCCCTATTTGATCATGGTCTGTGACTGAGTTCTAGCTTAGCACATAAAAATTATTTCCTGTACAATTCTTTATGCATGTTTCCTCTACTATGAGCCTGACGATCTTGGAAGATGGTAGAACCACAAGACGGGATGATCTTAGGTTCCTGAAATCATTCACTGAAGAGTTTTTCTACCGATGAGGAATGCCAATTTTGACTTCATGAATAAATTTCCATTGTGATCAAACCACTGATATTTGGGTGGTCTAGTTGGTGCCATCACTGATGTTATTCATAGCATTGCTCCTATACATAGTTCCAATTGGGTGCCTTGTTGCATCAGCTGAAGAAAGTAAGTCTCTTCACTGGAAGACTACAGAAATAACCACTGCTTTGACTCAAAGATGGCTGCCCCAAATCATCGTAAATCATCTTAAATCACAGCAGCAAACTGTTGTGCCCAAGGTCAGCAGACTTGGCGAGCATAGTCTCCAAGAACCCAAAGACAGCTGATGCAAACACAAAAGGGAGTTTATTTCAGATTCGAGTCCAGGTTCACGGCACCTACCAATGCAGTGGCAGATACCGAGAGACCCAAACAAAGGAAGCAGGGGTCTTTTAATAAGGTTAAATTATGCTGGCAGTTACTCACTGGCTACAAGGATGCATTCTCCAACTTTGTCCGGCTATCATTCTAAGCTGACTGGCCAGGCCAAGATGCAGCTCCAACCTGCAGCTCCAATTACAGCAAATTTGCCCTCATTGGTGACTGGAGAGTAAGGGTGGAGTGAGGGTCCAAACTATCTTTGGAATGCAGTCTTTTCCCAGCAAACCTAAAATTCTAAAATGGCAGTTACACAAAGCAATGGCTAAGAATACTTATGCTTGGTTCCACACAGATCATAAGTGCTTTCCTTCACTCCTTTTTATATCTGAGGTATAATTTTGGGAGACACTTAAAACTGCCTGTATATCCAGAAAAATAATGATGTGAAGAAGAATTTCCTTGACTTTATTGTTTGGGTAACGTGACATTTAAGGTTTTCAGGAGTCTGGCTGTCAGCTTCAGCAGATTTGGGTGACTACTTAGCTTAGCAAGAGGCAGGGCTGGTTCTGAGAAGAGATAGCAGATCCTTTAGCCTCTGGGTGGGGAGATCAATATGGTAGAAGTGGACTGAAGGGTCCATTTGTGTGGTACAGAACCCCATTGTCATCTTACTCTGAGAATGGTATGGCCATACCTATTGGGATGTCTCCCCCAGCATTTTTTATAAGATCTTGACATCTTTTAATATTCAATGTTTTTGTGCTAACTGCAATTTTCCAGGCTTTACTAAAATTTTAGAATCTTATAACAAATCTCAAAAAATCCAATTATTATAACCCTACTAGAGAAGGTTTAGTATATTTTTCTTTGTCATATGTAACATTATTCGCATAAAGCTGCTGACAAAGTTTGATTTTAAGAGAGACATTCTAATTCATCTCATATGAAAAGACTAGATTATTAAGTGTTGGGCAGGTATTTGATTATTCAAAACCTTTTGCTTCTTGAAGGTACAAAAATACTGATTGAGAAAAAATGGGAAGCCTTGAAATATTGTGAGTTTAACTTTAAATATTAAGCCTTTCAGCAGTTGTGAATATGTAACAACAATATCTTGAAAAGGAAGGGCAAATAAAAGGGTTGTGATTTTTTTTAATGCTTACCAGTTATTCACATGTCATTTAATATTCAAAAATTAGATAGTCTGACTTCAAATGGGGTGTTCATCATAGCTAAGATTGCTCTTATGGGGGGGATGTAAGATGAAAGGCACAGGTTTTTGTTATTGAAATAAATACATGTGAAACAAAAAGAGAACATATGGTGAATGATGGAGGACAAGAATAGAAACACTGGAAAGGAGGTGCCCCAAGAAAAAATTCTGACTCAAGGAGTTAGGGGTCAAAGAGAATAACAGGACCATTTACCCAGCTGTAGGAGGTTGGGACCCTCAGGGCCTTATCACAAGTCTTAAGACTCAAGCAGGATCAGATGCTATAAGGAGTGCAGCACAGGCCTGAGGGTAAAGATATGGAGATTGGGCCCACCCTGGAATCTCTGATCCCTTTCTAGTTTTGCCTGCTACCAACATCAGCAACAAGCAAGCCACTCCACAGAGGAATGACCCCTCCCAAAGAGAAAAGGATTATATCAGTGCAGTCTCTGCACAGGCTGGGGCAGCACTCCCACTGCCCACCTGTGTCTATGCAAGTGCCTCTTTTCACCAATTTTCTCCCTCTGCAGGGCAGCAACTTCCTGCCTACCCATGACCTGTCAAGGCTGCCCGCCTGCAACCATGCAGGCCGCTCTTAGCAAAACCTGTCCCTTTTTCCTTTCCCTAAGAAACCTGCTCTTTAAATATAACCAACATCTCTGTCTCATGGAGAAATGCGCCTGGGGAACTCGCCACATGCCGCTGAAACTGGAGCTCTGGTGAAATCTTTCCCAGAGTGAACCCAAGGACCCCAGGACCCCGCACTCCAAAAACCCCATCAGTAATCATTGTCTTTATTCAGGCTTAATTTACATACACTAGTAACTATTTTTAACTTGAATTAGTTTAACTCACTTCCTAACTAGTTTATAAGGTTTGCATTATTTTCCTGTGTTTTATAGACTGAGTGAAGAGTAGAAACTGAAGTTATTTTACTAAGTTCACAAAGAGAGCAAATTATGGAACCAGAATTCAAGGCCTGGGATTCAAACATTAAGCACAAGTCTTAACACTGTCCTGTGTGGCACCCCTAGCCTTAAAAATGAATAAGAAAGGACTGAACTTAGAGATTTGTTGACAATTCTAGGGAATTTTTTCAATGGTTATATCCATGATTAAAAAACAAGTTTTTCAAAAACACATATTCAGGTATATATGCACAATTGTCTTCTGTTTTCTTTGTAATTGACTTTATCCACCCTTGGCCTTAAAAAAGAAGAAAAAAGAATGGAACTTTCAGTTTTGCTGATAATTTCATGAAATTATTTCAATAGATACAGTTATTATTTAAAACCAACTTCTTCAATAAGAAACATTACCATCTCACATGACACAATTGCCTTTCTTTTCTGCTCAATTGACTTTGTTCTTATAATCAGGAATTATTCTCATGCTAAATGCAAACAGCATGGAACTAGCTCAGGATAAAAGGACTTTAAAGACTCTTATATGCCTTTCCTCTTTATTTCTTCTCTTATGGAAAAAAAAAAAGTCCTAATTTATCACAAAAGCCCTGCTGAGCAATTTATAACTTCTGTTAGGAGCAGGGAAATGTACTCTGTGGCAACTTTTAATCAAATGATTTATTTATATATTCATTTAATTAGCTAAGCACATAGATTCTCTAAAGCAGTGTTTCTCAACCTTTATTTAAATTATGCATCATCACTCAAGATTTCCCTGAGCTCTACATTCTGTAGCTTGCATAATGAGAATAATGATAATATTCCCAGATATAAAATAATGTTCTAATATTGCATATAGTCTTTAAAGTGACTATATGTCAATCCACCTTAGCACACATCAGAATTCCCACTATCCTCTTCCCTTATCATCTCCCTTTGTCTTTAAGAATCCCTGTGTGACACCAAGTCATTCTTTTAAAAACTCATGTGGGCCTCCCTGGTGGCACAAAGGTTTAAGGTGCAACCTATGAAGCCATCCTCAGCCACTGCAGCACAAGTTCGATCCCCAGCAGGGAGCTACCCACAGGGCACAGGAGACCTCTCCTGACTTGACCACTGTTTCCCTCAGCAGTGTATTTCAGTCGATCTGCCTGTTCTGTTCCCCACTCTGTCTCTGGTGGGTCCTCTCACCCCCTGCACCTCTGGCCTATACCCCAGTTCTTGTATGCATAAATAAATATTTCTTTTTTTTAATTTTTAAAAATTTTTTTTAAAGGTTTATTTGTTTATTCAAGCACTGGGTATAGTCAGAAGCATGGGAGGGTGAGAGAATTCACCACAGCCAGAACAGGGAGCAGAACAGGGAGAAGGACCGAAGTACACTGCTGAGGGGAGCAGCGGGCGGCAGGAGAGGTCTGCGCGCCATGTGAGACCCTCACCCAGTGGCCGGGCATCAAACCGGCACTGCAGAGGCTGAGGGCAGCTTCACAACCCAGTGCTCAACCACTGTGCCACCGGGAAGACCCATAAATAAATAATTCTCAATAAATAAATAAATAAATAAATAAATAAATAAATAAATAAGTCATGCTGTTCCCTAGCTTGTGTCCCACATCCCAAGGCCAGATTTTCTATATTCCTTGAACTCTTTCCTCTCAAACTACTCCCTCCAAGATGAATCTTTTTATTTTTATTTATTTTTTTTCGGATATAATTGTTTTGCATTCATGTTTTTATTATCATGGTAAAAAATACATAACAAATGTTACTTCATTGTTTTTCAGTATTTAGTTCAGTAATGGTAAGTGTATTCACATTATTGTGCACCTAATATCCACAACTATTTCATTTTGCAAAACTTAAACTTTACACACATTCACAACTCCTCAAACTCCCATCACCCCCAGTCTTTCACAACTAATGAGATAATTTAAAAATATTGTGATGGATGATGAATATAACTTCACATTTGTTTTAAAAAAATAAATATCTATAGTGGCAGGGGTAAGATGTTGGACTAGTAGGACCCTGTCTTTTCCTCCTCCCTGATTGTGAGAAATAACACTATCTGCACAAAGAATGAACATACAGAGACTGAGAGAACAGCAAGCAGTAAGACTTTACTGAACATCCCAAAGTATATTTTCTTTTTTTTTTTTTAAGAATTTTTGATTTATGCATGCAAGAGCTGGGATGTAGGAGAAAGATTCAGGGGATGAGAGAATTCACCAGAGACAGAGAGGGGAGCAGAACAGGCAGACTGACTGAAATACACTGCTGAGGGGAGCAGCAGGGAGGCAGGAGAGGTCTGCTGTACCATGTGGGTAGCTCCCTGGCTGGGGATGTAACACAGGCCACAGTGGTGACAGTGGTGATACTTAAGACCTAGGCCACCATGGCTGCCTCCCCAATGAATATTTTCATTTAGTTTTTATTCCCTAGTGTGTAAGTCCCTCCCCCCTTTCCACATTAATAGTAAGTACTAAGGGGTTACAATCTTACTTGGACTTCACCACCTACATTTCTTTTACAATATACATTAAATCCTTTTTGTTTGTTCCTTTCAGCGATCTGGCTTGTTCTGTGTTATCTCCAAACCATGGCTTTGTTTTAACATTTTGTTTTACTCAGTGTTTCCAGATATACAGTGGGATCCTGCATTCCTTGGATTGCCATATTTTTCAGCTATCTGCCTGAGGGGGCAAGGGTCAGGACTTCCCCATTTTTCCTGAAGACAGAAAGCTGACCAAGCAGCATTTCTTTCAGCCACGGACACAACAAACCTGCTTCTATATTGGAACAATGCTTGAAAAAGAACTAGGTGTTTGAGGATCAGTGTCTCCACATGGTACAAAGACAAAAAAACAATGAAAGGGCAATGAAGCTGAGACAAGTTCCCTGTAGGACTGAGATTTTGATAGTGGGCCCTAAAGTCGGCCGGGACACTGGGACACAAGGCCTCCTCTTGGAAAATGAAGACTTTATAGGGCTTATTCCCACGGTGAATGACCCAGCACAGGGGTACTATACCAGAAGGTGTGGACCACAGAGGAGTTCTCTGGGAAACAAGCAGAACTCAAAGAGCAGAAATTGGTAATGGGGACAGACTGACCTGAAGAACTTGGAGGTGTGGAGGTCTGGATATCTGCAAGTCTGTGAAGTCCACAAAGGTCAACGAAGTTCTGGTGAATCCCATGGAGTCGACCGCTCAGTACTTCTCTCTCTTCAGAGTCTGGGAGTAGAATCTTTCTTCAAAGATGGTCTCTGCAGAGGCTGGCTGTCCACTGACTCAAGCAGGTTCTTGCTCTGCTTTATACTCCCTTCAGGGTCTCCCACCCTACAAGTCTAATTGGACTGTTTTCAATCCTATGCATCTGTTTAACACTAATCAGTTAGTTTTACATTTTTTAATCTGAATAATTATCTAGTGAAGTGGGCTGGAACCTGATTGGTCCAATTAGCTTATATCTGATTGGTCCGTTTAGCTTATACCTGATTGGTCTATCTTAGAATCCTAGAGCCAGATACTAAAGGGGGAGAAGCCCAGCCTTTTCCCTGCATTCAGGTCAGGGCAGGCTGGCTGGAGTGTTGGCCTTGCCCTGAAGCCCCTGGGGGCTGTGGGGTTCTGGTTATAGGCAGGGACACATTGCCTGATTTAGTTTTTATAAGAGGAACTCATAAGTTTTGAATTTAGAAAAGTGCTTTAGGGCCCTGAAAAGAAGAATAAAAATTACTTCTCTATATAAATGAATGCTTCTCTTTGCTCAGCTGTCTCTAAAACTCTCTACAGGGGTTAAATAAAGAGATAATTTGGAAGGGAAAATATAAATAAAATGAATGGCAGACAGGTGGTATTATGTCCCCACCCACCCCTCCTGACCTTGGGAGGAAAAAGGAGGCCTCAAACTCTGATCATGTGTTTGTTATTAAAGGGTTGAGATTTGCTGAAGGAGGTTATTTAGCAGCTCAGATTGTCTTTTTATCTTCCAATTTCCTTTGGTTTGAAGGTAATGGGAAGAGACATATGACTGGATTATCCTGCACTGGGGAAGGACAGAGCAGCATCTCATGCTTGAGGAGTACTTCTCTCATTGCTGAATATCTGGCTCTGTAGCTTATTGAGCAATCTCTTGATACCAGAACTGTGTCAAGTTCTTTACATAACTTGTTGGATATGTTAGATTTAATTCAATTCTCATGATTCTATGGCTTTGATATCATTTTCATTTCACAAGCACAAAAACTGAGTGTAGAGGCAGGCCTCCCAGCCCCCAGCGAGTCTTCACTCTTCCTTGGCTCTCTGGCATTCTCTCGTGGTCTCTGCTTCTCTCTCTTATTCTCTGCTGTTCTGCTGGTGCCCCTGTAATGCCATCCCTAGAAGCCCAGTCTCTCAGCCCAGGTATACCCCATCTCCATATGCTCACACCCCACTCCAGGTGCCTGCCATCAGGCATGCATTCAGGACCACAGGGATCCATCATCAATCCTAATGGCAGGAGAGCAGAAAAGCCTGATAATTTACTTACCCTACACTGAGGCTTAGAAATATTTTATAATTTACTCAAAAGCACTCAGCTAATACAATATAGAGTTGGAAACTGAATCAATTTTATCAATATACAAGGTCCTTTGTTTAGCCATTTAGTTATTTTGCATAATGTCTATGTCAATCTAAGTGGATTAATTAAAATCTATAATTAATTTACGATTATTTTTGCAAATTTTAAGCATTTTTATCTCAGAGATAGGAGTCAATAATTCCTTGCTTCTACCCATCTTCTGGAAGGGAGTCTTTTCCTACAATCCACATTTCCTTGTGAAAAGCAAAAGTGACTTCTTTTATCTGCTTACTGTTCACTGCCAATATTATTTTTTCTTCCTTACAGTTATTCCCAACTATTTTAAATTTCCCTTCCAGGTCTCTTTCCCCATCCATTTGTTTGGAGAAATAGATTTTGGATAATTCTATGCACCACTTCCTTAAAGAAACATCTGTTTTCCAAGAAAATACCAGAGTCAATGATGTTTTTAAATATTTAATTACCTAATATATATATCAGTAAGAAGGAAATTGAACATACTTAGTCAATATTCCCCTTTGTAAAGTTGAGGAAATATTGATAGTAACACTGAAAAAGAATATAATGTGTGTGCATTCTTAAAGCTAATTAAAACAGATCTGGGATTAGAAAAAGAAGAGTCGTTCTCTCTGTTACTAATATAAAGGTTAATAGTTCACACTAGCGGGCCTCCCCTGGTGGCACAGCACCATGAGGAAAATGAAAGGACAAAGTAGAGACTGAAGAAAAATATTTGCAAATTTTATGTATGATGAGGATTTGAATCTAGAATATATAAAGAACTCTTTCAACATTTACAAAAATAAGATTACTCAATTTAAAAATGGACAATGGATATGAAAATTTATTTCTCTATAGAATATATTTAAATTTTAATAGGCACATAAAAAGATGCTTAACATCATTAGTCATCAGGGACATGTAATTAAAATCACAACGAGTTAACATTTCACATCTATCAGAGTGGCTGAAATCAAAGAGGAAGACAGGAATGAATGTTGGCAAGAATGCGGAGAATTACATATTGGTGATGAGATGGTAATATGCTACAACCACTTTGGAACACAATTTGTTTGATTATTTAAAAGTAGTAATTAGCTACACCATATAGTCCACCAATTCTACAACTATATTTTCATACCGCACCCCCCAAAAAAAAAGAAAATGTGTCCATGAGAGACGTCACACAAATATTCACAGCAGCTTTAGTTATAAAAGCCCAAAAAGTAGAAATCAATTTGTGAATTACCAAAGTATGGTGTGTCTATGCAGCGAAATACGACTCAGAAACAAAAGAGACTGAGATACTGACTCCTAGTCTGACATGGAGAATTCCACAAACATGTTAAGTGAAAGAGGACAGACTAAAAAGATCACATATTGTGTAATTCCATTTCTATGAATATAAATTCCATTATATGAAATAGCCAGGTAGGCAAATGTGTAGGTACAAATGGCATAGGGATAAAAAGGTAGCAAAGCATAGGGAGAAAATGTATATTGTGGCTTCTTGGGAGTAGAGAAGGAATGGGAATCAGTTTTAAATGGGCATTAGGGATCTCATGGGAGTGACGAAAATGTTCTAAATAGAAGTGCTGTGATGGTTGCATAACTTAGTAAACTATACTTAAAGTAATTATACACGATGCACTAAAAATGAGAGAACTTTATTAAATGTAAATTATAATAATGTGGCATATTATGTAAATTATGTCTCAATGAAGCTGTTGAAAAACCTGGAGTGTTTGTAGAGAATAGTTTGAACTAATAGCAGCTCTGAATAGTTGATGGTATAGAGTAGGATACAGGCAGCACAATTTTTCAGATTCCCATCAATGAATAGAACCAGAAATCTATAAACCCTGTTATTATTCGTGGAATAGAGCTTGCTCATGCATAAGCATCAGCAGGACCTCAAGACTCTTCCTTTCAAAGTTCAGATATTCAGTCTCAGAAATGCATACTGCATTTCTTTTATATTTTCAGAGGTGTTTCCTTGTTTTTGTATTTTCTCTGCTTATGTTACTTTTGAGAGGAAATCAAAGGACTATCAATCTAACCTACAACCTTCTCCATAAACATTAGCATATATCAAAAAAGTGAGCATGCAAAAAAGAGCCATTTCACCCTAATTCTTTCTGGCTCTAGCTCATGGACTCCCTGATGTATCCATTCCTGTGCTCTGCTACCAGCATTTTGTTACTGAACTTCTTTTTTCTTTTTGTTTTCTCCTATGACTGTGAGAAATTGTAAAATACTCCTTGGGTGAAGAGGAGCATGAAGAAATGAAATTTATGGCTGGATGGTTCATGATTTTCCTTCGTTAATATGAATGATAAACTTTTCTTAGTAACTGAGTTGATAGGTGATTATAACTGGTGTTTGACAGGATACACAGAAGTGGCATTTTTGTTACCTGTTTCACTACATTCTTGATTGACAACATGGTTATCACTATTGACAGTGTTTGCTGTCAACCTCTGAGCAATTTTGTCCTTCTAATAATTTATAGTCATTTTTTTTCATGCACTTTTACTGATTCATTTTCTCAGCAATTATTTAACAAACATCTACTATGTTAGAAACTGTTCTAAATAGAAAGTAGAGTAGTGAAGGAATTGGACACAACCTTTGCTGTCATGGAGCTTGCAGTTTAGTATGGATGAAAACCTGCATTGAGGCACACTGTTTGTATACTGTATAATAGTAATACATGTGAATAGCACTCCTGCATGTTGAGGAAGAAACGGTATACAATCAAATACACACATGGATCATAGGTAATAATACTGAGTGAGTGCTTACTTTGAGTGAGGCACTGTTTTAGAAACATGGTCGGTATCATAAACAAGAACATAAAGATCCTAATGTGTATGGGGTTTCCATAGTTAATATGATATAAGGACATAATTAGGTCTATAAGAAAGAATAAGTAGTACAGGTTAAGGGGAACAGTTTGCAATATTAAAAGTACAGGCTTTATAAATAAAGACTCGAATGATATAAAAGAATTAGTCAAGCAGGTTCAGGGAACAGCAAAGCAATAGAGCAGTGGGGTATCAGTTCAGAGGGTATCTGGCAGCCAGAGCACAGCCTTGTGAACCTTTACAAAACTGTGTATTTTACTCTGAATGAAATGGACCTGTTCATAATGACATGAGCTGAAGTATTTTACAAAGAACATTTGACTGCTGTGCTGAGAATGGGCTGTATAGGTTTGAGGATAGAAGAAAGAACAAGGTAGAAATAATCCAAGTGAAGTATGATAGGGCTTTGACCATGGTAGTGCCTCTGGAAAAAAACTGAGTGGTAGGATTCTAAATAGATTTCAAGTAAAGTCAACACCATTTCCTGCAGAATTACATGTGTCATATGGGCAATAGAGAAAGGTCAAGGGTGACTTCAAAGTTTTGACTCAAATGAGTTTTCAGAGATGTTGCCAATCAACTGAAATTATTGTATAGAATAAGGTACACATTTTTGAAGGGAGATAAGTAGTTCATTTTTTTATAGTATATATCAAATAGGAGAAGTTGAGTAGTGACATGTGTATGTGTTTGTGTGTGTGTGTGTGCACTTAGAAGGTGGCATGTGTGATTGAGAAAAATTGATCAAAGAAAAGCCATATGCAATTGTTTATATAATGAAGTACTGGCTGAAATTTTTAATAGTGATAAGAGATGGATTCAGAAGATGACAAATTGAATAGAGTTAAAGTAGAAGGGAAAGTGTGCCAGATAGATATACATGGGATGAGCAGAATTAGATATAAAAAGCTTCCAGGCCTGAGCATGTCTGGAGTGGAGAAAACTTGGAAGACAATTGTAGGACACAAAAATCAGAAAAGTAATTGTGAATTGAAACACCTATGGTTTTGTAAGATACTGCAATGATTAGGGAATCATATTGAGTGAAAAAGGACCAACCTGCAGGGTTTTGAGAAAGATGTGACATGGAAGATGTCTCTACCTGGAAAATACAAAAGAGTAAGCAAAGGCATCAAACACCAAACAATAATCAAGATCTTCAAAATGTGGCAAATCAATTCTTTGTTAATAGTAAGTCATCCTGGGCCTTCCCAGTGGCGCAGCGGTTGAGCGCTGGGTTGCGAAGCTGCCCGCAGCCTCTGCAGCGCCAGTTCGATCCCCGGCTGCTCCCCGGCCACTGGAGGAGGGTCCCACATGGCGCACAGACCTCTCCTGCCGCCCGCTGCTCCCCTCAGCAGTGTACTTCGGTCCTTCTGCCTGTTCTGCTTCCCTCTGGCTCTGGTGAATTCTCTCACCCTCCTGTGCTTCTGGCTGTACCCAGTGTTTGTATAAATAAATAAAAATAAATCTTAAAAAAAAAAAGTCAAAAAAAAAATAGTAAGTCATCCTACCTCCTAGCCAGCAATTACATTTCATATTCACTCTTCTATAATACTACTACAATTTGGCCAATTGCCCTCACACTTCATAAGTACTTCATTTAACAAAGTTTTCCTCATCAGCCTCCACTATCACTATTCTCTCTGCATAAATTTCTATCTTTTCAATGCCTCCTCACATTTATTTATTCATTAAATGTTTATTGAAGTGAGATGAGTGCCAAGTTCTATGCAGGAAGCTTTATGTATAAGAAGGGATGAAAGGAGGAAAAAAACCCTGTTTTAATTACATTTTCAGAGTGGCTGTATTAGTTCAGGTTCTCATTATATTCCTGCCCTGTGATAGATTTCTATTTTTAGTCCTGTCCCCATTCTATGTCTACCTATTCTATTCTGATCTTAGAGTGACAGTGAACTATAGGTAAAATATACACTTGATCACACTATATCCTCAATTTCTTCTAGTACTTACAAGTAATAGAAATAATTGAAATTGAGAATTATTTTATATCCACAACTGAAGAGCTCAGACTTACTTGGGGTTTTCTGCAAGTCTTTGCTCAACTTTTCAAATGAGAGCAGAACTTAATCTCTCTTCATGGCTAGCTTTGTTCTGAAATCTGTGGGCTTCATTTCTAGGTAGACTCTATCACATAACACGCAGTCTGAGTATTTTTTTTATTTCAGTAACTTTTATTGAATTAATAAATTGAAAGTAATGATGTAACAAAAGTATCCTTATCCTTTTGCCATTGACCTTTGGTCTCCTGCCGGTCCATTCCCGTCTCTACCTTACCCCTCTACTAGTCTCAATTCTGTAATCATATTTCCAGGGTTTGTCTTTAAACTTCATCTTATAATTTCAATAATAAAACTCATTTTTGTTTTTTTATTTTTTTATTGTGTCTGGAGAAAAAAAAACCATGCTGGGCATTTCTGAAAATAAATCTCACTTCTGATTCTCCAAGTTTGTGACTATTGCCTCCCAATGTTTAGACACAATGCATTTTCCTGATGTTGTGACAGTGTTGTCAAAGCTTAGCAGAAACTTTGCTTGAATAACTCAAATACATAGAAATGGGTTCTCTAATAACTTCTAAGGCTAACATAAAAACAGAGCACTATTTGGCTGGGTAGCAATTGTGATCTATCTCATTACTGGCCCCAAAACTATTAACAAAAGATCCAAAACTAATTATTGCAAGTTTCCTTCTCAGAATGTCAGTACCTGGCCAAGTAGTAAAAAAAGGTCTGTGCTAATTTTGTTCTCCTTTGAAGGGATGGGGTTAAGATGAAGGCTGGAAGGAAGAAAAGAATGTAGGATATTGAGCCTAGATAGTAGGTAATGACAGGAGGAGCTATTAGGTTGCTGTAAATCTACAGAAGACTATAAAATATTTTTTATTATATATGCAGATTTATACATATAAATAAACCTATATGACAGGATGTCAAGGTTGGATCAGATATTAGCCATCACCTATTTCATTATTCTGATTTTTAGGAAGTTGGAGTCATGCACTTTAAGCAGTGACCCGGGGTCACACTGGAAGCAAATGACAGGCAAGGTTGTGATGTGTGGGCTCTGAGTCTTGATCATCAGTCTTCTTATTCTTATCATGTACTAACTAATAAATTCTGTTGTGCTTACTTTCTAAAGGTTATAGAGTGGACATTCAAAAAATGGTCATAGGGGCGGAGCAACATGGCGGCGAGGAGACCCTGCTAGTAAGATCTCCCATTAAAAAAAGTTAACAGGGAGGAAAAGCGGCAGGTCCCAGTGAGAACTGGGACACGGAAGATAAACAGGTGACGCCAGCAAACTACCCGAAGAAGAAAGTGGCCATAAAAGAGGACTAGAAGGGAGGGAAGTGCAGAACCCTGCTCCCCTCCCCCGCCCACAGAGGCGGCACTCTCCGACCAGCAGAGAGGAGGGAAACAACAAACCAAAACGGCCAACAAGAACAAACGACGCAGCAAGCAGGACTGTGAGTGGAAAGGAACTATTGCAGCCACCACACCCCGTGAACGGGAGCTGAGGCGAACCCTGCAGGATTCGCCTCGGCGGTGAGCGAACTGCTCCGGGTGCCATTAGAGAAGAACAAAGATCCCGGGAGACCTGCACACAGCCTGGGAGACCTGCACACAGCCAGGGCTGCCGGTAAGCTTGCGCCGAAAAGCAGCGCACTTGGCGCACTTGAAAAGAAAACACAGACCAGGATCACGGCTGCCCAGGTCCCCTTGCTTGCGACCTAGGCTTGCTGGGAGATGCGCGGAGGCCCTCCTCACTGAGGTGAAAGTCCCTCACTGAGTGAGCAGGAACCAGGCGCCCAGGCACGGGAGTGGGTGCAAAAGGCGCCTTTCCCGTGCCACTGAACTGGGCTACAGCCCGCATCCTGGACCTGAGGGCTTTGAACTGAGACCCAGGGCACGAAATTCGGGGCATGGGTTCTCCACGATGGTGGGGCACAAGGCAGACACAGCACCCCAAAGCCCTTGAGGTTTACCCTACCATTCCCGCTCTGCTCCCTGTCCCACGGTGGGGGGTGGGTCGAAAAACAGCCCCCCAAAGACAATAGGAGAGATCTCTGGCGCCACCTAGCGACCAGAAAAAAGAAGTCACTAACACCCCATAGACTTCTTGATAAGGGCAGAAGGCTTCTGGAGGACCCAGTGGCCAGCTGGAAAGTTAACCCACGCCAGGCCCCTTCCAACCAGCAGTCTGAGCCCACAGAAGGAGCAGGCACCCACGTCCGGGGCAGACCGGGTGCGCAGAAGAGTGTGCCTGAGACCGGAGGCACAGGGACTGCATCCTGCTTCGCCGTTTTAGAACAGGAACATTTCTTCAGTAAAGACTGCCTAAAACCAGCAGAAAGCTCACCCAGAAGCCAGAGATGGCTCCTGGAGGAGCCAGAGGGGAGCGGAGAAGTTCACCCAAGATGCCAGCCAGTCCGAGCAACACAGTGTCCCAATGCATACGACAAATTAGAAAACAGACAGTAGGGAGTAGAAGAACCACACGCAACCTAACAACTCCTCAGGAAAGAAGCACATCACAAAAAGAAAACCACTCCCCAGATTGCAATGACAGCAACTTGGAAGAACTTCTGAGTCTTCCAGAAAGAGATTTTAAAATAGCCATGATTAAAAAACTGATAGAAGTCATAAAGGAAAACAATGATCAGAAGAAGGAAATTGAGTCCCTAAAGAGGGAAAACAATGGTCAGAAGAATGAAATTGAGTCCTTAAAGAGGGAAAACAATGGTCAGAAGAATGAAATTGAGTCCCTAAAGAGGGAAGTAAAAGAAATGAAAGAGATCAAAGAATTAATGGAGGAACTAAAGAACTCTGGGAAAAGCAATGAAAGCAGAATAGATGAAATGGAAGAACGAATAAGTACTCTTGAAGACACAGAAATAAAAAGAACCAAAACAGAAAAGGAAAGAGAAGTACGAAGGAAAAAGAATGAAGAAAGACTTCGGGAACTATCTGACTCCATGAGGAAAGGAAATATAAGAGTTATAGGAATTCCAGAAGGAGAGGAGAGAGATGTAGGAACAGAGAAAATATTCCAGGAGATAATTGAAGAGAACTTCCCAAATGTGAAGAAGGAGCTGAAAATTGATATACAAGAAGAAAGAAGAACACCAAACTTCCATGACAAAAGGAAAAATACAGCAAGACACATAATAGTAAAGCTCCCAAGAATCCAGGACAAGGAAAAATAATGAAGCTGACAAGAGGGAAGAAACAGATAACATTCAAAGGAAAACCAATCAGGCTGACATCAGACTTCTCTGAAGAAACACTACGGGCAAGGAGAGAGTGGAGGGACATAGTCAACAGACTCCAAGAAAACAGATGCCAACCAAGAATACTCTATCCCACAAGGCTCTCCTTCCTCTATGAAGGAAGAATAAGGATCTTCCCAGACAAACAGAAACTCCGGAATTTCATTACGACTAAACCCCCACTACAAAAAATACTACAAGGAATCCTAAAGCCAGAACCTCAGAGGGACGAATAACAACGAAAGAAGACCAAAAAAAAAAAAGTTATTAAAGAATAAATATTTAAAATCAAAGGAAAGACAAACACAATGGCAAATACAGATGCTAACATATCAATATTAACTCTAAATGTAAATGGACTAAACTCTTCAATAAAAAGACACAGAGGTGCAGCCTGGATTAAGAAACAAAACCCAACCTTTTGCTGTCTCCAGGAAACACATTTAGCTACAAAAGATAAAAATAGGCTCAAAGTTAAAGGATGGAAAACAATCCTACAAGCAAATGGGCCAAAAAAGAAAGCAGGAACAGCTATATTTATATCAGATAAAACAGACTTCAAACTCAAAAAAATAAAAAGAGACCCCAATGGTCACTACATTATGATCAAGGAGACAATAATTCAAGAAGAAATAACACTCATTAACATATACTCACCAAACGAAGGAGCACCAAAATATATCAGACAACTGTTGTCAGAGAAAACGCATACGTAGTGGGAGACTTTAACACACCACTATCAACAATGGATAGATCAACAAAACAAAAAATAAGTAAAGAAACTAAAGCTCTAAATAAGGACCTAGAGCATTTGGGCTTAACAGACATCAATAGAACACTAAAACCCAAAAAAACGGAGTACACATTTTTCTCAAGCGCACACGGATCATTCTCCAGGATCGATCACATACTGGGGCACAAGACAAACATCAACAGATACACCAAGATTGAAATCATACCAACCATCTTTTCAGACCACGAAGGCATCAAACTAGAAATAAACCATAAAAAGAAGGCAAGGAACTATCCTACCTCATGGAGATTAAAAACCACACTACTGGAAGACCACTGGACTAACGAGGAGATCAAAGAAGAAATTAAAAAAATTCTTTGAATTGAACGACAAGGAGGACACCAATATCCTAAATGTATGGGATGCAGCAAAAGCAGTAATAAGAGGAAAATATATAGTAATAGAAGCTCACATCAAGAAACAAGAAAGAACTCAAAGAAACAACCTAATCTCGAAGCTCAAAGATCTAGAAAAAGAACAACAAAAAAAAACCCAAAACCAGTATAAGAAAAGAAATAATAAAAACCAAAGCAGAAATAAATGAAATTGAAACTAAAAAAACAATCCAAAAGATCAATGAAACCAAGAGCTGGTTCTTTGAAAAAATAAATAAAATAGACAAACGCCTAGCCAGGCTCACAAAGGAAAAAAGGGAGAAAGCACAAATACACAGGATCATAAATGAAAGAGGAGAAATCACAACAGACACAGCAGAAATCAAAAGAATAATCAGTAACTACTATAAACAATTATATGGAAACAAGTTCAACAATCTGAGGAGATGGACAAATTCCTACAACTCTACAATCACCCAAAGCTAGATAAAGAAGAAATAGAACACCTAAACAGACCAATTACAAGCAGCGAAATTGAAATGGTAATCAAAAACCTCCCCAAAAACAAAAGCCCAGGACCTGATGGATTTACAAATGAATTCTACCAAACATTCAGAGACGAATTAGTGCCTATCCTTCACAAACTCTTCCAAAAAATTGAGAAGGAAGGGACAATACCAAACACGTTCTATGAAGCCAATATTACACTAATACCAAAACCGAATAATTTCAACACAAAAAAGGAAAACTACAGGCCAATCTCCCTAATGAACACTGATGCAAAAATCCTCAAAATTTTAGTTATCAGAATCCAACAATGCATCCATAAGATAATTCACCACGACCAAGTAGGATTCATTCCAGGGACACAAGGATGGTTCAACATCCAAAAATCAATCAATGTTATCCAACACATCAACAAAAAGAAATATAAAAACCATATGATAATATCAATAGATGCCGAGAAAGCTTTCGACAAAGTGCAACACCCATTCATGATAAAAGCCCTTGAAATTCTTGGGATACAAGGAACATTCCTCAACATCATAAAGGCCATCTATGACAAGCCAACAGCCAGTATCATTCTCAATGGTGAAAAGCTGAAAGCAATTCCATTAAGATCTGGAACAAGACAAGGATGTCCACTCTCACCACTGCTTTTCAATATAATACTTAAGTCCTAGCCAGAGCAATAAGACAAGAGAAAGACATCCAAGGAATCCAAATAGGAAAAGAAGAAGTCAAACTATCACTATTTGCAGATGATATGATAATATACATAGAGAACCCCAAAATCTCCACAGATAAACTCATTTAACTCATCAATCAATTCAGTAAAGTGGCAGGATACAAAATCAACACGCAAAAGTCAGTAGCCTTCCTATACACAAACTAAATCTGAAGAAGAAGAAATCAAAAAAAAATCCCTTTTATTATCGAAACAAAAAAAATCAAATATTTGGCAATAAATATAACAAAAGAGGTAAAGGACCTATACAAAGAAAACTATAAAACACTGTTAAAAGAAATAGAAGAAGACACAAAGAAATGGAAAGACATCCCCTGCTCATGGATTGGAAGAATAAACATTATTAAAATGGCCATCCTACCAAAAGCAATATACAGATTAAATGCTATTCCAATAAAAATTTCAATGTCATTCTTCAAAGAAATAGAACAATTATTGATGAAATTCATATGGAATCACCAAAAACCCTGAATAGCCAAAGCTCTACTGAAAAAAAAAAGAAGGAAATGGAGGCATCGCACTCCCAGACTTCAAACTATACTACAAAGCCATAATCATCAAAACTGCATGGTATTGGAACAAGAACAGACATACAGACCAATGGAATCGAATAGAAAATCCAGAAATGAACCCACAGATTTATGGTCAACTAATCTTTGACAAAGGAGCTAAGACTATGCATTGGAGCAAAGAAAGTTTGTTCAATAAATGGTGCTGGGAAAACTGGATCGCTACATGAAAAAGAATGAAGCTCGACCACTACCTCACACCATACACAAAAATCAATCAAAATGGATTAAAGAACTAGACGTAAGACCTGAAACCATAAAATACATAGAAGGAAATATAGGCGAAACACTACGGGATTTGCACATCAAAGACATCTTTACAGACACATCACCCAAAGCAATGATAGTGAAGGCAAAGATCAACAGCTGGGACTACATCAAATTAAAGAGCTTCTGCACAGCAAAAGAGACAATAACAAAAACAAAGAGAAACCCCACCAACTGGGAGAACATTTTTGCACCCAACACTAATGATAAAGGACTGATCACAAAAATCTGCAAAGAGCTGATGAGACTCAGCAACAACAAAGAAAATAATCCAGTCAAAAAATGGGCAGAAGAGCTAAAAAGAAACTTCTCTGAAGAGGAAATGCAAATGGCCAACAGACATATGAAAAAATGTTCAACATCACTTGTAATCAGGGAAATGCAAATCAAAACTACCATGAGATACCATCTCACACCAATGAGAATGGCACATATTAAAAAAACTAGCAACAACAAATGTTGGCGAGGGTGTGGAGAAAAAGGAACTCTTCTGCACTGTTGGTGGGAGTGCAAACTGGTCCAAACTCTATGGAGAGCTGTGTGGAGATTTATGGACCTACTAAACATAGAGCTTCCATAGGATCCAGCAACTCCACTCTTAGGTATTTACCCAAAGGACACAGAAACATCAATTCCAAAGAACACCTGCACCCCTATGTTTATAGCAGCACTATTTACAATAGCTAAGCTTTGGAAACAGCCCAAATGCCCAAAAATAGATGACTGGATCAAGAAGATGTGGTACATATATACCATGGAATATTACTCAGCATTCAAAAAAGATAAACACATGCAATTTGCAGCAACATGGATGGTGTTGGAAGGGATCATGCTCAGCGAAATAAGCCAAAAAGAAAAAGAAAAATACCGGATGGTCTCACTCATAGCAGGAATCTAGAAAACTTAAATAAGGGACCAGGAAAATGAATATAAGAAAGTGAAAATCAAAATCAACAAAAAACTATGAACCAGAGACACTTTTTGGGGGGTGGGGGGCAGGAGGGGAGGGATTGGGGCAGAATGGGGTGTTTGCAATTGTATGCGGGAATATAAAAATAAAATTTATTATTTAAAAAAATAAAAATAAATAAAAAAATAAATAATTAAAAAAATGGTCATAAAAATGATTATAAAACTGTAAATAGAGGAATGCCACTGAGGGGATATATGACACTAAAAAATTTTGGCTATTGAGTCTTTGTGTTCTGTGTGCAAACTTAGTCATTCCACTGATAGCTGAGATGACTAGTAAGAGGTTGCAAGGGTCATGTTACAAAAATTTGAATAGCTCTGAGCAGATGGACCATGCTTGAAGGCAGTCAGAAGATATGTATGTAGGTACATATATGCACCTATCCCTTGACCTCCTTGTTTGTAACATCATAACTAATAATGACAAAAAGGAAAGCCATTTTCTAGAGATATCCACTTCCTCTTTCCTGATGTGTGTGCATGCATAGGCATCTCTGTTTAAAATGTTAACTACACTAGTGTAAATTTGAATCTGAGCCAAGTGAAAAAAATTAAAAATAGCAAGCATTATGACATAATGATAACATTAACTTGGGAGTCATGAAAGTCAGGGCTCCACAAAGTAACTGTAAAATGTGACCTTGCACAGATCACCTGTGCCATAGAATGGTTTCTACAAAGAGGAGACTAGACATGAGGATAACTTGGGCCATTTTCCCTCCTGTTTGCAAGTCCTGTGAACATGAAAGCAGCAGGCAGTGCACACGGAGGTCTTGCTGCCACTCCACTCCATCCAGGGCCCCTGTGTTCCTCAGCCTCCCCTGTCTTTTGGAGCACAGATGCAGTCTATCTTTATTTCTTTATTTTTGATCAATTCTTTCATTTACTCTTGGGAAGTGTGTTTTGCTCTGATTCATCCCCCTACATTTATCTGCTTTTCTCAACAGAATCAATAAAGAATTAACTTCATTTTCTAAGTACTTTTGAAATCTTCAGTCAATAAATTGCAACAGATACCATTTTTAGAACAACCTTGCTAAAGGTCTGTGACTGCTGGCACCTTGGCTGGGTCTCCCGTCATTGTCTCCTTTGCTTTTGCTCACCAGTCCTTCACCTGAGTCCCTCATCCTCCTTCTGCAATCTCTTCATCCCTCACTCCTCCCTACTCCACTGTCTGCTTTTATCCTTCAGGCTCTCCCACAAAGTGAAACACACAATTTCTTTTGTTAAAGAGTTCATTCCCCACAAGGTAAAACACAGTGATTATATCTGACTACAGAGTACATCTTTCCAAAAATTAATGATTTGAGTTATCTTGGGTAAATAGACTCTCTCTTTAAAAAGAAAAGGCAAAAATCAGAACAAACTTACTTACAAGGTTCTTATTGATACCCTAAGAGAGGGAGCTATTTTGCTCACAAGTTTATTCATGTTAGAAAAATAATTACAGATTTTAGAAAAAGGGAATCCTTAGTTCAAGTCTTAACTTCACCACTCAGTCTTTGAGACCTTGAACTAGTTATTGAAACTTTCTCAGTCTTTTATGTTCTTTCCTCTTAAACAAATATACTTGACCCACAAATTTTAAAAGATGTCAAAGAATGTCATTCTAGGACTTGCAAGATCTGTCAGCTGGTGAAAAGTGGAAAAAGAAAGAAAAAAGAAATACTATTTATCAGTGGGTAATTCTCAGCTGGGTGATCTTTTAAAAGAATCTATAATATGCCTACCTTGAGACATTCTTCCTAGTCTAAAACTAAATTTGCTTTACACGTATTTTACCACTGCCTTGGGAACTCTTTCACATTTTGGGGGTGGTGTCTTCACATTTTGGGGGTGGTAAGTCACTTAGCTACACATTAAATTAAAAAAGTGTAATGATATGGTATGAAAAAGTTAAAACCAAAGAGCCAGGCATGTGGGCAAATGAAATCGGGATAGAAGCAGTTTTTTAACCTCATCCACTCCCTGAAATGTCCACTTTATGTGAGGCAGTAATAATTTCTGGGGATGCAGCGATGAACAGTATACATTTCTCCCCCTCCTGGAGCCTATCTTTCAGCTTTACGCTGGGTTAAGGACAGAAGCAGCACAGGTCATAGTGCTTACAACATAGTGCTTCTAAACAAACAAAATGATCCTAGAGCAAATGAAGCATTAGCATCAGGGACCCACAGATTCACAGTCCTTTCAAGACCCCCAAAGGGGCACCAATAGTGATCTCACATGGTCATCTTATTTTTATTAAGGTTTTTCATTTGAGGTGAATAAATTTATTTGCATGTATAGGTTCACAAGCAGTTATAATAAATATTACAGAGGTATCCTATGCTTCCTTCATCCAGTTTCCACCCATGGCAACAGCTTGCAAAACAACATTATTGCATCAAACCTGGAAATGTGATGATGATATTACACACTGATATTATTCAGATTTCACTACTTTTTCATCTATGTGTGATGGTATATATTTGGTGCTATGAAATTTTATGTGTTGTTTTCTGTATCCACTGTAATAGTCAAGGTGAACTTTTACAACAATATCAGACTCTCTCCCACATTCCCCCCAGCACAGCAGCCACTAATCTGTTCTATATTATTTTTATTTCAAAAAAGTTATAGAAATGTTGTCATATAAAATGTGAACTGTTGTGAATGACTTATTTTTAGCAAAGTTCTCTTAAAATTATTGCCTCTAGTGAGCATTTGTTTCTTCATATTGTTGGATATTTTGAGGTTTTTAATAGTCACTATAATAGTCATCTATATGACATGAACTATCTGGATCAGAGTCTTAAAGTCAAATAATGATGATGTCGTTCTCATTCACAAACTCTTAGCACTGCTGCCAGATCAAATGTCTTATATAAATAAACTCAAAGTCTGTCTCTTAAGTAAAGAATGAGGAAAAATGGGATTTATCAGCATATATACCAGGGAAAGGGACAGCTGGCTCCCCTGCCCTCATCTCAGAAAGAGAGAAACATTTGCTCTTGAGAGAAGGGATGGAAAGGTCCCATATTCCTCTCATGCCATGACCTAATGAAGGGTAGAGCTGAGCAGAAGGGGAGGCTAGAGAAGACAGAGAAGAACATTTGGAAAGGACACTTGTAGGAGACACAGTTGACAGTCATGGAAGAAGAAATGTGCAGCTAAGACAGCAGAGACCCTTGGGAGAGATAAGCTGTGAGAGACATTGTGGGGAGGCTGACAATGGCAACCTCTATCTTGATTTGTACTTAAATTTTGCTCTTTTCATCCTAGACTTGCTTGGCCGCTTCTTCTCCTTCCCTATGGCTCCCCACCAGAAGTTGCTTTCAACTTCTGGCAAGTTTTCAGGCCTTAGAAGTCCTATTGGCTAGAATTTACCCTTAAGGAGATGAGTAACTTTGGGTGTTTCATTGGGAAACTGTATTCTTTCTCTCCTCCCTATCTTGCCATATGAATCTACTAAATTTCTTACACACTAAGAGTGTACTGTCTTGATGTGGTGAATGGAAGAATCCCTTTAGAGAATGCAAGTTGGGAGGATCCCAGGTTATCCCTCAGTCTGCACACGAACAATATAATTAATCAATACATACTTTTATATGTATCAACAATAAAAACAGATTTCAGTCAAATATACTAGGTAAAATACTAACCTTTAAAAATATATAGGAAAAGAAAAAAAAAACAACTTTTCATATTGTGAAGTAATTAATGAGATGTAGATATTTATTATTGGAGAGGTATATTAAGCAGATAACTAATAAATGTATTATCTTTATTTTCTCTTTTTTGGTGACTTTGTGTTATTAGTTAAATTCATTATTCGCAATTCTGGATTATCTTCTTTTTTGGATTAACTTATCTACCTCATTGTATATTCATAATTTTCTATTATCTCCCTTAAAATAGTCCCCAAATTGTATGAACTTTAGGTCTCACAAAACTAGAATTCACAAATCCCTGCTGAATATATCCAAGTTGTCAGGAATCAATGAATATTAAAGTTTGAGCCAAGAAAGGTAAAAATTAAGTAGGCATATTATTTATTCCAGTTTCACTTAATAATATAAATCAAAAGCTGGAACCCTTAACATACTAACATACTTCTGAGAATAGAAGTCATAGATACTCCTGAAAATTTAGAACATGAGTACATAGAAAGATTTCATAAATGTACAAGAAAAAATATTATTACTAATAGTATTGCTATTGTAAAATGCTTTAATCATTAGCAATGACTTAAATCTTATCCTATTTGTTGGCTTAGAAAGTGGCTTCTTTTCTAAAACTTAATCCCTTAAAATTCCTCTGAGTAGTAATAGCAGGAATATTATAAAGAAATTTGTATTAAGCATGGGGGATGGGAGTTTCAGCATAACTGGATACTTTTCTTTTTGTCATAGAAGTAATACGGAACAGGGAATGACTTAAGTCTCTGAACACCAAAGCCCACACTTAATTCATTATTCATTATTGGATTCAGATAGGACAGATAATGAACTCTAAGGTGAATATTTTTAATTAAAAATGCTAAAACCATCTTTCAGAGTGATGTCAAAGTTGACCCTATTACAAGTCCAGATTTATACTCAGAGATACTATACTAAACATAGCAAGTAAAATATGGTGTTAATTATAGTCTTAAATGATGTAAAAAATGTGCATGGGGGATTTCTTGACTAATTCATGGGATTCCATCCCATTAAGATATTAGATGATTTTAATATGAAGTAAGAAAATAAAGGAAACTCATCATCTTGCTAGAGGGACATAGAATTCTTTTCCACTAGCTTGTAATATACCCAGTTTCGAATGGTAACTAATATGTCACATCCTTTCTCTTTAATTTCTTTCTTTGTACCATTAGTATGATATTTATCACATCCTGATCTATATTATATATTTTTCTTCCAATCAGAGGTCCGACAAGTATTTATTGTGTATTTATTATGTCCCAAACATACTAGGCACTGAGGCAGACGTGAACTAACAAAAATTAGGTGTCTTATGTTCATTTCTTCAGCATAAAACAAGAGCTCCTGTGACTAAAACCAGGCAATCCTCCTGCCTTAGTATCTCAACTTCTCTGAATACCTTAGGTCAATAAAACAGTAGGTGCTGAGTTGGACCTTGTAAATATAGAACATGTCTGCATAGAAAAGGGGAAGTGTTTTAAGTGGGGAAGTAGCTTTTATCATTTTAAGATCTTTTCATACATAATTCACATGATAATCTAATGCAGTGATTATCATCATTTGAAGATAAAGATGATGAAACACACAGAGGTTGAGTGACTTACTCAAGATCAAACAATTAGTGAGTTGCATGGCCAATATTTGAGCCCAGAAGTCCATTCTTTTATCCATACCTTATCTAAATTACAGTTTGATGGTGTAAGAACATTTTTTTTTAATCTCAAATGATCAAAGGTTTTCCTTCTAATTGATTTGGGTTACTTCATTTACTAGTCATAGGGAATTATTCTTCAATTAAGCTATTAGGATTTTAGGAAGCTGAATATGGGAACATGCAAGTCAGAGAATCTTGGACCTAATGGTTATCTAAGGCAAATGGGGATATTATAAAATTTTTTAACTTCCGCATGTAAAACATCCTACATATTAGGCATTTTTTAGATCCCTCAATTTGCAAAACATAGCTGCTTACTATATTTTCATTTTCCCTTCTAAGATTTTTTTTTTCCCTCTGTGTATTGCGATTTTCTCAAATGTTTATCTGGAAATAACTTGTCTTTGACAACTGGCTGATGCTGATTTGACTGAGATCTAATTTTCTTAAACCATGGAAGTTTCTAGGTATTTTTCCTAAGCTGAGTCATTAAAGTCATTACAACCTCCTCCTAGATCTTGGTGACATTCACATTCAGTCTTCAGCATGCTATTGTATAGATGACCACATGAAGGAAAGACAGCAACTTCCACTACATCAATCATGTGGCTCATGTGAGTGAGTTGATTTGAAAGTGGATTCCTCAGTAGCTGAAGGGAAGTCCACTAAATGCTGCAAGGAAGAACTATAATCATTGAGCTCAACCCAAATTGAAAATTAATGAGCAATTAGATTATTCTTATTATTTTAAATACTTGGTATTGATTTATTGACATTTTATTATACAATAGTAGATGAACAGAGTAGTCAGTAAAATATGGTAACTAACAGTTCAAATATTGTAGTTATCAAAACCTCTGTTTTGTTTCTTTATATTACACATATGAGTGACAACATCTGATATTTGTCTTTCTCCTTCTGGCTTAATCTGCTTAGCATAATCCCCTCCAGTTCCACCCATGTTGTCCCAAATGGGAAGAGTTCATCTTTTATATAGCAGAGTAGTATTCCATTATAGATATATACTTCATGTTCTTAATCCACTCATCTGTCCTTGGGCACTGAACTGGTTTCCATACCTTAGCTATTACAAATAGCACTGCAATGAACCTATGAGTGCATATATCCCTTTGAATTAACGTTTGTGCACAATATGAGTAGAGTTGATCTAATGATTTAAATCTTGACCATTTAAATCTTGCTTCTATTAGATGTGGTACATATATACCATGGAATATTACTCAGCATTCAAAAAAGATAAACACATGCAATTTGCAGCAACATGGATGGCGCTGGAAGGGATCATGCTCAGCGAAATAAGCCAAAAAGAAAAAGAAAAATACCGGATGGTCTCACTCATAGCAGGAATCTAGAAAACTTAAATAAGGGACCAGGAAAATGAATAACTATAAGAAAGTGAAAATCAAAATCAACAAAAAACTATGAACCAGAGACACTTTTAGGGGGGCGGGGGTAGGAGGGGAGGGATTGGGGTCAGAATGGGGGGGCTGCAATTGTATGGGGAATATAACAATAAAATTTATAAAAAAAAATAAATCTTGCTTCTATAATAAATACAATTAACTCTCATTCTGGTCATTAGGTTAAAATAAAAATATTGGAAAATGCCCCAACACAGCTAACTGGCACTTAGTGGGGAGTCTGTCAATGGCATGTTCTTTTCCTTTCTACTTTTTAAAAGATGTTTCAGGGCCTCCCTGTTGGTGCAAGGGGTTAAGACACAACTTTATGAAGCCATCTGCAGCCACTGTAGCATGAGTTTGATCCCCAGTCAGGGAGCTACCCACATGGCACAGCAGATCTCTCCTGTCTCACCCACTCCTCCCCTCAGCAGTGTATTACAGTCAATCTGCCTGTTTTGTTCCCCACTCTGTCTCTGGTGAATCCTCTCACCCCTCTGGCCTGTACCCCATTTCTTGTATGCATAAATAAATAAATCATAAATTAAAAAAATAAAAGATGTTTCACATGCTGTGAGGTCTGTACACACATCTGTACAAAGGCTCACAAACTTACACATACATATATATACATTCTCAAATATTAGAAGTTAGTGTTTCTTCTGACAAATATATTTTTGAAAGTCTCAAATTTCTTGGACATGTCTGGAACAGATAACAAATATTGTCTGGAAAATATACTAGGTAGTGAAGTTACTGAAAATATATTGGACCGAGCCTTATAAATTTGACATTTTGGAGGTAAAAATGGCTAAATATTAACGATTTCTTAGGGTTTGCCTAACAGAAAACATTGTGGTTGGAGACAGAAATAAAGCTGGAAAGGGATAGGTGCTGTTTCTGAAATAGTGAACTAGACCCAAATAGACCATTAGTGAAGAAATTCTTGAGAGAACTAGTCCCAGAAACACAATACAGAACAGAACAGACAACAGCAGTTCACCTGGAGTGCCCAGTGACAGGAACAAAAATTAACCATCATTGCTAAGCAAATGTGTCCACATTCCAAGAGAGAAAATAACAGAACACTTACCAGTAGCTGCTTAAATTACTTTTACATATTCTGATCCACTTGGTGATCAGTCTCTAGGCACTTGATAGGATAGAGTAAGTCATTGAGCTCTTGTTCTTCACAAATATTTATATTCCCTAGACAGTTTATTCTGGAAAACTCATTATAGTTCGTGCCTCATTCCAATCAAGTTATCCACCACAATTTCCAAGATATAAAGTGCGCTCAAGCATGATATAAAGCTAATCATGAAGCAAACTAAATCAACAGCAGAATCACCGGAAGACAAGGTATTGCATTAATTCCATCATATATTAAGTGTAAATGATTACTACCTCCAGATACCAGGTCTGACAATGGTTGGTAATGAGAAAATATGTTAGAAGAAAGAATGATATTATGTTTATGAATGTTTCCACATAGAATGGAAATAACTTGTGCTTTGGGGTCAGAAGAAACTCTGTATGCTTTCCTTATTCAGTATATTATCACTGAAAGAACAAGTCAGGAATTGAATATTTAATTACCTAATTTTAAGATAAATTTAATCATGAATTGCCACATAGCTTTTGATTTACTGCTCTATCAATATAACCAATCTTGGAATCTTGGAATGGACAAGGTACATTTATTTTTCAGAGGGTTTTTGTAGGCTATATGTTACATTTGCTCAGACATTCAATTTCTCCCAAAACTTTTTCTGCATTCATGATATTGAGATGTCCTGTGAGTATAAATTCTTGTTCATCTCAAAATTAAGCAAAAAGAAAAAGTTTGTTTTAAGCTACATGCTTTGAAATTTTCATGGGGGGAATGAAGAATAAAATATCAGTATACTTCAGTTTGACTTGAAGATTAATTCAACATTATTCATTAGAAAGTAAGGTTGTTGCTTTATTGGGTGGACTAATTATCATTCATGCTACTTGTAATGTTGAGTTTTATATTTTTAACTTTATCATAAAAGCAACATTTGAAAATAATGAGAATTTTCTTTTTTTATAACTTTTCAAAATGTAGTTTCTTAACCAAAATATCCTGAAAAACGTTTTACTGAAAATGGTGTATATTTAAGGTATATAACATGATTTGATATAAATCCACATAGAAAAAGGATGGCTAGTTATGCTAACTAGTATATCATCTTACATAATTACCATTTTTTATGAGAGTATATCAAAATATGAGAAAGGATATAGTGGATATTTGTTACACTTGATTTTAGTTTTACATTCTTTTTTTCTTTAAAACAGCAAATACAGTCAAATGTACTATAAATAACCTTGCTTAAAGAAAAAGATTCTCCTATCTCTTATTTAGGAGAGTACACCAGCTCCCCAAGATTGATTTCCTCTGTAAGTAAAACCATATTCAGTACAAGAGTGGATCAATCACTGAAATCTTTCAACTACTTGGCTTTGTGTTGTTTAAAAAGAGGGATCAAATTGAAATTGCTTAGTTAGACTTGGTCTATCCCAGCTCTGTACCTGAATTATAGTGCTATGCTGTGTTTGTGGATACACACACATATCTATGCATATTATATACATACATATAGAATATATATTTATATTAATGTAACTGTAACTTTTAAGTCAGAGTGTCAGCTCTTTGATGGAAGGCACTTTTTCTTATCACTTGTCAAGTCTCCGTACAAGCCTATAGGAGTTGTATGACCTTAAAAATAGAAAAATTGGGTTGTATGTTTGTATATATACCCAAATGAATGTTTAATGTTAAAAAGACAAGTAGTTAGTAGTGCACATTTCCCATGATCATTCTGCCTTATTTCCTACTGTATAGCAAATATTTTTCTAGCAGTTATATTTATTTCACAAATTAAAACATAAATGGTTATTTATTTGTGTATCTAGGATATTTCAGAGCCTGCACTGAGAAATTAAGATACATTAGGTTGTTTAATCTATGAGGTAAATCTTACTTTCAGTTTGTAGTAGAAGAAATAGAAGCCAAGGAATATTAGGAATTGTGCTCAAATTCATATAGATAAAAAGAGTTACTGCTGGTATTCTAACCTAAAATATTCAGCCAACATACCTTAAAAAGAGATCTGTGCCAGGTAATTTTATTTATTTTAAAGCACTTTATTCTAATAAGGTAAATCTTAGCTTTGCAGGTTATGAAACACTGAACATTTACCACTTAATTATAGCAAATTTAATGAATTGCTGTTTTCAAGGCTTTCAAAGCATGATTCCACTATATCCAGAGGTTTCCATATCAGTCACAAACATCTTAGATAGTAGAAAATAACTCTTCTATGCTCTCAAGTTAATCAAGCTTTCTGTCCTCAGAACTTCCTGTTCTTTCTAAATTCATTTCCAGAATCATTAGAAATTAATCAGTTGTTGTGAAATTAAAGATGGAAATCTAATTATTAAAAATGGATGTTTACAAGTATTTAAAATTACATTATTAACTATTAACACAAGGTATCTATTTTTACTTCATAAAAAACAATGTTTGGATTTTTTATGGATAAACATCCTAATAAATGTAGAATGTTCTAGTTTAAGAGGAGAGATTACATTCAAAAGTTATCTATCTACCTACCTATCTATTTACTATGTATCTGCCTACCTACATTCCATCTATCTACATATTATTTGTCCACATACAAACACACATACTGCTAGTTAAACAAGACTGCTATGTGTAGGGAGAGGTTTGGAGGTTAATGTCTTCTTCCTTACCTTTTTTTTAGATATGACCCCTCTTTTAAACTTTTACTGGAACCAGTGAAAATAAACTTTAAATTACAATTGTGATAAAGATAATAAAGATAACATTTTCTTTTTGGGACTTTTTTTTTTTTTTTGATTTTCCAATCTGGAAATAGAGATTTTTTTTTTTTAGGCTTATTTATTTATGCATACAAGAACTGGGGCACAGGCCAGAGGTGTGGGGGGAGGGGTGAGAGGATTCACCAGAGACAGAGTGTGGAGCAGAACAGGCAGATTGACTGAAATACACTGCTGAGGGGAGCAGTGGGCGATTCAGGAGAGGTCTGTCGTGCCATGTCAGTAGCTCCCTGACTGGGGATCGAACTAGTGCTGCAGCAGCTGCAGATAGCCTCATAGGTTGTGTCTTAACCCCTTGTGCCACCAGGGAGCCCAAAATTTAAGAAAATATGTAACATAGCCAAAAGAGTTATATCAGGATACTTTCAAAAAATAAGTGGAGCCTATTACATATAAATTTTTCAAATGTGTTTCTAGCACAATCATTAATTGATTGTTATGTTATGCTTCTCCAGAAGTATCTATTTCTAAGTGAAAATAAAATTTTAATCCTTTCAAGAATGATACTATTTCTTAAATTTTTAGTGCTTTCAGCAGTTAGGAAGAAAATGTCTTTTCTAATCTAATTCAGATATTACGTCTTCTTACATTGCATTAGCTTCCAGCTATTCAGATTTTAAAGTTCTGTCATTAAAAATTGTTTGTTATTAGAATGTCTCAATTTTAACAAAATTTAAAGGCAACCTACTGAAAATAACTTTACAAAATTTCACCTGCATACTATTTAAAACATTATTTTAAAGGTAACTCTCTTTCCATTGATGAAGGGCTTTTGATATATTTTTTCCTCTGATAGTCACAATAATGCTGCAAGGAAGGTAACATTTCACTTTGGAGATAAGAGAATACAATTTTAGTCATAAAATGTTTACTCATAATGCAACTAAGTGGCAAAATTGGAATTGTTTTCAATTTAATCATATTATACACCCAGTAAAAGTCAGTACCTTACCTCTGCATTCGTATGTGATAAGCAGTTAAGGTGTCTACTCAACTACTCTGTTTTATAGCAAACATAATAGTGGATGAAACTGATTCCACCTGCATGTCCTAGAGTTGGTTCCTGTTGGGCAAGTCCAATTAGCAAAGACTTCTACCTTGCTAATGCCAGTATTTCAGGGAAGAGTTAGCAAGTAGGCCTACGTAGATCAGTGCATGGCAGTCACCTGCCACCATGACTGGCTCTGCAGGGAACACACAGGTTTACCATTGGGTAAAACCAAAGGTTTCTGTTCAATGGATATAGAAATGAATCGTGCATTCCTCAGGATATGGACAATGAAGCATGTGGCTTCAGAAGCTGACGGCAACCATCATGGAAACAAATGAAGAACAAGCTTTAGTATAAGATAACAATGATGAAGGCAGAATAGAAACAAAGAAACACACTGATATTATTGAGACGTTAAATCTGATTCTGAATTCCATCTTTCCTGAGCTCTTTTCAATTGTTACTCTATTTTCAACTGACAAGAGTGTACTATTATGTCTCAGCTTAGAAAAGTTATTCTTGTTTACAAAGAAGCTGTATAATTCACAGTCAAATGTTCCATTATTTGAAGATGAGATGATTGATGTCACTTACTTGACTTTATTTAACAATGTATCTTTTATTGACATTCCTTTTGTTTCTTTGAAGTACAGGACTTGAGAAGTAGCAGGGCTTTTTTTTTTTTTTTTCCAAATAACATTGTTAAGAGAATGATGAAATTCCTAAATACTCTTTTTGCCCTGATTAAGGAGTGGAGATTTGCAGATGCCTAACTTCCAGCCAACCAATCTCACTCAACTACTTGAAAGCAACCTCCTCTCAAGACAGTTGCCAGCCTAAAAATTACCACCCAAAGTGTAGGTCAATCGTTTGTATGAATTACAAAATGATTGATTGATTGAAGTCAATCAAATGCATACTTACTCCTATTTAAGAAAAGCCAGAAATGAGCCATGCTAGACCAGACAAAATGATGAAATGAAGTAGACAGTGGTGTCCATAATTCACCTTAAAACCAGATTAAAGTGAGCCTAGGAAAAGGCTACTATCCTTGAGTGATGTCAACACTAATGCAGAGAGGAAGAAGGAAGACGTGGAAGGATCACTGGATTAGACAGGGAATGAGGTGACCATGTGAATGAAGAAGGACAGTTTTCTATAACTAGGGTATTCTGTATAATTTTTAGTTTGGAAGGATTTCCCTGCTGAAAACACAGCCTGCACATTCCTGAGGGAGTGTTGTTTGCTTCACTAAGAATAATTGACTGAAGATTTTGATATATGTTGAAATGTCAATGCACCCAGAAAATGTAAATTTTTAACAATTAAGATTAATTCCACCTTGGTGTACAGAACACACTAAGGAAAATTCATTTGGAGTTACTGCAATTCCAATTTTATCTCCAAAAACATAAGCCATTTACATGTAAACTGTGATGGGAGACAAAAGTCAAGAGCCCATATTTGTGCTGTTTCTGTTTTATTCATGTAGGTACAATAGCTTCTCACTGTGTACAGATGGAGCCCATGGCCCTTTGCCACTTCACAGTGTCCAGTTAGTAGCTTCTCTTCTGAAGCTGCTAAAGCAACTCTCAAAAAAAAAAATAGCTTGTGATGTTGTTATTGAAAAACATTTTGTGTTGTTTGATAGCTATTTTCCCATAAAACTTTTAAATATTCAAAAATCAGTATTAGTTTTCCTTAAAAAAAAGTCTATAAAACAACTGAAATTATAAGATAAGATCTTGCCACTCCATTTTTGGATGTTTTGCTGGGAGTTACTACAGTTATTATAATATTGTTCAGATGGTCTACTATTGTTGAGATGTTCTACTATTATTATTGAGATATTCTACTATTATTTCATCTCATACATTATGTTCTTTTGTTATCATCCATCATTGATGCAGCTCAGAGGTTCCTTCAATTTGGAATTTGGTTCTTCAAAACATATCTCCTAGAAACACTCACAATACTTTATTAGCTTACATTTTCACATGGAGATTGACATACAGAGTTTTCAGTTTAATTTGCTTCATGCTATTTCCTTCTAAAGGAGTTGAGAGTCTTCATTTGGTAAAATTGGATGCATTATAAAATGAGTAAGAAAAGAGTAGACCAACATAGAATTCAATTGACAACTAAATTTCTTAAAGACTATTCCAAAGAGAGAGGGAGAGTCAGAAGGATACCTGGAGGAAGCACAGGGAGCAGAAAGACATGTGAAAAAGTTGCACTTGCTTTTTGGTGCTGAGCTGGTTGAAACAGATGTAGGTGAGAGACTCATGGGGAGGTTAAGAATGGCAGTGTTTAGTTTGATTTTGTTCTTTTTGTCCCAGATGTATTGAGTCCCTTCATCCCCTTTCCTGTGGGTCCCCACCAGAAGGTATCTTAGATTTGTGGCAGGATTTCAGGCCTCAGAGGCCCTGCTTTGGACAAACACTGTATGGCTTGGCATTTATCCATGAGGGGATGGGTAACTTCAGGTGCTTGATTTGGAAACTATATTCTTTGTCTTGTCTTTGTTGCACACTAATTATATTAAAGTTCCTTTTCATTAAAGGTCTTACACACTAGAGTATGTTTTGTCTTAATGTGGCAGATGGTGGAATCTATTTACAATGGGCAGTTTTGGGGGTTCTAGGTGCCCCTCTTCTTACCCTGTAACAAAATGATATCATGAAGAGCCCTCATCCTTTACAATTCAGTATCATTAACTATAGTGACCATATTGTAGATAAAATTCCCCAGACCTTTTAACTACCTTCACTCAGTTTTCCTCTAGACTCTCTCATCTCTAACCATCACCCATCTGTCCTCTGTATATATGAGTTGGGTTACATTTCAAATAGCTTTGGAGAAAGACTTGGAGTTTGAATGCTGTTAGAAAGGCAATGTGCAAAAGCCAAAATGACCATTTCCCTTGTTCAGACTCTTTATTGAAACTTAGCACAGATAACTCAACCTCCCCATATCAATGAAAAATAAAAATCATGGTAACCATTTTTTTCCTAAAAGCACCTAAATATCAAAAAGTCTACACAGTAGACTTACCAGATTTAGCATCAAAATGCAGATATGATTTACTTTAAAGCTCAAACTCCTGCCTATGGTATGCAATTGATTTCCATGGTCTTTTTCACAGGAGAGCACTGTTAAGAAAGTCCCAGATAATTTCACAGTTAATTAATTTTACTGCATAGATGCTATGGGTAATGCATAGGTATGCATTTGCAATAATCCAGAGCTGTAATGATCATGCTTCTTACATATTGCAAAACAAAGGAATTAGGCTGCATGTCTGATCAACTGGTAGCTCTAGTGAATAGATGAAAAAATAAAAATCCCAACAACAGGAGTTGTTGTTTGCATATGGCAAAGTACTACAAGAAAGTAATGAGCTCAGGAAAGGATTAACTCAGTGGTCAGCAGAAATAATTGAATAGAGAAATTCCAGGAATCTGTGTGTTTGCAATGGGGCAAAAGGCATATACCCTCAGGAAACATTTTAAACTCTGGAGACCTTTCTGTTAACACAATTTGGTGGTAAGCAAGGGGTTACTGCTGTCATCTAGTAGAGAGAAACTAGGGATGTTGCTGAATGGCCTATGGTACACAGGGCAATCCTACACAACAAAGAACTTGTCCAATCCTGAATAATAATAGTTCCTATTTTGAGAAATCCTATCCAGATGTGTAAAGTTCCATTATTACATAACTTAGATATGGTGAAGTCTTTTAACTATGTAATATGCCTAACATTTTACATTAAAAGTATAAACTTGAACCCAGATCCAACTGTTGCACAAAAGGACATGGGAGGAGGTGCTAAAAGTTGTAGTTCTATTTTGGACTTTGATACCAGTATGATGACAGCTCATTTTTTGGACTGCACAGAAGGCATCCTTAAAACATAATAAAATAATACTTTGTGGAGGTTATTCAAGATTTCTCCTCTAGAGAGTTGTTTCCAAACTAGTGGATCATGACATTCATATAGGGCATAAAGGGGCACTAAAACTAGCCAAGGACACTGCCCAAAGACAGTGGCCAAGGACACTGTCTGAGTTCTTTACCTATGCGCTCAATTGCAAGACTGCTAGGGTTCAGAGAACAATAATGGGATTTACTTAACAAACAAGAAAAAACAGAATGTCACTGAGGCCACAAGTGGCCATTTATGTCACCTGAAGCAGTGGTCAGTGTTTTATAGTCCTAAACACAAAGGGTCCCAAGATGGTGTCTTCCCGCCACTGTGGACCTGGAGCATGTGGCAGCCAGACTATAGGCCAGGTTCCAACTCAAGACAGCAGAAGACACAATAGAAGATGCAAACCAGAGCTGCTGAGTAGAGCCAGCACAGCACCAGGCAAGCAACACTCAAAACAGCAGGTGCAGCAGCCAAACAACCTGACAAACTATATTCATGCAGCTCAGCAAGGTGCCTGGCTCTGGATTTTCACCTTCCCTGTCAGGCAGTTACAGCAGCAAAGCTGGGAACATTTTCAGTCACTTACCTACCTACAAAGCCTCCAAACTTTTCTTCTCTGAGGTTGGCTGCTGAATGCCTCTCCACATCCTTCAGAGGCCCACAACAGCCTTCTGGAAGATCAGCATGGTGGGGGCAGATATTGCTGACCCTGGAATTGCTGAAGATCCAAAATGGCTGAAATCCTGAATGCTGTATCTGGGGGCTGCTTCTGCAGTCCCTTATATTTCTTATCAGAGTCTCCAACCCCACCCATACTTTGTTCATATTTTCCCCGGGGCTATCAATCCTCACTAGCATCCCTCCTCCAGGGGGTGCCACGAAAAACAGTCTTTGGCTTCAGCCCCTGTTACAAGATCAGTTTACATACAATATATGTAAAGATCTAGATTCATTCAAAGATGCATACACATATAAAAGTATGTTGCTGTGTGTCACAGCAAAAAGTCAGTGAGCATTTGAAAACTAATGTAAAGTCCACTCTAGAATAGCATGAAACAATATTATATCATTGCTGAATTGAGAAGGAAAGAAGTGAACAGGGGGGGAGTGGGCTTCTCAGAAAAACAGAGTGTGCAGAAGATATCTTGTCAATAAATCTAGGACTTCAAATGGAAGAATATGCTGAAAAAAATAAATGGCAAAACAGATTTCATGAACATTCTCTAGAACAATATTCTCTGTGAGAATCTACAAGGAGTTCATTGGTGCTCTTTGACCTTTGGGACATATTACCCTTCATCCATTCTGACTCTGGGTTTACCAGTAATTTTCTGAAGAAAAATCTGTCTAGTCTGTTACCTTCCTCTTGAAAAGAGGTTTCTTTGAAGAAGCTAAGACAATCTTCATCATCAGAGAGGCATATTTTGAATAAAAAATATAAAAATGTGAAGTCCAGCTTTTTATCTGTTTCTTCTGTGATTAGTTTGTGGACATGACTTTCCAGAAAACCAGTTTCCGCGGGGAATAAGAACATCTTAGCCTCTGGGCAGGAGAGACTCGGGATATATTTCAAAGTGATCAGCAGGTTCTGCTTTGAAGGCTGGCATTCCGTCTTCCCAGCTGAAGGAACTGAGTGTCGGGTGTAAAGATCCTGAGTAAAGACAGGCTGTAAGGCATAAGTTTAGACCTGATCCTTAGGAGGAAGATAATAGGATCAGGAAAACCTGCTTTCATACAGACATGCATTTCAGTAAAAATCACAAGCTAACAAGTAAGAGGCATAGTAATAGCATGACAAGCACCTCACAGCCCTCAGATATCTAACAGTCTCCTGCCAGGGAGAAAAAAAAAAATTCACCTAATACTGACAGATGCTCTCAGATCAATAAACTACAATTGCATTTAACAACAAAATACCTGGCTGCATATGCTGCCTCTCATATATACTCCTCTGTGAAGTGAAATGATGTGAAGAGTTCAACATCCACACAAATATCATACTAAATGAAAGACCACAATCCTGACACTAATTGGGTGGGTTTTGGGGGAAAAAATCACTTGACCCTTTAACCCTCAATTTCTGCATCTAAAATACACAACTGTGGGAGGAGGGAAATACAAATATTTCTGAAACTTACAGAATTGGTTTAAAGGTCTAGCAAGATGATAGATACTAAGCACTTAGGACCATGCCTGATAAATAGCAAAGTCTCAGTATTCTGGCTATATTCAGCTCAGTACGGCCTGAACTACATCCATAAACTCACGACACCTGAGTTCATTCATTAATTTGTTTTATGAAACACTACCCCTCAGATATCCATCATAGATATATAGACACAAGCATAGAGAAAACATGTCTTTTGCATTCCAGAAAATCACTTTCCATCAAGGAAGAAAGACCTGCAAATCTATAACTAAAAACACCAGGATGGAACTCTAATTGGTCATGAATAAAATACTATGGGAACAGACAGAAGGCTCAAAGAAAAAAATGGCTTCTTGGTCTACTCCACTTGCACTCTTGGTACTAAGTGCTTAAAGTCCTGGAAAAGCAGAAGAAAAGGTACAGCAGATTCTCAAATATTGTCAATCAGTTCCAAATGGAGGCTTCTTTCTGTGTGGAGTTTGCATTTGGGGTTTCTCTGGGTACTGTAGTTTCCTCCCACATCCCCAAGATGTGCAGGTTAACCAATATGTGTATTTCTCAATTGCCCTAGTCTGAGTGAGTGAGTGAGTGTTTTTGTGTGTGTGTGTGTGTGTGTGTGTGTGTGTGTGTGTGTACTATGCGATGGAAGGCCATCCCATCTTCTTGTCTAATCAGAGGCTCTAGGCTAGGTGATCTAGAATACAGATCTGCCTCTATTTGTGACCTAATTTCTTTAAAAACTGCAGAATTTCTTCATTTGTATGATTGGACAACCACAGGGATGAAGACATAGTCACTAGACATAGTCAGTGGAAACATGGTGATGAGCTATTCCTTCAACAATTGCAGAAGTGGTGGGGGGTGGAACTAATTGAGTATAACTAGTTATTTAGAGAGGATTTTGCCTTTTATTGAGTTCTCAGATTCTTTCTTTATGCAGTTGTACAAATATTTAATTGCATTTTCCCCTTCTCTGAATTTTAATCATTTATTTCACAAAGCTGAGTGATTTCTGAACATCACATTTCCACTTCTGCATAGATAAGAGTTCTTCAGAAAATTCTGTGAAAAGATTGTGTTTAATATTTCTCTGAGTTTGTAGAACGCTGAGACAGAATGGATAAAGGCAGCTAAGATTGCTTTTTGTATTTTAGCTAGCTAAGATTTCATGGTGTATTTTGTTTTGATAATTATACCAAAATAGGAATAACCTCAGTGTGCCCCTTTGACAATACTGTGTATTTTCTGTCTCTCCCATTTCTCTGTCTTTTCCTTACCCTGCCCCCTACATTACAGTGACAGAGTAAACAACATTATAATCATAGAAGATGAAGCAGTTTTTTAGTGATTAAGAATACATATAAAATTAGAGGTGCTCTGAAACAAAAATGTAAATTATTTATTTCTATCTAAATAAAATTGTTTATTACACTATCCACATGCATATACATTTTACATAATTGTAATCATTATGTACACGTCTTTTCTGCTTTTGAAACCATTTTTTAATTAAAAAAAACTTTTTAATAAAATGTAAGAATCTAGCCCAGTATCAGTGTATGTGATATCCCATAAATGCTTTTCCTTGAATCAGAATACTGACCTCCCAATTTTATTCACTTTAATTAATATTTAATACCATGATTAAAAGGAGAATCAAGGGCTATATTTTAGAGGTTTATGTAGACATTTTGCAAATTTTTGTTTCTATGTGTTTTATACATAGATTCTCAAGATTAGGAGGAAAAAATTGCTTTTAGCAAGGTATTCTAACACCTTATGTTATTCTGAATAATCTTTATCATATCTTAGAGATTTTGTTATAAATAATCTTTCAGAAAGACTTTTTTTATAGAAGGCAAATTGAGGTCTTCTTGTACTAAACCACAGACTTTTCGTTGTTCTTTATCCACATTGTAGAGATTCAAGTGTCTAGAGTTGGAATTTACTTTAGGTAGCTATTTTAAAGGTTGTAAAAATGAACCTAAGTACAACATGCAATTAAATCGGGGCCTCATTAATAGTTAATTAGCCTAAGGAAGACATTTTTCACCTTACTTAATATACTATATTTGGAACAGCTACTGGATCACACCCAAGAATAAAGAACTTGAAATTAAGACAGGCTTAACATCTCATGCAATAACACTTGACCGACTATAGATGGGAATGAGTGGAATATGGTGGAATTCCCAGCATACAGTTGGATAAGTTTTAGGTACACCTGTAAGACCCGCAGAAAGTGATCGCATAATTAAACCCCAGTTGACTTGAACTAAACCTATTTGATGAATAAAACATACCTTCAGTGATGTATAGCTATTTATAATTCTTTTTTTTAATCCACATAGCATGCTTGTAATTCTCTTAATTGCATCTTTGGAATACATTGAAGTTATGACGTCTTTCTCAATGGGTAGAAAAGTTGAAGACAATATTTTCACATTGAACAATTAAATCTATGATCATAATATTGTTAAATCATCACTGTTATGTGAATTATAATTACTTTATATAATATTTCCTATTCTTATACACTAACCTATCTCAATATTTATATTTGAAGCAGGATTTCTTGGAGACATCACAGAGTTAATTATTGTTTGTTTGTTTGTTTTGTATTGTCTATCAGTCTCTGATTTTTAACTGGAGTGTTGGAATAGTACAATCAAATGATTATTGATAGGTTTGGATTGAAACACAAACTTTCTCAAGTAGATCTTTAATTATAATCTATCTACCATGGATTGAATTGTTATGTTAATATTAAATACCAAAGTTGTTGATTCAATAGGAAAAAAATAGCTAAAATGTCTTGAGTTACAGCAAACAAAATAACATTTTTTCACCAGGTATAGTTCTGACATTTGGTAATCTGAGAATATACTATACTAGAATAAGAATAGTTCTTTTGGAGATTTATGTTAAAATGTCAGCACCATCTGTTTTGCTAAGTGTTCTTTGAGTAGCAGAATGCTGTTTTTTTACTGTACACATCTGTGGTTTTTCTTTTTTTTTTTTTGCTTTGATCCATATTTACATAACATCCTTCTGAAAATGCATACTATCTAATATTTATCGAAGCATCCAAATTATGGGGAGAGTATACCAAGCTTTTCAAATGATGGATTTCATTTTCTCCTTTTCCAAGCAGATGTTTCTTTTATTGTATAAGGCAGTTTTGTAGATTATCTTCTCCCCTTGGGTTTCAGTACTAAATAGCCATAAATATTCTTTGTCAGTCTTCCTAAATAATTACTTCTGACCTATCATAAAGGTATGATTTGCAAAAGACTGAAACTTCAGAAGACAAGCACCCTTCCTGTCCACAAAATGGACTGCAACTACATATTTGAATCCTACCTGTAATAATGACTTGCTGATAAAACAGACTGTAAGAGCAGAAAAAGCTGAAATCTAATTATATATTCAAGGAAGCCTCTCCCTTTGTCGAATTAAGAAAGTTTTAAGGGAGAAAGATATGATCAGTATTTCCATTTCATAAAATAATACTTCTCTAATAGAAAAGCCATTAAAACTGACCAAAGAGAAAACTTTTTAATGGGATATTAAAAGTTTCCCGACTTTCTCTATATTAGCTTTTTCCTGTCCCAAAAATTACTGCTTTCAGTTTTGTACAATAGTTCATCATGTTTAGTCAAGTGTGACTGGTCCTTTCAAAACTCATTTTTCAAAATGGAGATTTATTAACATTTAATGAAAAGATTAATTTCTTCTGGTTTGGGACTTTTACTCTGGCAAGAAATTTTGACCTTGTAAGATTGTTTTTTTTTTTCCTTATTTGTTCTGACTTTGCAGGATGTTTGTCTTCAGTTCTTTATATGTTCCTATTAACCTCAAAGCTAATGTAATATTGATTTTTTTCTGAAGTTATGTTTTTGTGGAAATTGGAAGCATTTTTCAGATCAAATGATATACTAATTTTTAACTGTGAGACATTGAATGAGATGAATTGTTTGCATGATGGAATATCTAGGAAAATGTGTTATCCTCACTGTAGTAATGGAAAAATGTGTAGGAAGGGCAAATTAGTTGTCAAAATTTCACATCAATAACTTAAAACTTCAGCAGTGACTTGAAATTCTGTGCCAGTTGTGTTTTAACCTTAGTAAGTCATTGTAGCAGAGAAGAAGCTAAAGTGAATTCCTAAGGTAGCAGTTATAGATAAATGTCTAACTTTCTTTGTATACAATTTTGGGATCCCGTTTTTTTGGGAGGTGACTTGAATTTCATCAGAAACATTTTGTAAGTAACAATATATAGAGTTACCAACTTAAAAAAAGACAAAATAAAAGTAAAGGAAGAGATTTCTCTCTTTGACCTTTGGGATACCACAATCAAATGCTCTGCTACTTGGATTCACACATTTTCTGTCACCTTCAAAAAATTATCATAGTATATGGATTAAGAATGTATAAATTTTTGAATTAGATTGATTTATTCCCTATATGTCAGATCCTGGATAAATGTGACCAAAAAAAGTACAAATAAATTATCTCTAAATATTTGAAAGTCATAAACCTAAAACTGCTATGAGTTACAAGATATTAGATAAAAGATTTCCCTTGTTTCAATTTTGAAACACAGCTTTACAATGACTGGGAATTTTGGGTTTTTATTTTAAATATTGTGCATACAAATATGACAGCACAGTGGGACCTAGTTGTTTTCCTCTAGACCTTGATCCCCAGGCTGCAGTGACCAGGTTCTTTCCTAAATCTCTTTTCCATATTGTAATAGGAGAGGACTGTGTAGCTTTCTCATTTTGCAGAACCTTGTTCAGTTCTTGTTTTTGCAAGGATGATCTTGATTACTGCTCGGGTGTAGGCTGCACACATAGGAAGACACAGTTGAGGGGAACTGAACTGAAATGTTTCCCATCTGTGCTACGTGTTCATTCCTAACCTCATGGACCTTCTGCCCCAGGGAAAAATAAACGTCAGGAGGAGACAGCCTGATGTTCATATTGTCCAGTGCCATATTTGTCTCTTTCTCCAAGCAGTATTGCAAGTAAACTTAAGACTAAATTTTTCAACCATTAGCTGCATGTTCTTTGCTTTAAAGATTTATTTTATTTTTTACGCATACAAGAACTGGGTGTGGGCCAGAGGTGGGGGGGAGGGTGAGAGGATTCACCAGAGACAGAGTGGGGAGCAGAACAGGCAGATCTATTGAAATACACCTGCTGAGGGAAGCAGCCAGCAGGACAGGAGAGGTCTGCTGTGTCATGTGGGTCAGTTCCCTGGCTGGGGTTCACCATCCCACAGTAGCTGGCAATAGCTTGATAGTGCTGAGACTTTAACCCCTGCGCCATCAGGGAAGCCCTGTTCTTTTTTTTATAGTCAGAGTTCCTGGATTTGAATGCCAGCTTTACGACTTTGGAATATCTGACACAAGGTAAACATGGCAAATTATTTAATAATAATAGAATGTAAAGCAATAAATAAAATATAGCTCATGCCAGTAAACCACAAGATTCAAAATGGGAGACTTTTTATTGTTTTTAGTACATTTTGTTTTTGCTTTGATAATGACGTAGACATTTGCCTTATCTTGCTATAGACATTTGCCTTGTCTTACAAACTTGTTTGTAGATTTTAAAGTATGAATATTCCCCTTTTAATAATTTTGCTCTGTATTTCATGGCCACCGATATGAGAAAATGGAAAGTCTCATCTCATATTTGCCATTGTGAACTAATCCAATCATTTAGCTGGAAAATATTTGTTATATGTCCTAATGGATCAAAAGTACTGAGCATTTACTTCCACTGCTAACACGAGAGTTCGCAAATATCATCAGTTGAGAGCATGAGTTCACTTTGTTTTCCTCTAAAGCAATCTTCCCCAGAGAAAGACAACTGCATGAATTAATTTTATCTTCATAAAAAAGGTGTACAGAAGGTTAAAATGGTAAATGAAAGTGCACATCAACTGTGTTCTTTTTGAAAATTACTTTAGGTATGAACATAAGAGCTAACAATTTTCTCCAATATTTACTTCTTAAATAAAAAGCAAAAGAAAGTTTTTAACCTTACTCAAGGCTAGTAAATAGTAGATGTAGCTCTTGAATTTAGATAATGGAAGATGGAAATGACTCTTTAAAGTTTTATCATTGACCATGTACACCTAAGTGATGGGGCATGTTTATAAGAAGCTGTATAAATCTATATACAGTCTTCAAAACACTGCATTCAGATTTTGAAACATTAAGATTAAAATTCATTCATAATTCATGAGTAAGTGATAACATGCAATACAGTCATTTAGAGCTATTTTGAGGAGGAAAGTCTAATTTTGAAATTCTGTTACTCTGAAGGGCAATAGCTACTAACATGTTTCAAGAATTCATCAGTGTAAATAATTAGTAAGGTTGTTTTAAAATATTTATTGCATATTTTATCATTGCCTTTAAACATAAAGTGGTTTTAATTATTTATAGTTTAATGGTCTACCTCGTCACTATTATGCCCAAACTAGAAAACATATATTCAGACTTTCCATTGAACTCCAAATTCTTTTAAGATTATCAATAAAATGTTGAAAGTATGACATTTAGAGACATGAAGTTCCTAAAGGTGGTAAAGATAAATTGAAGATAGTTTATTTCTTTAATAAAGTGTTGATTTGACTCTTACTCTAATAATTTGTGAAAATACTAACCATTCAGTTAAATCCATTAAACATGTGAATGTATACTTCTCAATTCAAACATTTTAACTATCATAACATTTAAAATAATTTTTAAATTTCAGACTTGTGTTGCATTTTATTTCTGAATGGAATGGAATTTAGAAAAAAATGTCATCATATATCTGTCCTTCTGCCTGTTCTGCTCCCCACTCTTTCTCTGGTGAATCCTCTCACCCCTACACTTCCGGCCTATACCCCAGTTCTCATATGCATAAATAAATATTTTAAAAATTAATTAAATAAAGACAAATGAATACAATAACACTAATTTGGTCAAAATAATATCATTGGTTTCTAACTAAGTTCCATTGTAGGAAAGTGAATCTGTTTTGCTATATAATTGAATTTTATTTTTTGAGCAGATAATACCCACTGTAATATCAGTGACTGGCTCCTGTGTAGTAGCATAACCACTAGATGCTATGAGAATTGAGAAAAAAGGAACAGGGATTGCCCTGAGGGGCAAATTCACCACTATTAGAAATGAAATTAGATTGGTGAGAATATAAGCACTTGTTAAACAAAATTAAAGGAAGACATCTGTTGAATAGTCAACAATGAGAGTACAATCATCTTGGATGGTGGTGCATCTTGCGCACTGCACAAATTTGCCAATGGAGTTGAAATTCTGCCACTGCATTGTTGGATTTGAATGTTATGTGCCCACAGGCAGGTTGAGTAGCCAGGAATGGGAGTGGATGTTTTCCTTAGAGAAAAAAAAAAAAATGTTCTTCAGAAGCCAAAGGTTGTGGAGCATGTGTGTGATGTCTCTAATTGATCTATTTATATAGAAGAACTTTTTTCTCATTTGCACAGGTGTCTATATAAACTACTTGGAACTCTGATTAGACAAAATAGAAATAGCATGACAGAAGGAACAAAAATTCTGTGTGGATGAGGTTACTGAGAGAGAATAAAACAAGATAAAACAAGAATTATAGTTATTTGAGGTTTGATTTCTTCTGAAATGAAAGGTTGATTAGATGATTACATGACAATATTTAAATCTAAGAAGCTATGACTTTTAAAATTTTATTTTACCATGTCACAACTTAGAGTGAAAAATTTTATTTAAGTATTATATGATTGTGGACAAAATATTTAGTTAATTTATGATATAATTTCTTTTCAAATACCTAGGTTCCTAATTTTTTAAGGTAAAACAGGGCAAGGAAATTTAATTTAATTTTCACAGGTAGATGTATATTTTTAATTTGTCTTTTTTTCTGAATGATTTACAGATTAATTTAAATTATTTCCTTTGTATGATATATTTGAAGGTCAAAATCTATTTAGAAGATAAAAAGGTTGAAAGCTTTATTTTATCATTTTTCAGAATAGTCCAACTGCCACAAAAGAACTAAGAGAGGTTTAATCATGTAATCGGTGTTCAAGACCAAGGACCATTTTCTGGTCCCTGCCTCAGCTTGAATTGGCCAGAATTCACTGTCCTAAAGACATGGACAATTCTCTGCATGACACCCCAGGGCATTTTACAGCTTTTATAAAAAATCCCTAGATATTTTTAGCACTTTTTCTCTGAATCACAAAATGTTTTCATTGCTGAAAGACATTTGTGATCCTTAGGTTTTGAAAGCAATTATTTTTAATAAGCCCAGAAAATTATAAATTGAGCATAGAGATTAACTTGTAAATTCATATCATTATAATTCCTTGGTTCTCTACTCTCAAGTGAAGGGAAAGTGGGTAATACTGTCTTCAAGATGAGAAGATGACCATTCATTTTATTAACTGAGGTTAAAGCAAGAGAGCACTTGTAATGTAAAAAAGAAATATTATATAGTATCAAAAACAAAAAGACAGTCTGTATGTCTCTGAAAAACTGAAAAATGCTAACTCCTCCTCATACATTAAGCATGCACATGCTCTCAGATATAAAAGACAATAACAAAAATTAGCAGGGTGTCATTATTTATGCTGGTTCCATGGTTTTTAATTACAGAAATTTCCCTAGCATGATAGAATCCTAAACTTTGGTAATTCATAATTTAAAATGTTCACTTTATAACCACTATATCTTAATTTTTTAATTGTTTAAATCTAAATTGCAACATATTGATTTAAAAAACCACTTAAGCGTCTATATATTGCTTGGAGATAGTTGTCTTTTTTCGATAAAGCAATTCTCAGTTTGATCACAGGGATATGGTTTCCATCTTTAAAGACACAATGATTCACGTCAACTGTTTCATTCACTAATAGATAGTCGAACATTACTTTCTAGCTGGAAAGGAGCATGTCTCTTTGATGTCAGCATGCCAGGGTTCTAATGTCTATTTTGCAATTGAGTGCCAATACAACCATGAGCAAATGAATTTGTCCTAATGGGCCAATTTCCTTACAGGTAAACTAGAGATATCATAAAACCTACTTATCAGGGCTTCAATACTAAAAGATATTATCTTCTGGTATTTATTCTTATAGTTGGCATCTTAACCAGATTGAAATACTATTTTGCTGTAATTTTTTTTGTTAGAACTTTCATTCATCTATATTTTTTTACAAACGTAAAAATTCCATGGAGGATTTTAAAAATCACACATTTGACATTGATGTGTCCTTTATTATGTGAGGTTTATTTTTAAAAATAAAAGATCTGAGTATGTCAGAAAGCTGATAATTCATGTTTAACTTGATTTTCCTTAAAACATGGAACTGATAATTAGAAAGGAGATGAATAGCATTTAATTTTGATAGAGAAAAAAATTTCTTCTATGAAAATTAAAAGAAAACCAGCAATTAAAAATATTTCACAGAATAATAATAGCCATCATCTTCCCTTCTAAATGAAAATTTAAATGTGTGATGAAATGTATGATGACCTCTTGAGAACCTCTCTTATAAGTAGTGATAACATAAGCTCTTGTCTTATTCAGATACATGTGGTTTTGACAGCAGCCAAATTTCCATTTATCAGACTGCTGGAGAAAGAAAAACATTATTGTGAAAACAAAGCAAAACATGTTTGTGACAGATTATTGTTTTAGCTTTTCTTTTTCTTTTGTTTGTTTCTTAAATAGCTTTGCACTTCTAACAGATGTTTCAAGATTTACTGTAACTCAATTTAACAAATGACAAGAATCAGAGTTGTGAATTTGGTACAAAGAATTGAAACACAATTCCTGGTGATTGTAGTCTGTGGAACAATGAGATGTTTGAAAAGTTACCAGGACTTTTCATAGAATTCACTTGTATGAACTTGTGGGCAAGCCAAGCAAGCTTAATAGCCTGAGAGTAGAAAGGATGCATAATGGAATTTTTAAATTGTTACCTTCTAAAATAATATACAGTGTTCTAAAATGCAGTGACCTCTTGAAATAAAGTAAAGCAAATGTTTTATATAACAACCTCTAATAACAAGAACAAAACAGATAAAGAAAAAAATAAATTATATCCATTTTAGAGTGTCAGACAAGTATGGGCAGATGGAACCTGATTATAAAAATAGGCATGACATTTGGAGAAATACAATTTTCATTAGCTTTAAATTGCTAGATATCTTTATTTATACATCTTCTTTTAAGATCTTATTGATCTGAAGAAGATAGTGGCCAGTATTAATAAGTTTGCACATATATTATTTTCTATTGGTGTAACCTTTCCATAGCAGTGTTCCAACATGACTACTGGCAGCGATATTTATATTTTTCATTTATAAACAAATACACACATTTTGAAAGAGTCTGTTGAGCACCTACTCTGTAAATTAACACTATTAAAGGCTTTGGGTTGAATATGAAAATAAAGTGGACATGGATTTTGGCTTCAAGGAATTTTTTTACCCAGGAGATGTTTCGAATATCATACATATGCCAAATGGTACATGGTAAGGAAAAGGTAAATTACCTCATATGGGTGATTTACAAAGGGGCACCAAATATTACAGTGGAATATATCTTATGAGAATTTCTTATGAGAATCTTATAGTTTTTGGGTTTGGGGGTTTTTCTTTTTTTATATTGTAAAAGGACAGGTTTATTAGGAAAAGGAGAAAGAAAAAGAGAGGCACTTGCATAGTCACAGGCAGGCAAGAGCACTGAGAAGCTTATAGTTCATAAAATAATTTTATGAAAAGTCAAAGCAACATATTTCTAATATAACTCTCTGATAGTGATCTTATTCCACTGATCAACTTTGAACTAGCCAAAATTTGAAGATGCATGGCCATTCACCGGGGACTCAAAACCACAGGACACCATAGTGCAAATTTCAATCATTCTTATGTTATATAAAATTTCATTTAAAAATATTATAAAGGAGTTTAAAAAATTGCTTGAGTGAGAAAGGGATAGAGAGTGATGGGGCAAAGGGAAAGAAAGAGGAGGAAGGAAAGGGCAAGGAAGAGACAGAGGACTTCACGGAAATTTGCCATCAATTAGGGCTTGAGAATTTTAGATGAGAAAAGGTTTGAAACCATGTAAGTTGATCTAATCTATTTGGCACACACTCCACTGGGCTAAGATTTTAGCTTGTGTCTCAACATCCAATTATCTTCTAACTTCCCAACCCAAGTTACTACTAGCAGAGTTTTCACTGATGTGATGATGAAGGTTCTAGAAACAAGGAAAGCAGGTCTTTTATTTTTATTTTATTTTATTATTTATTTATTTATTTTTAATTTTTTTATGATTAAACTTTTTATTTTTAATTTATTTTTTTTAAATAATAAATTTTATTTTTATATTCCCCCATACAACTGCACATGCCCCAATCTGACCCAATCCCTCCCCTCCCGGCCCCTACCCCCCAAAAAGTTTCTCTGGTTCATAGTTGTTTGTTGATTTTGATTTTCACTTTCTTATAGTTATTCATTTTCCTTATCCCTTATTTAAGTTTTCTAGGTTCCTGCTATGAGTGAGACCATCCGGTATTTTTCTTTTTCTTTTTGGCTTATTTCGCTGAGCATGATCCCTTCCAGCGCCATCCATGTTGCTGCAAATTGCATGTTTTTATCTTTTTTGAATGCTGAGTAATATTCCATGGTATATATGTACCACATCTTCTTGATCCAGTCATCTATTTTTGGGCATTTGGGCTGTTTCCAAAGCTTAGCTATTGTAAATAGTGCTGCTATAAACATAGGGGTGCAGGTGTTCTTTGGAATCGATGTTTCTGTGTCCTTTGGGTAAATACCTAGGAGTGGAATTGCTGGATCATATGGAAGCTCTATGTTTAGTAGGTCCATAAATCTCCACACAGCTCTCCATAGTGGTTGGACCAGTTTGCACTCCCACCAACAGTGCAGGAGAGTTCCTTTTTCTCCACACCCTCGCCAACATTTGTTGTTGCTAGTTTTTTTTAATATGTGCCATTCTCACTGGTGTAAGATGGTATCTCATGGTAGTTTTGATTTGCATTTCCCTGATTACAAGTGATGTTGAACATTTTTTCATATGTCTGTTGGCCATTTGCATTTCCTCTTCAGAGAAGTTTCTTTTTAGCTCTTCTGCCCATTTTTTGACTGGGTTATTTTCTTTGTTGTTGTTGAGTCTCATCAGCTCTTTGCAGATTTTTGTGATCAGTCCTTTATCATTAGTGTTGGGTGCAAAAATGTTCTCCCAGTTGGTGGGGTTTCTCTTTGTTTTTGTTATTGTCTCTTTTGCTGTGCAGAAGCTCTTTAATTTGATGTAGTCCCAGCTGTTTATCTTTGCCTTCATTATCACTGCTTTGGGTGATGTGTCTGTAAAGATGTCTTTGATGTGCAAATCACGTAGTGTTTCACCTATATTTCCTTCTATGTATTTTATGGTTTCAGGTCTTATGTCTAGTTCTTTAATCCATTTTGAGTTGATTTTTGTGTATGGTGTGAGGTAGTGGTCAAGCTTCATTCTTTTGCATGTAGCGACCCAGTTTTCCCAGCACCATTTAGTGAACAAATTTTCTTTGCTCCAATTCATAGTCTTTGCTCCTTTGTCAAAGATTAGTTGACCATAAATCTGTGGGTTCATTTCTGGATTTTCTATTCGATTCCATTGGTCTGTGTGTCTGTTCTTGTTCCAATACCATGCAGTTTTGATGATTATGGCTTTGTAGTATAGCCTGAAATCTGGGAGTGTGATGCCTCCATTCCCTTCTTTTTTTTTCAGGAGAGCTTTGGCTATTCGGGGTTTTTGGTGATTCCATATGAATTTCATCAATAATTGTTCTATTTCTTTGAAGAATGACATTGAAATTTTGATTGGAATAGCATTGAATCTGTATATTGCTTTTGGTAGGATGGCCATTTTAATAATGTTTATTCTTCCAATCCATGAGCAGGGGATGTCTTTCCATTACTTTGTGTCTTCTTCTATTTCTTTTAACAGTGTTTTATAATTTTCTTTGTATAGGTCCTTTACCTCTTTTGTTAGATTTATTCCCAAATATTTGATTTTTTTTGTTTTGATAATAAAAGGGATGTTTTTTTTTTATTTCTTCTTCTTCAGATTTATTGTTTGTGTATAGGAAGGCTACTGACTTTTGCATGTTGATTTTGTATCCTGCCACTTTACTGAATTGATGGATAAGTTGAATTAGTTTTTCTGTGGAGTTTTTGGGGTTCTCTATGTATATTATCATATCATCTGCAAATAGTGATAGTTTGACTTCTTCTTTTCCTATTTGGATTCCTTGGATGTCTTTCTCTTGTCTTATTGCTCTGGCTAGGACTTCCAGTATTATATTGAAAAGCAGTGGTGAGAGTGTACATCCTTGTCTTGTTCCAGATCTTAATGGAATTGCTTTCAGCTTTTCACCATTGAGGATGATACTGGCTGTTGGCTTGTCATAGATGGCCTTGATGATGTTGAGGTCTGTTCCTTGTATCCCAAGAATTTCAAGGGCTTTTATCATGAATGGGCGTTTCACTTTGTCGAAAGCTTTCTCAGCATCTATTGATATTATCATATGGTTTTTATATTTCTTTTTGTTGATGTGTTGGATAACGTTGATTGATTTTCGGATGTTAAACCATCCTTGTGTCCCTGGAATGAATCCTACTTGGTCGTGGTGAATTATCTTATGGATGCATTGTTGGATTCTGATAGCTAAAATTTTATTGAGGATTTTTGCATCAGTGTTCATTAGGGAGATTGGCCTGTAGTTTTCCTTTTTTGTGTTGTCCTTATTCGGTTTTGGTATTAGTGTAATGTTGGCTTCATAGAGCGTGTTTGGTATTATCCCTTCCTTCTCAATTTTTTGGAAGAGTTTGTGAAGGATAGGCACTAATTCGTCTCTGAATCTTTGGTAGAATTCATTTGTAAATCCATCAGGTCCTGGGCTTTTGTTTTTGAATACCATTTCAATTTCGCTGCTTGTAATTGGTCTGTTTAGGTGTTCTCTTTGTTCTTTATCTAGCTTTGGGTGATTGTAGAGTTGTAGGAATTTGTCCATCTCCTCTAGATTGTTGAACTTGTTTCCATATAACTGTTCATAGTAGTTACTGATTATTCTTTTGATTTCTGCTGTGTCCGTTGTGATTTCTCCTCTTTCATTTATGATCCTGTTTATTTGTGCTTTCTCCCTTTTTTCCTTTGTGAGCCTGACTAGGGGTTTGTCTATTTTATTGATTTTTTCAAAGAACCAGCTCTTGGTTTCATTGATCTTTTGGATTGTTTTTTTAGTTTCAATTTCATTTATTTCTGCTTTGGTTTTTATTATTTCTTTTCTTCTACTGGTTTTGGGGCTTTTTTGTTGTTCTTTTTCTAGATCTCTGAGCTTCGAGATTAGGTTGTTTCTTTGAGTTCTTTCGTGTTTTTTGATGTGAGCTTCTATTGCTATATATTTTCCTCTTATTACTGCTTTTGCTGCATCCCATACACTTAGGATATTAGTGTCCTCCTTGTCATTCAATTCAAAGAATTTTTTAATTTCTTCTTTGATCTCCTCGTTAGTCCAGTGGTCTTCCAGTAGTGTGGTTTTTAATCTCCATGAGGTAGGATAGTTCCTTGCCTTCTTTTTATGGTTTATTTCTAGTTTGATGCCTTCATGGTCAGAAAAAATGGTTGGTATGATTTCAATCTTGGTGTATCTGTTGATGTTTGCCTTGTGCCCCAGTATTTGATCGATCCTGGAGAATGATCCATGTGCGCTTGAGAAAAATGTGTACTCCGTTTTTTTGGGGTTTAGTGTTCTATAGATGTTTGTTAAGCCCAAATGCTCTAGGTCCTTATTTAGAGCTTTAGTTTCTTAACTTATTTTTTGTCTTGTTGATCTATCCATTGTTGATAGTGGTGTGTTGAAGTCTCCCACTACGTATGTGTTTTCTCTGATGTCTGTTTTCAGAGAGGACAACAGTTGTCTGATATATTTTGGTGCTCCTTTGTTTGGTGAGTATATGTTAATGAGTGTTATTTCTTCTTGAAGTATTGTCCCCTTGATCATAATGTAGTGACCATTGGTGTCTCTTTTTATTTTTTTGAGTTTGAAGTCTGTTTTATCTGATATAAATATAGCTGTTCCTGCTTTCTTTTTTGGTCCATTTGCTTGTAGGATTGTTTTCCATCCTTTAACTTTGAGCCTATTTTTATCTTTTGTAGCTAAATGTGTTTCCTGGAGACAGCGAAAGGTTGGGTTTTGTTTCTTAATCCAGGCTGCAACTCTGTGTCTTTTTATTGAAGAATTTAGTCCATTTACATTTAGAGTTAATATTGATATGTTAGCATCTGTATTTGCCATTGTGTTTGTCTTTCCTTTGATTTTATTTATTTATTCTTTTAATAACTTTTTTTTTTTTTTGGTCTTCTTTCGTTGTTATTCGTCCCTCTGAGGTTCTGGCTTTAGGATTCCTTGTAGTATTTTTTGGAGTGGGGGTTTAGTCGTAATGAAATTCCGGAGTTTCTCTTTGTCTGGGAAGGTCCATATTCTTTCTTCATAGAGGAAGGAGAGCTTTGCGGGATAGAGTATTCTTGGTTGGCATCTGTTTTCTTGGAGTCTGTTGACTATGTCCCTCCACTCTCTCCTTGCCCGTAGTGTTTCTTCAGAGAAGCCTGATGTCAGCCTGATTGGTTTTCCTTTGAATGTTATCTGTTTCTTCCCTCTTGTCAGCTTCATTATTTTTTCCTTGTCCTGGATTCTTGGGAGCTTTACTATTATGTGTCTTGCTGTGTTTTTCCTTTCGTCGTGGAAGTTGGTGTTCTTCTTGCTTCTTGTATATCAATTTTCAGCTCCTTCTTCGCATTTGGGAAGTTCTCTTCAATTATCTCCTGGAATATCTTCTCTGTTCCTACATCTCTCTCCTCTCCTTCTGGAATTCCTATAACTCTTATATTTCCTTTCCTCATGGAGTCAGATAGTTCCTGAAGTCTTTCTTCATTCTTTTTCCTTCGTACTTCTCTTTCCTTTTCTGTTTTGGTTCTTTTTGTTTCTGTGTCTTCAAGAGTATTTATTCGTTCTTCCATTTCATCTATTCTGCTTTCATTGCTTTTCCCAGAGTTCTTTAGTTCCTCCATTAATTCTTTGATCTCTTGCATTTCTTTTACTTCCCTCTTTAGGGACTCAATTTCATTCTTCTGACCATTGTTTTCCCTCTTTAGGGACTCAATTTCATTCTTCTGACCATTGTTTTCCCTCTTTAGTGACTCAATTTCCTTCTTCTGATCATTGTTTTCCTTTATGACTTCTGTCACTTTTTTAATCAGGGCAATTTTAAATTCTCTTTCTGGAAGGCTCAGAAGTTCTTCCAAGTTACTGTCGTTGCAATCTGGAGGGTGGTTTACTTTTTGTGGTGTGCTTCTTTCCTGAGGCCTTGTTAGGTTGCGTGTGGTTCTTCTACTCCCTACTGTCTGTTTTCTAATTTGTCATATGCATTGGGACACTGTGTTGCTCGGACTGGCCGTCATCTTGAGTGAACTTCTCCATTCCCCTCTGGCTCCTCCAGGGACCATCTCTGGCTTCTGGGGAGCTTTCTGCTGTTTTAGGCAGTCTTTACTGAAGAAATGTCCCTGTTCTAAACTGGCGAAGTGGGACGCAGTCCCTGCGCATCTGGTCTCAGGCATACTCTTCTGCGTGCCCGTTCTGCCCCTGACGTGGGTGCCTGCTCCCTCTGTGGGCTCAGACTGCTGGTTGGAAGGGGCCTGGCGTAGGCTAACTTCCCAGCTGGCCACTGGGTCCACCAGAAGCCTTCTGCCCTTTTCAAGAAGTCTTAAGAAATTTCCCTGTTCTATGGGGTGTTAGTGACTTTTTTTTCTGGTCACTAGGTGGCGCCAGAGATCTCTCCTTTTGTCCTTGGGGGGCTGTTTTTCACCCCCCCACCCCCATGGTACAGGGAACAGAGAGCGAGAATGGTAGGGTAAACCTCAATGGCTTTGGGGTGCTGTGTCTGCCTTGTGCCCCACCGTCCTGGAGACCCCACGCCCAGAATTTCGTGCCCCGGGTCTCAGTTCAAAGCCCTCAGGTCCAGGACGCGGGCTGTAGCCCAGTTCAGTGGCGCGGGAACGGCGCCTTTTGCACCCGCTCCCGTGCCTGGGCGCCTGGTTCCTGCTTACTCAATGAGGGACTTTCACCCCCGTGAGGGCCTCCGCGCGTCTCCCCGCAAGCCTAGGTCACAGGCGCGGGGACCTGGGCAGCTGCTATCCCGATCTGTGTTTGCTTTTCAAGCGTGCCAAGCGCCTGCTTTTCCACACAAGCTTACTGGCCGGCCCGGGGCTGAGTGCAGGTCTCCCAGGGTCTTTGTTCTTCTCTAATGGTGCCCGGAGCCATTTGCTCACCGCTGAGGCAAATCCTGCAGGGTTCTCCACAGCTCCTGTTCACGGGGTGTGGTGGCTGCAATAGTTCCTTTCCACTCCCAGTCCCGCTTGCTGCGTAGTTTGTTCTTGTTGGTCGTTTTAGTTTGTTGTTTTCCTCCTCTCTGCCAGTCGGACAGTGCTGACTCTGTGGGCGGGGGAGGGGAGCAGGGTTCTGCGCTTTCCTCCCTTCTGGTCCTCTTTTATGGCAACTTTCTTCTTCAGGCAGTTTGCTGGAGTCGTCCGTTTATCTTCCGTGTCCCACTTCTCACTGGGACCTGCCGCTTTTCCTCCCTATTAACTTTTTTTAATGGGAGATCTTACTCGCAGCATCTCCTCGCTGCCATGTTGCTCCCCCTTGATTCTATTTTTAATTTTTAAGAACATTTTTTCCTAATCCATGGCATTTTTTTAAAAAGATTTATTTATTTCTATACAAGAGCTGGGATACAGGCCAGCGGCACGGGAGGGTGAGAGGATTCACCAGAGACAGAGCAGGGAACAGAACAGGCAGAAGGACCAAAATACACTGCTGAGGGGAGCAGCAGGCATGACAGGAGAGGTCTGCCATGCCATGTGGGTAGCTCCCTGGCAAGCTGGGAATCGAACCCACACTGCAGAGGCTGCGAACAGCTTCACGGCACAGCGCTCAACCCGCTGCGCCACCAGGGAGGCCCGGAAAGCAGGTCTTAAAGAAAAGAATTTTGCCTAGCATAATGGTTAGTGGCAGGGACAAAGGGTTTAAGGTCTGAAAAAATGTGAGGTGTAACTTTCATGCTGCTAGTTATCACCTATGTAACTTTGATAAAGTCATTTAACATCAATAGCCTTACTTGGTACTTTAATATCTAAATGGGTATAATAATAACTCCAACCTCATAAGTTATTACAAGAGTTGCATAGTATAAAATTAATTTTCAACAACAGGGAAACATTAAATACTTGAACGTATATTAGCTTTTGCTGTTTCTTATGACATAGAAGGAATAATGACTTGCTCAAACAAATAATGACTTATTTGTGATTGCAAATTCCATAGGTGTTAACTTGACTTTAAAGGCAATTTCTAAAAGAGATTTCTAAATATGCTTCATAAATTTGAGAAGTTGATCAAGAACATTGCTATTAATAAGATATATTTGTCATATATATTATCAAAAATTCTACCTTATATCCATACTACGCTTTACAGTGTATAATAATTTCACATTCAATTTTATTTGCAGTTATATCAAAAGTTGAACTTGCTCTAACAAAGGCAGATTGTACAATGCTAATTTTTTAGGTACAGACATAAAGCTCATAAAGCCTTTGACTTACTAAAAGTAGGCAGCAGAGACAGAACATGTACATGTTCTCAGAGCTTCTGTCCTTCTCTTATTCACTGTACTGTGCTGCCTAAAAAATCTCAATTCAGTCTCTCCACATAAATAATAATTTCAGGTATTATTTACTACATAACAGATTTTATGTACTGAAAATGAAAAGATTGTTTTATCCTCAAAACAACCCTAGAGGTTTATGCTATTATTACCATCCCTAACCCCAAATTTATAGAAGAAGGAAGCAAAGGATTGTGTGTGGCCTGATGTTTATTGATTCTGCACAGTAATCTCTCCCCAAAGACTTTGGCTAGCCAGAGACCGTGCTATCTCCTAATATCCATATTTACCTGTAATCTCAGAATGTGCTCTTACTTAGAAATAAGACCTTTGCAGATATAATTAAAAATTCTGAGTTGGAATCACTCCAAATTGAAGGTGGCCCTGAACCCAATGACTGTCATCTGTGTAAGAGAAGAAGGCACAGAGAATGTGACAAAGGAAAGGTCAATGAAGATGGTGCTTCAAATTATAAGTTCTGGAGCAAGCTGTTCAGGGTTCAGATCCTGGACCTTTCCAATGTGCTGGGCCTTGAGCAAGTACCTAATTTAGTCAAGCATTTACTTTCTTATTTATAAAATAAAAATTTAAAAATTTAAAAAAGTAATATCTGTTTAGCAAAACAGATATATTCCTATTTCATAAAACCATTAAGTATGCCAATATTTTAACAAAAATTTTCTCAAGGGTATCAGTGAAACACACCAATAAAACATTCTAAAAATTCAGATTTTATATTTTTTTAAAAATTACTCCCATTTGTGTGGTAACAAAGGAAAAACGAAAAAAAAATCACAGAGCTAGATGATGATGTGGAGGATGACAGATAGATAGATAGATAGATAGATAGATAGATAGATAGATAGATAGAGATAGATAGAGAGATAGATAGCTATGTCTCCCCTTCATTCACTACTATACTACTGTTACTTTCTCTACTCCAAGAATGAGCAATATAAGTCTCTGCTTTATAAGATTTACTGATTAATATGAACTATGTTTGGTACATAAAGTCTTAGTACTTATAAACCTAAGAATGTAAAAATAAGGGAGTAATTACATTTAGTATTAAACTCCATGATGTTATGTAGCACTTATTTTACTTGTGTTCTGCCTTAAAGAATCATTTTCTGTGATTTAGGCTGCTGCACTATCAGTGCTCCTTCCACATAACCCCTGACCTCCCCAACCCTAGTGAGGACCTGCTTTTAGTGAATCTTATTTTTTACCAGACATTTTAATGGGGTCCTTGAATTAGAAGGAGTTTTAGATAGACTTGGTATAGAAACATACTTCGAAATACATAGCTCTCTTCAATAGCAAACAACTGCAATTAAGTCCAGCAAATGAAGCTACTGTCTAATTGGCAACACAGGAAGAAGCACCCAAGTACACTCAACGATGAAAGCTGGGGTCCTCTGAGCAAAGGATTCCTCGGAGATGTAAGTTTGTGCTAAGTCTTGACTGAAGTATTTGCCTATTAGACAGTGTGGAGTGGAGTCTGGGGAAAACCATGAGTACCACTCCTGAAGCCAAGGCATAGTAGAACATTGTGAAATGGAATACTGTTGGAGAAATTATCTTTCATTAAGATCAAGCTCACATTTAAGTAAATGCTACTGTGTTGAAAAGAAATGTTGTTGGCAACAAAGTCAGAGTTTGGTCAGGACCCGGGAAAGCATATAAGAACTGGGTGTAGACCACAGATGTGAGTGATGAGAGGAATCGCCAGAGAGAGTGGGGAGCAGACTAGGCAGATCTAATGAAATACATTGCTGAGGGGAGCAGTGGGTGAGTCAGGAGAGGTCTGCTGTGCCAGTGGTTTAGCTCCCTGGCTGGGGATTGAACTCATGCTGCAGTGGCTGCTGATAGCTTGATAATACTGTGTCTTTAACATCTGCACCACCAGGGAGGCCCCTCAAGTTTTTAAAGTTCTAACTCAAGCTGTTACATAAAATACATAGCTTCCTACTATCTAACGTAGACACCTTCACAGTAGCCTAGCAGATGAGGCTCTCATCGAGAAGTGTTGGCCTTCCCAAGGTTCAACAGAGTAGTCTAACAAGAAAAGAGCTCCGGGCATCCCTAGTGGTGCAAGGGGTTAAGCACAGCACTCTGAAGCTATCCACAGCCTCTGCAGCACGAGTTTGATCCCCCCACCAGCCAGGGAGCTACCCACATGGCGCAGAAGACCTCTCCTGCCTTGTCCGCTGCTCCCCTCAACAGTGTACTTCAGCAGATCTACCTGTTCTGTACCCCACTCTGTCTCTGGTGAATCTTCTCATCCCCCATACCTCTGGCCTATACCCCAGTTCTTGTATGCATAAATAAATACATCCTTTAAAAAAAGAAAAGAAAAGAAAAGAGCTTCTCTACAGTTTTCACTTTTTTCTTCCCATACCTGATCCTACTTGCACCAGGATGGCCCATTGTTTGTGCACTTGGGCTCCCCAGCTCATGGCTATGCCAAGTCCCCTCAGAAACTTCTTGGATGTGCATTAGTACTAGAGATACACTCATTTGTGACACTGTTCACTCTTATGAGAAGGGTGCTTAAGAAAAGGCCATTGCAGGCCCTGGAAGAGAGTTGAGGGACAGTGCCCGTGGAATTAGATGCATCCAGGCATCCTGAGAGTAAGGTGGGTCACCCCTTTTCCGTTACCTTCAGACTCCTCTTCCCTTGGTAAAGGGTGTGAGCAGAGTAGAGTCACTGTGGAAGTTTCCACAATGTGGGAACTATAATCTTATAGGCTAATTTTAGAGTTTTAGACACTTTCCTGCAGGACTAAAGAAAGCTAGCAAAGATTTTTGAATAGGAGATGTTTTATATGCAGTTTCCCTCTTTACATAGTTATGAAGTAGGGGGACACTTAGGAGTAATTTTCCTTTTAAGAAGAAGTAATATTGCATATTGTCAACCCCCTTCAAAAGGCCTCATTTATTAAAGCATTGCATTATAGAATTGGCAAGCTACTAAAAATGTGTCCACAACCGTCTTTCATGTGCAATGTTCCATTTATTTTAAGTACCCCCAAACAATGCTTCAAGCTGAGGATTTAATCCTTCTAGTAAGAGACCCCGAACAATAAGAGTAATAGATGCACTTCAAAAGAGATTTGCATATTTCTATGCTAAGCCCCATACTACTGCTATTGATGTTCTTTGTTCAAATTGACTTAAAGAGCCAGGAAGAAGAACAAAGGCAGAATGTTTAATAGACATAGACCTGGGAGTCAAATCTAGGTAGCCTCACTTAAACATTACCCAATTGCTTGTCATTCATCCCCTAAGGATATAGTTTGAGGCTATGTACTAATCCTCAAGCAATTGCAATCTCTGAAAAAGCAAATCTCTGAAAAATTTTTCACCTACATGGAGAATATTATACTAAGTAAATACAAGAATAATGGATGAAACACTAATTTCAATCAAATATAGAAGATTTTAAACATACTGTACCTCTTCTCTTTCTCCCTAAGGATTACTCTCTCTCTCTCTCTCTCTCTCTCTCTCTCTCTCTTTTCAAAGAGCAAGCATAATAGGCTAATACCGTCAACATTTCTTTGACATTGACTTTCAGTGAAAAGTTAATTTGACTTGGAATTGACCTATGATAAAGGCTAAAAAAAAAAGAAGTTAGTTCTGCTGATGCCCGAGCTTTTTATTTTCACGCCAACAGTTTTGGAAATGTGGATGTTGAGTTAGTTGGGTTTACAAGGTACATGGTAGGAAGATATCTAGAGGCAGATGGCTGGACCCAAAGTCTGGTATCCTCGTCTATGTAACATGAACTCTGGAATACTCACACTTGGCATGCTACAGTTTGAATCTCCCACTTGTTAGAAATCTGGAATGCAATGTGTTCTTTGGGAGTATTTATTGGTAGAGAGAAGATTTGCCTAAGTTGGGAATCTGAAGTGACCTTATCAAAAAGCAGACTATTTTGTTCTATTTCCTGTGGGATAATGTGGATAATTCCTTGAGTTGTCACTGAGCTTTCAAAAAGATTAAAAACATGACTTCCATACTCAGTAAAGCACATTCACTCAAAATTGTGCCATAATTTCAGAGTTTCTGCCCTGCTCAGAAGTTATTCATGGATCTTTATTCTTTGAATCACAAGATTTCTGGTTCTTGAACACCAGATAATTAGCACATATTAGGCATTCAGTAATGTAAGCAGAAGAAATCTTAAATTTTCTTGGAGGAGTGAGTTGGAGGGAGAAGAATTGATTAGAATTTTTAAATGAAAATTCCATTACTTCTGTCAAAAAATGGTGTGCTTTGAGTAAAGAAGTTTTTAGCCATCTTGGAATTTCAATTTAATGAAGAGTGATTGTGCTTCCTTACACATCGTTATGGGAAGCAATGACATAACGGTCAAGCATTTCATCCCTTGTAGTCAGATTGGCTGGATTTGTTTCTCTGTATCTCAATTTACCTACAAAAACAGATAGCAATGATGTCTACTTTATAAGATTGTTATGAGTACTAAACAAGATTATGAGGTAAAACATTTAGCAAAGTCTCTGACTTATTACTAACATTCAATAAAGGTTAGCTATAGTATTGATAAGAAGAATGTTTATATGCAAATAGTTTTTATGTACAGGTGTGTATTTAAGAAAAAGGTATCAGAAAATTTAATATGTAATTACTAAGTAATGATATTTACTTTCAGATTGAAATGTAAAATTTTGGTGAGATGTTTTGGTAATATGTACAGACCTATTTTCTTTGACCTGGGCATGTCATAGTAAGTTCAATGAGGTAGGAAGATCTCCTGAGGGGATAAATCAATCTTTAATCCACATATGATTTAAATGGGCCTGAGGATTAATTCTATCTTGGAATTTTTAGCCCTGACGGAAAAGTTTTAGGATGTGTAATGAGATAAGATTCTTTCTTTTCGAGATCACATTTTCTACTCTTGATCTTACTGATTTATTTATTTGTTTGTTTGTTTGTTTTAATCAAGGTAACATTGGCTTACATTACTGTTGGTATTTTGGAAATACAGGACTCCTCTCAAGTATTGCCATAGTAGGGCACCCACCATCAAATCACCCATAATCCCCTCACCATAGTCCATTCCTTTGCCTTCCTTCTTTGTTCTCTCCCCAAGCCCTCCCCCGCTGGATATTTCAGTTCCATAGTCACCTTTCAAGCATTAGTTGTTAGCTTGCTTTGTCTGACCCTTAGTTTGGTTTCTCTATACTCTACATATAAGTGACATCATCTAATATTTATCTTTCTTCTTCTGATTTATTTCATTCTGCATAATCTCTTCCAGCTCTACACATGTTGCCGTAAATGGCATGCATTTATCTTCTGTGAGCAGTGAGTAGTATCCCACTGTGTATATATGCCACCTCTAGGTCTTACAGATTTAAATTTAATGAATGGAGTGAAACTGTGGATGATGTGATGAAATTTCAGTGCTAGAATTTTGGAATGTTTGGAGAGCAAACTTTACATTGTTATTTAACTCTGCTGTTTCTTTTCCAAATATCTTTCTACATTCTCTTGTTTTCTATTTTAAAATTATATTTGAGGGAAAATTGACACCACACGTTTGAATATGCAGTATAATTGTAGGAGTAACTATTATTCCTATGTCAATACAATAGTACTGAATATGAAAATCACATTATCCAGTCCACTGTTTGTGAACAGCTTGAAAATGGAGATAATAAGGTGAATGCAACAGCAGGATTTTCTTTAGCAATCCAGCTGGACATCCAGGGAGCAACACATTATTTTTTTCAACTTCAGTATTATGTAGGTCTCAGAAGGGATGGGCAGAGTTTCTTTCTTTTGCAAAAGATTTTAGGGGGTTGAAACTATAAATCCCACCCACCAGAAAAGACTGATAGCTTTCATAGTCAACATAGCCAAGTAAGTCTATTACAGAGTTGGCTGATGTTATATTCCTTTCTTCTGCTTTTAATCACAGAATCTTTTCTATCTACTACTGAGGAGAGGTGTTTCTACTTGGTCTGAAAATGAAATTTCGATGAATTCTATTGCATGTATTACTGTAGAATTAAAGACTGCTTCTTCACAAATACTGGCAGCATTTTTCCTAGTGGCCTCTCTGAACCTGCTTGGATTGTTACTTTATACTTTGAATTCTTACTTTCATATTTTTTTCTCATTTTGGTTTCCAGAGTTCTAATGATTTTTCACCTGCCTATGTTTACATCAATTCTATTTGTGGTTCAAGGCCTTTTAAAAGCCTCATCTCCCATATTAAGCCTTCTCTGACTGCTCAATAAGAATTGATCGTCCCTTCCTTTCCACAGTATTGATTATTGGTGACATTTATTTAACATTTATGAATAGCGGCTGGGTAGAATCTTATTTGACTATTTCATATGCAGGTGTACAATGTGAATTTTGCCATCAAGACCATCAGCTCCTCTTGAGATAAATTATAGCTTACACTTCTTCTGCAGTCCTTAGGAACTAAGCTGATATCCCATCAGCTAAGTTTCAGAACTCAGAAAGGCAGTTAATGAAGCTTTAGCTATAGAGTTCTTTTCTTGTCAGAACCCCTTCCAAATGTCTGCTTCTTTGCTTTTGGGTACAAAGGGGATAATGCAGAAAAAGGTATCGGCTAAAGCCATGAGTGCTGCCCAGTCCAGGCCACTCATTACCCTGGTGTTGATCTGTGGCTGTGAGTAGAATGTACTAAAGCCTCCCTTCCCAAACACTCTACCTCCTTCAAACCCCCAGTGACCACCTGCCCTTGGTAGACTTGTTGAATGTTGGACTCTGTCTTTAAAGTAAAGAATAAACAACAAAAAGATAACACTCTAAGTTCCTGTTGGATTCAGGCCATTTTCTCTGTCCTGCTTCTATCCCAGATGTGATAATTCCAAAAAAGGGGTAACAGTGGTCCTGTGGGGGTTTGTGCTGGAGATGGGTAAACAATGAGGTTTAATATGCTGAGCTGCCTTCAAACTTATTAAGTATCTTCCCTGCTCTGGGCAAGAGTCCTGTGAGGATGATGTTATTATTAATTATTATTTTTATTATTATTCATCTTTTTTTAAGATTTATTTATTTATTTATACAAGCACTGGATACAGTCAGAAGTGCGGGAGGGTGAGAGAATTCACCAGAGCCAGAGCGGGGAGCAGAGCAGGCAGAAGGACCGAAGTACACTGCTGAGGGGAGCAGCGGGCGGCAGGAAAGGTCTGCGCGCCATGTGGGACCCTCCTATGGTGGCCAGGGAGCAGCCGGGGATCGAACTGGCACTGCAGAGGCTGATGGGCAGCTTTGCAACCCAGCGCTCAACCGCTGCGCCACCGGGGAGGCCCTATTATTATTATTATCATTATTATTATTACTATTGCAATGATGATGACGATGAGGATGATGCCATCTAGCACATTAGGAAACCAAGGAATTCACAGATCGATGTTCCAATGCTAGTGATTTGGGAAGTAGGGTTTAAATTTAAGCTGGCATCTTTCAGGGTGAATCCCCTGAATAGCCTCAGCTTAATTATGGTCAGGCATCTGATACAGAACTGCAGGAGACTTAATTCTGTCTTCAGCTGCTCATGGTAACCCAAGAATGCGGACACTTACTTCAAAACTGCTACTATACTAGAAAAAGATTTAAACAAGTTGTTACTAAAGGAAGGTGTTCCGACAGGAACTTTGTTGCCACTTTGCCATTGGAAACCACAATGAGGGACACAACAGTCAAGGAGTAGGTTTGCAAGGCAAGACTCTGCTACTTGAGCAGAAGTTCTTGTGTCATTTATTGAAAGCACACAGGCTGATCACATGACAACTGTAAGAGGAATAAAGTCTAGAGGGTGGGACAGGAATGGGGGAAAAAGTTTTACGATGGACAGGGAAGGGGACATTGTGACTATATGTCAAGAGACATTTGCAATGGCAAAGTATTTGCTGTTATCATGGACAGAGATATCCCGAGACCCCCATGGAGACAGTCACGTAATCAGGTCAATAGCAGCCTAGGTGTGCCAGGGGCCTGCCTCATGATACAAGCTATAATCTGTAGGTAGTCAAGGAACATTCTGCTGGGATTTGTAGATACCAAATAGGTCACAGTTGCCTATGAGTGGCCAGATAGTAGCCAGCTTGTAGGAATCCAGAGGAAGGTATTTCCTATAAAAAATTATCATTGTGTTATTTGTGTCTTCTGTTTTTAACAAAAGCAATAATAATGATTTTAGAAAAGAAGAAAAATATTCTGTTTTATTCAAAAACTAATTTATTTCACTTAATTTTTTAGACTTTCTCATCTTCAGAAATTTATTTTGGATGACTTATCTAAATATATTAGCAAAGAATGTATTCCATTTAGGTATTCTCTTAATTTTAGACTGTTTAGACTACTTTTCCTAAATTTCTGCTGCTAGACATCCTACAATGGATTATCAGATCATATTTTTTTTCTCAATTTGTATGTAACTATATGTCTTTTTGTCCCATAAAATTAAGGTTATCATAGAATATTTCTCTTATGTTAGCAATAGAAAATTTAAAACTTGAAAGTTTACATTAGAGATTTCAGTAATTGAAATCAAGTCATGATTTAGATTTTACTTGTGGATGTCACAAAATGCTAAATTATAACATCTGCTTGAATTTTCTTATGAGACATCACAAAAATATTTTTTTCCCGGTTTTTGGTAGGTGCTTCATTATATTGACAATCATATCTTCTCTTTCTAGTTTTTTGGTTTCTAATTTTTGGTTAAATTGTCAGATTTTACTATCTGTTTCTTAGCTTTTGTGTCTTTCTTTTTTATAAAAAGATTTTTTTATTTATGCATACAAGAATTGGGGTACAGGCCAGAGGTGGGGGGAGGGGTGAGAGGATTCACCAGAGACAGAGTGGGGAGCAGAACAGGCAGACTATCTGAAATACACTGCTGAGGGGAGCAGTGGGCAAGACAGAGGAGGTCTGCTGCACCACATGGGTAGCAAACTGGCTGGGGATTGAACTTGTGCTGCAGTGGCTGCAGAGAGCTTCATCGGTTGTGTCTTAACCCCTTGCGCCACCAGGGAGGCCCAGATTTTGTGTCTTTCATTCTCACTAAGACCATCCATACTACATCATTAATCTATTAATGAGTATTTTTGCCTTTAAAATATATTTGAACTCAAGACAAGTGTTGCTTATTTATAAAGCACCTCAGATATGTGAAAGCATTAGGTCAGAATGTTGAGCTTTTTCCTTTATTCATGCCCATTAGTGTATTACTCAGGACATCCTTATTATTCCACTCACCAAATACAGACCAACAGAATCATAATTTTTGATTTTGTTGACTTTCATTTCCTTTTAGTTTCCTACTGCTTGTTCTTAGCTGTTGAATTTTTTTTAAAGATTTGTTTATTTATGCATACAAGAGCTAGGGTGCAGGGCAGAGGTGTGGGGGGTGAGAGGATTCACCAGAGACAGACTGGGGAGCAGAACAGGCAGATCTACTGAAATACACTGCTGAGGGGAGCAGCAGGTGAGAAAAGAGAGGTCTACTGCTCCATGTGCATAGCTCCCTGGTCGACCAGGATCGATCTCGTGCTGAAGAGGCTGCAGATACTGTCATAGTGCTGTCTTAATCCCTTGCACCACCAGGGAGGTCTCACTTAGCTGATGAATTTAAGAACTTCAAATCATAGATTCCTTTACCTACAGTTACCACCATGGATTACTCCAGGATGGAGTGGAAGAGCTGCAGCATGTTTGGAAATTGACTTCCTTTGCATCACTTTTTGTAACATAGGCTAACAACACCCTATATTATTTCTTTTAATTATTATTTTTAAGTTTGATTCTGACACTTGGTTTCTGCAACATGGTTACTTTAAGAAGTAATTTCTTCTTTCATTCTGGAAAACAGTAACTTCTCAAAAATATGATATACATAAAAATATAATTTATGGCAGAAGTGCCTTTTTAACTTCCTATTTTTTCTATCCTGGCTTGGTTGCCATTTAAGTCATTTCTTTCATCTTTCTGATGAACCAACATATCAGAGCTACAAGATGGTCAGCAGATCTACCCCCATCAAGTATAAAAATATTAACTCATGAGGTGCATAATAATGTTTTTTAAACATTATTGGATCTTGAAAAGGAGTGATGTTTAGTTTCAAGTAGTAAGAAATCAATAATTTTCATCATTTTTCTTTTTTTCTAATCTTTACTATGAAACAGAGCTTATTTAATTAAATTTGGATGCTGTGATAACACAAGCAGTTTTCTCTTTGGGAGATTATGGGGTAAAAGAAAATAATAAAATGTTAAGCGGTTTAGAAAAAAAGAACCACATTTCCTATATCAATACTTATTTTCAGAATGACATCAGAAAAATCACTGTAAATTTTCTTCATATTATTTCATTTGCATTTCTTGAATATATTACAATATATAGTTCCTGGAATTAATTCAAATACCTGCTGTAATATTTTGAAACTTCAATTTGCTTGGTTAAAATAAAAAAGTAGGATAAGGAAACCAATTGGTTCAATTCATCTCTTTTTTTGTTGAAGTTGACACCTCAAAAATATATATTTAGCCTTAATGTGCATTGTCTGTCCATTTAAAAGAATGAACAAAATAGTTTAAAAGATGATGCATTTAATACATAAATATTTAATAAAGAAATATTTAATAAATAAATAGAAACATTCACTGATTTTTTTACGACTAAGATGGTATTTCTTATGTTGGGTATATAGAAATAAAAGAACTCTAGATTACTATACACAATGCTATGTAAAGGGAATTCAAGTATATTATTCATTGTTCATTCTTTTCCCCTTCTGTTTGGAACAAAACATCTTTTTAAGACTCAAAGGAAGTAATTATCATTTGCTTATGTAAAGTTAGATTAATTTTAGATACTCACCTTCATGCCACTAGATTTCTAAATTTCTCTATCATTTCCCTCACCTATTCATCCAGAATTATTTTAATTAACTGTGTGAGCATACTTGAATCCAGAGAAAAACATCAAAATGCTTCAAAGAAAAGTGGCTTTACCTTTGAAGTTATAGAGGTGATTATATTTCATTTTTAAAATTCTAGTCCTTTTTTCAAGAAGAGAAAGGAGAAAAAAGTTACATTGTTAAATCAGAATTCAAATGAATTACCTAATAGAGAGAAAACTGTCTGATGATTAGATTTTCATAAACCGTGAGATAAAGTATATTAAACTATAAATAAATATTTTTGAGATTAAAAGTGAGCTATGCAATCTTTGTGACAGCGGGTTAATAACATCTGTCCCTTACAGCAATGACAGGAACAGCAACAGAAGTGCCAATTAAGTAAAACACTATTTTAAAAATTTCCTGAAACCTGTATTTTATCTATTAGGACAGACAAAGCTCTGTTTTTTATTTTAGAATATCTAAAAAAGAAGAAATGATTTATTTCAATGATTTGCATAGATTAAACTCTATTAAGTAAGACTATTCTGTTTGAATACTGGGGACTAAGATGCAGCTTTTAACCTCTTTTATTTTTTTTAACAAATACTAGTTTTACTATAACTTACTCAGATAAGGGAGCGCCACTTGTCAGAGTTATAAAAGCTACAGTCTCCCTGGGCCTTCTCGGTGGTCCAGCGGTAGAGCACTGGGTTGCCAAGCTGCCCACAGCCTCTGCAGCGCCCTTTTGAACCCTGGCTCCAGCAAGGGTCCCACATGACACGCAGACCTCTCCTGCCACGCCCCCTGCTCCCCTCAGCAGTGTACTTTGTCAGTCTGCCTGTTCTGCTCCCCGCTCTGGCTCTAGTGAATTCTCTCACCCTCTTGCACTTCTGACTGTACCATGTGCTTGTATAAATAAATAAATGAATCTTGAAAAAAAAAAAAGAATTCTCTGAGGTAGACATCACTATGCCTATTTTAAGTTTCAAGGACCTGAAACTCAAGAACTAAAATGACCTATTCAATATTTCAAAAATAGAATTTGGCAGCATTTCCGTTGTAAACTCTGATTCTTTACCCTATATATATCCATATTCCCAGGTTCTCTAATGTCAGTAGATAAGGTACATCTTCCAAGTCATTGCTGCTGCTTCCTGTCCATCATCTCTATACAAACAAATTTGCTATTCAAATCTTGTGTAGTTTTGCTGTTCTGCACACCTTTTCATTGATACAATGTGCCAATCATAATGGTTATTCCTGCCCATCTACTGTAGTTTCAAATCTGGACTTACATAATATCAATATTCATGTTGACAACCTATTTTTTACTAATATCTCAACATTTCTTAATGACTTCTCAATGGTTCTTCACATCTAAGTTAACAAATCACATACTTGGGTGGGATGGTTATCTGGATCTCATAAGCCCCTTCAAATGTTTAATACATAAAGCATTAAACTTTGACATCTCATTCATACCCTTTAATTACACTTGCTCATCACCTCATCAATATTAACTGAAAGTTTACTGAATTTTGTATAAAACTACTGAAGACTCCAAACAGCCAAACCAATACTGACAAAAATGAATGGATGTATTATGCTCCTAGAAAAGGGAATGCTCCCTAATATGTTATATGATGTTACCATCATCCTAATACCCAAACCAAAGTGTTGCAAATTTCAACTGAAATAAACAAAATTTTAGAAAAACATCATGGCCTCAGAAAGGAACAAAAGAAAGAATACCAGAGTCCAGAATACATTGAACAGATGGCAAGGAGAATTCCAAACCACAGTGGTTTTTGAATTTGATTGCTGGATACAGAATAGAATGTGGGCTGCAAAGATTCATATAAAATACACTTCTTTAGAAATGATTTTTAAAAGGGCCTCCCCTGTGGCGCAGCTGTTGAGCGCTGGGTTGCGAAGCTGCCCGCAGCCTCTGCAGTGCCGGTTCAATCCCTGGCCACCGGGTGAGGGTCCCGCATGAGGCACAGACCTCTCCTGCCCTGCCCGCTGCTCCCCTCAGCAGTGTACTTCGGTCCTTCTGCCTGCTCTGCTCCCCGCTCTGGCTCTGGTGAATTCTCTCACCCTCCTGTTTTTCTGACTGTACCCAGTGCATGTATAAATAAATAAATAAATCTTTTTAAAAAAACAAAACAAAAAACCTACAGTCTCCCAGCAGCTCTCATCAAAACCTGGAGAAGGTTTCAGGATAAATTTAGCTAAAGCAAAAAAAGCCAATTTCCTAAATTATGTATTGAGATCAACACACTTTGAGGTCTAAATCTGGGATCTTCTTACTGGGTAGTCAAGAGGCTACTTATGATTTAAAAAAAATAAATAAAAAGCTTGATGAAGTGTGTAATACTAGCTACCTCTTACACAGCATTTATCTTGGATGAGGAGCTCTGCTGTAAATTAATATACAAATTAATTCAATCTTCTCAATAATCCTGTGAGAAAGGTAATATCAGAGTTCTCCAAACTATATTGTATTATAGAAATGAGAAAAGAAGTACAAAATCAAAGTGAGAAAATCTGTGATTGTTCCAATAATAAATAGCTGATTTTGAGTCTGGTAATTCTTGGGTGATCATAATTTAAACCCTTTTTTCCACTTATATTTTAGATAGTTTAATGATTTATGTAAATTTGGTACAATTCTATATTGTTTTATTTTACCCCATGACTATTATTGAAGTGGAGTTTCAGAATAATATTGTTGATTTATACACACATAGCATGTAATATTTGTTTAATATAAGTTTTGAGTGCATGTACTATTAGACATTGTGCTATAAGAATGCATGATGGGGACCCTTGTGGTAATCAGGGTTCCGAGGTGGCCCCAGGGCTTTCCTGTCCTTCTTATAAACACCCTCTCAGTTATTAACTCAAAACACTAACCCAGTGTTAGCAAGGGACTGCAGAGAGGTTATTAAGTCCCCAAGTCTTTTAATATAGGGATATGATGGGTCTGTTCTAATCACAAGAACCCTTAAATCTGGGTACAAATGTAATCGTGGGAAGTCAGCGATACGAAGCTTGAAAAGGATTCAAGCTTGGTGGCTTGAACATGGACGAGGCATGGGGCAAGAAAAGGCAGTGGCTTCGAGGTGCAGAAGGGGATTCTAGTTGACACACAGCAATGATAATAGGGTGTCAGTCTTACAACCGTGTGAAACTGAATCCTACCAGCAAGAGAAAACTTAGAAGTAGACTTTGATCCAGAAACTCCAGATGTGAAATTGGTCTCGCAGACATTTTGATCTCAGTCTTGTAATCTGTCAGAGATCCCTTTGTATTTTTGTCTGAGCTTTCAAGTTGTGTCAGACATTTAGACATCTGGCAAAACTGCAAGAATTCTTTGGTGTATACTAGTTGGAAAAACAGATTCATCATAAAGATCAGAAAGTTCCTTATTTTATGCAAAATTTAATAGTGAAAACAGAAACAACGGAAATGGACCTCAAGCTAAGTAAAAGAGTCCACACTTTCTTAATTACTAACAATGCTATTGACAGCACTTTGAATTCAAAAGACAAGTGCTAGATTCAAACCTATGTCCCATTAGTAGCCATGTTTTCTTTCCCAATCAAATTCACTTCTCTTGACCTCTAAATGGTCTTACCTATAAAATTGCAAGAACATCCTATTGTAAATATTGTGAGGATGGATTGCTAAAAGGTCATGAAACCACTCTGTAAACTTGAAAGTAACATAGAAATATACTACTTAATAATATTCATTTCCTCCAAATCAACCTCAATGACACTTTGGGTCTTCAAATGGTCCTACTAAAAAATTTAAGTGTTTGGTCTATCTTCTTTGCCTGTTTTTATATAGAATTAAATTTTTCCCTCTGATCATTTATTTGCCTTCAATCAATCCTTCCAATGTAAGCTGCATTCTTCTTAAATTACAACAGTGTATTTGCAGGCAATTTTCAGGTACATAAGAACAGTTTTTACTAAGGGAAAATCATTTACTCTGTTCATTTCTTAATATATATAGTTTTTAATCTTTACTAGCTTTAATGCTTTTGGAAGTCTTTAGAAAGTGCTACTTAAGCTTCATTCAAAAATGGCAGTAGTAGGAGAATTGGAAGCTACAATATATGTAGATTTCCGAATCGAGTGTATAAATATGTGAACATTAGCATAATAGCAGAATTGCTTCTTCATTTTTATTTTGCATTTTAATTACTTCATTTACATACATCTAGAATAATGCTATTTTTAATGTAGTCTTGATTAGATTAGTTGTTTTATATTTAGAGTTGGTGAATTTGGAAAGTATTTTTTCTGTTTCTGAATAAAGTATAGATAACCCCTCCCCCCTCTCTCTCTATATATATATATATTTTTTTTTTTTAATTCAGAGTGATCATATCTTGTAAGTTAATCATTTTCTCTGAAAAAAGCATGGCAAACATAGATGAAACCTAATTTAACAAAATACTGAAGTTCAAGTGTTATATTCCAAAAGCAATTAAATAAGGGGTTTTAAAGCTGAAAAAAAAAATCCAGTGTCTCATCCAACCTCTGAGAAGACTGGCCTACATTATTTTTCTTTTGAATAGTAGATAATGAATTTTTCAAAAAGCAAAACAATTCTTAAGGTAGTGTAATTAGGCTTTTCTGCAGAGTAAAGGAAGGTAGCTGAAAAACAAGGACAGCACTTTTAAGAAGTTGATTTATCCAAAAATGTACTAATACAGTAGAGTCAGAAACTTAGTCCTACATATGAGGAACAGACATCTGTAATATGGTTGGATTAGGTGCTGGTTTTCTTATGACAAGTGGGTTTTCAAATTATATTATAATTTTTAATTCAGGCTTTTTATATATAAGGTACTATTTTAAGTATTTTAAAAATCTTCAAAAAAATATCCAGAAAGGTGTTGTTATGATTCTACTTTAATGATGAAGAAACTGAGACAACTACGTGGTGGAGCTGGTGAAGCTGGAGCTTCCTGCTGCCGGAAGTCTTCCCCTGACTTTTCATATGCTTGGTTTCTCATTATTTAGAGCTCAGCTAAATTGTCACTTCCTTAAAGACATTCCTCCTGGTCAAATAATGTGACCCCCACAATACAGGCTATGTATGTGAGGCTTATACTACTATGAAAGAATTACCTTATTTATTGATTTACTTATTTTTTCTTTGTCTTGCTGACATGAGTGTGTATGTGTTAAGAACATTTAATATGAGTTATATGCTCATCATAAATTTTTCAGTGTACAGTATGGTATTGTTAACTACAGGCACTCTGTTGTAAAGCAGATCTCGAGAGCTTAATCATCATGTATCATTGAAACTTTATACCTATCAAATAACAACTCACTGTTTCCTGCTCCCCCAAAGCCCTGGAACCACCATTCAGTGCAGCTTCTGTGTAGTTGACTATGTAGCAGATGTAAGTGGCATCATGCAGTATTTGCTGTGTATCAGTCTGTCCTGATCTCTGGCTTATGAAACTTCAAAATGTCCTCGTTTCATCCATTTTGTTTCATGTGGCAGGATTTCTTCTTTATTCCTTATCTTAACCAACTAGAACACGTGTTCCAAGAAATCAGTGGTTTTTGACTGTCTTGTCTACCACTGTGAATAGTACCAAACACAAAATAAAAAACTCAAAAGTTTTTCTCAAATAAGTAAATAGCCTATCTGATGCCTTTCAAAAAGAAATGAGAGACTAAATTTTGAAGAAATAGTTATAGGAATTTGGGCCTGGCAGTCCAACTTTGTGAGTTTAAAACCTGGTCCTGCCATTGATAAAGGTGATTTTACACCAGTTTCTCAAACTACTCTATTCTTAACTTTCCTTACTTGTAAAATGGGACAAATTTAGTACTGTTGGGCCTCCCTGGTTGCCCAAGGAGTGAAGCAATGCACTATGAAGTAATCCGCAGCCTCTGTAGCACAAGTTCAATCCCGGCCGGCCAGGGAGCTACCCACATGGCGAAGCAGACCTCTCCTGCCTAGACCGCTGCTCCCCTCAGCAGTGTGCTTTGGTCAGTCTGCCTGTTCTGCTCCCCACACTGTCTCTGGTGAATCCTCTCACCCTACATCTCTGGCCTGTACCCCAGCTCTTGTATGCACAAATAAATAAATCTTTAAAAAACAAATCAGTACTGTCTTTGAGGATTGTTATTGATATTTATAAATACAGTTTAGAATAATATCATATAGAGAAAAGCAATACAAATATATCTGATCCATAGGTAAACTATAAACTTATCTCAAAAGTTCTGCGTTTCTTTCTTGGTTTTCAGTTGTTCCAGATCTGACTTCATTTTTCAATCAATAAGAAAGTAGAATTGGATCAAATTCACTGAATCATTCCACTTTCACAACAGTGTGCTTATAGTTAACAATACCATACTGTACACTGAAAAATTTATGAAAAAGGTAGATCTCATGTTAAATGTTCTTGACACACACAAACACAAGTTAGCAAGACAAAGAAAAAATAAGTAAACCATAAATAAGGTAATTCCTTCATAGTAGCATGAGCCCCACGTACATAGCATATCAAAATTCCTGGTTTTGATGATATGTGCAACAGCCATTAATTCAGGCTATTGTGGAGTGTGTGTGGATGTCTGGGAGGGAGTGGGTTAGAGTGATGCATCCTGCGGTCATTTAAGTAAAGAAACAGACTATTAATTATACATATTAATACATTCAATTAATATTATCAGATAATTGATATTCACATGTAATTTTGTTTGCTTAATTACATTAAGAAAACAATGTATCTGGGGATAGAATTCCTTGCAGAATTCCATTACTTATCTCATTCTTAGAAGGTGTTTTGAATCCTTTCTCTGTACATGACACCTTTCTAAGGTATTTTGCACTACAGGAATTTAAGTTTGGCAGAATCACGGACATGTTTGTCCAAAACTCTGGTCATCACATTTCAAAACTATGGAAATATATGCTCAAAAACAGATCAAACATTTGACAAGCACGGAACATCTCTGAGTCAAAAATTACTGCTTTGGGGCCTCCCTGGTGGCACAGGGGTTAAAGTCTCATTACTATCAGCTATCAAGCAATTGCCAGTCACTGCAGCAAAAGTTTGATCCCAGGCCAAGGAGCTGACCCACATGGCGCAGCAGACCTCTCCTGTCTCACCCTGTTTCTCCCCTCAGCACTGTATTTCAGTCGATCTGCCTGTTCTGCTCTCCACTCTGTCTCTGCTCCACACATCTGGCCTACATCTCAGTTCTTGTATGCATAAATAAATAAAAATAAATCTTTAAAAAAAATAACTGCTTCCTAACTTTCACTAAGTTATATAGTCCCACTGTATTTTTAAAAAGTAAACGCTGGACAAAAATGTCAATGTTAAACCCTTATCCTGTTACTAAAATGCTTTCATGTTTTGTCCCTTTTATATCTTTCCATTCTTTTTTTGTTTTGTTTTTGTTTGTTTGTTTGTTTTTTAAAGGGCTTTTCTCTCCCTCTTTTTTTTTAATAAATTTATTTATATCTTTCCATTCTGATTCTGAGTAGACATACCTTTGCATGTCATTTTTCAGTCTCATTGTCTTGTAAGCCCCCTCCAATTCTCCATTGCCATTTCTTTACTGCAGGCCTTTGCCCAAGTTCCTCCTGTTGGGTATTAGTGTCTATGTTATTTAGATTTTGTTATTATTTCATTTCTTCACTCTTTTCCACTATATATGAGGCTACCAGAAAGGGATTGTGGAGGGTGGGACTGTTCTTCCACCTGGACTCACTCTGTGACTTGCCTTGACTAACAGAAGAAGTTGGGAGCAGCCAAGTCAGAATCCCAAGTCCAAGCCTGAAAAGGGCTAGAAGCTTTTATTTTATTCCTCTTAAAACTAGACATTATATATGAAAATGAACTCCTAGAACCACCATATTGTGAAGAAACCAAACCAGCAATGTGAAGTGACCACAAAGATGAACAGTCAGTGACGCATCTTATTGCCAGGCCATTGCAGCCACCAACTAACTACAGGTGAGTGATTAACCAGGCAGTGACCTTGGTGATGCTCAGCTGACCTACACAATCCCCCCAAAATGGTCTATGACTCAACACCAGGTGACCAAAACAGTCTCTTTAACAGTTTATTATATAATTCAGAAAAAAAAAAAAAGAGTTTTGCTCTGAGAAGACTAGAAGTAAAAAGAAAACAATCTAGGGGTTACCTGTGAATATATTTTTAAAACATCATCTTTTACTATTATTGATCATTTAGAATTCACTAATTAATAGGTTGGAAATTCTATCAACACTACTTATTAAGGTTTATCACCTTGGTCAATTTACCTCTGTACTTTAATTCCATCATCATTAAAAGGGAAATAAAATCATATTGTCTAACTTATAGATCTGTCATGAGGGTTAATAAGTTAATGTTAGTAACATTATTAACAGTGTTTGATTATAGTAAAGCACTTTTGAATGTCTACAGTTATGCTTATCATTATGATACCCAAAGGATAATCTAATCCCCAAAATTCTTGACAGGAAGAAATCTTTAAGAAAATTATTTCTTGGGCCTCCCTGCTAGCGCAAGATGTTAAGATGCAACCTATGAAGCTGTCCACAGCCACTGCGGCATGAATTCAATACCCCGGCGGGCCAGGAAGCAACCCACATGGTGCAGCAGACCTCTTCTGACTCGCCCACTGCTCCCCTCAGCAGTGTATTTCAGTCAGTCTGCCTGTTCTGTTCCCCACTCTGTCTCTGGTGAATCCTCTCACCCCATGCACCTCTGGCCTATACCCCCAGCTCTTGTATGCACAAATAAATAAATCTTTAAAAAAAATTATTTCTCTAGGTAAAGCTCAAAATTAAATATTCCTTTTATAGCTAAACACTTAGCAATATTTGTTTGCTTTCTTTGAAGATCCTATATAGTTCTCCCATGCTTTGTTTCCTTTTGATTTTCTCATTAAGAAGTTTCATACTTAAATTTATATTTGGCTCTTCGGGCCCACTTATCTTTGCTACCTTGGGAGGAGTTAGCATCTCAAAAAGAGGATGAAATGTGAACGAGTGGTTTTTAAATAGATTTTGGTTTGGAATCTGCTCAAATTATTTCTTTTGCAAACAGTATGCAAATGAGAACTAAGAGTTAAAATATGTTTATATATCAAATGCAAATGAAGTTTTTTGGTTTACTCTATAATGTAAATTTGTAAAATGTTATATGCAGTTTTCTCATTAAAATCATATTGCTAATTATATCCCTAAAGATTTTTTTCTAATGTATCATTACCAGGCAAAATAAATTCTTTAGATATATTTGATGTGCATTTTAAGCAAATAGTAAAAGAAAGTCACGATAGTATTTTTAACAAGATAGTTTTGTTATTTTCCAAAAGAAAAGATATTCAATCTCATTTATTTTTATGTTTCATTGTATATGACATTGTATCATGTTCAAATTCATTTTCAGTTTCAGCTGGGATTCCCAAAATGGTAGCTGTGCCTAATACATGCTCCTTGTTTCATCAACTATTTATGCCACTCTTGGGAGTGCTTACCCAGATTTCTCTCAAGGGATTTTAACTGCTTTAACAATGCAAGAAAGCAACAATTGTCTAAAGGAGAGCTCAAATCCCAAAGTTATAAAACACATATATAATGAAAAGTAGTTAGCATTTACAAAAAGAAGTTAGGTAATTTTATTTCCACACATTAGTTCATGTTAATAGATGCTCCAGGGGTTATCCCCATTTTAATGATTTGTAAGTTAGACCTACGAATAAACAAGCTACTTGTGCAAGATCACATAGCCAAAAAGTGCAACATTTAGTTTATCTTCAAAATCTTGTGTTTGTCCTATATAGTAGCATGCACATTAAGTTTAAGGTTGTCATCTGGAGTTGAAGGTTCTAGTAACAGCCATGCTGCTCACTATCAGGTCATGGATAAATAACTTAGTATATCTGATTTTGTATTTTTAAAGCAATTTTGTTTCTTGCCTTTCCTTTAGTCATTATTGTTAATTTCCCAGATATAAAATGGCAGTGGGGTAGGTGAATTTTTAAGCTCTCTTTGGTCCTATATCAGGATACATGTGTCAGGAGAGTATGGGTCACAAGTCCTCATTCCTAGTCTAACAATATTTATAAACTTGGTAATGATGAAGTTTTCTCATTTAAAGCTTTTGTGTTCCTGTGTTCCAATAAGGACAAGGAAATCAGGGGAGGTTATTTTGCCACCTTTTTTTTCCTTTTAATATCTAGATATTACCAATAGAGTATCTCACTACCATTTTCTCCTTTTGTCCACACTTTCTGTCTTAATTTTTGATCTACAAGTTAGTTGTAACTGATGGGCTCAGCAGCTTCTAGGTGATGGTGGTAGATGGTTGCTAGGCAACTTTACCTGTGTCAGTTAGGTTATTGGATTTTGCCCTTGAGACACTTGTTTGTGGAGAATCTGAAGGGAAATACTACTTCTATCTCTAGTGTCTTAAGGTCTCAGAAAACATGAAGATCTGGAACATGAAGCTAAAACTTTAAAGAATTATCAGCAAGAGAAAAAATAGCTAAACTGTGGTAGTTCCTGGTTTTGGATGATTTTTTAGAGATTAAAAAAATTCTTTGACACTTTTTTATAATTGCATAGCCAATCACTATAAACATAGCAACTTAAAGGAAAGCACATTTATTATCTCACAGTTTCCAAATGAAACAAATTCATATCTATATGGAAATATAATAACGAAGGCAATGAACAGATAGGTTAAACGATATTGTTAATGTAGTATTGCCATGGATCTAGCTGCCTTTAAGGAATTTGAAAAGCAGGAAACTTCTTTATAAGTTATGAGAAAAATACCTCCACACATGCTTACATTTTCACATGCACCTCTTAACATGAGTAAAATTTTGGAATTCTCAATGAGAAAAAATATTGGTTGGAAAAGTAGTCTTAATTGACAAAGTTAAAATGTAAAATATGTCATAATATTTTTTTAGTAGCCACATTCAAATATATAAAGAAAAATATAAAATTAATTGAATAACATATTTTATTTCATTTTTCAAGAAACTAAATACATATTGAAAATGAAATAAATCAGTTGTGACATACAACAGGGTTTGCTGGATTCCAAATTTTATTGTCAAGACTTCCAGAAGAGGTGATGCTTCATGGTGAAAGTAATAGCAATTTGATTGCCAGTGGGAATCTGCATTCTAGGCATATGCTCCAGGCAGTCCCACCAGAGTGTGTATTGATCCACTGTTGTTTTCTCTAGACCAGACATATCAATTTCTGTGGCATGTCTCTATAATCAGCAATCTCATGAGGCTCTTTTGCTGACCTTTTCTTTGAAGTTCTGGTCACTTAGAATGATGATGGTCTATCACTCTGAGATTTTTCTAAGGTCCAAGTTTGATTCATTAGCATTGCTACAAATCCTTTTGGTGGCTACAGGAAAACTTCCCATTGAACTTCAAAGTGATTCCCCAGCATTCCACCAGTCCTTATTTATTTATTTATCTATCTATCTATCTATCTATCTATCTATCTATTTATTTATTTATTTACATAGAGGACCTGGGGTGTAGGTCAGAGGGGTGGGGGGGGTGGAAGAATGATTTCACCAGAGACAGAGTAGGGAATAGAACAGGCAGACTTAAAGAAATACACTGCTAAGGGGAACAGTGGGAGAGAGAAGAGAGGTCTGCTGCTTCATATGTGGGTTAGCTCCCTGGCTAGCGATAAAACTCAGGCCATAGCAGTGCTAGTGGTGAGGCTTAACCCCTAGGCCACCAAGAAGGCCCCAGCCTGTATCATAAACCAGATGATCCTACATTTCAGATTGATGAAAATTCATCTAATTTTAAAGGATGTCATAAGTAGACAAGTGAAAACAGTCCATTTTATGTACACACACAATAAATAAAATCAGTTTTTAAAAACAGATTAAATAAGCCCATAAACTTCTCTTAAATTATCAAAGTTCTGTGCTCAGAGATAACCTGATTAATAGATTAACTTTTACTTTCCTTGTAACTTTTTTTTTAAACTTTTTTTTTTATTTATACAATAGCTGGGATACAGGCCAGAGGTGCAGGAGGATGAGAGGATTCACCAAAGACAGAATGGGGAGCAGAACAGGCAGATGGATTGAAGGCACAGCTGAGGGGAGCAGCGGGTGAGTCAGGAGAGGTCTGCGGCACCTTGTGAGTTGCTCCTGGGCCGGGGATCGAACTTGTGCTGCAGTGCTGTGGATAACTTCATAGGTTGCCTCTTAACCCCTTGCGCCACCAGGGAGGCCCCTTTCCTTATAACTTTTAATTCCAAATACTATCACAATGGTTTCAGAAGTTGTCATTTTTCACAAAAATGACATTATTAAAACTCTCAATGTACACATCAATTTTGCATTATTCATTATCTAATGGAGAATAACTAGGAGCTAAATAAAGGTCAAAGGTGTCATTCACCCATTACATCCATTGATTTTGTTTTCCCGTTGGCTCACTCATTATTTGCTTATTCATCATTTTTTTCTGTGGCCATTCTCACTTTCTCAAATTTAGTTCTAGCTTCCCTTGAGATTGTTTTTATATCTAGATTTGGCGACTGAGAAGAATAGTACACATATTTTATGGAGTATGAGTTTTGAAAATGTGGGCTCTGGTTCATGAAATATGCATTCTACATAACATTATATTTGATTTTTATACTGAGTTTGAATCGTCCATGAAAGAAATATTTTACTGGCAGCACTTTTAAATCATGGGGAGAGTGAGATTAGCTCAAAGTGTTGTCAGTCGAGTGACTGTCAGGAGGAGGAAGGTGTGAATCTTTTCATATAAGTGCCACTTTTTATCTTCACTGGCTCTAAAAATACAAAGAATGAATAGTAAACATATGAATGCACTTCTGAAAAACATATAATCTGTTCATTTTACTTTGCAATTCAAAACAAAATCGCCAAAGGTGAAGTTCTTACTTACAGTCTGGTACTTCAATCTACTCTTTGCACAATGTTCCAGCTCACTTTGCTGTATTTTGCAAGGATAACTCATGTTAATGCAATGGAGATCATGTCAACAGAACAAATTAGAGAAGTATGCTAGCATGGCACTACTGGGTTCTCTGATGAAAGAACAATAAGATTGAATTAAGGTGTCATCTAAGCAGTTGTCCTTTGGAGTCTCTGAAGTACAGTTCCTTTGGGGGTTCATCCTTGTGGGAATTTAGTGCAATTGCAGGATTAAAGTGTCTTTCTGTTCTGATTGTCAGCTGAGGATCACTCTCGGTTCTTAGGTGTTTCCCTTATTTCTTGCCATGGGGTTCCCTCCATTGTCAAGCCAGCATGGACATGTCAGATCCTTCATGGGCATTTTAGGTCCTACTTCCTCTTACTCTAAGCTCTAGATATGTCTAAGGTAATTAGGCCAGACCTCCCACCTAATACTGCGCTAACAGTTTTCAAAATTAATCAGGACATCCTTTTCAGATAAACATAATATCAGTATCATAGTCTCATAGACTCTAAAGCTTAACCTGCTACTTTTAATTTACATATCCATTGTATAAAAATGAGGGCTTCTGGTGTGTAAGGAATTACTTTGTTCATTTTAATTTTTAAAATACTAATTTCATGCAAATTTATACTTTCTTGTTCATGATTCTGATTTTTTTAAAAGTTAAAAAGGGTATTTCTACTAAAAATTAGGGAAATTTGAAAGTAGATGAAAATTTGGATAAATTCCTGTCTAGAAAATATATATTAAATGATTTAGGATGACATCATACCATAATTAACTTTTATAATGTACTTAAATAAGATCACACACACACTCAAAATGTAACTCAGAGTACAAAGGGACAAGCAAAAATTGAAGCCAAAGATGAACCCAGATAGGGCCTCCCCGGTGGCGCAGCGGTTGAGTGCTGGGTTGCGAAGCTGCCCGCAGCGTCTGCGGCGCTGGTTCGATCCCCCGGCTGCTCCCCGGCCACAGGAGGAGGGTCCCACATGGCGCGCAGACCTCTCCTGCCGCCCGCTGCTCCCCTCAGCAGTGTACTTCGGTCCTTCTGCCTGTTCTGCTCCCTGCTCTGGCTCTGGTGAATTCTCTCACCCTCCCGCGCTTCTGACTGTACCCAGTGCATGTATAAACAAAAACAAACAAACAAAGAAATAAATAAATAAGTAAAAAAGCATGCCTCTATAAAAAAAAAAAAAAAAAAAAAAAAAGATGAACCCAGATAATGGAGAATCCAAGTTAATATCTGTTGGAAAAAACCAGGTCCTGGGAGGAGGGAGACCACTATCACTGAGGGCTGTTATCAGGATTCAACTATTAAGTGAATTTTTTCCTTCCCAAAGTCAAGGGGATTTCATTGACCAGAAGACTCACATTAGGTGTGCCTGGTTCAGGATAAACTTCCACACCTGATATAGTTGTGTGAAATAACCTTGATGGAGGGAGGACTTAAGACAGTGTAGAGATATTCTCTTTAATAAGATTTAATGACCCTAAAGTTTATATTTTCACTCATACACCCAGAACGCCTCTTATGTTATTTGCTTAGAGAGAAAGAAAACCCATCACTGTATCTTAACTTGAAATATTAGGTCTTTGGCATCCTAGAGACAGGAAAATATTTAGGAAGGTTTGCATAGACTCAGTTTTACTAATGACTTTTCTGGAAGTGAATACAAAAGGGTCTGGCCATTTCCCCTGCCCCATAACCTTTCTGAGACTTCTGTTTGGAAAGATCACAAAGTCTGCAAATCACAATCCTCTTAAGTGAGTTAAAAAAATGTTCTTATAGGAGAACAACCTAAGTGTCCAAAAACAGATGAGTGGATCAAGAAGATGTGGTTTACATATGCAATGGAGTACTCCTCAGCAGTCAAAAAAGATAAACCCACGCTATTGTGGCAACATGGATGGAGCTGGAAGGGATAATGCTAAGCGAAACAAGTCAGAAAGAAAAAGGTAAATACTAGATTGTGTCACTTATATAGAGCATATAGAGAAGCCAAATGAAGGGTCAGATAAAGACAAGCTTAAAAACCAACCCTTGAAAGCAGTTACTATTTGTAATGCCATCAATATATCAAAGCTTTTTAGTTCCAATTCTGATTTCATCATTTCATATTTAACATTGTTATAAAAATCATTAAATATGAAAAATGGGAATTAAACTTTTAAGAACAATATTAGTAGAAATTATTGAAAAGAATTAAGTTTGTGTGCAGAAGTAGTCAGTTTTAAAGCACCACTAAACTATGGACTACCAATCTTAAATATGACCATAACAAATATATTTTCAATATTTTTATCAGCTTCACAACAGAGTAGCATCAATGGAACATAATTAAATATAAAATCAATATTCTACATCAAGCATGAAAATTAAAATTTAATGAAAAGTATGCTTGGGTGAAAAGAAGGTTGAGTTCAGGATACAGAGACATGAACATCATTGAAGAGATTAGGGACAAAAAATTGCATTAAAGGGGAATATTTAGTGATATAGGAAAGAATAAATTATGCACTTCTAATTCTTGAAAAATACATGAATACACTAAAAATCTCATTAAAATAAAAAACATTCAAAGGATCACTTCTTAGGGAATAGAGTTCATGTGCTGTTTGTTTCACATGATCTGTTTGCCTACTTGGAAGGGAAAGAGAGGCATGTAACATTTTTTCTGTACTCCAGAAAGTTCCTAGCACAATGCCTTCTCCCTTTTTATTAAGTGGATAATTCCAGGAAATAAAGGAGCCCTTATTCTATTCTTTCTAGAAAGTAGGGACCTAGTTTGGAAAATCTCCACCATCACAAATAACAAAAAAGATCAACACAACGAGATACCATTTTCTATTTGCTTGTATTTTGCTGTATTTATTTGTTATTCTCATTAATGGTTGCTTCATTGTCTATTCTATCTCCTCCCCCAACTTGGTCCCTCCATACTTCAAACACACGCATACACACTCATGCACACAAACACACACTACACATGCATAATAAATATGTTCAAGGCACTATGTTGATTGAAAAGGGATACTTTGCCTAAAATTGATGACATTCAAACATAACCTGAAACACAATTTTTCGGGACAATTAAGAGTTTGAGTAGAAATACTAAACTGAGTGGAAATAAAATTTAAGTTATATCCCAAGCTTACTTTTTCTTTCAGAACTTTGTCTTTTATTATCTACTGCCACATTTAACAAGGTTCATTATTTTATCATCTACCACTTATCAGAGGGAATAATTTTATATTTATATCAGAAAATATAATGTCTCTTCTTATGTAAATTATTCATGCAAACACTAAAATTTTCTTTTTTTTCTGCCACTCCAGCTTTTCAAAGATTAATTCTACTTGAGTTTAATGTTTCATATTTCACAGTCCATAGTCAAGTTTTTGGTCACTTGTTCCAAAATGAGTTGGTTTCAGTAAAACCTCAGTGATAATTTCTAGAGTCAAGTGAAGTACATATTAAAGGATGACTATCACCTGGTGTCTACATGTACCTGAAATTTCACCCTTGGTAAAATTTGCTCCTTATTTGAAAATGAGATCAAATGGATTTCTTGTTCATGACTGAACAATGAAATGTAATTATTGATCCTAGTTTTCCACTCATTAGTTTTGACATGACCTCTGAAATACCCATTTCCATTTTTGCAACAGTTGAGCTGAGTATTAAGCTTTTAGTCTGATGTTAACATAATTGACATGATAAAATCAAAAGCCTTATCCTTTTCTTAACTGTTCTTTAGAAAATCATAATATACAGTTATGTTAACCATGTCTCTTTTTAATTGACTAGCCACAAAAAGTCAAGTGACTCTTGAAGTCCTCAATTTGAATCATTGTTTTGATGGTAAATGTAGAGCTTTCCTGAAGATTAACAACCATCCGAAACCTACTTAAAGACAGAAATAATACATTTTCTATGTTCTTTTAATTTAACCCATCAAGGTCTGAAAATATTAGTTTCCCTGTGATTGAGTTTTTACCACTTCATCTTGAAAGCAGAAGAGTTCAATAAAATATATTTTAGCTGAATCAATGAAATAGATACACTTTTTTAAATGTGGTTATTTATGAGAAGCATCTACTTTAACAATTGAGTTTATATCTATACACACCTTCACAGGATTGTTCCATAAATATATCTGAGCAGATTAACACTGATAACATTAAATATACAGTCAGTATTTATTAAAATATAGTCACTTCACCTTTGAAAGAAATGTAAGATGCTACTAAAAATTTAGTAATACAGATTTGGAGCAAAATAAAATAAATGCATAGCAATAGTAGATCCTTTGTGATTCAAACATAAATTTGGTTTATGAGCTTCTTCTTAGCATAATGCTCACTACTGAATTATTCTCAAAATGAAAGATACAAGGAATAATATCTTACGCCTTTCCAAATATAACAAAATGTGCTTATGAGCGGATTAAATCCTTTCTGAACCGTGATGACTGATTTTATATAACAACTTGACTTAGCTAAGGGATGAACAGATAGTTGGCAAAACTTTATGTCTGGGTGTACCTGTGAGGGAACTTCACAAGAGATTAGCACTTGAATCAGTAGGTTGAGTACAGAAGACCACCTACACTAATGTGACTGAGCATCAACCAATCTACTGAGTAATAGAACACAAAGGTAGAGGAAAGGTGAAGTCCCTCTCTCTGCTTGAGCTGGACATCTATCTTTTCCTGCACTCAGTCATTCTCTGATTCTCTGCCTTTTATACTCAAAATGGGACATATGCAATCAGTTGCTATTTCTCAAACATTTGAACTCAGGCTGAATTACATCACCAGCTTTACTGGTGTTCCAGCTTGTAGATGGCAGATGATGGGACTTGGAGGTCTCCAAACCCACATGAGCCAATTTGTATAGTAAATTTCTCATACATACACACATACATAAGCACAGGCATGTATACATGAAAATACACAAATATACATGCATGTAAGTGCAAATATAATACACATGGTTTATTTTCATAATATCTAAGGTCATAGCATTCCATTAAATTTCCATGGTAATTAATGTGCATGTCATAGCTGTAAAAAAATAGATATATTTTCTAGCTTTATAATATCTTCAATTGTCCCTCCAAACTTATAAGATGTTATATCAAAGAAGACAAATAATTTCTAACTAGACTATTTCCTTTACCTTGAGAGTTTTCAGAAGATAAAACAGAACAAAGACTTAAGAGATTTGAAAATTCTAGATGTAATAGATTTAACTATAATAGTTAATTAATATCTATGGAACAAATTCATTTTTTTTTCCTCATTCCCTCACTACTATAATTTTATCACTCACATTCCCATATAGCATTTGCAGGGCCATCTGGTTTGGCTGGGTAAAGATATCAACATTAGGATGATACAACATAAAAGCAGAGAGGAGAGAAATAAAACATTTTGAACATATTTAAATACAATTCCTGGGCCTCACTGGTGGTGCAAGGTGTTAAGAACCACACAATGAAAGCAATCAGCAGCCTCTGCAGCACAGAGTTCGATCCCTGGCCAGCCAGGGAGCAACCCACATGGCACAGCAGACCTCTCTTATCTTGCCCGCTGCTCCCCTCAGCACTGTATTTCAGTCAGTCTGACTTTTCTGTTCCCCCCTCTGTCTCTTGTGACTCCTCCACCCCCTGCACCTCTGGCCTGTACCCCAGCTCTTGCATGCATAAATAAATAAATCTTTAAAAAAAAATAAATACAATTTCTGTTGCATCTCATTAACTTCACTTAGCTGGAAGCCATAGAAAAAGTACTGTCTGGTAGTCCAAGTGGGAAGAGTATTAGGAGAACAGTTCTGTGTGACATCACATGGTTTGCCTGCCATATGCCTGGGCTGATTGAGGCGGTACCTTCACCGGTGACCAATACAATGGTGACCTAACTCCAGTTACTGCTGTTCAAGTCTGCTAACCCATCCATTGCAACTCTGATTTTTCACCACAGGAAGATTTTCTATGCCAACTGCATGCAGAAACACATAGCTCCACTTGATAACAAGTACATTGGGCTACAATATGAGGGGACAGGGGTGTCATTGAAGGGAATTTTTTTCTCTTTCCATCTTGGTCTTTCTGGCTGGCCAAATAATCAACTGTCACAAAATAGATTGACATGAGAAAAAGAAATTAAGATCTCAAACATATGAAGGGGTTAGAGATATTAAACCTAGAGAAATGACTGGAGCATTTTGCTTTATATCTTTTAGATAAAGATAAATTAAGAAAAAGGGAATGTTCATAGATTAATGAAAAAATAGTAAAGTTTATCTGTATATTCTTTCAGCCCCAATTCCTTATCTAGGTGATGAAAGTGCTTCCTACACTCCCTTTACAGAAAAGATGTGTTTACATGTGGACTCCTCTGCTTTCAAGAGCAAAGGAGTGTGGCCCTGTTTTGCACTGGTTCTTTCTCAAGTAGCATCAGTTCAAAATAATCAAGATGCTATGGTGATACTTTCAGATACAGACTAGAAATTCTGAACTCCATCAGTGGTGATGGCAAAGACAACAACTGCTCCTGGAAAGAGGGTGATCTTAGCACTGGTCAGGCAGATGCGCCTGTCTTTCGAACTGTCAAGAACTGAATCAAGTAAGACCAATGCAGCTCTGAGAAATTGATTTTCTTTCCACATCTAAGGTAAAACTGCAGTTTCCCACACGGTGATTTGTTCATTTACTCAGTACATCATTTGTTCCTTTATTTAGTATCCACAACACTTTTTAAACACCTACTATGTGTGAGGCAATATGATTGTCACAGGGAATGCTACAGAAGTGACGCTGTGATAACACAGCTCAGCAGGAGCTCAGTCTAGTAGAACATAATTTTAAGCACAATTTTAATACAAAGTGATGGGACACTGTTAGGCTTATACTCTGAATTATGATCTGGATGTAAATATGAGAACATTATAAATGTCCTGGCCCTTGTATGAGCTGCACTACAAATCATCACATGTTTAACAGTGGCTTAAAATAACACAAATTTACTACTTTATGCTTTTTGAAGTCTGAAGTCCCACTTGGCTATAAATTAGGCTCTCTGTCTTCCTCTCTCCCTCTCTTTTTTTTTTACTGGTAATGTTCAATTGATCTGGCTGCAGAGCAGTGTAATTGAATTCTGTACTTATATTTATTTTCTTTTTATAATGTATTTCAATTATTTTTTTTAATTTATTTGGGCCTGTCATCAATGGACTATTAATTAATCTACTGTATTAGAAATGACTCCAAACTTAATTGTTTAAAAGAACACACATTTACTTTCTTACAGCTGTAAAGGTTAGATGTCCAACACAGGTATTATTGGGCTAAAATCAAAGTGACAGAAGGGCTAGTTCCTTTCTAGAAGCTGTAAGAAAGAGCCCATTCCCTTGCCCTTTCCAACTTCTAGAGATGGCCTATATTCCTTGCCTCATGCTCCCCTGCTGTCTTCAAAGCCATCATTGACTGGACAAGTGTTAATCTTATTGAATCAATCAAACACTCACTCCTCCACCTCCCTCTTCCCTGTTTACATTCTTCCAGTAAAGGTGGAGTCCACCTTCTTCCTCCTTGATTTCTGAGTTACAGGTAGATATGTAACACATTATGGAGCATTTTGTGATGGTGAGGCTGTCATGCAAAGTGATGCAGATTCTGCTAGGTTCCATTTCTATAAAAAGCGGAATGAAAGGGGCTGGATTTTTTATAGGAAAACAAATATAGTTAGAAGACATAAAAATAGTCTTTTTCAAAGTAAGTAATCTTGTTTAAAATACCTCTGGAATTTGGTAGAAAAATGGCCCTAGATTTTTTTCTTTATTGTATATGTTTATAAAATGCTTATAATTATCAAATATTTTATATCAATAGTCACATTTGAAATTAATGTTATTGAGGACTTGACTCATAGGTCAGTTCTTCAGAGGGAACTTTCTAGATGACACCAAATCCATTCTCATCTCTGCTTTAAATTGTTCTTCATATTATCTAATATTTATGTATTATTATTCATTAATTTTCTCTTTTCCACTGGAATGTATACTCTATAAGGGTAGAGAATTTTATTTATCCTATTCCCCACTACTATATGCCCAGAACCTAGAATTGTATCTGGCAATCATTCAGCGCTCAAAATACATTTAGAACATGAAGTAGTCGACAATGCAGACATGCTGCATTTAGTGATGAGGAAGCAAATTCAGTGGTGCCATTTGATGCATTTAAGGTACAGAGTTAATAAGCAGCACAATCTATTTGCCTAGGTTGCTTTTTACCTGGACACTTCTAGAGATTAATTAAGCTTAATCTTTAGAGGTCAAGTTTAATTACTCTTGGTATTTTGAAAACATGGTTTGGTATGCAAGAAATATGAACACATTTTACAGTGTGTAAACTGCAGAAGAAGCCTACTACTTTTATGACTAGGTATAACATAAGCAATGTAAATAAATAATAATCTTTGGGAATGCTCTGCTTTCAGTAGCTCAGCATTTTCTCAAGCAGCTATTTTGAAGTTATTTAAAGATAGTCTCTTGTTGAGCATCTGTCAGATGCATCTCTCAAATAATTTCAGCCTATGGTTTATTTTTATAATACCCTAAATCACAGCTTTCTACTAAATGTCCATTGTAATCAGTGTGTGTTTCCTAACGGCAAAAAACCCATATATCTATTTTTCCTAAATAGGAGGCAATTTTTGGAGAAATTAAGACTTTAAAAAAAAAAACATTTATTTATTTATGCAAGCACTGGGTACAGTCAGAAGTGCAGGAGGGTGAGAGAATTCACCAGAGCCAGAGCGGGGAACAGAACAGGCAGACTGACGAAATACACTGCTGAGGGGAGCAGTGGGCGGCAGGAGAGGTCTGAGCACCATGTGGGACCCTCACCGGCAGCTGGGTATTGAACTGGTGCTTCAGAGGCTGCGGGCAACTTCACAGCCCAGCGCTCAACTGTTGCACCACCAGGGAGGCCCTTTCTATTTTTTCTAACATCTTTAATTGTCCCTCCAAATTTATTAGAAATATTGCTCCTGTGTTGTAATTATGTTCTATATCTAGAAGAGATGTCAGATGTCCCTATTAAGTTCTCTGCCTTCATTGTGGCTGTAGTTTTTTAGAGGAATGCTTGTAGATTTATGAGAAACCACTCAGAATTATATTTACCTATTTCTATGATAATGTGATAGTTTTGAGAATGCTAACTGACTTTCTCCTTCAGTAAACATAAAATATAAATAAATGGATAATGTGTTTGGAAGATTTTTGAAAATTATGCCACACATTCATTCCTATGAACATCAATTTATGACTTCTTTCCTCTTTTTTTTTAATCAGTTTCCACTCAAAGCAGTTCAAGTTTCTTACCTGCTATTTCAAAGCAGTGACCTTGAAATAAATTGAAGGAGAACTTAAAAATATTCACCAGCTGAGACCACAGTCATTAACTTTCCATTTAGTCCTCCAAAAGCTGCACAAAATACAAACCTAAAATTATATGAGTTTAAATTTGTTGTAGTGACACTCAGGCATAGCCTGCACAACACCCTTTCAATTTCAGTCCCTCCTCTGAGCCCTGGAGAGGTAAGCAAATCACAAGGCTAAAAGCGTCTACAGTATATGAGTTTCCACCCATTTTCAAATACTCAATAAAGGTCACATCTTATAATGAATTGTTTCCTTACTTGTCCTGTATATCATTTTACAAATTGAACAATGATACACAACCTCTCTGTTGTGAGTGCCAGAGTTCAATGGTTCAAAATAGAATAATTCCAGAAGGAATTCACATGCCCTTGTTTATGTGCATTGATTTCAGCAAAGTCACCAAACAAAACCTGTCCTAATTTCCCCTTTCATATTGTGCTCTTCTCCAAAACCATGAACACGGATGCTCAAATTGCCTGGAATTAAAGCCTGGTTGTCTACTTATTAAGCATATGACTTTGAACAATTTGCATTAACCTTTCTGTACCTCAGTTTTCTTTCCTTTATGTAGGTCACAACAATACCTTAACCCTAGGATGATTATTTGTATAGTCATTAAGTAAATGAAAAGTGTCTCATAACCTGGCACGGAGTACCTGCTATGCTTAATATTTGCTATCAGTCTACTTGCTGTGTACACACACACACACACACACACACAGGGACATACATTTATGACTTCTTCCATCTCTCTTTTAAGAAACTAATTTGTCTCATTAATCTCACTAATCATTGATTTGACATGCCAGATATGCTAATGTGTGCCAGTAGATTCTCAGGTAAAGGTTTTCTGAGCGTAAATGTTGCATGGTTCTCCAGCATTTAGAGAGTAAATCCCTTCAAGTCTTTCCTATTCTGTAATATGAATTCCGTTATCAAAAACAGACTCCCTGTTTTCTGAGGATTCCCTCCACTCTATACAAGTCCTATATTGTTTTTCTCATTCCCCTCTATCATCAATAGTTGTCTAACTCTTTCTCAACAACTAAAAGTTTGTTTCTGTTATGAAGCCTTCTATGAATCTCTAGTCAAAATGCCTTTCTTCCTGCTCCAGATGAATTTTGGTTTGGTTTCTATTTCTTTAATTTAAAAATACATTTTTGAGGTGTAATTTACCTACAAAGAAGTATTCAAATGTTAATTTTACAATTCAATGACTTTTGGCAAATGAATATACCTATGAAACCTTCATTCCTAGAGTTCTAGAACATTTTCTTCACTCTAGAAAGTTGTCTGGCGTCCGTTTCCAGAAAGTCTTCACCAGGTCTCTCAGGTAAGATCTGTCCTGATTATCTATCACCAAAGCTTAGACTTTTAGAGAATATTTTGATATCAGGTGTTTGATAACATTTTATATGTGTTAGTTATGAGCTAAAGAACATTAGAGTTATGGTGAGGTTAGTCTAGGGACAGAGATAGTAATAGTCTCTCTATTATACAATGCCTATATAAAGTCTCTCATGGCATCTGGTTGGGATAGCAAACTGGAGCAACCTAGGCCCTCAATAAATATTTGTGTGGACTTATGTATTAACTGTTTTAGAGTCTATGACTTTACCTAAGTTGAAAATTTAATAACAGAAGAGACTGATATTACCAGTAGTCATTTCTCATACTCCACATTTAATATCCATTTTCTCCCTATTTTTTTAGAACACCCTACATTATGATCATGCCTAAATCCATTCAGCAAATCATGAAAGACAAATACTTGACCTTGAGAAATATCAAGGTAGCCTAAAGAATGCTTTATATAATGCCCTATTCAAAGTCTGCCTAGAACACCTCAAGGAAATTTCACATAAAATGATACTTTTATAGTGTTTACAGAGAGAACAAAAAATTGCCAAGTTGCATAACTTAGCACGCATTATGCATTATCTTGCTGTCACTGAATTGGTAATATCTGTTTAATATGTATAAGTAAGTCAGCCTTCTCCAAAGTGTATCATCTTGTCAAAATAAAGAAATTTTCAAATCCCTCTTGGCTCAATGATTGGTATGCAGTTGAAGGAGAACTTTCCTGTATTTGGAAGGAGAGGAATCTAAAATATTCAACATTGGCAACTAGGGACTCTAATCTATAGAGATCACATAAATTCAGGTCATGTGTGGAAACCTTACAATTAAATTTTTCAATTAAGTTTATATAATTAACAGCCACATGAATGTCAGCTACACCTGAGTGAAGTCAATTTGGAACGTCTTATACATATAACAAACTCTGTAAGTTTGGTTCAAGTATAGTTACAGAAAACTAGAAGAATATTTTTCTTCACTGTCTTTCACACTAATTTTTAAGGCACTACTTATCTTAATCACTAATGCTAATAGCACATCTACATTCAAATGACAAACATGTGCCTCAGCTGAGCAAAATCTTACGCATGTGCTTCAATTCCAAAAATAAACCCAAAGGATATATTCTAAATATGTGAGCAATAACAACATAATTTGTTGTTATAGCTTGGGAAAAAATCACATTACACATATGAAATTTAAGTTCAGCTCTATAGATACACACAGAAACCCATATAAATATAGTATGGACATATTAAACAATTGCCCCTTTTGTAATATCAGCTTTCTGGATAACCCAATCCAACAGAAATGTTTATTATTCTCCCTGTGCCTGGGACAGAGTCTAAAATAACAAATAAGACTGACAGCTTTACTCCTCCCACAGGATAGGCACATTAAAGAGATAAATTACAAAATGATTATAAAGTTCATTTGACATGCATTTGAAATTTTCTCTGAATAGATGTAAAAGCTTCTCAATGTGTGCTCTCTTTTTGTAGGTTCTCTCTCAAAATTCTGCTCATGTCCAGTGATATGGTCATATAATCTCCTGTAGAAGATCAAAATTTGAAGCTAGAAAGTATTTGACTAAAGGAGATCTTTTAGAGGCAGGCATCTGGCAATAAATAGCATAAGTGACAGCAGACAGCTCATAGCAATTAAGCAAAAAGAAATAAAGCTGTAGCTTAATTCAATAAGTCAATATTTTCAAGCTTTTATCTTTATGTATGCAACCTATTTTTTAAAAGAATTCTTACCTGTGGCTGCCAAAATTGCAACCTATATATGGGGCTCTTAAAAGAATGGGGTGTGGTAAAGAAATAACATCTTAGATTTATTCTCATCCATGACTTCTTCAAACTCCAAACCTGATAGATATCAAGAAAGATACCTCAGAAATCTTAGGGTTCATCAGTTTTCTCCAAAAGACCTCAATAATAATTGATATCATCACATATATTTGACTGGAAGTGACTAGAAGACTGAGTTCACCTACCTCTGTGAATTGGAATACCTACATGTTGCTTTACACCCACATGGCCTGGGCTCTGAAGCATGGTTAGTTGGATATTGAGAGAAATTGCCTAAGAACAAACTTCCCAAGAAAACAAGGTGAATTGATGGCTTTTTCTTTTTCTTAGCCACAGAAGACAGTTAATTCCAATGCATTCTTTGTTTCGTGTGAGTCACTGAAGGACATTGAGTATAGCTTAATACTGATTTAAAATTTTTACCTAACAATCTGGATTTAGAATTTAATTGTAGAACATTAGCATGCTCTCTGCAGAAAGTCTTTTGATAAATTAATAATGATTTTAATCCCAATTAGAATACTAGACTACTTAATTAGCTAAGTCTATTGGGCTTCCTAGTAATTTGTGGGCTAATTGTTGTTGTTTTTTAAAGGTTTATTTATTTATTCATACAAGAACTGGGGTACAGAGCAGAGGTATGTTTGGCAGGGGGTGAGAGAATTCACTGGAGACAGATGGGGGAACAGAACAGGAAGACAGACTGAAACACACTGCTGAGGGGAGCAGCAGGCAAGTCAGGAGAGGTCTGTTGCACCACGTGGGTAGCTCCCTGGCAAGGGATCGAACTAGCACTGCAGTGGCTGCAGACAGTCCCACCGGTTGTGTTTCAACCCCTTGCACCACCAGGGAGGTCCCTGTGGGCTAATTGTTAAGTTAAAGGTTAAAAGAACAAAGATAAGAAGGATATTAATCAAAAGTGAAAGTGGAAAATATAGCAGTTGATCTCCAGGGAATTGAGTGACACAGGCCTGTGATGAGGACAAATGACATAAAGAACCAAGCTATATAGTAGAGTTTCAATGCACAGTAGTTGTTTTTATTTTCATTATTGTAGCCACAACCATGGTTAGAATCAAAACTTTCCAGTAGCTGGGTATTTAGCATTAGGGTCCTAGGAGCACCAAAATTTCTTTATTACCCCTAAATTTCCTCATATGTTGCCATAACAACACTAATTGCTAACATTAGCATAATCAGAGAGCCCCAAGACATGGCTACTGGGACTAGTACAAAGTCTGAATTGTAGTTTTATCATCAGTCTTAATGGGCTAAGTGATTGAGCTGTGAGGTTCCTTGCAGATCTAAAATTCTTGCTGTACACTTATCCCTGGTGGGATTTAAAAAGGAAAGCAGCCATTCTGAAAGGTGGAAAAGATGGTAGATAGAGTCAGGGAATCTAGATATTTTCCGTGAACAGTTGCCAGCCAGAAAGATTCAGTACGAGAACGAGTAGGACTTATTATTGTCATGTAAACATCCCTTCTGCTCTTGCACCCAGGCTCCCCTGCATCACAGGCAGGGGTATTATGATTGGAATGACATAATATAGATCAATTATTGGTGATCTTGCCAAAAGATTTTCATATTTGGTTTTAATTTCATTTGTGCTATATATTGCTGGACTCATAGTCTTAAAAAATAAACAGAACACTGATTTATGTTTTAAAGTTTGGATGGCACAGGTAACCACACAGACTTTGTTGATTTCAGATATGAGGAATGGTAGTGCTATTTTGCCCTAATATATTTTATCCTGAGGATGTGCTGAATTAATAAACTTAAAAGTTTGCTTGTGAAAATACATTTAAGAATTATTAAATAACCACAGGTGAAGTGTGACAGAGGATGGCTTCATAGAGACAGAAGGACTAGGAGCTGAGCTTCTTGATAAACTATTTATTACTTGCATGCATTTGATCAAGTTATCTGACTTTTCTGAACCTATATTTTCCTCTAAAATAATTGCAGTGATATATAACTCTCAAGACCAGGAGGCTGGAATAATGAATAAAACTGCTAAGATGGGGCCTCCCTGGTGGTGCAGGTGGTTGACTACTGCACTGTGAAGCTGTTCTCAGCCTCTGCAGTACTGGTTCGATTCCCAGCTGGCCAGGGAGATACCCACATGGTAAAGCAAACCTCTCCTGTCTCGCCCGCTGCTCCCCTAAGCAGTGTATTTCCTCAGTCTGCCTGTTCTGGTCCCTGCTCTGTCTCTGGTGAATCCTCTCACCCACCAGTGCATCTGGCCTGTACCCTAGTTCTTGTACAAATAAATAAATCTTCAAAGTAAATAAATAAACAAATAAATAAATAAATAAATAAAACTGTTAAGCTGGAGCTTGGTAAATATATAAAGATTTTCTTCCTTTTCTTATTAATTTTACTATTTCAAAGACTGTATTTTTTACACAAACACACACACAAGACACATACATATAGAAAATTTTATACATGTGATAAAATTTAGAGATTAAGTATTTAGAAATTAAGGGTGAATTGCTTAATAGCTTTCTCTTGAATCCCAAGACTTTGTAAGAGATAAAAAGTTTTGAGTTCAGACAAAGTACATTGCCTTAAAACGTATAAAATTTCTGAGTTTTAGGTGAATAAAGTTGATTCTCAGCAGTATAATAGGGTTAATCTTTAAGTCTCACAGTCTTTATCGCTGTGTTTGGCCAAGTCTATAAAGTAAATCAGGAACAAGTATTCATTCTTGAAGCTTGAGCAAGATCCAAACAGAGAGGAGTGGAAAGGAAGTGTTGGGAAGACATTTCTACCGTGGCGACAGCAAAACAATTCAGAGTTGAAGAAGCCAATTTCAGGATATCTGCTTTCCCCAGTGACAGAGGCAAAAATTTGCCCTCCTTGATAAACTAATATATTCAAATTCTAAATGAAAAAATAACTTGATACTTATCAGAGGCTGCTTTAATTACTTTATTCATTCTCTTCCAATTGTAATCAGCTCTCAGAGTACTTGACAGGACACTGTAAAGTCACTGAGCTCTTGTTCTTCATGAATAATCTTTCTATTCCCAGGGAAGGCATTTACATAGTGAGACTCATTAGAGTATAGCACTTCATTTCAGTCAAGTTGTCCACTGCAATTTCGAGGACACAAGTTGTGCTCTAGCATTGAAGTAGGGCTATTCACTGATCCTCTCATGTTAACAATAGAATCACATGCAGAGAATTATTTGTTGCATAACATGAATTCCCCCATATATTAAGTGTAAATGACGAGAAGGCTGGGACACCACTGCTGAATCTTGTAGCTAATGAAGAAATCTTCCAGAAGAGGGAGAAATGCCATGCTGAGAACCACCCGTGTTACAGTGCATGTGACAAAGGTTTTGGCTTAAGGATCTCCAGTGCCAGAACTGCTTTTGTCATTAGTTACAGACCTAAGGAAATTTATTTTAATATATCTAAACTTTCTGTTTCTTTATGCATAAAATAAATCTGCTTTGCACAATGAATGTATTCATTATATGTCACAAATTTGATAATGTACATAAAATGACTAAAATGGTAGCGACCCATTGTACTTTTTTAAAGATTTATTTATTTATGCATACAAGAGCTGGGGTATAGGCCAGAGGTGTTGTGAGGGGGGTGGTGAAAGGATTTTTCAGAGACAGAGTGGGAAGCAGAACAGGCAAACGTACTGAAATATACTGTTGAGGGGAGCAGTGGGTGAAATAGGAGACGTCTGCTGTGCCATGTGTGTTAGCTCCCAGAATGGGGATCGAACTCTTGCTGGTAGCTGATGAAAGCTTGATAGTGCTAAGACTTAACCCCAGTACCACCAAGGAGACCCTTTGTATGTTTTATTTTTTTTTTTAAAGATTTATTTATTTATTTATACAAGCACTGGGTACAGTCAGAAGCGTGGGAGGGTGAGAGAATTCACCAGAGCCAGAGCGGGGAGCAGAGCAGGCAGAAGGACCAGGAACGAAGCACACTGCTGAGGGGAGCAGCGGGCGGCAGGAGAGGTCTGCGCACCATGTGGGACCCTCCTCTTGTGGCCAGGGAGCAGCCGGGGATTGAACCTGCGCTGCAAAGGCTGTGGGCAGCTTCGGAACCCAGCGCTCAACCGCTGCGCCACCAGGGAGGCCCCCTTTGTATGTTTTATACTGAGGTACAGTACTGTATATGATTCAGAAGTTCACACCTCTTCAGTGTATATCACTATGCGACCCCCACCTCCGAGACTCCCATAGTCCTTCTCCACAGTATGTTTCATTCTAATCTTTTGTCTTTTTCCACCTTCATTTTTAAATTTAGGTAACATTGATTTACAGTATTGTATGTGACTTAGGGAAAGAGTTTCACACTTCCTCAGATGTATGTTACCACACCACACAGCACCCACCACCAAAGCACCCATTAAAAAATAGCTACAATGTTCTTTATCATGAACCACTAGGCCTGCTTCCACTCTGTCCCCAACTCTAACCACCCTCCCCTTCTAGTAGTCTCAATTCTGCAGTCACATTTCTATAGTTTGTTTTGGTTTATTTTTCTCACTTCCTTTGTTTTGGCTCTTTATATTTTATATTTTACATATGAGTGAAATCATCTGGTATTTGTTTTTTTTTTTTTTCCCTTCTGACTTATTTCACTTAGTATAAACCACTCCAGTTCCATTCATGTTGACATGTTGTTACAAATGGCAAAAGTTATTTTCTTTTTTATAACTGATTAGCAATCCATTGTATATATACCACATCTTAATTCACTACTCTGTTGTTGAGCATTTAGATAGCTTTGGGAAATATGAACATTGTAATAATAATATATTCCAATCCATGAATATAGGATATCTTTATATACATATCTTTTTAAAATTCTTTCATCATTGTTTTATAGTTTTCAGTGTATGAGTCTTTTCCTTCATTTTATTTATTCCTAGGTGTTTTATTGTTTTAGTACTATTATAAATAGGATTGTTCTCTTAATATATTTAGTCTCTTGAGACTGTTTTGAAAATCTATGTTGTATGACTTAAGTATAACCATTTCTGCTCTTTTTTGGTTCTCATGTGCATGAAATCATCACATTCAGTCTATGCATATCCTTAGCTCTAACATGCGGATTTGATAGGTAGCAAATAGTTGGATCATATCTTTTTTATTTATTCAGCTACTGCTTTTTGATTAAGAAATTTGATTCTATTTTTAAATTAATCATTGATAGAAAGGAATTTACCATTGCTATTTGGTTAATGGTTTTCTGTTTGTCTTGTAATTCCTTTCCCCTCTTTTTTTTTTATCTCCCTTTTTACTTGTTAATTTTGCTTGCTTGTTTGTTTTAATGATTTTAGTTACTTATCTTTGTTGTGTGTAATTTCTACAGATGTAATGTATGTGATTAACCTGGGCCTTATATAAAATATTTTATCATTTTAGTAGTTTACTTTAAAGTCATAACTTCTGTATGTCCTCACTTGAGAATATTTTCAAGAGATCGTATTTAACTGAGAAATCTTGCTGTAAAATATAGTCATTACAAATTCAATTTTTTTCTTGCCAAATTGTTTTGTACTTGCCATTTAAGTCTACATGATCTTATAAAAAAAATTCTACTTGAAAGCTTACATATATCAAAGATCCAAAATATAGACACTTGTGTAAATGGGCAAAATCTGTGATTGCAGACTATTGCAATAGTCTAAAAACATTTGAAAATATTGGTTAATACACATCTCAATGGAAAACTTTTTTGGATCCCTGCCATATATTCAACTTCTTTATTGTAGGAAACAAACATATTTTTTGATCTTTAAGTAGGTATGTCCCAGATCTGCATTGAGAAAGTAAAATCCTTAATTCTGATCAAGGTCTTGTCTTCAGATTGGCACTTAATTGGGATGGAAGTTAAAAAAAAAAAAAAAAAACACTTTCCCACTTTATAAGAGGTACCTTCTCAAACTATTTTGATAAGATTTAGGTCATCAAGTACATTAAGCCTCATGTATTGTGAGATGTGTTGACCTTTCAGGAGACAGTTCAGTAAAAGGAAAACTAGAGAGCTATAGGATAAAGAGTTCTTGATTTAGGAGAGATGACACTTTGTTAAGTACTTCAAGAATTTGCAGAAAGAAGCAAGAATCTTCCAGAAGTCCTCAGAGAAAAATTGTGTGTTCTTTCACCTTGCATTTGTATGGCTTTGTTGGACCAGAATGTCTGATTATTGAGGCAAACACAATTTATTATTGATGGTATTTTTAACTCATCTATGAAGGACAAATGTGGAGATAGTAAGAAATCCAATTCAATATTCTCCAAAATGCCTAAAGCTATGGTTTTGATTAAATCAGTTGATTACCACCTCAGATGCATTATTTTTATTTCTTTGAGCATGCAAGAAAGTCAATAGACAAATTGTTTTTAAAAAACAATACAGAAGTATTGACCCCCAAGAACTAAAAATTGGTAAAGTTTTAGAAGTTTATTTACTTAAAAGTTAATAGTTTATAGTACTTTGTGATAAAATAATAGTGATAATAATGATAGAGTTCCAATAATACTGTCATTTTTTAGACAGATTTTTGTTGGAGTCCATATAGAGAGATTTAAACATTTTTTTTAATTTAAATAACATCTTATTTTAAAATAAAAATGATTCAGTTTTTCCTTTTCAAGTTATGAGATCAATATGTTAAGGAAAGGCAACTTAAAATTAATCAATATTGCTCCCAAATTGTTTAGCTGTAAACAGAGTTTACATAAAGAAATTTCTGACTATTTTTATATAAATTGCTACTCTCAAGCATACTAAGCTGTAACTCTCCCAAGTCCTTTTGAGCTTTAATTTGAACAAATCACTTTAGCTTGCTGGGTCAATTAAGGAGTCAGCGATAAGTGGGAGAGGAAATGTTTCAACAGAAAATTTTAAGCAAAATGACTGTTCTTTAGAGATAAGTTATTTTAGAACGTTAGGAATGGGAATATTTACAATTTTGAAAAAATAAAAGCTCATTTCTATCATGAAGCTCACGGAAATCACACATTATCCAAGAAAATCTCATTTTGTGTCTCCTGGATATTTTGTGATAGGGGTGACTTATCCATATTTTTTATTGTGTCCCTCAATACATTTCTTAAGTTTACTTATTATTTGGCAGAATTTGTCATAGAATATTAGGATAACTAAGACCAAGAACTCCATTCAAAAGTTCTCACCATTCAGTTCACAGGACAGGTCTGTAAACAGCCATTTCAAACACATCCTGTTTCACTATTGTTCATGTAATGTAGAGGAGTTGGGGGAAAGAGGGAGCAAGCACTGTCCACAATGGCACAGTGAGGAACTGAGACCCAAGTCATGTATAGATAATAAAGGGTTGAGTTGAGATTTGAACATAAGCAAATTTCTTCCAAAGTCATTGCTGTCAACCATTCCATTACGATCATATAAAGGAGGGGAGGCACATTTGGGTCTGCAAAGAGGGAAGGAAGCACAGTGGACTGGGTTAGTGGACTGGGGGTGGCTGGTGGCAGGTCCCCTACAATAGCGATGCCAGATTGAGAGAATCCTAATGTTACCACAATTAAAAACATTTAATTTAAAAAAAAAGGAAAATCCAGATGTGTGAACAAAGTAATGTTTTTGGAGAACTAAAGATAATTCAACAGATCCGAAGGCTATATTTTGGGGAGTAGAAGGACATAGGAATGGATGGAAGGAATCGATGAGAGACTAAACAGGACCATGCATGGTATTCATATAGGGCAAGGAATAGAAATACATATGACTACAGACCAGAAGGTCTGATGGGAGACTCAAACTGCCAAAGTAAGAGGATGATGGCAGGTTAGAGTCAAGTAGCAGAAGTAAGGATAAAAAGGCACAGAGCAGAAAGAATGAAGGAGAGAAAGAAAAATGGAACATATTTGTAGATGTATTTAATATGATGAATGAAGAAGACTAGAATGAATCCTAGATTGCAACCTAAGAAACTGGGTACCACAGCTAGACAAATAAGAGAGATATGCTTTCCCTCAGTGTCCATGTATCTTTGAGTATTTCCCACTCACCTGTGCCTAGTGAATATTGAAGAAGTCTTTATCTAGCCATTGGAGACTCCTGTTAGAGAAACATACAACTGTCTTTGAGCAACAATAGATATTTGTCTACATTGTCCCCAATTCCAGTAAATATATATAGAAAATCCAATATTATGAGTTTCCTGTTTATATCTGATTCAGAAAATCCAGCAACTTGTTTTGAAAACTTCTATTTGCATGTCTGTGTGAGACATTTAGATTGCTTTGCAGACATGATATAACAGAGTCACATCAGCTCCATGAAATGGGCCAACAAAGAGTTTAACCGTATTTTAAAAGGTAACGGGAAGGTCAGGTGACTCATTGAAGAGCTAAAAACAGAAGTTTAGCTGTGAATTAGCTTGGAGCATGTAAGAGCAATCACTAAATGGCTGTATGACAAGGAGGATGGAAGTTTATTGATAACTGATGCACCCTGAGTGTGTAGAGTTTTAGTTTACTTGTGAACACTGAACTTAGAATTGAAAGGGTGAATTGAAGAACAAATTTTTCTGAGATAAGCAATTTATTCTTATTTCTTTGTAAGCTTTTCTTCTGACCTGTGCTTTTCTGTACAAGAATTTCAAGGTAATGCTCAGTATCAAAGAAATAACCATAATACATTTGACAGAAAAGCTTACTATGTGAAAGTGCTTCTAAATACTATGTATAATCTGTTACTCTACATGTCCTCATATAACCTTATATTTTATAATCGTATTCCCAGATCATTTTGTCTAGTCTGTTGATGAATATATATTCAATTCCCATCATCTTCCTTGAATTCTATATTCACATTCAATAGCTAGATGGCTAATAGTACTCTCAATATTATTATATTCACAAATGAAGTATTTATATTTGCTCAACTTCAGTTTTACTCATCCTATATTCTTCTACCAATAGTTAATTGAAACTCTGTTCTTCTTGTTGCTTAGATCAAAATCTGGGTGATATCCTTAATGCCTCACCTTTAGTCAGGACCAAAACTGAGAATGACTCTGCAGCTAGACCCCTTTCATAGAAATTATTTTTTAAATAGTGTAAAGGTAGGAAGTTGTACTGTTGCTTTATTTTTGAGTGACTATATACGGTCAGCAGTAAGTTTGAAACAATGAAATAGTCTAATAAAACCTAGTGCATACACAAAAGTCACCTCTATTAATTATTTCTATCCTCCTTTAAAAATGACTCGACTAATCTTACTAGATCCATTTTATAAATACAAAACAAAAACCACTGTTAAGTCTACTCAAAGCAAAAAAAAAAAAAAAGACAGGACATTCCTTCAAAGTGACCAATGAAGTATAACTAAGGAAAACATTCTTTACAATCTGGGAGATAAGTTGAAGACAGATATGATGATAGGCACAGGATGCTGAAATGCATCCTGTGATGCAATGGTGATGCAGTCAAAATTGTGCTAGTTGTTTCCCATAACAATACTTCACTGAGGGCCTCCCCGGTGTCGCAGTGGTTGAGTGCTGGGCTGTGAAGCTGCCCACAGCCTCTGCAGTGGGGGTTCGATCCCCGGCTGTCAGCGAGTGTCCCACATGGCATGCAGACCTCTCCTGTCGCACCTACTGCTCTCCTCAGCAGTGTACTTCATCAGTCTGCCTGTTCTGTTCCCCGCTCTGTCTCTGGTAAATTCTCTCACCCTCCCGCACTACTGACTGTACCCAGTGCTTGTGTAAATAAATAAATACATCTTAAAAAAAAAAACAACACTTCACTGGGGCATAATTTTCCTATTCTGATTTATCTGAAAAATAGCCTAATTTGTTAGTCCAGGGAAAAGAAAAAATATATACACATATATTTAATTTTAAATATATATCTTTTTAAAAGATAAATCAAGGCATATTAAATTTTTTTAAAGTTGATTTGAGTTGATACAAATTAGGTAGTATCCAGTATAGCAGATAGAAAGAAGTATGAGGAACTCTACAAAATGAAAGACTTATAGGCAGAAGGGAGTAGGAACAAGGAAGTTGTATTAGGCAAAAATAAAAAAAGCAGGTTGATTCTTGGAAGGCATTTCCTTCAGGAAATGAAAGGGTTCTGTGAGGCAGATTACTTAACTAGTGTTGATCAGGCAATTCCTTATTGACTGGTTTAAGATTCCATTTCTGGGACAGCCAAAACTGTAATTAAGTTTCAATCTTTAGTAGTTGAAGTTGGAATTGGAACATAGTTTCATCTGATATGAAACATAAATCTTCTAATTCATTCTTAATATTTTAATTATAAGAATACATGTTAATGAGTAGGCAAATGTTATTAAGGGTCTGTCTTTCCTCCATCCAAAAGAATTTAAGTAAACTGTATATTGTGGCTAAGTTATTAACACAGACATAAATTTTATTTCTAGTGCAAATAAAATAATTCGCAGAAGCTCTTTTTTTCTCTACATTAAACCATAATATTTTTAAGCTTATAGTAACCTGGAAAACTCTTAACATCATAGAGAAATTTTTCCTTGAGGTGGTATATTTTATCTACTTAGAGTTCTTTCAATTGTCAGTTCTATAGTTGAGGAGCCTCTGGACTTTTTCATTAATTTGATGTTGGAATTTTCTATCTTTACATTTTTCTATCCCTTCAAAGAATGTAGCAAAATCCATCTGATAAAGAAAAGTCACCTTCTTTCAGGCTTTAGCTTCCTGAAGCTTTCAAGCATTTATAAGAAATGCATATCTTCACATGATTTGATGCATAGGCTGTTGAAAGGGGCAGTGGAAGAAGGCAGGAAAGGGAGAAGAAGAAAGAGAAAAAGAAACTCTATAGTGTTTCCTATAAAATTAGAGAAGCCACATTAATTTACTCCTTTTGATCTGGGTTTCTCCAAGCAGGTTTTAAATAAAATATTATAGCTAAACACATTAAGAATTTTAAATGGCAAATGTGATATTAAATTTTAACGTGCCAAGTTTAACCTGTGCATTAAAATTATTTCATGTATTGACACTATTTCAGTTAACAAGAATAGAATCTCCACTAGAATAGTCATATGATTTATTTTATTATTTTACCTTTATTTTACTTTTATTTATTTATTATGTATTATTTATTTATTTATTTATTTATACAAGCACTGGGTAAAGTCAGAAGTGTAGCGGGTGAGAGAATTTACCAGAGCCAGAGTGAGGAACAGAACAGGCAGAGTGACGAAATACACTGCTGAGGGGCGCAGTGGGCGCGGCAGGATAGGTCTGTGCGCCTTGTGGGACCCTCGCCTTTGGCCGGGTATCGAATCTGCACTGCAGAGGCTGCAGGCAGCTTTGCAGCCCAGCACTCAACTGCTGCACCACCAGGGGAGGCCCTATTTTATTTTTAAAGTTGGCAACTGAAACCTGTCAAAAGCCACCCAGCAAAGCAATAGTAGACCAAACAATGAAGACCTTCAATCTCGCTTTGCTGAAAGCCAACTCATGTGCTAAATGCCATTAAACTCTAAGAAATACAAGTTGACTAATCCCTGAAATGTTCATATGGAGAAATTGTAAAGAAGAACATCAGATAAGTCAGGTTTCTAAAGTGTGTCTTTTACTTTGTAAATTTTATCACCTGTCTGGGAGACCTTAATATTAGAATTAAGAAACTGGAATTGTTTGGGATTCCTTTATGTCTCTTTATAGTGTGACTATTCTTGAAAAAGAAACAAACTTTCTTAGCATAAATTTTATCAAATAAGAGATAAAAGTATATAATAGTGATCATTACTCTGAGTATTGGAATTTGCCGATATTCAAAATCAAGTAAATGCACATCCAGTGAAAAGCACGATATAACAGACAGTAACATGTTATGACCTCGTGGAAAAGAGCTAAACATCTATTTGAAATTACTTCCTCTATATCCAAAATATTTTAAATAATTGTCCTCAAAAACTGTAACAACACCAAAGTAGTTACTGTTTTCCAAATGCAACATAACTGACTTTAAATTGAAGATGATAATCAAAGTATTTTATAAATTGTAAAAGGCTATAAATATGTTTACTTCTTTGAATTATGTTGGTGATTTTCTAAGTGTTTAAACAAAAACTGGTGCTATAAAATGTTATCAGCCAAAAAATTTTAGAAATTTAAATGAAAAGCTCTCATCTTAAAATTATACCGTATGTATTCATATTCATATAAGTATTTGAGAAATCATAAAATCAAGACAACCATTTGTTTAATTAACCCACTTTCCCCAAAATATTTGGCAATTTAAGTCTTTTCTAGAAGTAAAATTTGTTGACACTGTGTAGTTGATCTTGCAGGTGTCACAACCATATCCTATCATTCTTACAATTGTAGGGCATGATTCTCCAAGCACCAACACCTGCATCCCTTTTTCTGAGGATATTTTGGCTCCCCTTACTTGCTGAAAAGGGCTTTGCCTGTCTGTCTTACAGACACCCTCAAACAGTGTCTAACAAGAGCTGGTGCACTCCAGGGTCCTCACATCTAGCATGGTATATTTTGCATTGAGGAACTAATTTTTGACTTTAGCTACCTTATAAAGGCAGACGTTATAGACTGCCTTTACTCCTATCTCCCTTCTCCACCATTGGTATTTCTTTCATATCTGAGACAAGCTACATGCACTTAAATCCTTGCCTTAGGGAAACTCAAACTGAGACACACTTTGGAAACTGGGTGCTTCCTGCTCTGCTTTTCAATATCTCTGACCCAAATGTCGTAATGATTACTTCTGACAGTCTCTGAACACAAATCACCAGGTTTCTCTATTCCAGACTGTTTTCATTGTGTCGCTTCTTCATAGAATTTAAAAAGTTAAATTTCACTGACATTCCATCCTAGATACTTAGTTGCTGGGTCTTTTTAAAGGCTGTCAGAGGGGGAGCAGCACCCACCGCTGGGGCAGACCGGCGTGCAGGGGAGCGCGTCGCCGGCACCGGCATTTTGCAGCAGGGACCCTTCTTGCTGGAGACTGTGTGAACCCAGCAGAAGGCTCACCGAGGAGACAGAGGTTAAGCTGGGAGGCTTGCCCACACCGGGCAACTTCTAGCCTGCAGTTCCAGCCCAGAGGGGAGCAGCACCCACCGCTGGGGCAGACCCGGCGTGCAGGGGAGCTCGTTCCCGCATCGCCATTTTGCAGCAGGGACCCTTCTTGCTGGAGACTGTGTGAACCCAGCAGAAGGCTCACCGAGGAGACAGAGGTAAGCTGGGAGGCTTGCCCATGCTGGGCGCCTTCTAGCCTGCAGTTCCAGCCCAGAGGGGAGCAGCACCCACCGCTGGGGCAGACCGGGCGTGCAGGGGAGCGCGTCGCCAGCACCTGCATTTTGCAGCAGGGACCCTTCTTGCTGGAGATTGTGTGAACCCAGCAGAAGGCTCACCGAGGAGACAGAGCAGGGAACTGTCTTTGCTGGAGACTTGTGAACCCAGCAGAAGTTCCCCAGAGGAGCCACTGGTGAGGTGGGAAGGTCACAAGGAATACGGCAAATTAGAAAACAGGCAGTAGGGAGTAGAAAAACAACATGCAACCCAGCAACTCCTCAGCAAAATAGCACACCACAAAGGGAAACCATCTACCAGATTGCAACGACAGTAACTTGGAAGAACTTCTGAGCCTTCCAGATAGAGAATTTAAAATTGCTGTGATTAAAAAACTGACAGAAGTCATAAAGGAAAACAATGATAAGGGGAAAATAATTAATGACCAGAAGAATGAAATTGAGTCCCTAAAGAGGGAAGTAAAAGAAATGCAGGAGATCAAAGAATTAATGGAGACGCTAAAGAACTCTGGGAAAAGCAGTGAAAGCAGAATAGATGAAATGGAAGAACGAATAAGTACTCTTGAAGACACAGAAATAAAAAGAACTAAAACAGAAAAGGAAGGAGAAGTACAAAGGAAAAAGACCGAAGAAAGACTCCGGGAACTATCTGACTCCATGAGGAAAGGAAATATAAGAGTTATAGGAATCCCAGAAGGAGAGGAGAGAGATGTAGGAACAGAGAAAATATTCATGGATATAATTGAAGAGAACTTCCCAAACGCTAAGAAGGATCTGAAAATTGATATACAAGAAGCAAGAAGAACACCAAACTTCCATGACGAAAGGAAAAATACAGCAAGACACATAATAGTAAAGCTCCCAAGAATCCAAGACAAAGAAAAAATAATGAAACTAACAAGAGGGAAGAAACAGATAACATTCAAAGGGAAACCAATCAGACTGACATCAGACTTCTCTGAAGAAACACTACGGGCAAGGAGAGAGTGGAGGGACATAGTCAACAGACTCCAAGAAAACAGATGCCAACCAAGAATACTCTATCCTGCAAAGCTCTCCTTCCTCTTTGAAGAAAGAATATGGACCTTCCCAGACAAAGAGAAACTCCGGAATTTCGTTGCGACTAAACCCCCACTCCAAAAAATACTACAAGGAGTCCTAAAGCCAGAACCTCAGAGGGACGAATAACAACAAAAGAAGGCCAAAGAAAGTTATTAAAAGAATAAATAAATAAAATCAAAGGAAAGACAAACACAATGGCAAATACAGATGCTAACATATCAATACTAACTCTAAATGTAAATGGACTAAACTCTCCAATAAAAAGACACAGAGTTGCAGGCTGGATTAAGAAACAAAACCCAACCTTTTGCTGTCTCCAGGAAACACATTTAGCTGCAAAAGATAAAAATAGACTCAAAGTTAAAGGATGGAAAACAATTCTACAAGCAAATGGACCAAAAAAGAAGGCAGGAACAGCTACACTCATATCAGATAAAACAGATTTCAAACTTAAAAAGATAAAAAGAGACCCCAGTGGTCATTACATTATGATCAAGGGGATAATACTTCAAGAAGAAATAACACTCATTAACATATATTCACCAAACGAAGGAGCACCAAAATATATCAGACAACTATTGGCATCTCTGAAAACAGACATCAGAGAAAACACATACGTAGTGGGAGACTTCAACACACCACTATCAACAATGGATAGATCAACAAGACAAAAAATAAGTAAAGACACTAAAACTCTAAATAAGGATCTAGAGTGCTTAGGCTTAACAGACATCTATAGAACACTAAACCCAAAAAAATCTGAGTATACATTTTTCCCAAGCGCACACGGATCATTCTCTAGGATCGATCATATACTGGGGCACAAGACAAACATCAACAGATACACCAAGATTGAAATCATACCAACCATCTTTTCTGACCATGAAGGCATCAAACTAGAAATAAACCATAAAGAGAAGGCAAGGTATTCTCCTACCTCGTGGAGATTGAAACCCACACTACTGGAAGTCCACTGGACTAACGAGGAGATAAAAGAAGAAATTAAAAAATTCTTTGAATTGAATGACAAGGAGGACACCAATTTCCTAAATGTATGGGATGCAGCAAAAGCAGTAATAAGAGGAAAATATATAGCAATAGATGCTCACATCAAGAAACAAGAAAGAACTCAAAGAAACAACCTAATCTCGAAACTCAAAGATCTAGAAAAAGAACAACAAAAAAGCCCCAAAACCAGTAGAAGAAAAGAAATAATAAAAACCAAAGCAGAAATAAATGAAATCGAAACTAAAAAAACAATCCAAAAGATCAATGAAACCAAGAGCTGGTTCTTCGAAAAAATAAATAAAATAGATAAACCCCTTGCCAGGCTCACAAGGGCAAAAAGGGAGAAAGCACAAATAAATAGGATAATAAATGAAAGAGGAGAAATCACAACGGACACAGCAGAAATCAAAAGAATTATTAATAACTACTATGAACAGTTATATGGAAACAAGTTTAACAATCTAGAGGAGATGGACAAATTCCTACAACTCTACAACCACCCAAAGCTAGATAAAGAAGAAATAGAACACCTAAACAGACCAATTACAATTAGCGAAATTGAAATGGTAATCAAAAACCTCCCCAAAAACAAAAGCCCAGGACCTGATGGATTTACAAATGAATTCTACCAAACATTCAGAGACGAATTGGTACCTATCCTTCACAAACTCTTCCAAAAAATTGAGAAGGAAGGTATAATACCTAACACGTTCTATGAAGCCAACATTACACTAGTACCAAAACCGAACAAGGACAACACAAAAAAAGAAAACTATAGGCCAATCTCCCTAATGAACACTGATGCAAAAATCCTCAATAAAATTTTAGCTATCAGAATCCAACAGTGTATCCATAAGGTAATTCACCACGACCAAGTAGGATTCATTCCAGGGACACAAGGATGGTTTAACATCCGAAAATCAATCAACGTTATCCAACACATCAACAAAAAGAAATATAAAAACCATATGATAATATCAATAGTTGCTGAGAAAGCTTTCGACAAAGTGCAACACCCATTCATGATAAAAGCCCTTGAAATTCTTGGGATACAAGGAACGTACCTCAACATCATAAAGGCCATATATGACAAGCCAACAGCCAGTATCATTCTCAATGTGAAAAGCTGAAAGCAATTCCATTAAGATCTGGAACAAGACAAGGATGTCCACTTTCACCACTGCTTTTCAATATAATACTGGAAGTCCTGCCAGAGCAATAAGACAAGAGAAAGACATCCAAGGAATCCAAATAGGAAAAGAAGAAGTCAAACTATCACTCTTTGCAGATGATATGATAATATACATAGAGAACCCCAAAAACTCCACAGAAAAACTAATTCAACTCATCAATCAGTTCAGTAAAGTGGCAGGATACAAAATCAACACGCAAAAGTCAGTAGCCTTCCTATATACAAACAATAAATCTGGAGAAGAAGAAATCAAAAAAAACATCCCTTTTATTATTGAAACAAAAAAAATCAAATATTTGGGAATAAATCTAACAAAAGAGGTAAAGGACCTATACAAAGAAAACTATAAAACACTGTTAAAAGAAATAGAAGAAGACACAAAGAAATTGAAAGACATCCCCTGCTCATGGATTGGGAGAATAAACGTTATTAAAATGGCCATCCTACCAAAAGCAATATACAGATTCAATGCTATTCCAATCAAAATTTCAATGTCATTCTTCAAAGAAATAGAACAATTATTGATGAAATTCATATGGAATCACAAAAAACCCCGAATAGCCAAAGCTCTCCTGAAAAAAAAAGAAGGGAATGGAGGCATCACACTCCCAGACTTCAAACTCTACTACAAAGCCATAATCATCAAAACTGCATGGTATTGGAACAAGAACAGACATACAGACCAATGGAATCGAATAGAAAATCCAGAAATAAACCCACAGATTTATGGTCAACTAATCTTTGACAAAGGAGCAAAGACTATGCATTGGAGCAAAGAAAGTTTGTTCAATAAATGGTGCTGGGAAAACTGGGTCGCTACATGCAAAAGAATGAAGCTTGACCACTACCTCACACCATATACAAAAATCAACTCAAAATGGATTAAAGAACTAGACATAAGACCTGAAACCATAAAATACATAGAAGGAAATATAGGCGAAACACTGCGTGATTTGCATATCAAAGACATCTTTACAGACACATCACCCAAAGCAGTGATAGTGAAGGCAAAGATCAACAGCTGTGACTACATCAAATTAAAGAGCTTCTGCACAGCAAAAGAGACAATAACAAAAACAAAGAGAAACCCCACCAACTGGGAGAAAATTTTTGCACACAACACTAATGATAAAGGACTGATCACAAAAATCTGCAAAGAGCTGATGAGACTCAACAACAACAAAGAAAATAATCCAGTCAAAAAATGGACAGAGGAGCTAAAAAGAAACTTCTCTGAAGAGGAAATGCGAATGGCCAACAGGCATATGAAAAAATGTTCAACATTACTTGTAATCAGGGAAATGCAAATCAAAACTACCATGAGATACCATCTTACACCAGTGAGAATGGCACATATTAAAAAAAATAGCAACAACAAATGTTGGCGAGGTTGTGGAGAAAAAGGAACTCTTCTGCACTGTTGGTGGGAGTGCAAACTGGTCCAACCACTATGGAGAGCTGTGTGGAGATTTCTGGACCTACTAAACATAGAGCTTCCACAGGATCCAGCAATTCCACTCCTAGGTATTTACCCAAAGGACACAGAAACATCAATTCCAAAGAACACCTGCACCCCTATGTTTATAGCAGCACTGTTTACAATAGCTAAGCTTTGGAAACAGCCCAAATGCCCAAAAATAGATTACTGGATCAAGAAGATGTGGTACATATATACCATGGAATATTACTCAGCATTCAAAACAGATAAACACATGCGATTTGCAGCAACATGGATGACGCTGGAAGGGATCATGCTCAGCGAAATAAGCCAAAAAGAAAAAGAAAAATACCGGATGGTCTCACTCATAGCAGGGATCTAGAAAACTTAAATAAGGGACCAGGAAAATGAATAACTATAAGAAAGTGAAAATCAAAATCAACCAAAACTATGAACCAGAGACACTTTTTGGGGGGTGGGGCGCGAGAGGGGAGGGATTGGGGTCAGAATGGGGGGATTGCAATTGTATGGGGAATATAAAAATAAAATTTATTAATTAAAAAAAATAAATAAATAAATAAAGGCTGTCAGAGCAAAAATTATACTTATAATTATAATTATAAAATTATACTTATAATTATAATTATAAATTAAATTATAATTATAAAGTTAAATAAGCAAGGTAGATTTTATGAAAGACCATTGTATAGGGGGGAGACTGAAATCATCTCTGCTGAGACCAAAGTTGGGAGGGTTATTTGTTCTGGGGTGAGCTGCTGGAAAAGCATTAGGTGATGTTTGGAGGAGCCTGATAAACAGGATGAAGGAGAACACACTGAATTTGTAATTGCTTTTCTCTGTGATTAAGTCATCTATATTTGCTAACTGGTAGACATCCAGGTTAGCCTCCCATGGAGGCTAGGAGATAGCAGCACTGTTACCTTTAAAGTCTACATTTTAAAAAGATGATACCTAGGTTCTTGTGAAAGAAATTTCCTTGATTGTAAACTGGTAAGAAGCTAGCAAAAGGTTTACCTGTATTTCAACAGGACACTGCAGAATAATATAGTGAAAGAGTCAAGAATTCTTGTATGTTGTGTAAGGCAAGAGGATGCCTCAAAATGCCTTTATAAAAAGATTCTAGCAAACCCTGTAACTTGTGGGGAATTTCTTAGTTTTATTATCTCCAGAGCTTCAAGTATGTTTAGGGAGAGGGGGTGGGGAAGAGACAGACTTGACCTGTTCACTGCTTCCCAGATTCCAATTCTGACACATTCTCTGCCATACAATAAAGGGAAATAAAAAGGATCTGCAAGAATAGGGAATGGTAATAAAGAATAAAAGGGGAAAAAAGAAGTTGTGATGCGCCGAAGCAGAATTAAGGGCACCAAAAAATCTGGATTCTTGACTTGTTTACTTCTTATACCCTCTGGCATTATTTACCCCATTAGGTAAATCAATTAAGCACTTCAATTAATAGACTCCTTGACTGCTGATCAATCAACAAGATTTGCAGAGTGCCAAATTAATCTCTGAAGCATCATCAAATTTGATTAACACTTCTTGTCACATTCACACACATGCACACACACACACAAACAACTATAGCATTAATTTGTTATCTTAAGGTTAATTTGCACTTTCAGAAGTCATATGAAACATTTGTGTTATCCTTTGGCATAAAGTTCATGTCTTTGTAAGATAGGTATTGATGTCTTTGTGAGATAGGTATTATTATTTACTCAATTTTATGGATGAGAAAACTGAAACTTAGTATGATGTTACCTCACCACAGTCCCAAACTGAACAAATGGTAGAGCTAATATTTGCACCCACTTCTGTCTGACTCTACATCTAATAAAAGAAAACAAGAGTCCGGTTATTAAGAGAAACTCCTGAGCTCGATGACATAGTCTTCTGAATGAAGTAAGTACTATTTATGGAAGCGTTCGCACTTTCCTTCCCTTCTTTGCCTCTCAGTTTCTTCTTCTGTTATGTGGAGATAAAAGTACCTTATTGGACCATTGCAATAATTTAATGAGTAATGTATGTAACATAAAACAGTGCATGGAGCTATGACTATAGTGATGAGGATAACAAGTATTCATACATCTTACAGTGAAGAAGCAATTGTCTCTGCAGTGGGTGAAGTTTCTTCTCCCTCTCTATAGAAACACATTTCCCTTGGAAACAATGATATATATTTAATGGGAACGCTTTTGTTAGTCAAAACACGCCTGCATATTCTTTGTACTTGCAATGCTGTTATCACTGATTTAACCCTTCCTATGAGGAAATGCACAACGATGTTGCCTCCAGAAGCTAGAAATGCAGCTTCTTTCCCCTATTTCCACGTAAACCCCAGGAAATGTCTTCAAATTTCAAACAACTTCTCATAATGGAGTTGTAAGATGGTGCATCCAATGGGGAAAGGTGGGGGGGATGGACATACTTAAAGTCTCATAGCTCCTTAATGTGGTTTTTAGAGGAAAGATCCACTTTTTCCATCAGAAACCTATAGATTCTCACTTGTTCAAAGAAATAGGGGTCTCTAGAGATCCATTATTAACAGTATTGTAAGGGGGTTGGATCATTAACCATTTATTGTTAATAGAATAAAGTTATAGTCACTGAATTTAAGTTCTGCCCATAGCAACCAAGTTATAGCGATTAACAAGATTTAATTTTTTTGGTATCTAATGCTGAATTTGTTTGGATAAGAAGATTGATGATGCATTTATGTGATCACAATATAGTTTAGTGCTCTGCAAGTTTCCATGCCTTGCTAACTAAAATCATATAAATAAATCTAAATTACATAAAATACCTTTATATGCAGAAAAGAAAGGTATTCACACACAAAGATACTCAAAAAACTGCAGTGGGCAACTTTAGAAAGTGCTCAGGCTGAGTCAGTGCTCTGGGTATACTATATCATGTTTATTGTGAGATCTGTGCTAAGTAAAAAATTCTTCAATCAATACTTACCTTATTAGTAAAATACAAGCAATAAACTCACTGACACTGGCTTCTCAGTTGTTAGTTGTTACTCTTAGGAGCAAGCAAGGAACATCCTGCACTGCCATCTTTGTGATGTTATATCTCTAAACATTCTCGATGTAGTTATTAACTTAAAATTATTTTATTGAAATTATTTTTATTCTCTTTATGTTGTAGATTTCAGCTAGAGACAATGAATAAGTATTTATACTTACAGGTATGAATGCAGATATAATATACTCAGTTATTTTGTACCAGTTTGTTTTTTTTTTTCCTGAGGAAAGGCAAAAAAGAAAGAAAGAAAGAAAAAGAACAAAGAAAAATAGTTGAGAACAGTTTTAAAAATCACTCTGAAGGTTGAAGATTAGATTTCTTCAACAGAAGATAATTAAAAATAGAAGGAAATAGATCATTAAAAACAGAAGGAAATATTTGTAAAAACATTTGGTTTTATTATTGTTTGTGTGCATGTGAACCTATGTGTATTCACCATGGCAAGGTCTGGAAACACTATATTATAGACTTTTATGAAGTCTGTAGGGCATGAAGTGTTAAATTATTAACTTATTTTCTGGGTAAATTTTAATAATATTTATCCTTAAACTGCCCAAAATCTTGAATGACAAAAGGTGAAAATTGGCTATGTTTTGTGATCTCATAAATGTCATTCAAAATTTAAACTTCTGGAATATTATGAAATGGCTTCTAAATTAACACAGGTTTCTATCAATGGCATTTTTATTTTTGCATTTTATTTATAAAATGGGATCATACGGGCCTCCCCAGTGGTGCAATGGGTTGAGCACAGTGCTATGAAGCTGTCTGCAGCCTCTGAAGCATGAGTTTGATTCCCAGGTGGCCAGGGAGATTCCAACATGGTGAAGCAGACTTCTCCCGTCACGCCTGCTGCTCCCCTCAGCAGTGCTTTTGGTCTGTCTGCCTGTTCTGCTCCCCACTCTGTCTCTGGTGAATCCTCTCACCCTCCTGAACCTCTGAGCTGTAGTCCAGCTATTGTATAAATAAAAAAATAAATCTTTAAAAAAAGATGGCATTATATATTTCCATAGTTCAAGTGTTCTTCAATCTTTTATTCTTTTATTTTTTCATTTTTGAAAATATTCACTGCCAAAGACCTAACAATCGAATTTCCATTAATAGATAAAGTAATTAAAACCAATCAAACAACATGATAATGCATTTTGTTTTTGTAAATCATGGTGTAATAGGTTGCCCCAAAACATTTACATACTACAGTACTTGCTTATTCCAAAATGATAGCCATCAAAACATTTGTGAGTATTTAGCTCAAGTGAGTAAAGGAATTTGAAGCTAAAGGTCTGAATTTCATTAAAGTCTATGGTAGTTTCTCCTAAATCCATTTCCAATGGTTCAAGCACAGCCATTCTTAAAATGGACACTATTTAGCAGCACCACAATCAATAGGAAAAAAGACCATAATTCTGTGAACATTCATCATCTACTACTGGAAAAATCATCTTTAACAATACAATTTGTTGGAGCACAATTTTAATCTCTGTACATGAAGGTCAACTGAGAGGCAAATCTCTGGCCCTGTCATTTTGTCTTGTGCTGATTCTGGATGTGACAATAGTCTTGTCATACTCTTCATACAATAATTAAAGGACCTGGCACAGCCAACATATTATAAAATAGCCCTTTTATTTACTAGCTAATAAAGCACGTTATCTTTGATAAGTACTCTTATCAAAGACACTTACACTCTTATCAAATATACTTATGAGAATCTTAAGACCAAAATGAAGCACAATGTAATTTCCTTTCCTTTCAACTGAGTGTTAAAAATGTACTTTCCTGTCATTTCTAACAATAAATGATTAATAGTTACCTGAGAACGAAAATGAGAAACGTAAACACAATCCACACATAACCAGATTTGAAACAAACTCTCTAAAGGGTAGTGAAAGCATGTTAGAATGGTTGCTACTGTCTATGGGCTGTTTGTTGGGGAGAGGAAAGATCACATGGTGACAAAGGGGAGAGACATCCATGCAATGGAGGTACCTTTAAGGCAAGAATACATATTAAGACTTCTGTTTTTCGTTATTAAGATACAGTCAGTTCAGAAGACCTATATGCCATTCTCATTACAGTGTGTTCATGAGCAGATGTCATCTACAGATATCTTCAGAGGTCTAGCATAGGGAAAAAGTATAAAGGAATAGCTTAGAGGACACAAATAGATCTTCACAAGAACACTCAGTATTGTTTCAACCCAAATAAGAACAATAATACTTAAAACAATAGTCCACCTTTGAGTCAAGATTCAAATCCAGGTATATCTAAATGAAAAGTCAAAACTCCTGTTATCCTAAAAAATCAAAATCAATAGGCAGCTATAAATCAGAGACATTCTGAAAGGGAGGAGAATGGAGAAGGATCACAAAAAGGGGAAGAGCACAAGGGACTATGGTGATGGTGCACAGGTGAATTGGTGGTGGGAATTTTATAGGGACTACACTTGAGTGGAGAAAGCATACACTGTACAAAAATGAAGAATGCTGTAAATTGTATATATAAAGAAAATTCTGCTACCATTCCAACCTGTTTTTTAATCAGGATGGGAATGTTGAAGCAGAGGGTAATGACAATCAAAGCTAAAACACTATGGTTAACAGCAATTCAAAGAAACCTGCCATTCAGATTAAGGACAGTAATAAATCTGGGTATAAAAGCTATAATTGCTAGTCATAGAACTGATTTTAAAGGCATCTTTCTATCCTATCCAAGGAACATATTTTACTTAACATTTTTTTCTTGCTGAATAAATATGTAGATAATTAGGGATAGATAGAAATGGATAGATTGTAGATAGTTAAATTGTTCTTTTCAACTTAACTGCCTTCAAAAATAGAAAAAGCTGAAGATTTACTAGGATTTTCATCCATAACAAATCTAAACATTGCTGGGTTTGGAATAAAATATGTGTTCCTTGTGTTGAATATATACTTGGTAAATGCATATACACAGTATTTTATCATAAGTATATTTCCATCTTTAATTTCACTACTACTGATTAATATGTCTATCTATCTATCTATCTATCTATCTATCTATCTATGCAAATTTACAATAGTAAAAAACCTACTTGTTTCAGCATTCCTGTTTTTACTATTTGGAATTTGGATTACAAAAATAATAGGTCTTTGGGTCTCCCTGGTGGAGCAAGGAGTTAAGACACAACCTATGAAGTTGTACACAGCCGCTGCAGCATGAGTTCAATTCCCGGCCAGGGAGCTAACCACGTGGCGCAGCAGACCTCTCCTGACTTGCCCACTGCTCCCCTCAGCAGTGTATTTCAGTCAGTCTGCCTGTTCTGTTCCCCACTCTGTCTCTGGTGAAACCTCTCACCCCTGACACCTTTGGCCTGTACCCAGCTCTTATATGCATAAATAAATAAATATTAAAATTAAACAAAAAATAGGTCTTTGAAATTCAGTTCCATGTGTCCAACAAGTAAATGGCTCCTTAAATGTTATGTGGAACTGTTTGAACAGACTAAAATAATGAATTGTAGAATTTTCTTTAAAATAATGAGTAATAACATAAGTTTTTCAGCTAAACCAAACAATAGACATAGAAAAAAATATAAAAACTTAGAATATGAATAATCTATTTAAAGAAAAAATTCACTCTGTTAAGATCATTTGTGGATTAAAAGATGAATCTAAATCAAATCAGATTATGGATCAAGTTAATCTTTTTTGCTGACTAATGTAGAATCAAAAACTCCCAGACAATCAAAATTAAAGCATAATAGTTAATTTGAGTATCTAAGAATAGCAATTCAGAGAAATCTTATTCATCAGATTACTTTTGCGTTCTATTCAGCACCAAAGCAAATAGACATTGAAAGAGAAATTAAAAAGGCAAAGCTTAAGAACTATGTAATATGTTAGGCACTGACTATCTGAGAATTATTTTTTTAAAAAAAGAATCAAAGCAGAGACTTCTTTACTAATACAGAGAAAAAATAAAAAGATTTGCAGGTTTAAATTCACTTGTTCTAAGGGCACTTATGAGAGTCAGTAATATATGATATATATGATATAAGATAGGTAGACAGACTGTAACAAAGATTTTACCACCATGCTCTCAATTTGGTAGAATATAGAATACTCATAGCTTCCCAAAAATGACCCCAAAAACACACACACACACACACACACACACACACAGAGTTGTAACTGCCTATGATCAAATACTTTTTTTAAAGATTTATTTATTTATGCATACAAGAGTTGGGGTGTAGACCTGAGGGTCAGGGGTGAGAAGATTCACCAGAGACAGAGTGGGGAACAGAACATGAGGAATGACTGAAATACACTGTTAAGGGGAGCAGAGGGGGAGTCAGGAGAGGTCTGCTATGCCATGCGGGTCACCTCCCTGGTCAGGGATTTAACTTGTGCTGCAGAGGCTGCAGATAGCTTCATAGTGCTGTGTCTTAACCCCTTGCACCACCAGGGAGACCCCCAATACTTTTCTAAAAAATAGAAGCAAGCTGAAATTCGTTATTACTGAGAATATATATTATTATGCCTAGAGAAAGCAACTAAGGAAGGAAAGCAAGATTTTATTCTCTCAATGTAGCAAGGAATTAAGTTAAGAGAAATCAGTTATGATCAGAAACATCTAGACTAAAAATATTTGAAAATAAAATACCAAGTGTCACTTGCCAAAGAAACTAGGCAGTAGAAGAGCAGAAATAGACAAGAAATCAGGCCAACAACTTAGAGAAAAATTGCTTGAACCAGATATGTCTTGAGTCATAGTTTCCCCGTTTCATTACTTGTAAGACATTTTAAAACATGAATTACCTTAACCTACACTTACACTATATCTAATTTGAATAGTGGAAATAGAGGAAAAGTTATTATCAGTACAGGCCTAGTGTAAACAGTAATAAATTACATCTACAGAGTTTAAACTTTTAAATTATTTAGTTGCATGTACTCTTTATTTGTATTAGTATTATTGAATAAATGCATTTTTGAAAAATGTGTTTAATTTTCCTTTCTCATTTGGCATGCTTAAGGGGAAGCTTATTTCCAAATACCATAATGCATACCTCCTACAATCTACCACTTGATAATTAACCAGAATCATTCACTCTATTTTCTGAAACTGCAGACAAAAACTTCCTAGTTTACACATGTAAATTATGATAAAATTAATGTTAACATCCACAATTTGTTTCCATTAGTCATTCATTTAATCTAACTTTAATTAATGAAACAAATTTAATCTGCATTGGTCCATTTTGGATTTTATTTTTTGTCCATAATATCTGAAATTACAGAAAGAGATTAATATATTGAGATCTGGGTCCTGTCCTCAAAATGGTCAATAGGGTTCATGTTATATCTTAGATCTTAAAAAAAATTGAGATTAAAACTGGAATTGTCAACTTAGTGAGTCTACTATGTGGAGAAAAAATAAAAGTATAATGAAATAAAAAACAAGATAAATTGGTTCAGATATTGAGATTAATGATTCACTTTCTTTTTTATTTTACTTTATTAGATAATAATAAAGACTATACAGAATGATAAATAGAGTGGGATGGAAGAAAAATAAAACAAAATTTTAAATACAGATGTTTTTCTTTTGGCTATGTAGAAAAAATAAATATATTAATTTTATTTCAAAATTGCAGCTTTTCTACATATTATGGAAACATGCAATTCAAATCCATATTGTTCAAGGGTAAACTGTACTTTCTTTTTGAATTCAAGATTCCTGATCCTTCAAAGTCCAATATCATTGAGACAGAGAGCACAAAATTCCCCATTGCATCACTGGGAAGGGTAGTAGGTGATAACACTCACCTTCAACCCTTGATTCTTAGACACAAATATATATTTTCTGATACAAGAAAAAAATTGAATTGGATGCATAGTCAATGTCCTGGAAAATAGTACACCATCCTTTCAGAATATATCTCTGGAAAGGACATTTCAGTTCAGGCTACCCCAGTGTTTTATCGGGTTTTATCCACTCAGATGGAGTGGAACATATGACAGTGAATCTTGCCATCATAGCACACAAACATTTCTCCTTGATAAAAAAGGAACCCCCTGGTTTTTTATATTATGCGAAATCCTATTACAGGGCATCAAATACTCAATCAGCCCTCAATTAATGGTAGTGACCAAAGTCCAGGGAGTAGGAAAGGCAATTTCATAACCAGAATATGTGCCTATTATTTTGTGCATTACAAGGTAGTACCCTGGTGAAATAAACTTTCCAGTTGGTTTACTCAAGAAATAATGTCACGTGAAGACTATGAAGGTTCTGCTGTGTTTTCTGTCCCTGACACATAAAGCATTAGGGAGTGATAATGATTAATTTAGTCTTAGTAAGTGGAAGTCCCTTATGTTTGGTCTATGTGTTTTCTCAGTCTTTGTATATAAGATATGGTCTTTCACTGACCAGAAATAGGTTGTTGAAGAGCAAAGATAACTGACGTCAAATGGCCAGTTAAATGCTATCCACTTAACCACATGTTTCCCACACCCCCATTTGAATGCTTTCCAGTAGGTGTCAATATGTTACACAAATATCTCCAAGATTGGACAATGATTAATTAAAGATGCATGTTGTAAACTACAGAATGACCAATAAAAAATCAAATTGAATCCCTCTTATTTCATAAAATTCTTTAGAGAATATTGCACTAAAAGTCAGTAAAGCACAAAATCTTTTCTTGAATATGACATTGGTAGAACCTGTGACCTTGAACAACTGTAACTGCATTCATATAAATAGGAATACATTACTTGTTCTAAATATCTCAATGCGCCATTGTGACAAATTTTAAATTTTCCTGAAAACCAAGTAATGTTTAAAAATTTAATATTTAAAATTTATGCTGAATATTCTAACCAATGAGGTATTTTAGGACTGATAGAATGACAGAGAGTGACAGTCCCTTGGAGAAGTTTGATTTCTTTCCATCTGTCCTGGGTAAGTCTGCTTTATCTGTCTAACCATTTCCTCAGATTAATAGAGTCTATATGCTATGACTGCATTTATGCCTTTAAGTTATTGCAGTGGGTAGTCACTTAGCACTTAGCAGTCACCAACCTTTTCATGTTTCTCATTACCTATTTTTTGATACCAAAGGGTGTGCATTTTAGTCCTTGTGGCTGTTATGTCAGTATCTTATTTATAGGTATACATTTTGAATTAGATAGTACAAGTTATCAAACTGCCTTCTACATCACTGCAAAAAAAAAAATGATGGCTAAATATGATGGAAAACTATTTCTCCCCCATGTGACTATAGAGTAATGACCAATGGCCAGAGGTAAGTTCTGCCATCTTCTTTATCCACTGATGATCAAACTTCCTCTTGACACCCCACTTTCCAGTCATTGTAACACAGAAGAAAGTAAACAGTAATTGTTTAGATTTTAAAGAGTGACTCATAACCCACTAATTTTTACAAATATGTAATTTAGGTTCAACAAATCTGATCTGGAAAATTGGGGGTCAGAGACCTGTAGAGAGAATTGGCTTGTTATTAACTATGTTGTAAAAAGAATGTCTCAAAGTTATGTTGGACTTAAGTCAAGATAAATCTAATACAATACAAGCAGAAGAAACTAGTTGGTTATGGGATAGGAAGAAACAGCATGTGAAGATAGCTGAGGCATATCATTACAGAAGCACAAAAATAAAGATCTAATTACTTTTTTTGTTTCGATAATAAAGGGGATGGTTTTTTTTCATTTCTTCTACTTCAGATTTATTGTTAGTGTATAGGAAGGCTTCTGACTTTTGCATGTTGATTTTGTATCCTGCCACTTTGCTGAACTGATTGATGAGTTCAATTAGTTTTTCTATGGAGTTTTTGGGGTCAAATACTTGGGAATAAATCTAACAAAAGAGGTAAAGGACCTTTACAAAGAAAACTATAAAACACTGTTAAAAGAAATAGAAGAAGATACAAAGAAATGGAAAGACATCCCCTGCTCATGGATTGGAAGAATAAACATTATTAAAATGGCCATCCTACCAAAAGCAATATACCGATTCAATGCTATTCCAATCAAAATCTCAATGGCATTCTTCAAAGAAATAGAACAATTATTGATGAACTTCATATGGAATCACCAAAAACCCCGAATAGCCAAAGCTCTCCTGAAAAAAAAAGAAGGGAATGGAGGCATCACACTCCCAGATTTCAGGCTATACTACAAAGCCATAATCATCAAAACTGCATGGTATTGGAACAAGAACAGACACACAGACCAATGGAATCGAATAGAAAATCCAGAAATAAACCCACAGATTTATGGTCAACTAATATTTGACAAAGGAGCAAAGACTATGCATTGGAGCAAAGAAAGTCTGTTCAATAAATGGTGCTGAGAAAACTGGGCCACTACATGCAAAAGAATGAAGCTTGACTACTACCTCACACCATACACAAAAACCAACTCAACATGGATTAAAGAACTAGACATAAAACCTGAAACCATAAAATACATAGAAGGAAATATAGGCGAAACACTATGTGATTTGCACATCAAAGACATCTTTACAGACACATCACCCAAAGCAGTGATAGTGAAGGCAAAGATAAACAGCTGGGACTACATCAAATTAAAGAGCTTCTGCACAGCAAAAGAGACAATAACAAAAACAAAGAGAAACCCTACCAACTGGGAGAACATTTTTGCACACAACACTAACGATAAAGGATTGATCACAAAAATCTGCAAAGAGCTGATGAGACTCAACAACAACAAAGAAAATAATCCAGTCAAAAAATGGGCAGAAGAGCTAAAAAGAAACTTCTCTGAAGAGGAAATGCAAATGTCCAACAGGCATATGAAAAAATGTTCAACATCACTTGTAATCAGGGAAATGCAAATCAAAACTACCATGGGATACCATCTCACACCAGTGAGAATGGCACATATTAAAAAAAGTAGCAACAACAAATGTTGGCGAGGGTGTGGAGAAAAAGGAACTCTTCTGCACTGTTGGTGGGAGTGCAAACTGGTCCAACCACTATGGAGAGCTGTGTAGAGATTTCTGGACCTACTAAACATAGAGCTTCCACAGGATCCAGCAATTCCACTCCTAGGTATTTACCCAAAGGACACAGAAACATCAATTCCAAAGAACACCTGCACCCCTATGTTTATAGCAGCACTATTTACAATAGCTAAGCTTTGGAAACAGCCCAAATGCCCAAAAATAGATGACTGGATCAAGAAGATGTGGTACATATATACCATGGAATATTACTCAGCATTCAAAAAAGATAAACACATGCAATTTGCAGCAACATGGATGGTGCTGGAAGGGATCATGCTCAGCGAAATAAGCCAGAAAGAAAAAGAAAAATACCGGATGGTCTCACTCATAGCAGGAATCTAGAAAACTTAAATAAGGGACCAGGAAAATGAATAACTATAAGAAAGTGAAAATCAAAATCAACAAAAATCTATGAACCAGAGACACTTTTTGGGGGGTGGGTGGAGGGAGGGGAGGGATTGGGGTCAAAATGGGGGGGTTGAAATTGTATGGGGAATATAAAAATAAAATTTATTATAAAAAAAAGAAAATTAATAACAAATAAAAAAATTAAAAAAAAATCTAATTACTGAAGTTACTGAGGTCTTAAGGAGCTGAAAAATTTCTACAACTACCTAAAAGACTCAACCATGTCAAGACTCCTGTTCCTAAAGTTTCCTGAAAATATATTAGAAACTTTACAATTTCTGTTTATACTCCTTTCCTTAACTGGCACCAGCAACATTTCTTTGTTTTGCCATTTGTTGAACCTTAATAGAAAACCTAAAGTGACCAATTTTTGAAATCAAAATGGCATTTAATTCAGAAATAATAAACCTGAGAACTATCATATCCATTGTGTTGGAACTAAGATGAACTGGGACTATGGAGCTACTGTGGTAACCAAAGCACCTTTGGCATACTCATTGGTCCATTAGTGCAGTTTGGTTGACTCAACAAAGTTATTACAAGAAGTTCTTAGCACAACTCAGTAACTGGGCATATAGGCAGAGTTGTAGAATTCCCTCCCAATATACACATTTAATGCAACTTTCACCCAAGCTATTTTTTATTGCCAGAATTATGTTATGCTACAACTGTTTCTTTATATAAGTCATAAATTACTAATATCTATGCTTATAGTGACAAAGTACTTATTAACTGACACCAATTATTTCTTCTTAAACTTGTCATATGGCAGCTGTTCAGTTTAAGGTCCTTAATTAACAACTAACTATAATTAAAAGTATCATGGAAATAGGGCCTCCCCTGGTGACGCAGGCAGTTGAGCTCCATGCTGTGAAGCTGTCAGCAGCTTCTGCAGCGCCGGTTCGATCCCGGAGGGTGAGGGTCCCACATGGCAGGGCAGACCTCTCCTGCCTTGCCCACTGCTCCCCTCAGCAGTGTGTTTCGTCAGTCTGCCTGTTCTGTTCCCTGCTCTGTCTCTGGTGAATCCTTTCACCCTCCCACACATCTGGCCCATACCCCGGTTCTTGTATAAAATAAATAAATAAATCTTAAAAAAAATATATAATGAAAATACATTACATTGTCAAAATCATGGTTGCTTTGTTATACAAGGACAATAATACTGTTTCTATGAAAATGCAATACTCAGATATTAATATCATCAATGGTTCTCAATGTACTTGAAAGGATTAGAATTTTGAAACCATAGGTTTAGAATTACAATAGGTATTAACCCCACTAAGAAAAACACACTCCAGATGTTTATGAACTAGTACTTAGAATTAGACATTTATTTTTAATGTGGAAAAAGGAATGGAAGAATTTAACAATTATTTATTCTTAGTAGTAGTTAAAGCTTTATAGCATCTTTTTTTTTCCCCTTTATGCTAATTCTGTCTCAGGGCAAGTTAAATGATAAAAGTTTAACTTAGGGAAATTCATCAAAAAACATTAATATCTTTAATTATTCAGCCACATCTGTGAACTCATTCTGTTATGGCAGTTTGTTGAGTTTCTCTATATATCATTTGCTTAGAAGAAAAAAAATAAAATATGAAAATGAAGATACAGCAAATGTCACAGTTTTTCTTATTAAGTTGGTTTTCCTCTATATTTTTATATCTATATCTATCCTCTAGCACCATCTTCACATTTATAGTACTTATTAAATACTATAGGCTTTTACACACATTTTACTTAAATTATTCACCTTCTTGTGAACAAAAGACAGTGATCAGCGCACAGAGGATCTCTATGATCTAACTGAAAGGCTCACTGCAACTGATTGACCAGAGAAAAAAATTAAGGGTCTCAGTTTATGATGAAAGCAGAGCTACTAACAAAATTAATATTTTAGTCAGTGGAGTTTTATTTTTCTACTTAGTTGTTAATATCCTCCCAGAAAATGACTACTAGGAACATACCGATAATTGAACAAGTTGTTTGCAACTTATTATAACAAAGGAATGAAAAAGAGGCAGTGTGATATCAAGATTTATACTAAGAAATATATATTTGGCCTTTGTCCTGTTTCTGAGATAAGCCTCCTAAGCCCCTTAGGATTTCCTAAGTGATAAAAGTACTGGTATTCATAATAAAGATGTTTCAACTATACTGATTTCACATTAATGAAGTCACTTATGGTCTTCATCTCAGGATGAGTTATGGTTGCCAAGGGAACCATTCACATGAGTGGAGGATGGGAACTTTCAATGCTTTGAGATTTGGACAGAGGCTAGAGGTTGATAGATCCCAAGTGACCAATAATTTAATTATTTATGTCTATGTAATGGAGCCTCCAAAAAGCCCCAAAATGATGGGGTTCAGAGAGCTTCTAGGGTGATGAACACATGGAGGAGATTAGGGTGGAATGGCATGTGCAGAGGGCATTGGAACTCCACATACTTTCTCCATATCTTATCTCTTCTATCTGGTTAATCCTTAGTTATATAACTTCAAAATAAACTGGTAATTGAATAAGTGAAACATTTCCATTTCCCTGATTTCCATGAGTGGCTCGAACAAATCAGTCAAATCCAAGTAGGGGCTTTTTGGAATCTCCAATCTGTGGCCAGAAGACGGGAATAGGTGGGACCAGTACCTATGGATAAGTATTTGAAGTTGGGTGGCAATCTTGCAGAACTGAACACTTAACCTGTGGGATCAGACACTCTCTAAAGGTGGAGAGCATCATAATTGAACACAGTTGTGGGACAGAGAAACAGATGATTCTCGAGAATTGCTTGTTGGTGTGGGGATAGAACCCATATCTTGTTAATTAGAAACATAATCATTAGGTAGCCTGGTGGGGATGGAGATGGAGTTAATGTCTTGGAATTCCAAAGTGTTTAGAATCCCATAACATTTGCTGAAATTACTGCAAAAAATCACAGTGTCTTTCTACTGGAGTTGCCAAATATTAGTGACAAGAGTCAGAAACTTTTAGAAAGTATTTAACATTTCATGGAGAAACAGCCTTCTTTCTACTAAAACTAATATGATTACAGAGCAATGACAAAAGACAACTGAATCCAAAGATTATTTCTGGACCAAATGCTTCAAAATATGCTTGCAGATTTTCATGCTTGAAGTCCATACATTATCATGATCTTTTCAATGCTGAGAGCCAAGAAATTCCATGTTTTCCTTAAGGTGGTTTAATTTGCTGCAAATGTTAGATCGTTGACAAGTTCAGTCAGGGTGAAATCAGTGATTAAAAAGGCAGGAGAATCCATTGTTTTTCTTTAAAAATGCAAAAGAGCCCTAGAGGCTCCTTTAGGGGAGGATTTACTTCCTATTCAGGCTCTACAGCATAGCCTTGTACCTCCCAGATATTTCATCCACTGCTATTGTATTATTTTTCTTCTTAGAACTTCATTCTGATGCTCTACCATGTGGTGCCCACCTCTCTCTGTGCTGGGCAAATCCTACCTCTAACAGATAGACCCCTTGCAGTTCCCGTTTATGCCAATAATTTCATATATTTTTCAACATAGTTTATCATAGAAATATTTACCACACAAAAACTTCCAGAAATAATCAGAATGCCTGAGTTGGTTACTGAGAAGTCTGATATATCTTCAAATTTGATTAGGAACATTTCCAAAGGCATTGTTCATTTTAATGTGTTCATATAAAGTGTTGCATATTTTTGACTGAGTTTATTTTATCACCCTGTATGTTCATTTGTTAACTTGCCCTCAGGACGGTGTCACAGAAAAACTAGAACTGGACAGTATTAAAGGAGTAAAAAACAGGGCCTCCCTGGTGGTGCAAGGGATTAAGTCTCAGCGCTATGAAGCTATAGGCAGCCACTGCAGTACGAGTTCAATCCCTGGCTAGGGAGTTGACCCACATGGCACAGCAGACCTCTCCTGACTCACCCTATGCTCCCCTCAGCAGTTTTTTTCAGTAGATCTGCCTGTTCTGCTCCCCACTCTGTCTCTGGTGAATCCTCTCACCCCCTGCACCTCTGGCCTACACCCCAGTTCTTGTATACATAAATAAATAAATCTTAAAAAAATAAAAAATAAAGGCATAAAAACAGATTTTATTCAAGACTATTGTAAATGAGGAAAAGAGTATAGAACTGCACTCAATTCCAAATACAATACGGACAAGTGGGAATTTATAGCCAAGGAGCAGTTTGGGGGTAATGGTCAAAAAATTAGTAAAAGGAACATCAGGGTTAAGGAGGACTCTGGCTAAACTCTGACATAAAAAGATTCTGGCTTAAGTCAGACATCCCCTGGTGGACATTGGAGGATGTCACACCTCATCAGAAACCAAGGTAATCCAGATGTCTAAGACGGGGAGTTTAAGGTTAAACTGATTTAACTGAAACTGGGTTTACAAGGAAGTGCACAGATAGGCTTAGGAAAATGTTCAGGCCTCTGGTTAAGTTTCAGCAAGCACAGAATTGTCAAAGAATACATGTTCTGGGGAATCTGGACTGCAGATGACAGGGGAAATCAGAAATTTCACACTCTTCAGATTGCGTAGTGTGTGCATGCTGCCACCCCAAGTCCAGGCTACAAAGTGCCTAATAGCTCACCTCACATTCACATGCAAACCACACCTATTTAATTAGGGGACTGATAATTCTGTTTATTTTGTATGAACAGATAAACAATGTAGGACTCCTCTTAGATAGTAATTGTACACTAACACTCATATAGTTTCCAAAGCATGTCTCCATATTTTTTATATTTCTTTTTCTTCTTCATATGTATAAACTTCTCATATATTCACAGGGGCTCAGTGAGGTTAATTGACTTGTGTAAAGCCTTAGGGCACAGGAATAGTGGCAAGTCCTTAAAACAGTCCTATGAAGTTAGCTCAGGCATGTTTTGCACCTTGTTCTTCAGTCTCCCTGGAAAGCCATAGGGTTCATTTATTGTTGAATTGAAATAAATGCTACATCACTTAGAAATGATACTTAAAAAAGATTTTGCCTAGAGGAAGGCAGTCAAAAAGCACAAACTTCAGTTATAAGATAAATAAGTATGAGAAATAGAATGAACAACATAACTATATTTGGCACCACTATATAATGTATAGGGAAGTTAAGATAGTAAGTCACAAGAATTCTAATCACAAGGAGGCAATTTTTTTTTCCTTTTTCTCTTCTTTTCTTTTCATTGTATCTATATGAGAAGATGAATGTTAGCTGAACTTAGTGTGGTAATCATTTCACAAAAATGATTTAAATTAAACAAAAAAAATGGGTTAGCCATTTGAAAAAATAGCATTGCCATTTAATTATGTCAGTAGGCAAAATCACTTAATATTCCAGAAATTAGGTTTACTCATTTGAAAGATTAATGCCAACTAGAGTTAACTAGGTAAACCAAAAAGGTGCCTATTAATAAAGACATTCAAAAACTGCTATTTTCCTACCCCTACCTCAGATACCTAAGAAAAGATGTACAAATGACTTTTAAATGCCTCTAGAAAAACAATCTTTTAAAAGCAGTCAGCTCCAGTTGACAGTTGCAAAACATTCTAAACACTGAATATATCCTCTAGCATTTCAGAATATGCAAATATTCCTCCTTGAAATTCCCCACATTACATTCAAACTCAGCAATGTTTCACCTTAGTTGGCATACATTTTCTCATCATATGCCCTAAAGTACTATATTTTTACTTCTGTGTTACCGATTTTTCTGCTGTTTCCTCTTCTAAGGCCCTCAAAACTACCCCTCCCTAAAGAAATTATGCTCACTAGACCCCACATGCTTGTTACTGCTTAGCAGTACCACTTTCACTTCATTTCCCAGATCATAATCCAAAACAATCTCTGTGCCTCTAATTATTTAGAAAACTGTAAGACACTGTATCAGTACATACATAGATAGCTATTTCCCTAGACTCTTTTTGGTTTAAGTGCTTGAGATACCTGAATAGTGCACAGTGACAAATCTAACTATATGTCTATATCTCTGTGTATATATTTACAAAAAACAATCTTTGCTTTATGTTCTGATGAAGACATCTAATGGTACAGTGCAGACCAGTAACTTAATCACATCACTGTGAAACTGAAACAGAGAAGTCACACAGCCAAATTTATTTTTCCAGACTTACTGTTATTGGCCTTAAAATGAAATAATGGATGACACATTATACCTCTCCTGACTCACCCACTGCTCCCCTCAGCAGTGTATTTCAATAGATCTTCCTGTTCTGTTCCCCACTCTGTCTCTGGTGGATCCTCTCACCCCCCCATACCTCTGGCCTGTACCCCAGTTCTTGTATGCATAAATAAATAATTTTTTTAAAAAAATGGAATAATGGAATGGATATTCAGAGAAATTAAAAAATATTTCTATGTACTTGCCTTCAATATCACCAACTTCACATGTAATAAGATTAGATAGGAATGACTTTTAATATTATTATCATCAATGTATTTCAATACATTAAAAATGAGAAAAGATGGACTACGATGAAGGTCACAGGGTCTTTTTGCTCTGGGTATAAATTTTTGGCTATATGTTTATTTTTCTGAGACAAATTTCATCAAATTCTCAATTAAAGAACATCCAAAATATATTTAAAGTACAGTTAACCCTTGGACAACAACGGTTTGAATTGCACAGTTCCCATTACATGAACTTTTTCAATAAAACGTAATAAATGTATTTTTCTTCCTTTTGATTTCTTTAATATCATTTTCCCTTTTTAACTTACTTTATTGTAAGGATACAGTATATGATACATATAGTATACAAAATATGTTAATTGACTGCTTATGTATAGGTAAGATCCTGGTCAACAGCAGATAATTAGCAATTAAGTTTTGGGTGAGTCAAATTGTAGGGGATTTTTGGCTACATGGGGGCAATGAGTTGTTCAAGATCCATTGTAATTACATTTTTAATAAAACAGCTCTTTTCTCATTATAACCACGATTCTGATCCTAGGTCTTTGTAGGAGTTGCTATTTTTCTTACAATTCACACTGTTGCTCTTCTAAATGATGTGGTATTATTTCTGTATTGATAACTATATTAACAAATAAAAAATGAAAGTCAGGGCCTCCCCGGTTGAGCGCTGGGTTGTGAAGCTGCCCCGCGGCCTCTGCAGCACTAGTTTGATCCCCGGCCTCCAGGTGAGTGTCCCAAATGGCGCGCAGACCTCTCCTGACGCCCGCTGCTCCCCTCAGCAGTGTCCTTCGGTCCTTCTGCCTGCTCTGCTCCCCGCTCTGGCTCTGGTGAATTCTCTCACCCTCCCGCGCTTCTGACTACCCAGTGCTTGTATAAATAAATAAATCTTAAAAAAAAAAGATTAAAAATAAATAAATCTTTAAAAAAAATGAAAGTCAAACTCATAGAGTTGTGTAATTTAATGTCTATCTTTCATCTAATTTATTTATTTGCATATCCTGCCTGGCCCATGTGGGTGTTTGTGTTTGCAACACTGGATTAGAGAACATGAGACATGAGACACAGAAGGAGACTTAATGTGTCTTAACTAACATCTGCTCTGCTTTCTATATTAAAGATGTTGTTGATGTTTGTTGGTGCTGTTATTTGTATAAATTATTAAAATACAATTTTTCCTTTAAATAGAATAGTCAAGTGATTTTCACACTTTAATCTAATAGTTTGATTGTAACATCTAAGGGAGCAACATTTAGGGGAACTTAAACAAGCTTGAACTGTTCTCTCCACTATAGACTGTAACGGTTTTGAATTTAACAATGGAATGTTTCTGAATCCTTGAAAAGCTTTTCAAAAACATAGTTTGAAGTGATAGTTACATTTAACTGAATATTTTTTCTGTGAATATAAAGAATATTTGCACACTTTTATTTGTGGTAAGATATTTGCCTATGACAAGTTGAAATCCTTGTTCTCGCTGGGGTGTCTGGTTTTATAATATCTTTAAAAAGCACAGAGGCAGAAAAATGAGTTTTAAGATGTTCAAGGGTGTTCATTTTCATGTGTGCTCTGTTTAAATGCCATAATATAAGTTTTTAATTTATATTAAATATAGATACAGATATATGTGTAAAACTAAACACAAAAAGTGATATTTTAATATATTTGCAGCCAAATTTATTACAAACCATGGTAACACTTTTAAAGAGTTCATTTAAATTAAATGAAATCCATGAACTTCTGTTTAAGCATATCAGAGAAAAGGAATTTCAAATTCCATTGTCATCTCTGGAGTAATCAAAAGCAAAACAAATAAATAAACCTCCAAAACAGGCAAAATACGAACATGTGACCCAGACAGCAAAAGGCCATTAAAACGCACTTGGATTATCAAGAAAGACCTTTAAAGCTATTTAGAGCTGTTTTCCCAAGGACTGGGTATTCATTTGCTCTCAATCTGGTTAAACCCTACAGCAACTTGTAAAGAGAGAACATTTCATGAGCTAAAATTAACCTAGGTACATTAACAACTATGTGCATAATAAAATCCCTACCCAAAGGGGTACTTATCACCCATTCTCTAAACTAGGGATCCAGGCATGATCTGATTATGAAGCTACACTGAGCCTTACATTTCTATGTACCTGAGATATTTCATTTACTTGCCAATATATCAACAAAATAGTAAAAATATGTGTAAGTATTGGTACAGTGATGTGAAAGCAATAGAAGGAATTTTTAAGTGTTATCAGCTCCTATTAATGCTATTATTAATTGTATTCACATACCTGTGGGCAATTTCATAAATAAGTATTACTGGGTAAGCAGATACTAGCCTTTTAAAATCCATGTTACAGAAACATGTAAAACATGAGAGAATTCTCTTAAAATTATTGTAACTTTATATTATTTTTAAAATACCTTTTAAATTCACATTCCTGCTTTGAATATTATATGAGCTAGTAGCTGCCGGATTTTAGACTACCCAAGCTCCTCTGAAATGCAGATTGCTGTGAGGTTCCTGGGTGCACAGGGCTCTGTAATTATGCCCTAACAACAGGGAACTTCTATCTGAAGAAAAGCATATGACAGCTGCACTGACTGTGTGCAAATGTTTCTCAAATTTTAGTTTCCAAAACAAACAGAAGTGCACACTGTTCAATAATATACTTTATTAGCAGGTTACCCTCCAGTTTGGTCTCTTAACAATCTGTCAGTGTTTTCCTTGAAATAGCTTTCTAAATGGATAAAGCTTATATTACTTTGACATTTTTAATTCCAATAAGGCTAACATTTGGCGTTTCATTGGGACTGCTATTTTATTTTATTTCCCCCCTGAGAAACTATTAAATAATCATTATATAGACAATGGCACAAATGCATGCATACATACGGAATTTAAATATACAGTAAGTACATATAGTACTTTAGAGTCATTCTACATTAATTTATTTTTTCTATAAGCCCTGAAGGAATTAAAATGTGTATATAAAGTCTCACTAGCTTGGTCCATTCAATCATGTGTAATCAAGTGGTTCATTATTCTAGGAGACAGTCTGATAAGTGATAACACCTGAAACTTACACCTGGTTTTACACCTTAACGCTACCACTCTTGAGATGGGTGGTGCAGGACTAGTAACTACATTTCCAAACCTCAGATTCCTCATCGATAAAATGTCAATGGTAATAGTACCCAGCTTCATGATGTTGCTGAAGTGATTAAATACATATGCCTTTACTAGCTTCTTCTGGCTCCTGACAAGATCTCAATGGATGTTGCCTCCTCCTGTTTATGTTCATTGAGCTCAGAGTATTCCTCTGAAAACACCGTGCATGTCCCAAAATAAAAACAGACAAGTAGGGCCCTCCCTGGTGGTGCAGGAGGTTATGACACAACCTGTAACGTTACCCACAGCCACTGCTTCATGAGTTCGATCCCGGCCAGGGAGCTCACACACATGGAGCAGCAGACCTCTCCTGACTCGCCCGCTGCTCCCCTCAGCAGTGTATTTCAGTCAGTCTGTCTGTTCTGTTCCCCACTCTGTCTCTGGTGAATCCTCTCATACACACCCGCCACGCACCTCTGGCCTGCACCCGAGTTTGTGTATGCATAAATAAATAAATCTTTAAAAAAACAGATAAATAGAAGTAACTATTTGATATTGATTTTCAACAAGGCATCAAACAGCGTTAGCAATTAGGAAAGTGTCTGAGTGACAGAAACTCCAACTAAACTTATAAACATACACTGCTTTCTCACCTCACCAGAATTCAGAAGATAAGCTGTTATTTGACTAGATTCAGCAGCATGGAGATGTTATCAAGGAACCTAGCTTGTGGCTGTCAGGGCTCACTGTAGTCCCCCCAAGCTCCTCCACCAAGATGTGCCAAAACGGCATATTTATTATTTTGAATCAGGTTTGCTTGGAAAACAGAAGGCAGCGAAATGATGTACTGAAACCTGCCTGTGTCCTAGACACAGGAAATAATTGTCCATGTGAAGTATGCTCTCCCTGTATCAGGACAGAAGGAGACATCTTATCATTATATGCAAAACATTTTTTTAAAAAAGATTTATTTTACTTAATGCATACAAGAAATGGTGTACAGACTAGAGGTGTGAGGGGTAAAGGATTCCCAGAGACAGAGTGGGGGGCAGAACAGGCAGATCTACTGAAATACACTGCTAAGGGGAGCAGTGGCTGAGATAGGAGAGGTCTTCTGTGCCATGTGGGTTAGCTCCATGACCAGGGATGGAAATCATACCACAGTGCCTGGCAATAGCTTGATAGCACTGAGACTTTTTTTTTTATTTTATTTTTATATTCCCCAAACAATTACAACCCACTTATTTTGACCCCAACCCCTCCTTTCCCCACCCCGCACCCCCCAGGCCTCCATAGAGTGTCTCTGGTTCACAGTTGTTTGCTGATTTTGCTGTTTTCTTTCTTAAAGTTATTCTTTTTCCTGGTCCCTTATTTAAGTGTCTAGATTCCTGCTATGAGTGAGACCATCCGGTATTTTTCTTTTTCTTTCTGGCTTATTTTGCTGATCATGATCCCTTCCAGCCCCATTCATGTTGCTGCAAATTGCATGTGTTTATCTTTTTTGAATGCTGAGTAATATTCCATGGGGTATATGTACCACACCTTCTTCATCCAGTCATCTATTTTTGAGCATTTGGGTTGTTTCCATAGCTTAGCTATTGTAAATAGTGCTGCTATAAATATAGGGGTGCAGGTGCTCTTTGGAATTGATGTTTCTGTGTCCTTTGGGTAAATACCTAGGAGCAGAATTGCTGGATCACATGGAAGCTCTATGTTCAGTGGGTCAAGAAATCTCCACACAGCTCTCCATAGTGGTTGGACCAGTTTGCACTCCCACCAACAGTGCAGGAGAGTTCCTTTTTCTCCACAACCTCACCAACATTTGTTGTTGCTACTAGTTTTTTTAATATGTGCCATTCTCACTGGTGTAAGATGGTATCTCATGGTAGTTTTGATTTGCATTTCCCTGATGACAAGTGATGTTGAACATTTTTTCATATGCCTGTTGGCCATTTGCATTTCCTCTTCAGAGAAGTTTCTTTTTAGCTCTTCTGCCCATTTTTTGACTGGATTATTTTCTTTGTTGTTGTTGAGTCTCATCAGCTCTTTGTAGATTTTTGTGATCAGTCCTTTATCATTAGTGTTGTGTGCAAAAATGTTCTCCCAGTCGTGGGGTTTCTCTTTGTTTTTGTTAGTGTCTCTTTTTCTGTGCAGAAGCTCTTTAATTTGATGTAGTCCCAGCTGTTTATCTTTGCCTTCACTATCACTGTTTTGGGTGATGTGTCTGTAAAGATCTCTTTGAGGGATAGCTCTGAGACTTTAATTCTTGTACCACTAGGGAGGTCCCCATGTGCAAATGGGAGGTCCCCATTTTCAAGACCTCTTTCTCCTGTGTGAATAAATTCTGCTTAGCTTACTATATTAGTGTTCAAAGCAAAAGTTTTTGTCTAAAATATATAAGATTGTTATTCTTTAATTCTTCAGGTCCTGTATTCATATGACACTGATATGTGCATTAAATTGGTCTTTTTTCTCTGTTAATCTGTCATATATTAATTTAAATATTTTTCACCATAATGACCCAAGGCAGAGGAAGATTTTACCTCCCCCATCTAGCCTTATGATAGCCAGATAGCTGTGACTGGTGGATCCATCATAAAAATTACCAGTGGCAGAGAAGGGATGTGGGGATGGATGTTATCACTTCTATTCCTAACTCTTCATTAGGAAATAAACAGATTTCTAAGACCTCCTATTACAGTTTTGCAGCTGACTTACTAGTATTGCTTGTGTCATATGCCTATACCAAGCTACAAAAGTTACTAAGACAGCAGGCTGGGACCTTGCTATCTCCAACAAATTTAAGGTTATCTTAACAGGAATGAAGGTGGGAAATAGATGTTGGGTAATATTTTAGTGTTTGCTGTAATAATCATCCAGGGAAACATCAGACCTGGAGTAGGCTTTCATATACTCATTTTATGGCCTAGAATTTATTGTTTTAATATTGAATTGCCTGTGGGAAAGTGATACTACCAGGTTTTTATTGCTCAATTCCTCTGAAATTTTAATTTATTGTTACTATAAGGTTATTTTGCAACTGAATTTTTTAAATTATGTTATTATTTATTGAGGTAATGTCTGTTGGGTTACCACACTGTATGTGATTTAGGGGTGTAAATTTTTACAGTGTCACAAATATATGTTACCACACCACACCCACCACCAAAGCACCATAATTTTCCACCATAGTCCATAGGGCCCTGTCTCCAACTTTGTTGCATTCTCCTCCCCCTCTTGTAGTATCATTCTGATAGTCAGATTCTTAGGGTTTGTTTAGGCCTAGTTTTGATTTTCCTTTGTTTTGTTTCTTTATATTCCACAAGAATGAAACCATCTGTTATTTTTCATTCTCCTTCTGACTTATTTGGCTTAGCACAATCCCCTCCAGTTCCATCCATATTGTTGCAAATGCTAATTTCATCTTTTTATTATGGCTGAGTAGTACTCCATTATGTTCATTATATATACTCCATCTTAATCTGCTTATGTAATAATTTTTGTACTTTTACCTTTTTTCCCAGTGGGAAAAAAAAAACTATAGTGGGACAAAGTGCCACTAGAGAAATTGTCCTTAGTCACTCAGTTCACCCATTACATTCTGGCTAAATTGTCTTATGTTTTTTTTTTTTTTCAAATATGCCAAATTCATCCCTACCTCATGGTTTTACAATTGTTTTTCCTGCAGTTTTGGAAAATTTTCTGCCAATACCTCCATTTGTAACCAACATCTTCCCAAAACTGAGTCCAATTCAAAATTTATTTCAACTGTTCCCTCATTGGGGATGCGTCTATGACAAGATACACCTTCCATCCAGCTCCTATTTCATAATTCAATTTTATTTATTTTCCATTTTAAATTTTCTTCCTCTGAAATTGTTATTTGTGAACCTACTGGCTTATTGACTTGCTCTTCCAAATGTAACATAAATTCCTGGAGTTGAGGAAAATGCACTACCTAAACTATTTTAGGTTCAGACTGTGTTAAACTATGCTTAACACATAGTAGTCCATTAATACACATTGCCAAACAAATGAAAGAATTCTTAATTAAGCTTTCACGTTTACAGCAAAATGAAGAATTTAAATAATAAACATTCAAATACTTGATTACATTAAAAGAAGATGTGTTGGGCCTCCCCGGTGGTGCAGCAGTTGAGCGCTGGGCTGAGAAGCTGCCCGCAGCCTTTTCAGCACCAGTTCGATCCCCAGCTGTTCCCTGGCCAACGGAGGAGGGTCCTGCATAGCGCGCAGACCTCTCCTGCCACCCGCTGCTCCCCTCAGCAGTGTACTTCAGTCCTTCTGCCTACTCTGCTCCCCGCTCTGGCTCTGGTGAATTCTCTCACTCTCCCACACGTCTGACTATACCCAGTGCTTGTATAAATAAATAAATAAATCTTAAAAAAAAAAAAAGATGTGTTGATTAAATTGCTCTCATCCAGGCAATTACAATGTATTTGAGATCAAATCTTCTTATATCTAACATTTAATGGTCACTGGTTTTCAGGAGATTCTCATGTATATCATTCCATGACTGAAAACCTTCCTTTTATTGACTTGGACTTTCAGAACTTAGTTCATCTACTTTTGGTCAAATCTTGCTTGCTGGACATCATTTTTCTTAGCTTTGCCTATGTCTTCCCTGAAACATCAAATACGAACTTCAAAATGCACTTGAAGTAAAGATGACCGAAAGATCAGAACAGACATCTCACCAAAGTGATATACCAATGGCAATTAAGTATATGAAAAGATGTTCAGTATCATATGTCATTAGGAAATTGCAAATTAAAACAACAATGATATACCATTTACATTCTTGTTTCATTGGCAAAATCTTTTTTTTTTTAATATTTATTTATTTATACAAGCACTGGGTACAGTCAGAAGTGCAGGAGTGTGAGAGAATTCACCAGAGCCAGAGGGGGGAGCAGAACAGGCAGATGGACGAAGTACATTGCTGAGGGGAGCAGCGGGCGGCAGGAGAGGTCTGCGCCATGTGGGACCCTCGCCGGCAGCTGGGGATCGAACTGGCGCTGCAGAGGCTGCGGACAGCTTTGCAGCCCAGCACTCAACTGCTGCATCACCAGAGGAGGCCCTCATTGGCAAAATCTTAAAACACATATGACAGCAAGTGCTGGTGAGGATCTAGAGCAATGGATACACATATTTATTGCTGGTGGGAATGAAAAATGGACCCACCCCATTGCAAAAGAGTTTAGCAGTCTCTGACGAATCTGAATGTATTTTTATCATATGATTTACCAATCATGCTCTATGATATTTAACAATATAAGTGGAAAACTTACATTTAATCAAAACCGCCACATGAACATTTATAACAACTTCATTCAAAATCGCCAATGTTTGGAAAAAACCAACCTGCCCTTCAACAAGTTAACAGATAAACACACTCTTGAGTAGCCACACAATAGATTATTATGCAAGTGTACAATCAAGCCATTAAAAAACATGGAGGAATCTCAAATGAATATTTTTTAGTGAAGGTAGTCAATATGACAAAATCAAATACTGTTGCAACTTTTGACCATCCAGGATAGGAAAAACTATGGAGACAGTTAAAAGATTCAGGAGTTGTCCATAATTTTAAGGAGATGACTAGAGATAACTAGGAGAAACACTAGAGATTTTTAAAGCCATGGAACTACTCTGTACAGTACTTTAATGCTGCAGAGAATATACACCCCTACATACTAATAGAAATTTGTCAAAACCTATTTACAATGTACAACATACAAAGGGAATCCTAATTTTAAACTATGGGTTTTAGTTAATAATAATGCATCAATGCTGTCACACCATTATAACAAATGTGCAATACTAATGCAAGATATAAAGAGAGGAAGCCAGAGTATGTTTTTCTAAAAAATGTAATTCTCACAGAGTAATATTTAAATACAGAGCACCTCTCTGTAGTCTCTCTTTATGTTAACAAGTTGTTATAAGAATACATGAAAGAGTTGCTTGCTTTGTCACTTCTACCCATTAAGGAATAGATTTATTCTCTTTTTCCCTTAAGTTATTTGAATAACCACAGGATAAAAACACTCCAAAGTCTTATTTAATCCAGAGCTATGGAATTCTGTGTTTTTCAAAGTTCTGTCTGGAATTACTTTTATGAGTATTAATCAAATAAAATATCAACCTTCTCAGAGACCAGCATGCCTTAGGAAACTAACAACAAAAAGCAATTGTTATAATAATTTATCACATCTAAACTAACAAATATATATTTAGTTTTCTTTCTCAAAATATAGATAATTTTTGGCTTTGAGAAAATTTAAAAATAAAGCTCATTTATGGTATCAACACATAGAAATTGAAATATGACATTGTTATTTATAAAAAGAGAGTAACTTGGGGCCTCCCTGGTGACGCAAAGGGTTAAGACCTTACTATGAAGCTGTCCACAGCCACTGCAACACAAGGTCAATCTCCAGCCAGGGAGGTGATCCACATAGTGTAGCAGATTTCTCCTATCTTTCCCGCTGCTCCCCTCAGCAATGTATTTCAGTGGATCTGCCTGTTCTGCCCCCAACTCTGTCTCTGCTGAATCCTTTCACTGCCCCCTGCCCCCACCTATGGCCTGCACCCAAGCTCTTGTATAGATAAAGTTTTTTAAAGACATTTTTAAAAATAAAAAGAGAGTAACTTAGCACCTGTTTAAGTTGGAAAACAAGTTCCAATCCTAGAAGAGCATGAAAATTAGGAGATCTTACTATTTCTTAAGGATCCTGTATTATTTGGAGCTGCAGCTCATGTTGTTTCATATAAATGGTGAATAGTTCCTGAGATCTAAGATGAATCATGGCTTAAAACATAAACCACATTAGAAAACTTAAAAAAAAATATTAAGTGATATTTTTATCAGACTTAGCAAAAAGTTTTCATTTTCTCTTGATTAATTTTTATGACTCTCATGATATTACCTAGTTTTGTCACTATTATACAGTAAGTAATTTCACAGTGATTTTACTTTCTTCTATTTATTTTTTTAACAAATGTCTATAGAGCAGTAAAGGTTAAGGATCATGAAACTGTTTACGTCACTTACAAAATCTGAGTGATTCATTGATTGCTGGTCTCCTGATTGACCCTTATAACTAGATAAAACGTTATCTTCTCATTGATGAAAGTCTTCCAAGAGCCAAGCCAACGCAACATATTGAAGAAATGTCTAAAAGTGAAGAATGCAATTGCAGTTCACCATGAAATTCTAATTGGGAATCTATTTTAAGACTTCACAGTTAAGAGGTAGTGCCATTTGTTGTCTGCTGATTGTGAGTGTGTTAAAGCCAGATGATTGCTGGAGGAAGCTGTAATGGCAGAACCTGAACTTCTTTCCAGATGATTTGATGAAAAAGGGCTGAATAACAGAAGTTCTTTTTCATACTCTTTATCTTAAACTCTTCCTAGGACCTTATGCATGCCCAGCATTTCCCCCTGGACCAAAATGAAAAGTATTGCATATTCAACCTATTTACTCATCCTTTCATTTAAAAAGACAATTCTCGGGGCCTCCCCAGTGGCACAGCAGTTGAGCGCTGGGCTGCGAAGCTGCCTGCAGCCTCCGCAGTACCGGTTTGATCCCTGGCCTAGGCAAGGGTCCCACATGGCGCGCAGACCTCTCCTGCCACACCAGCTGCTCCCCTCAGCAGTGTACTTTGTCAGACTGCCTGTTCTGCTCCCCACTCTGGCTCTGGTGAATTCTCTCACCATCCTGCACTTCTGACTGTACCATGTACTTGTATAAATAAATAAATAAATAAATACTAAAAAAAAAAAAAAAAAAGAATTCTCTGAGGTAGACATCACTATGCCCATTTTAAGTTTCAAGGACCTGAAACTCAAATGACCTATTCAATATTTCAAAAAATAGAATTTGGCAGCATTTCCGTTGTAAACTCTGATTCTTTATCCTATATATATCCATATTCCCAGCTTTTCTAATGCCAGTAGATAAAGTTCATCTTCCAAGTCATTGTTGCTGCTTCCTGTCCATCTTCTCTATACAAACAAATTTGCTATTCAAATCTTGTGTAGTTTTGCTGTTCTCCACATCTTTTCATTGATACAATGTCCCAATCATAATGGTTATTCCTGCCCTTCTACTGTAGTTTCAAATCTGGACTTACATAATATCAATATTCATGTTGACAACCTATTTTTTACTAATATCTCAACATTTCTTAATGACTTCTCAATGGTTCTTCACATCTAAGTTAACAAATCACATACTTGGTTCGGATGGCTATCTGGATCTCATAGGCCCCTTCAAATGCTTAATACATAAAGCATTAAACTTTGACATCTCATTCATACACTTTAATTACACTTGCTCATCACCTCATCAATATTTACTGAAAGTTTACTGAATTTTGTATAAAACCACTAAAGACTTCAAATAGCTAAAGCAATACTGACAAAAATGAATGGATGATGTTCCTAGAAAAGGGAATGCTCCCTAATATGTTATATGATGTTACCATCATCCTAATACCCAAACCAAAATGTTGTAAATTTCAACTGAAATAAATAAACTTTTAGAAAAATATCATGGCCTCAGAAAGGAACAAAAGAAAGAATACCAGAGTCCAGAATACATTGAACAGATGGCAAGGAGAATTCCAAACCACAGTGGTTTTTGAATTTGATTGCTAGATACAGAACAGAATGCGGGCTGCAAAGATTCATATAAAATAAACTTCTTTAGAAATGGTTTTTAAAAATCCTCAAATCTTAGTACAGAAAATCAAGTCAGTATAATGGGGCTGCTCAATGAACCACAAATGCCTATGAGCAATAAGGCTCAGTGGGAGTGGAAATACGTATTTATCACTACAAATGCAGTACGATATCTTGCAACAATAAGGATTTTGGAACCAGACAAACTCTACTCAATTCCAGAAGTTATTCTTTATTATCTTGAGCAGATCAGTGCCTCTATTTGAATCTCAATGCCCTGTGTCTAAAATAAGAATTAACTATGGGGACTACACCTGGTCAGGGGGAACAAATATAGTTTAAAAATGAATAATGATGTAAAAAATAAATAATTAAAAATAAAATATATAATTAAAAATAAGAATTAACTAAAATTAAGTTTGTAACATGTTCAGCACATGATTTAAACATGCCAATACTCAGCACATTAAGCCATTTTACTCACTCATTTGTAAACCATACCCTGAGCACTGGAGAACTCAGACCCTCTCCTACAGAATGATCAGCATTAGAAAGAAAGAAGTAACTAGACAATATTTTATGGTACATTGTAACAAAAGCTTTAGGGTATAAAAATGCACAAGAGTAACATCCAGTCTGCCTGGGGCATACATACAGGCATCTAGAATATGTAATAACTTAATACACCAAGGATAAATAACAGGAATTTACTTGATTTCTAGAAAGTTTTGTAGTCTAGAGAAAGACAGCCCGGTAGAGCCTTTTCTATTGATAGGAACTGAAAAATGATAAAGGCAAAGCCCAGAGAGAAAAGTCCTGGTTAAAAAGTCCATCTTTCTTTTCCTCCTCTGTAAAGATCAAACAAGATTTAAAGGAACCTGCATCTCATTTATCTCTATAATCCTTTTCTTCTTATATATACTGTTAGGAAAAGGTGAGAATCAACATACTGATCAAGACATCAACCAATCAGAGCACTAATTGACTTAGTAATGGGAAGGGTGTGGGGTAAAGAATGAGATGAAGCAGTATTCTTTTTCAACTCAAATGGAAGCATATAGTATCTAATAACTGACACATTCACACCATTAAACCATTTGAACTTAAGAACTGGATCATGTTTTAAAAAATGGTTAATAAGATGGTTCACACCTGTTCCTGAAAACAGAAACTGGAAAAGCTCATAGGTATTGCAGTTTTCACAAGATTTTGCGTCTTTTCAGTAGTCAAAGTTCTAAAGCCATAGAAGGTCTTCTGGTGTGCGGTGATGTGTAGATGGCTACCCTGAAACTGGTTCTTGCCTTAAAATGCTATGTTTCTGATCATTTGGATATCTTCAAGTATTTTGTGTATCTTGATATTTATTAAAGTGGAGTCTGTGCTTAGTAGATTTGCATCTAACCTAAAAAGGGAAGCTTGTCACAGTCTGTTTTGAGGAATTAATTTTTTCTTTTTCTTGGAAAAAAAAAGGTTAATAAAGCTACAATTATCACAAAATTAGTTTATACCTTGAACTTACTTTGCAGTAGGTTAACATTCTCTTCTAAACTGTATATGTGGGAGCAAATATCACCCTACATTCCATCTACTAACAAATGGGTCAAAAGTTGAAATAAGTCACATTATTTAATTTCATGGCATTAACTGGTCAAAGATCAGTGATTCTGGTACATGAAGGCTGTGTCATCAATGTAAAATGACTCACAATTCAGAGATAATGCCATTAGTGACATTTCCGTTTCAAAGCACTTTTATGTTACCAATTGCAATCCTCACAGTAACATAGTGAGGTAGATGGAGCAGAAACTCAGTCATTTACAAAGGTTCTAAAAGTGAATTTCTATCAACTTCAATGTAGCCAGAAGTCAAAGAAGCAATATTCTCATAATCTACACTTAGAAATGAGGAAATGAGACCTATAAGAGAAATGAACCTTTATAGCAAGAAAATATGTGCTACTTCTAAAATAAAAATTAAAAAAATACAGCAAACATATGTTATTAATAAAGACATTTTATAAGTTGAACTAAAAAGGATTAAGAATGTTGACATTATTGCCTCTCAAACTAAAGTATTTGGAACTAATTTCTTATCCTAAAAGATTTCCTTCAGTAGACTATTTGAGATTATAAAAAATTAATATCTGCTTTTGGACTCTCTAATTGAAATGTGTGTATTTAGTTAAAATGTAGTGTAGAATTTATAAAGTATTTTGACTGGACAGGACATGTTTTCCTGATATGAAAAATATATAGTGGAAAAACTAATGATTGGGGTTGTTTTTGCCAAAATTGCCCCAAAATATACTTTCAGTCTCTATAATAGTTACCAATGATCTAATAGTATTTTACATACAATTATGATATTTTTACTTAGTATAGCAACCAGGCTTCTAGCATTTCATAAAATATGATATGTAAGCAAGCATAAGTATCTCATTTATTCAGGGGGACAAAAACATATTTAAACATCTAGACAGGTTTTCCAAGAATATAACAGATAAATTTCCTGTTCTCCGGAGCTGATAGACTGAGGCATGAAATATGTCCATGCTTACAGAAGATTTTTTATTTCAAATATGGCTGGACAGCCATTTGTTTATTTAGGAAGTTACACAGGGAAACTCAGACACTGGCATATTCCTGAAAAAACCTACTAACCACATCATTTGACATTAAATACTGTTTTCTTTAGAATATTTGGAGATGAATTTATTTTAGTATTATACAAGTGATACTCCCAAATAATGAGTTTTTGTTCTATTTATTGAGGACAATTATAAGGACAGCTACTTTTCCTGTTACAGATATTTAAACAAATAAACAAGCAAAAAAATACAGAAAGATCCTTAGATGTCAGTTTACATTGGAATAAAGAACACTTTCAATGTAGATTAGTGTCCTATCTTTCATATCCCTGTGACAGTGAACATGCTCTGTCCTTAAACTAGAAAGCTCTTTCCACTTCTGTCTTTGTACCGCTTTTCCTTCAGCACTTGGATTAAGGACAAGCTAGTAATTTTTCCAAATAGAAGCTGGCCCATTTCATACTCATAGGAAAAAAAACAACAACCCCTAGTCTTCCATGGGATTATTGTGGATTCATATCATTCCAATCAGCAATCATGCCCCTAAAACATTACGCTCAATCATCCACAGTCTCTCTTTCCCTACAACTGTGACTGTGAGGGACCACAATTAAGACATATGTCACTGGAGTCACTCTCATTAGATTATTATACCTAAGAAACTTTGGAGTTATAAGTTATGGCAGCAGCATTCAATCCACTAATATGTGTAAGTTGAGTTCAATGTCCAATAGCTCAAAAATTTACTGTATCACAATAACATTTATTGCAATTATCTGTTTACATGCATGCTCCACACATAGACTATGCAATATTTTAAAATAGTTGCAGCCTTCTTCTTTTTTCCAACCTTGTATAGTTCCTGGTATGATTAAGCTTGAAATAATGCCTGAATGCATAAATCGAGAGATGAAGATCCTGTTGTCTTTTGCACAATTGCTGTGAACAATGGAGGAGTAACCCCTCCTCTTCTCAGCTTCCCAACTCTGTCCGTGGAAAAATACTATCCATTGCAGGCCTCCCTCATGGCGCAAGGGGTTAAGACACAACCTATGAAGCTATCCACAGCCACTGCAGCATGAGTTCGATCCTCAGCCAGGGAGAAATCCACATGGTGCAGCAGACCTCTCCTGACTCGCCTGCTGCCACCCTCAGCAGTGTATTTCAGTGGATCTGCCTGTTCTGCTCCCCACTCTGTCTCTGGTCAATCATTCCCCACACCTCTGACCTATACCCCAGTTCTTGAATGTATAAATAAATAAATCTTTTAAAAAAGAGAAAAATACTATCCATTGAGTTTAAAATAATGACAAGAAACTCCTATTCTTCTGTTTACTTCATGCTACTTCTTCCTCTGAAAAAGGAAGAGAGACTTAACTTTTGGGTGAGGCACATTGGTAAGGAAACTTAGCTTAAGGGGAAACAAAATTATACTAAGATATAAAACACAGTATTTAAAATCACTTTAAACTTCTGGATTGGAGAAGACTGATGGTCTGTTTGCTGCTGCACTTGAGTGTTGGAAATGAGTGGGAATATCAAAGCAAGGTTCAACAGATGTCAATTGCAAGATAATAAGGAAGGGCTTGCTCATGACTAAAGTGACCTGAAGATGACATAGGGCACCACATGCAAGGAGTATAAACAGTCAAGAGAGATAATATGATCATCTAGCAGGGGTTACATGGTGGAGGTTTACTCAATAACCAAAAGAGTGGGTGAGCCACCCTGGTGGCACAGGCGGTTGAGCGCAGTGCTGTGAAGCTGTCTGCAACCTCTGCAGCATGAGTTCGATCTTGGCCAGCCAGTTTGACACCCACATGGTGCACAGACCTCTCCTGTCTTGCCCGCTGCTCCCCTCAGCAGTGTGTTTCCATCAGTCTGCCTGTTCTGCTCCCCACTCTGTCTCTGGTGAATCCTCTCACCATCCCACACATCTGGCCTGTACCATGGTTCTTGGATGCATGAATAAATAAATCTTAAAAAAAAAAAAAGAGTGGGTGACAAATCCTTCAAAGCTGAGAACTTATAATAATGCTAGATTGCTTTTCTTCTTAAACTCTGAGAATTTAGTTTTTCTTTGAATTCTATGTGCTATTGTAATTTATTTCCTTGATTGCCTCGAAAGATAAGAAGGACAGAATTCTCATTGCTTTGATGGTACTGAAATATGTTCCAATTCTTCCGAAGAGGTCTTTCAATAGACTGCTGAGAAAATCCAGGACAGCCCATGTACTGAACAGTGTTTGCTATTTATTGCCAATCTATACACTAACCACACTCCTAAACAAAATTGATGTAGGCTCAATTAGGGAAAGGAGCTCTGTTTTTTTTTTGTTTGTTTGTTTGTCTTTGTTTTGTTTTGTTTTAAACATTTAATGAGCCCCCTTCAACTTCAGCAACCATTTTGCCACAAGAAACCTCAACTTTTACTAGTAAATTTTCTTTTCTTCTGTTTGCATGCCTCAATGCATTCCTAACATTTTCAATATTACAAATTAATAAATCTGTGAATAAAATAAAGTATAAAATCATACCAATGGGAAAAGAGTTAGTGAAATCAGAATAAGAAATATTCCTTTTTTGTATTTAAGTTATCTAACTCTAACATACTCTGGGAAGTAGCTATATAGAAAAGACATAAACATGGATTAAATTCTGACCTTGGGGAAATGTACACCACCAAAATGTCAGGCCTGGTGGATCTACCATCTCTACATAAGTGATTATAGCATATGGTAAAAAATGTAATGAAAAGCTATATGAAGGAGCTAAATATATTGCTATGGGATTTATGAGCAGAAAACAATTAATTTTGGCTTAAGGGTCAGAGGTGGGGTAGACAACACTAAAGAAAAGTTTTAGACATGTAGAGATGAAGGAGTAAAGGCAAAGAATTACTGATATAATATGCAGTACAAAATTAAGATGGAATTTAGAAAGTGCAGAGAAGAGCTATTTAATCATTCATCCTGCAATGTTGTTAATAAACATAAGAGAGCAGTGAGATGAAGCTATGAAGTGTTTTGTGGACTAGATCAAGGAAATCTGGAATATATTTTTTTTGGAAAATAATTGGGATTCAGACATGTTTCTGGAAGATTTATCTCATTTCGTAATTGATGGATGAGAGACATAAGTAAAACCATAGCAAGAGCACTTCCCTTGTCTCTGAAGACCTAAGAGTGAGCTAACCATTGTCTCAACATGCCAATCATCACAGATGGGACTTTACATTTACTATTACCTTTCCATTATCCCCTTTCATTAATTTTCCTGAACAATAAAGCCAGATTCTAAAGATAAACTAAAGTATTTGAAGTCAGTGTCAGATCTTACCAGGGAAGAAAAATAAAGGACCATTGAGTTATAAGACATTGAAAAATGGGCACAGTTTGATTTCGGAGTATTATTGATGTATCTTTATAAAAGATTCTTTCTGTTCTTTAAGGAACAAAGCATTTTCCTGAAAGACTAGCCTTTTTTCTCTCCAATTACAGTCTCTTTTTTCTACCTCTGTTATTATGTTGCTACATCTTTTAAAAGGAGTATTTTACTGCCTCTCCCAATATCAGGCAATACTCTCACTGCCAGCATATTTAGAAGGTCACTTCTATAATGTTCTTTCATTCCAGTGAATGACATCAAGACAAAAGTCTCAGCCCAGCACACATCAATGTCTTCTGTTGTATTACACAATCTGTCCTGCAGAAGTGCCTGTTTAGCAGTTTAGAATTCAAAAGAACCTGTCAGGGGTACTGAGTGAGGCTAGGAGAGGCTTCCTGATATGTTTATGGTTATTTACATGTAGACAGCTATGTCAAGCAATGAGGGCTGAAACAGTCCTACAATTACAGAAATATAAAAACCATCATTACCTTTAGTGTGTCTCACTAGTTGGGATGCATTATTGTAAGCAAATAATTTTATTGACAAGCATTCTTATTCCTGACAGTACTCCTTTTGGGGTGTAGTGAAAAATCTAAATCTCAAATCAAATGTGAAATGTTGCATACTTTCTAATTACTAATTACTCCCATGTAACAAATAGGTCTGATTGAATTTAACACCAATATACTAATGGCGCAGCATATTAGGAGTGCCCATTGTCAGGAAAAATGACATCTAAAGCTCTTGACACAATCTCCTAATTAAGGTGGTAATGGTTACTTAGGGTAAAGTCAATAAATTTCACAGTAAAATGTGCTGTCAGCTACCAGGCAACTGTATAGAGTGGTGGGCCTTGGTGGTTTTGCTTGTGTTGCTTTTACTCACTTTCTGCCAGCACCTTACCACACAGTTTATTTTCCCAGTGGCTCTTTGTTAATCTGTCCAGGATGCACCAGGTATATTAAAATACAGTCATCCTTTGTTGAACTGGAATTTAATGACTATTGGCAAGTACTTGTTTTTCATTAAAGGACAACATGCCCTAGACAACAGGTGTCCAAATCTTTTTAGTGGATATCATGAAAATAAAAGTTTTAAATGCTATTATAGCTTTTATTTTGATTGCATGTGGCTCCTGTCTTCCCCTGGGTACAGCCTGCTTTGTGGGTGTAATTGCATTCATCTTCACAGAATGGTGTGCAGTTGCAACTATCATTACCCCGGTTTTACAGATGTCAAGCAGATGTCAAAACAGACATGCTGGCAGTTTATGACTTTCTCAACTTCACAAAATAGACCTGGAGCTGCAACTCTTCCCTGGACCTATTAGACTACCCATATATTTAAGTAGGATGAGGGTGAGGCAGTTCGATAAGGGTCAGAAGAGGGAGATGTGCATACTGTTTATTACCTACCACAATCTCTAGGTTTACAGGCTCATTTAATCTTATTGGTCAGGTTTGTATATGGGTTATAAATTTCCAAATCTTGTCCATCATAAGGAAGCAAATTAGGAGGAGTTAGTATTTTAACCAAGCTGACCCCTGAGACTATTTACACTGCATTTTGAAGATAGGTTTGTCATAACTCAGTGCCATTTTTCTTTATCAGAGGAACTGTACAGAAACAGCAACTGTTGTTTAGATATCTGTGTTTAGAGAGGTAGGGATAAATCCCAGCAAGGAACAGAGACTAGGCATAGAAAAAGCATGAGTTTTTGAACATGGACTAATGTATCCAGAAGTGTAGGGAGGGGCCTGCCTCCACCCCTCTCCCCAGTAGATATAAAATATTTGTCAGGTATTTAATTTTTATTCACCTGAGTTTCACAATCTGAAAACACACACAAGTCCACCTAATTTGAACAGCTGATGTGGTGGTGAAGGCGAATGAACTTTAATTTATAATGTAATTGTAATAATTATAATTAAAGAGAATGTAATATACACATTCAAGAAATAGTAGCTGTTATTTTCTCATGTATTTTAGATATGTTCAAAGCTCAAAGAGAGAACGTAACATTGAGTCTTATCAATCCATGTTGAAACAGGGGAGTGGAGACTCAAATATATTCTTGAAATATACAAATCATCTCACTGATTTTATAAGATGTGTATGTATTTTCAATTCCTAATTCCTTCACTTTTGTAGTTTTATTAAATGTTAATGAAACTTAGGCTCTAAATTAAAATGACACACATACAATTTAATTATGCAATTGTATATCTTTTAAATGGCATTTTATTTTGCAAACTGAAACCAATGAGAATCTTTTAAAGATGAAGCAATCATTAGTCACTTCATTTTATCTTTCATAAGTTAAAGGGGACTACAGAGCCACTGGAAATTAGTGTTCCATAAAAAGTTCTATACCAATTAACTGCCTCTTTATATATTGAAAATAAGCAATTAGGGCCTCCCCTCGTGGCACAGCGGGTTGAGCGCTGGGCTGCAAAGCTGTCCGCAGCCTCTGCAGCCTGGTTAGATCCCCAGCCACCGTCGAGGGTCCCACATGGTGCGCAAACCTCTCCTGCTGCCCGCTGCTCCCCTCAGCAGTGTATTTCGTCAGTCTGCCTGTTCTGTTCCCCGCTCTGTCTCTGGTGAATTCTCTCACCCTCCCATGCTTCTGACTACCCAGTGCTTGTAAAAATAAATAAATAAATCTTAAGAAAAAAAAGAAAAAGAAAATAAGCAATTAAACATGAACATTTGGTGAAGAGGTAACAACAGCTCTATTTGCAGGAAAATCCTTACTTCTATCACAGTTCAGAATAATGATGTCACACATGTGGAATTTACAGAAACAAAGAAAAAAATAGAGATAAATAAACCAAAATGAACCTTAAAAATCTGATCATAGAATTGAAGCAACCGGAGAGGGAGTGTGAGGATGGAGAGAAAGAATGGATGGAACCCAATGGACTATGGTAGAGAATTTGGAAGCCTTGTTGGTGGGTGTACTGTGGTAGCACGTCTGAAGTGAAGCGCATACCCATACTTCTTGAACCACAGATAGTATTATAAACCGAGTTTACCTCAATAAAATATACAATTTAAAAAAATAAGAATAATTTTAAAATTAGGTACCCTAAGCAAGATCATAAAAATTAGTCTTCTGAATTCCTTTGAGTTTATTCTAAGTATTCATCAGCTTATGTAATGTTATTAGACTCTGCATCAGCATATACTATTGGCATACAAATCAGGAATTTGAATAGCAAGTTCATAAATTACAGATAATAGCTCACTGAGCCATGGGAGCCTTAGAGATTATCTCTTCAAAAGAGGAGGAAGAAATTAAAGTTTTTAAAATTTTCAAATGGCTTTTATATACATCATCTCACTCATTCTCATGGCAGCTTTGCTAGGAGGGTCATATACAGTAGTCAGTTAGTTTACTAACAAAGGATGCTATACCATAAATACTCTCTCCTGATTGGTCACTGTAGGCAACAGCATCCCAGGGAGACTTAGGATGAGGATGCTGAGATCTTAAAGATAGAATTTTCGAAGTCTCTATGATGATGAACAGTGACTGTAAATCAAGAGAATTACAGGACAATGCTAAAAGGAAACTTAGATTGAATATCCAGTAGCTGTGGCATGACGTGCTCTAGATATGGAGTGCATATCTACTCAGGTTGAGAAAGGAGCAGAATGACATGAATGGGTAAATAATCAGGAATAATCATGCAATCAGTCTCATGGACAGAGATAACTGGTCAGACCATGTTCTCCACCCACAAAAGGGAAAACCTAACCAATGGGTCTATTTATTACCTAAGTGGAACACAACTTGTGATCCCAAAATATGCCTCTATAGTATGAGAATTATTGAGTTACTTATTTTTAAGAAAAATCAGATATATGTGAAGCTCTGAAAACTAAGAAGAAATTATCTTTTATGTAAGAGACATTTACACTTCTAAGGAAAATTTCTATTTATAAGAAATTCTTCCTCACCGAACCACCAAGAGCAGGACCACTAAATCACTATAAATTTATTAATGGAAATGTCATTGAATTTGCATAACAACCACATATTTATTTACTCTGCTTTGCCAGACAACCTCCTATAAGAAGTCCCCCTCCCTTATGGGGAATATAAAAATAAAATTTATTATAAAAAAAAAAGAAGTCCCCCTCCTTAATATCTTCTTCTGTCTTTAGCTGGAGATGGGATTTAAGACAGTCTCTTGAGTCATTTCAAGGAGCTACTCAATTTCTCTGGGTCTCTTCCATGTACAAAGGAGGTATACATGCTATTAAACTTCTCCTTGTTTTTTACTTATTAATCTTTTTGGGGTTAAAGTGCTTCTTGAAGAACCCAGAAGAACGGAGGGAAAGTTATTTTTCCTCTACCACTTTATTGCAGCTCCACAGGAAACAGGATGGGACAAAAATGCAGTTACTATATTGAGCTAGAGGCAAGACAAACATGGGTGGGTGTTTTCTTTTTTTTTTTTTTTCTTTTGGCTTTGGGTTTGAAGAAAGCCACTTAATTTCATTAAATCTGTTTCCTCTAGGATTAGCAGGTAAAGGTTCTAAAAACTGCCCAGGGGATGAACTTATCTCATTGGTTTTGGTCTGGCCACTCACTGCCACAAATGCAAACAAAAGGGGCTTTTATTTAGAAAACAACAAGTTATTCTACCCAACTAGGTACAGGAAGAGGGAGAAGTTCCAGTTACCATAATGAAACAAAGTGGAGTTATTGTTACAGGAGCTGGCAGGATGCAGTGAGGCCTACTGCATCTGGGGCTGGGGCCTGTGCACTCCAGGGAAAAGTATTACCAAGTCCTGCCACCACCAGGGAGGCAGGTACAGCTTCTGCCACTGCTGAGGGGGCCCAGACCATTCCACCCTGGATCGGGGTGGGGGAGGTTTCAGGAGGGCATCAGAAGGAGACCTGTCACTGGTTGGGCTGTTGCCTTCCATAGCAGCTTGACCCAAAAGACAGTAAATTCACAAGCATCATTCCCTTTTAAAGGCTCCCAAAATGGTTGCTCAGTTCTTCCACTTCCCAGTAGTCTTGCTCTGGACGTCAGGGGTTGAGTCCAGACTAGGTCTGTGCAAGCATTCTCTCCTTTAGCTTGGGTGGTGCTGGACATGAGGGGTGTACATGAGGGGAAGAATTCAATGCCTCCTCTGAATGGATTGCCCCAACAAATGTTCTGTCTTCAGAGAGTTTAAAGTTTAAATTACGTAATTCATCTTAAAATGTTTATTACAACGTGCTTGGAACACAAAAGATCAAAAATAGCAAATAATAAATTGCTGTTATTATTATTTAAAATGTACCCCTCTGATCTAATTTTTTTCCCATTCAAGAGTCAATTCGATAAAAGACTTCGAGTCAATTTGATATTCTGGCATTTGCATATGGAATTTGTGGGTGGTAAAGAGCTGGAATATATTCCTTTTAACTTGAGCATTTGATCAAAGGTATTGGAGACAAATAGAAAGCAAGTTTCCGTCCTTCCAAGTAATGGGTTTCCCTTTAATAAGCTACAGAAGTAACTTTGCAAACTCTTTATGAATTAAAAAAATTCCAGAACCTTTGTTATTTTCCAAGAAGTATTTAAATTAACTTACAAATAGCCATCTGACCATTCATAATTGCTATTTTTTAATTTCATGCAAACTATCAGTGCTTAAGCTTTCTAATTCAATTTAAAAAGGGAATGCTCACTGTAGTATAACTACTTTAATGTTCCACATTGTAAATATTTATGAGGAAGAGTCACTTAATTTGCCCAAGGCGCCTATCTTAAGAAATAAATGCTGAGTCTTCAATTAGGGGATTTTTTTTTTTTTTCTGAAAAAGCAATATATTTCACTAAGTCATGAAAAAAATATATTTTACAATTAAATTTATTTATTCAAGGGAAGTTTTTTAAAAAATAATTATTAAGAGCAAAAAGATAGTGTGGGATCCATGCCCCATAAAAGGTCAGATAGACTTTTCCCAAGACATCTAATATGTGTCACCTTGTGATGAGAAACTAAGGTTAATTAATTTAAAAATGTTTATTACCTAAAGACCTCTCCAGAAAAAAAAACAAAAAAACTGTAAATAAGAGAAATCTATCTTAAATCAGGACATACATACAGAGGAAAGATTTTGTTATATGAAGTCACCCCCTTCTTTTCATGCTAAGAGACCTTAGCTTTGTTGCTTTCAGAGCAAATTCTTAGGAAATAGGGAGAGGTAGAATTGCTTAGCAGACAGGTCTACTTTTGTTTGCAGTTCTTTCTTTCTCTAATTAGTCCTTACTGTTCTTTAAGTCTCAAGAATATCCTCTCATCTTTGCAAATCTTTCAATTCTTGGCACGTTTTGCAAGAATCTCAACCAGGCATTTGCCCCGGAAGGGCTTGTTTCTCTCTAGAATTCGACTCTCTCTTGTTTGTTTTCATCATTCTTTTCTTTTCTTTCTTTTTTTTTTTTAAGATTTATTTGTTTATTTATTTATACAAGCACTGGGTACAGTCAGAAGCGTGGGAGGGTGAGAGAGTTCACCAGAGCCAGAGCGGGGAGCAGAGCAGGCAGAAGGACCGAAGCACACTGCTGAGGGGAGCAGCGGGCGGCAGGAGAGGTCTGCGCGCCATGCGGGACCCTCCTCCGGTGGCCTGGGAGCAGATGGGGATGGAACCAGCGCTGCAGAGGCTGCGGGCAGCTTCGCAACCCAGCGCTCAACTGCTGTGCCACGGGGGAGAGCCTCATCATTCTTTTCTAACCACAGAATAGAGTGTAGTTTATATTTGTCAGAATTTAATGTTGTTTCATGGTAGCAAAATTATCTCCTGTTCTTTTAAATTCCAAATGACAAATGAAGTCTTTATGGTAAAAGAATGAAAATAAATTTTAGAGTGTAACGTTTAAGGTCGTAAGATTTCCATCATACCTCTTCATTTCTGTGACTCTTAACATAATTATATTTCTATTCAGATTTTAATATTTCCTTTAAGTCCTAGAATCATCTAATATTCCATTTTAGAAATATTTTTAAATAAAATTAAAATATTCTAACTTCTTTTTTTGAATACAACAAAAATTACAAAAATATAGATTTGTCTGACTGTAGAATTCTAAGAACAAAAAAAAAGAAAAGAAAAGGAATCATTAGTTATTTATTCCCTTCTCTGTACCTGTTCTGCCCATTATTCTAAAACAACTTTCGGGGATCTCAAATGAAATAATAATTCAACAGAAATTAAGGCACACAAAAGACGTGAAGTTTGTTTCCTGTATTGATGACAAAAAAGTAGTATAGACTATCTCCTCATTCACCAATAAGACCACAATTATTCACAGCCCAGCTCAAGGACATACATGAAAAAATAGCAAAAAAATCATTGCTTTTTGCTCCTCCCTTATAAGTACAGCTGTAAACACTGTAAATAATGCAGAGCTAACCGAAGGAGTACTATGAAATCAGGTTAGAGGAAAGTGAACTGTTTAAAGAATCCAGGAATGGAATCCACAATTCAGCAAAACAACCCTTTCTCTTTCAACAGGCCTAGGATGTCCCTTCCCTGAACTCGAAAGAGAAAGCAAACCAGATAGGGCCATTCCTGTCTCCTCTAAAACAGGAATATAGCTGACAAAATCAGGTGAGTTCAGCAGAAACAGCAAGAAGGGTAAATGGGAAAACCCACTAAAATTAAATGGCCCAGGAAATCATGTGTTTTCCCTTTGTGGTCTAAGACTCTTCTCTTCTATCCAGATACACACATAGACAGGGGTCCCATAAAGTTGAATTCCTTCAAGATAAGCACCCAATCTAAGGTGCCTGTGTCCACTGGGCTTGAAACACCACAATAGGCACCTTGAGCAAATCGAGCACAATAAACAGAAGCCAGAAGCCAGAAACCTATTGTCCTTATGAGCAACAGACTCATCCCATACCTAGAGGAATCAGGCATCTTGCATTGGTGAACCACCTTCTCACCCCTCAAGCAACATCAGAAAGGATCAGCAAGCACCCTAACAGCATGACTCAGAACAAACAAATAGTATCAGAAAACTTAGAGTGTCCATTGAAGCACAATAAACAAATGGGTCCCAAGACATGCTTATAAAATTAATTTGGGTGATTGTGAGGGGAAGCAGAATTTGTGATCCTCAAATATGCCCATTTGACATGTGGATGTCTCATGCTAAAGGAAATTGGGACTCCAAAAATAATATTTATGATTGTATTTCTGAGTTTGATTTTAGAAGATATAAGCGTTTGCATTTGAAGACTGAGTACATTGATAGCTTTCCCCAATAAGGTTAAATATCATTCAATCATTTGAAAACCTGAATAGAGTAAAAGTCCAGAGGTAAGGAACATTCACACCCCTCTTAAACTGAGACCTCCATCTTCTTTTGCCTTTGGTCTTTGGCCCTCCCAGTTTCCAGACTTCCCTAATTACAGGTTGCAGACAACAGACAGATTAAATTACGGAACTCTCAGTCTCCATAATATATAAACTGATCCCTGGTATATATGCATAATATATGTTATATATACATAGTGTGTATATATGTTTGTATATATGTAGTGTGAGTATATATTTGAGGGGTGTGTGTGTGTGTGTTTATTTTATCTGTGAAACAGTAGTAATAGGTCTGTGCTTGTAGACAAAGTCTAGGTACAGTCAGTTCCTCTTAATAAAATCAACTCAAAGTTTGTTGTCAGAGACAACGGATGTCTGGCTAGTAATCAAGAAAGAAGACAGTCAAGATAAAGCTGCAGAAGACCCCAAAAAAAGCATTACTGTTCTCTTTTATGCCATTATTACACTTTTCCTTACTAGGTTAAGTCTGAAGAATGTCCACACATGGTTATTCCGAGAAAAGTATGTCTAATTTGACTATTGTATAAGAGGACACATCCATAAAAACAAAGAAAATATTAATGTTCTATATCTTTACTGTGGGGATGATGACACAGTTGTATTTAAGTGCCAGAATACATTTTGCTCACAAGTACTTTTCTTTTCTTTTTTTTTTTAAAGATTTATTTATTTATGCATACAAGAGCTGGGCCAGAAACGTGGGGATTGAGAGGATTCACCAGAGACAGAGTGGGGAAGAGAACAGGCAGATTGACCAAAGTACACTGCTGGGGGGAGCAGGGGGAGAGTCAGGAGAGGTCTGCTGCACCAGGTGGGTAGCTCCCTGGCCGGCTGGGGATTGAACTCACGCTACAAAGGCTGTGGACAGCTTCATAGATTGTGTCTTATCCCCTTGTGCCACCAGGGAGACCCACAAGTACTTTTCAATAAAAATACAGAATGCAATAATATAATTAGGTATGAAAGTCAATTACAGAAACTCATTAAATTTTGTAGCTCTGCCAACAATGACAAGTATTAAATAATTTATCAGTTGTTTATAACATTTAACCCTCTTCCTTTTACTGGGCCTTTTTGTTTTCTTTTTAATTTTGCAAAAGGATCACATATTTTAAACTGGGAGACTCCAGAAGTTCAATTGCAATTTTATTAACATGAAGCTTTTGTTACCCAAATTATCAGTAAGAGCTTTTGCTGCCACTATGCTCTATGCTCAAATTAAGGGACTATGAAACATTACACTTATCAAAGAAAAACTTTCAGTCTATCTATGTGATAAAATACACAACAAATCTTTCTAGACTTGTAAGCCACAGATAGCTATCTTGTTTCTAATTGTCTGATATACAAATCTTAAAACAAATAGAAAATGTTTAAATAATGTTGCACCTAAACATAATCTGAATAGTAAAACCTAGAGCAAACTCATTCTTTGCAAGTGGACTAGACTTTCAGAAATGAAAAAAAGATGAAGAAAAAGAATGAGCCAGGTAAATATATAAATATATATAATTATATTAAAGCATAATTATACATAAAATGGCTTGAAATCTACTTTACAAGGGGTCTCCCTGGTGGCGCAAGGGTTAAGACGCAACCTATGAAACAATCCACAGCCACTGCAGCCAAGTTCGATTCCTGGCCAGCCAGGGAGCCACCCACATGGCACAGCAGACCTCTCCTGTCTCGCCCGCTGCTCCCCACAGCAGTGTACTTCGGTCAATCTGCCTATTCTGTTCCTCATTCTGTCTCTGGTGAATCCTCTCACCCCCCACATCTCTGGCCTGTATCCCAGCTCTTGTATGCATAAATAAATAAATCTTAAAAAAAAAAGAAATCTACTTTATAGGCAAAGAGATTAATATATGATAATAGTAGGTTAAATATTGTAACTGTAACTTGGAGTCTCTGTCTAGAATATAATGTCCCCATTGGGACAAGAATATAAGCTTTCTCATTATTTGTGTTATAAATCAATGAACAAAATGGAATGTTAATTTTTATCATGTACCTGAAATTAATTTGTTATTACAGATTTTGATTGCATATATTCAACAACTTATTTTCTTTATTTCTTGATGTATTTATACAAGCACTGGGTACAGTCAGAAGCACGGGAGGGTGAGAGAATTCACCAGTGCTCTCCGTGTGGGACTCTTGCGGGTGGCCGGGGATCAAACCAGTGCTGCAAAGGCTGCAGGCAGCTTCACAGCCCAGGGCTCAACTGCTGCGCCACCACGGGAGGCCCTATTTTCTTTATTTCTTTTGGAAGATAAAAACACCTCAATAGATTTTCTGTATTTAGAAATTCCTAAAAACTCAGGTGGTTTTCTTTTTTACTGTCTTTATCTATTGTATCTTAAGGAATAGAAGTTTCTCTTAAAATGGTGACTAAACCTCAATTACCCAGAATATTTTGACTTTTCTTCTTTCCCTTTTCCTCTTTACAAAGAAGACTAAATCCTAGAATTTTAGACTCCGTTTTGCTATTATAAACCAAAGAAAACAAGGAAAGACAACTAAACTTAAAAAGACATGAAGGCCAGACCCTAATAGTCTCATGGAATCATTATACGGGTCTGAAATGTCTACTTTCAAACTTCTGTGTGAGAAAAACAAAATCTGTTTTGCTTAAGCCCCTACTGTTTTTAAGATCTGTTATTTGCAATTAAACATAACTATTAATGACTGTACTAATCAAGCCACCACTGCTAGACACTAAATACATTCTGAATATTCCTTTTATTCATTCATAAAAATAAGTGTAATAAATAATGAAAATAATTATCTCAATAGATTACTGGAAAGATAAATAAGAACTAATCATGAAGTGATCAGTATAATTCTTGGCAGAGAATTTGTACTCAATAGCTTGCAATTACTAAAGTTATGCACTACTTGAAAGATAGTCTTCTGTTTTCTTGCCCAATTTTATGTCATATTTGAGAGAACAATTCAGCAATCAAATACTTAACTGTATTTAAGCATAGAGATAATCATGTGTTCTCAGATCCCTTTGAATTTGTCACTTTACACAATGCAATCAGAAATCATAAAAATTATATGGCAAAATTTTCCAAAATTGCTATGAATCTATGCCCTCGAACTCTCATAGAGACATCACTCTACTCACTTAAAAATTTGAAGAGGAACATTTACTTTAAAGCTAGATGTAATAAAGATTTTGCAAAAACAAAATGTAAAAAAAATAGAGTAAAATTATATCTTCCATTCCTTAGAAAGGAATAAAGTTAGATTGGTTTGTGCAATGCTCTGAAATGACACAAGTGATGTTGATTTAGGCAATGATTTGTATCCGATAACCAATGATTTCAACAATGATTTGGCACAGCAAATTTGCTAATAATTTTGAAAAGAATACTTTAAGTAAAATTCATTAAACTGAGGAAATAAAAACATAAATCATTCATCTTCTTTAAAGTGGTATTTATTGTTTTAAAGAAAATTTTCTTCAACAAAGAATTAATATTTCCTGACTTAATTTATGATTTAGTTTATTTTTCCTAATTATAACCCTTTCATTTACATTTCTAAGAAATAATGGAATTCCAAAATAGAATGTTCATTACAATGCTAATATTTAATACTTCAAAAAAAATCCCTCTGTGCAAATAACTCAATTAAATGCTTTATTAACTCTATTTACCGCATTCTTTTTTTCTCTTTCAACCATGCCATTTATTTTTTCTAGATTCACTCATGAAGTTAATTCTCTATTATAATGGAAGAGGAAATATTTTTCTTTGTTTATCTGGATGACTTATTTTCATGTGTGAACTTTGCCTTTTTTATTTTCCTGCTGTCAATTACTTCTGAAAAGCAGTTTTAAAAATTATCCACAAGACATTATTTATTCAAATGTGCATTCCGTCACCAAATCCCTCTGAAAATCCGCCAATGCATTACACATTACTTCAAGTTCAAAATATGTCCCTATAATCTTTTTAATATAAAATGAAGCTATCTAATTATAGAATATATTAGCTCTACGTGATAACTGACTTAGAGTTCTAAAACATAAATGTTTTATAAAAAGATGAGAGAATATTTTATTATGTTACAACTAGAATAATTTGATGGGGAAACTAATTTTTTTTTTAGGTTAAGTAAAGATTCATATATTTTATTTGCTGCTTTATTTAGAATATTTGGTGCACATTAAATATGTGCATAGCACTCTGTTTCAAAGAAGGGTGGGTCTAGCAATTACTTGAAAATAGCATCTTTACTATTCCTTATTGTGTCTTCCAGTTTCCAACATAAATATCCTGGGGTAATAAAGAAAGAACAAAAGGGAACAATCTAGTAGTAAAAGCAGAGAAACTGGGACAGAGGAGAGGGTGAAGGTAAGAGACAATGCCAGAAATTAAATGACTTGTAGTAGAAAACAAGCCTTACCTCTAAAGCTCTTCTAGCAGTGTGTCCCAGGCCTCATTTTCCCCATCTGCATAATGGGGATGACATTATCTGCTTTGTGGAGTTGTTGGAAGATTTAAGTAAAGTCATCTCTACAAAGTATCCGGTACACAGTAAACATTCGAAACACGATATTCGCCGTATCTGATAGAACTGATCACAGGATTTATCAATTTTAATTTCTTTCTCAAAACCTTAGTAATAACTTTAGTAAACACAATCAAGTCAATTTTATCTAACAAAGTGGTGGATTAAGTGAATGTATTTAAATTCAAAACAATTTTCTCATATTATAGAGTCATATAATAAACTCTAAGAGCAACAGAGCAAACAAAAATGCATAAGACTGTGGGTGCCTGGTTGGAGGGTGTGGTGAGATAACATACATCTGAATACATGTGAACTTATACTTCTCAGTCCTTTATGGTGTTGTAAATCAATGGAACCTCAATTAAAATAAACAGACACAACAAATATGGTATAAGGAAAATCTAGAGAAAAAAAATTTTTGAGAAAGAAACTAAAGACTACTCATGGAACAGAATTAAGTATAATTATACTTAAGTATAATACACTCTTTATAAAAGTTCTATGTATATACACACACTAGATGGATAGATACACACACACACACACTCTTTTCCAAACTTTTTTATAAAGAGAAAGAGTATTCCTTAATTTACTATTTCCTGCTTTTTATGGGATTGAAGTAATACCCATGCAGAAGGGAAATCATGCATTTAAAACTCCACATTGCTAAAATAACTGAGCAGGAACATATGCAAACTGGACAACACCCTCTTGGTTAATAGTAAGTTTGACAGAAATATCAGGAGACATAATCATGCTCATATTTGATCACGCATGTTATTTGGCAAGTGAAAATGGTGACAGATTTTGCTAAAATGGAACTCTGAACTTAAGGGTACAAAATATCATCTCATTTATCCTTGCTAAGGTTTTCTAACAACAGCTTTTAAGTTCAGTTTGAAAATTAATCATCTTAGATGAATTTTCTGCATTGAAATGTGATTATTTTCTATTAGGAAAATGTATTAGTTACCTTTGCAAGGTATGAATTTATATTTATAATCTCATGTACTCATCACAGAAGTCAAATACACCCAGAATTTCTATTATTTTTCTCTTTTCTGAGGAGGTAGTAGTCAGAGAGAGGTAAAATAATTTGTTCATGGCCACTTAATTTAATATAAAATAAAATGGAGTTGTATTCAAAGTCTGCCTGTATCACTTCAAAGCCTATTGTGATAGAGATTATTCTGAAACTGGAAATGGAAAACTTTTAGCCCTACTTAATTTTATTATTTTCTTTTATATATATCAGTGTGAAACAACAGTCCTCATCATTCGTATACTTAGGAATAAAAATCAAAATAAACTTTGCTTGGACATGTTCAAACACAGTTGTCTATATCACTATATTTTAAAATAAACTCACATTCATTTGACCTGCTGATTATTTTCTGTAGAAAAAAAAGTTATCTATGTTAGATGGAATAGATGTGAAGCGGAAAACTACATCTTGGGAAATGAACCTGTGTAAGATACTGGGAGCACTTCAGGAATTGTATTTGGAATTCTGTTAAGGTTCAGACTAACATCAGAGGTGTTTTCTTTTGGGGGAAATGTAGGACCATAGGTCTTCATTGCCAGGGACATCTCTCTTCTGTCACATGCAAACTTCATATTCAGGAATTGAGTTTACAGTTTGAGGGTTGATGTATGAATTTTAAAGATCCAACAGCGCAGAGAGCAAACTTAGTATAGAGGTATACGACATCCCCCCATCCCTCTGGGTTCCTTTCAGACTGGATGAGTAAACAAACTAAAATCAGATAGACAAGTAGGAGAAAAGACCAAATTTAATTATACATATATATTATATACATATATATGAAGAAATGAGATCATTATAAGTTCTACAGTAAATGGGACAAACTAGGGGTGTATAGCCTGTGTTAAGGAATGGAGCAGGGACCTGGGGCATCAAGAAGAAAGGAGAGGGTCTCTCATGATGAAAGAGAATGACTTCCTATGACAAAACATTGCCTTTAAATACTTGGTCGACCTTAATTTTTCTTCAAAATGAAAGGTTATATCTGGAGATTACCCAAAGCTAGGTAATCTGCATTCTTTAAAGTTATGGAAAAAAATTTTCCACATACCAAAGTATCACATATTGGGAGAAAGTCTGCTCTGGATATCTTGAAAAAAGCTTGTCTGAAAATATTGGGGACACTGGGCCTACACTAGCATAGAGCAAAAGTAATGAATTGCAACAGTTACTGTTGGTACTTTCATAGATAGTGAATACAGAAAAGGAATCTTAGATATAAAAAGAACATTTTCACTATAATCTCTCTCTTCTTCCAGGTTTGATTTTATTTCTGGATTTCCTTCTTCTCCTGTCTTTTAAGTTTTAGAGCCCCCTGCCGTTAAGTCTTTGATGTATTTCCATTCTTTAAAACTACTTCCATTATTAACCAAGGTGAGATTATCATCACTTTCATGATTTTGACTTCTACCAATGTTAGATAACTCCCAACTGCATATGCCTTTCCCAGTACTCTTGAATTCTTCAAAGGCAAACTTAATCACACTGATTTATTCTCCCCCTTTTCCCCCAATGTTTGAAATTACTTGAAATTTGGAATATTACTTGGAATCCTCAACTCCTAAGTCACTCAATTAATAGATCTGAGAATCAGCCATTATTTCTATTTCTGCCTCTCTTCTCATATCATCAACATCAGCAGACTTGATTTCCTGTTTTCTTCTTCCAACTTCTTCCTCTAACTTCAGCCTCACCAGAGTCCTTGTGTCAGTAATAATAATCACTTGTCCCTAAATTGAACCCCTAGGGGGTTTCTCTTAAGTGCATTTTCCCAAAATAATTTATATGATCTACAATTAACCTTGTGGGTTTCAAAATCCTTAGCAATGTCCCCTATTGCACTTTATAGTACATGTTTCTTTTCTTGTTATTTTCTTCCATGTTGCACTCAAATATATACATGACCTTCATTTAAAATATATATTCTAATAAAACTCAAAAAATATTGTAAATATAAAGAAATAAATTTGAGGTTCTTTAATCCTGCCCTTCTATATGGTACAAGGCACTTTTACTATCCAGGCATGTTATTTATGCCTCATATTATTGCTTTTCTGGATCTATTCTAATACATTCCAAATGTGTATTTTCTATTTGCCCCACAAGGCACAAGCAAAGGGTAATAGATGGGAGTACTCAGAGCCTTCAAACAGCCTTAAAGCCAAAAAATGCTTCTCAGAAAAGGTAACATCTTTCGAGCAAAAACAAACTTTTCATAGAGTATTTTATTGGTTACATAATATAGGTACTTATTTAATCTTTAATCAATGTAGATACTTATTTAATCTTCACTGACACTTGTTGGAGTAGGGATATTTATCTTAATTTTTCACATGAAGAAAGCAGGCTCAGGAATTTTATATAATTTGCCTGAAGTCATATAGCCAGCAGGTAGGTAAGTAAAATTTGAAATGATATCAATATTTAAAAACAATGAGAAAATTATTAAGTCAGAACTAGGTCAAGGTCAGTAGTCGCTGGGGAAGATTTGCTTTGATCTTCTGATTTCTTGTCCAATCCTTTTTAATTCAACTTTCGGAGATATATTACATTTACTCCTGCAATAAACAGTGGTTTACACTTACTCTATATAGTTGATTTAAGATAGAGCACTACCTAATCCATATAAACATTTCAAGAACTACAATTTTAAATAGATTAATATTTACTAAGCATTGTGTCAAGTGTCGCAGCAGTAATACTTGCCATAATCAACCAAGCTATAAAATCAAACATTCTCTATAAACTAGTAAATCTTTTCCAAACTAAATGTTTGCAGTGAAAAATCTTGAAACATTTTTATCAGTTATCTGGAGCACAGATATATTTTTTTTATCATGTTGTCGAGAGCAATCAAGATTAATGAAGCCTCTAAGTAGACTCTAATCCCACCAATCCCCATTGTCATAGCAGGCATATTGAAAAGTAGGATATCAAGGCAGACATATAAAATTCTAAAAGAAGAAAATTCTAGAAGTACCATAACCACCGCCCAAATTGAATGGAATATTATACCTGTATTCACACATCTTCACAATGTATATTCACGGAACAATTTGGGAATAAATCCATGATTTGCTGGGTTCTGAAATCTGTAATGGCCTGTTGTATTATGTTATGGCTTTCCCCAGAAGTTTCTAAAGTGGTCTCCAAATCACTGACAGGGAAATTGTGTTGGATCAGAGGCTGCAGGGTTTTCTCTCCAGTATTTGTGGAGCTGCTTGTTCCAGGTTTGCTTGTTCCCAGCTTGAATACACCAGGACTGGCTGCTCTGGGGCTGGTTGTTCCAAGTTGGGGTCTTGCAGGTGTGGTTGCTCCACATTGGAAAGCTTTCAGCAGCTCATCAGACATCCCTGGTGATGGGAAAAGAGGTTGGCATATTCTGTAGGCTTCAAGAACTCAGTCTCCCTGGTGCTGTTTTTGGCCAGCTGTTTTTTTCTGCCACCTCTTATATTTAATTATTTGGTTATGGAACCAGGTATTAACCTGTTTGTGACTGGGGTTCAGCATGTTGTAAAGGTTTTGCATCTGCTGGAGACATAGGTATTTTTGTCTCTGAAATCAATCACTGACTGCATGTAGCACAGTCTGGAAGAACATGATTCTGCTCTTGTTTCTCGAGCTGCACCTTATATTCTTTCTTCCCTGTGCTGTTCTCTTCAGAAGTGGGATGTAGTTTTACTTTGGGGCTGGTGGAAGAATCAGGGCTGTCCTGACTAAGCAGGTCCAGGCAGGACATCTCAACAGAGAACTTAAAGGACACATAATATTGGTCAGATCCACAAGTCTCAGGCATTGGTGAAGAGTCCTTAGGATTAGATGCTTTAGGTCAAGGCAGGCTTTGGGGACAAACTGAATCCATACTCATGTTTGTAGTGTTGAGGTAGAAAAAACAACAACAACAAAGAATTAGATTGTCTGAATGACCTGGGCTTAAGTATCTGTGGAATTAAGAGCCTCTATTGTATTTTTAAACTGACAGCAATTTTAAAACCATTAATTATATTTATAAAAATCTCATATTTTCTCTTTCAATTTTCTGTTCTTATTTTTGATGATTCATTGTTTTTCAAAATTCAACAAGAATAGTTTTAACTATTATTACCTTTAACTCCTCATGCGGTAGAATCCTCAGTTCTGCTAGATTGAGACTGAGATTTGCTTTTCTTCAGCACTTATTGATTCATTCTTCTATCTCTTTATTTTTACTTTCTATGGATTGTAATACAGAGCTCTTTTTTCTTGTCTTGATAAATTAGTTTTATATATCTCTTACTAGCAGATGCATGCAACCTTTTTTTTTTTTTTTAACCAAAGCTCTTTAGATGTCTATTATTTCATTGATTAATGCCTCTGTACCTGCTCAGATGACTGGGATACTGGAGCTGGTAAGGTGTAGTAAGTAAGAACCAGAGCAGAAAGGAACCAAAAGGTCACCTCCAATGGACAAAAAGAGTTGAAACTTCCAGGGCCTCCCTGGTGGCGCAAGGGGTTAAGACACAACCTATGAAGCTATCCACAGCCACTGCAGCACAAGTTCGATCCCCAGCCAGGGAGTTACCCACATGGTGCAGCAGACCTCTCCTGACTCACCTATGCTCCCCTCAGCAGTGTATTTCAGTCAGGCTGCCTGCTCTGTTCCCCATTCTGTCTCTGGTGAGTCCTCTCACTCCCCCCACACCTCTGGCCTGTACCCCAGTTCTTATATGTATAAATAAATAAATCTTAAAAAAAAAAGAGTTGAAATTTCCCACAATGCTATTACCTGAATTGTGTAATGAGAGTCCACAGCAACCCCTTTTCCTAGACCAATTTCTCTTCCAGAACATCTCAAACAATGTCCTGCCACCCTCAACCTCTAAGGTATGCTTGAGCAAATTATGTAGTACCAGATGGGGATTAGCATTGAGACATGGTCATAAGCTAGACATTACTCTCTTTGTCATTTTGTTATGAACTCTTACCCGGGGATACTTACTCCTGTTGCTGAGATCCAGGTGCTTCAGCAAAAGAAAAATAGTGGATGGTTTCACTTACAGGTGAATGTAGGGAACCGAATAAGGGATCAGGAAAAAAAAAACAATAATAATAATAATAAAAAAATAGCAGGCAACTATAAATCAGAGACATTCTGCAGGGGAGGGGGTGGGAGAGGGTCAAAACAGGGGAGAGAAGAGCGCAAGGGACTATGGTTCACAGGTGAATTGGTGGTGGGAATTTTACGGGGACTATGCCTGAGAGGAGAAAGCATACACACATACATTGTACAAAAATGAACAATGATGAAAACATAAATATCTGTGTGTGTTAAAAGAAAAAACAAAAATAAAAAGATCCAGGTGCTTCAAGCTCTACTTAGTGACAGTATATATTATTGGGACTTTGGCTCACAGTGGAAATAAAGCAGAAGTTTCATATATCACAAATGGAGGTGGGAAACAATAGCTTACACTGTAGGGAAACAGGTGGTCCTGTCTCGATCTACCTGCCAGTTTGGGCTCTTGCTATTCTCATTCGGGGGGTGAAGGGGTCACAGAGTCAATCTTCAAATTACCACTCTGCACTTACTCTTACATCTGTACTCTTTAGTCATGCACCCTCTGTTTGGCACACTGACTCTCTGCACCCCCATCCACAGTGTAATCCCTGGGCCTTCAAGTCCTCAATGTGGGCATGTGGCCTTCAGTTAACAACAGAGGAGAAGCGCTACTTGGCAGGCCCCGCCCCCTTTCTCATGGGCTGTGCTGCCTGGATATCACCCCAAGAAAAACGGAATCACAGATTTTCTTACAGCTTTCTGTTATACCATAGTCATCATGCAATAGCCATCCATTGTTAAGGGGCTGTTGTCTTTGTTTAGTTGTAATTTGGTTGTGAATATGTAGAGGAGATTATCCCTGTGTCTTCACTTGGCCACTATCTTTTCAGACTCCTGGATGCTCACTTGAATGATTATTTTTATATGAGCAAAAATGTGAGTTAAGGCTACACATATTCACACAAATTTATGCATCTGCATAACGTAGACATATAAAACATTGCATATCTACTTGTGAATAATATATATGTGATCAAGATAATACCCACACATACTCACACATACACAGACAAACATAAAACACCAAGATACACATATAGGATCAAGACATACAAATGCACCATATAAATATTCTTAATAGAAGTAAATATATCTATATCCATTTCTATATAAACCTTAGAGTCTTGACCATAGACAGTAGAGAGTGTTTTTCATTTGCTTGTCCAGGATCACTGTCCTTTTTCTGGGATTAACCATGAAATTTAGGAGAGATAAAAAAATTCCCTTTCAGAGTTCTTGTGATTTAAATGAGGCAGGACCCATTTTCAAATTTTATGAAAAGATAAATGTTGCAAATTCGACCAGAAAGTAATTCTATCTTTTCAGAAAAAGAGTGGTATGACTACTGAAAAGAAATGATTATGAGTAGTGACAGAAATTAGGCTTGCAAATCCAAACCACAGAAGTTCACATCAAATAGGCCATTTGAAGGTTATTCAGATAATAATTGAAATTCCACTTCACTCTACTTCCATAGTTTATGTGAAATTTGAAAGTAATGGTATCTGCCAACTCATTTCACTTTCCCTTCCTTAGTCATCAACTAGGTATAACTTTGTTCCATGTCAAACTTTAATTTCACTTACTTTCAAGAAATCTCAAAGTTCAATCCCCATAGTTTGTGCTGCTCAAAATCTGACAGCTGCTCATTTGATCTGCAGTTTAGACTACAAATGTAAGATTCTTAGGAACTGGATGCAGGTAAGAATTTGTTTTTGCAAATTGCCCATGGATGACTTTTGTTTATTTTTAGAAAGAGATTGTTTTGCATGAAAACTACAATGCATTTCTATTTTGATAGATTTACATACTGAAAAATTGTTCATATAATTAGGTAAATGGATATAAAATATATGTACTTATGACAATGATATTTAATGTTTCAAACCCTTTTGAAGTTATGTGCTAACAATTACAAAGAGGGGGCCTCTCCAGTGGCGCAGTGGTTGAGCGCTGGGTTGCGAAGCTGCCCACAGCCTCTGCAGTGCCGGTTCGACCCCTGGCTGCTCCCGGGCCACCGGAGGAGGGTCCCTCATGGCCCGCAGACCTCTCCTGCCGCCCGCTGCTCCCCTCAGCAGTGTACTTCGGTCCTTCTGCCTGCTCTGCTCCCCGCTCTGGCTCTGGTGAATTCTCTCACCCTCCCGTGTTTCTGACTGTACCCAGTGCTTGTATAAATAAATAAAAAATAAATCTTAAAAAAAAAAAAGAATTACAAAGAGGTCTATTGTCAGAATTCTTCAAGTTATCCATTAGTTGATAAATTAATTAGACTTCCCTTCTAAATTATCTAAAAGGACATCAGTCTTCTAGGTCAAAGTTTTGAAGTTATTTCCATGCTCTGTAATATCTAAAATAGTCATGTAAGTCATATCTAAAAAAGAGTTATACATAGATTCCCTGACCTCACCACATACCCATCCTCCACTCATTCACTAAACATTAGTCATAATAAATTCCACAATGTTTGTTCCTGTAACACATTAAGCATTGCTGTCACTTTAATTGCTTTTACATATGTCTCTTCTATCTCGAATGCTTTAATCTCAACAACGTTCCAATATTACCTTTTCAGTGGGTTTGTTGCAGTGACTAATGACTAACCTCCTTATTGGAGTAACCCATTTCACAACCATTCTCACATTCTTATGCTGCTTTTCATTTAAATATCTCTTAATCACTTATTATTTTATTGCTTGTTTTTCTCTATTTCCTTACGAGAATGCAAGGTCCATGAAAGTAGGTAATTTGTCCAAGGTTACCTGCATGGTAGAAAAGACCAGGATTGCAAATCAAGCAGCTTAATTCTGGGGTGAATACTCTTACCCACTATACCCCAAGCTACACTTGATCCTGTCACCTCCCAACATGCCCACACATTGCCCAACTCAAACACTTTAATGGGTCCCCCTGGGGGGCATGTTGGGAGGTGACAGGATCAAATGTAGCTTGGGGTATGAAGGGATCAGCAGCCACTGCAGTTCAAGCCCCAACCAGAAAGCTGACCCACAGGGCACAGCAGACCTCTCCTGTCTCCCTCAGCTGTGTATTTTAGTAGACCTGCCTATTCTGTTCCCCGCTCTGTCTCTGGTGAATCCTCTCATTCCCTGCACCTCTGGCCTACATCCCAGCTCTTGTATGCATAAATAAATAAATAAATCTTTACAAAAAATTAAACCTTTTATCATAGGAAATAAAGAAATGAAATTCTCATTATTTATTTTTTCTCCTTCTGCCTGACTATGACGATAGACAAGGAAGGCATGATTAAGCTGTTACAGAACTTTATACCCAGGATAAATGTATCTACCAGAGTACAGTAACATTTCTGGTTTTGTATTTGAGCTTAAGATTTGATTTACTTTTTAGAGAGATTCTAGCATGTTTCCTGAAAAAAGCACAGTTAATAAATGCCATTTCTTGAGGTAAAACGGTACCCAGAGATTTAAAGTAACTTAAGCCTTTATTACTTTCAAATGTTGTACACATGCACATCGGCACAGAAACCCCCCAAAGCAGAGATACTGAATTGAAAACTGAAAGGAAAGCTTTACTCCAATCACTTCTCTGCAGGGCACCTGCACCTGAGATCACTGACTTGCCTGGTAAATGGTGTTCAGGGTTTTTAAAAGTACAAGAAAAAAGGCGACATTTTGCCATGCACTTCTTAGGCATACGGGAAACAGAAAAGTGTGAATAATACATCTGTAGGTACGTCAGTTTGTGCTCTGACATGAAGTTGCTTGGTCTGGAGAAAGTAAATTTGTATTTCTCTAGTATGTTCATAGAGTGCCATTTCTGATGTTGATCTGGGTGATTGTTTTCTGTTCTACAGGAGAACACCATGGTCTAGTTTGAGTGTCAGGTCAGCTTCTAGAGAAGGCAGTCAGGGATTGCTTTTGTTTTCTTTCATTCTCAGTATCACAGTCTGGACAATATTGTTCCAGGTGACAACATACTTGGAAATGTATAGAGACGAATATAGATAAAACTCATTTGCTTTCAATAATGTACGAGCTTTCTTTACCTTTCCTTTTCTTAAAAAAACTTAAAACATTTATTTATAACGTTGACATTGAAAGGATGTTTTGTTTATCAAACTGGTTTCAAATGAAACATTAACATGTCTCAGTGATATTAGATCAAGACTTCTTGCTATTTTCTCAGAATACTCAAGAACAAAGTTTATTTGGTAATACTTTATTGGAATATAGTTTCACGAATGCTGAAATAAGGGATGAGGACATTGAGGAAGGAAGTGTGGGAGAGAAAATATGTGTGCTAGTGATAAGACTGAGGGGTACCCCAGGACCCTCAAACCTGCCTGCTCTAAATTGGTTCTGCCATCGGTCAAATAAAGAGAAAACATACTTTAGTGCATAAAAGAACAACTAGTGTGCAATGGAGAGGAGCGGAGAGAAAGAATATAGTTAAAATAGTTTCCAATTAAGCATCCAAAGTTGCCCATACCTTTTGGGCTAAATATCCAACTGAACAGTATTGACCCAAAGCAGGGCGAATACTTGCCAGAAGTCTAAGGCACTTTCTGACAGGGACCCATAGGATAGGGGCGGAAGAAGACAAGCAAGTCTGGAAGAAAAGGAACAAAATGCAAGTCAAGATAAAGGTTGCTATTTTCAGCCTCCCCACAGGTCTTTCATCTATGTCTCTTTCCAGTGTCTCTTTCCGTGTCCCCCAAGTTTCTGGTACCCACACTCTTAAGGGATTGTATTCAGATAAGCCAAACCCAGTTAACTCACATAATGACTATTCCATGAATATCCAATTATTGTTCCCTAGAGTAGCTCTCTAAGACCATTATTTGGGAGATGTTCATCCTTATATTTTAACAACTTTTTCATATACAACCTAATAAATACAGTAAGAATTAAGATTTTGATATTATGGTTTCTGGCAATACTTGCAAATATACTTTCCATAAGGGTAGCTAATCTGAGAATATTAATAATGAATTTGAATTTTGTATAACATTTAACCATATCAAAATATTTTCTTCCACATATATGCCAGCCAAATGGGATGAATGTCTCATCTCTTCTCAATCAGTAAATTTAGTCATACACTTGTACTATGTACACGTTTTGAATCACCATTTACTTGATCTTTAATTGTGTCCCTCTGTAGTTTTATTTCTTATGCACAATCTGAAAGCAGACAGTGAGGTCCAATAAGATTGAAATATTTTGAAACAAGAAACGCAGAGAAAAATTTGTGCCATCTAAAGAATGATGTCCTCCTACAAATCTTCTATTAACTACTCCCTGCTATCAAATCCTCTCTTCCTTTCTGGAAAATAAACAATCGTGTATTATTTATACCATACGTAAAATTTTATTCATTTTTCATTTGTTGTTATTAATATAAAATTTTAATTGTTATTTTTATCTGAAAATATGGTGACTTGGATTGCATTGTAATACATAATTAAATTGTCGATTAAAATTAAAAAGATAATATTTCTGTTTAAGAGATATTTTACTCATTACCATTGTTTTCAATATCAAATTAACGTTTTTTAGGTACAAGATATGTATATTGCATTTTAAGGAAGTTTATGCAAGTGAATAAAATAATGCATTCTCTGGATTATATTTCTCATTTGTAAAAATGTTCACTTCTTAGGGAATTGGCTACCATGATTTTCAGGTTGTTTATTAGGTTAGAACTGGAGTTTGACCCAGAGATTCTCATATTTCTCAGTAGCTGAAAGGCAAAAATTAGGGTGAGAAGTGTGAGCAATGGGGGACTGAACGGAAGAATGGAAAAAAAGGAAAGCCCTCGAGAATAGCACTGGTTACATTTGCCTTATTTGTACTATTGAAATTCTTCCATTATATTTTAAATATATGGTATAAATTTTATTTCCCAGCCTATAGTATCTCCTGGAGAATGTTCTTTTTGTGCTTAAAAAGAATATATATTGTGCTCTTGTTGGACGGAATGTTTTATAGATACCAGTTTGGTCAAGCTAGTTGGTAGCTCAAGTGTTTTACAGTCTTGCTAAATTTCTCCCTAGTTATCCTATCAAATATTGACAGTAGGAAGCTGAAGTTATCATCAACAGTGCTAAACTGTCCTGTTAATTTTTATTTCAATTGCATTACTTTTGACCTCATTTTTTGGTAACAATGTTAGTAGTTCCTATGCATTTAGAATTTTCATATTTTCCTGATTGACTTTTTATCTCTATAAACTTTTTCTCTTTATATATGGTACTATTTCTTATTGTAGAATCTATTTTATCTGCTATAAGTCAATTTCTGTCTGGATATTTTGGCATGGTCTCTTTTTTCATCCATTTACTTTCAAATTTTTTTTTAAGTCTAATATGAGCTTCCTAGAGTATTTAGAACTGCTTTTTTAATTTAATCTGTCAATTTTTTAATGGGAATGTTTGGTGCATTTATGGAGAATTTGTGTGGAGCTTAATGATATAACTAAATTTATGTTCATTTTGCTAATTTGTTTTTTATATGTCTCATGTCTTTGTTATTCTGTTCTTTCCTTCTCCTTGTGTGAAATATATTTTAACATGTCATTTTAATTCTTCTGATGATTTTTTAAACTGCTTTTACTTATTTTCCAAGTAGTTTCTTTTGTGATTAAAATATGCATATTAAAATTATCATGACCTATTTCAGATTGATATTGCCTTAATTCTGATAAAATATAGCAACACTGCTCCAATATTGCAAAGGGTCTCTAAGGCTCTATTTTTTTATCTTAAATAATTTTTCCTTTTTTATATTTCTTTATCTTGAAATTTACTAATTATTCTCCCATCTGGAATCATCTACTGTTCCTATGAGTCCACTCAGAGACAGTTTATAGTAACTGTTATTTTCTGTCCCTTTTTGGTGTATTCACCCTTTTATCATGCACCCCTACCCCAATTATGGTTCAGACTCTTCTTTATATGCCTCATAGATTTTGTGGAAGTCTAGTCATTTTAGAGAATATATTAGAGCAAGTCTAGATTTTTTATTTTGTTTTTGCTTGTTTAAAACCTACCTGGCCCATAATGAATCAATGCATCAGGTTGTTACTGGGATTTCTGTGTTTTTGTTTTAAAGTTTTTGTTTGTTTGGTTGGGTTTTTTGTTTTGTTTTGTTTTTGTTTTGTTTTTTTGAGTCTGCCCCTAGTGTCTACATTTCTACATAACTTGTTACCAGCCAGTATCCTGTCAGAACTTGAACTCCAATCACTTTGACTCAAAATCCCTCCACTCTGTTAATATGTTCATATGTGACCACTCAAATTTCAGTCACATGTTGAGTATGTACAGTTTTTATTTTCCACCACATCCCTCCAATCGCTCCTATGTTTGTCTGTAGTCTCCCGTTTAAAACTGCAGCTTCCCAGTAAGTCAAGGATGTGTGGTGATCTTATCAAGTCCTCTTTCCTCACCTGATTTCTCTCCCATCAAAATTCCTTTTTGAATTTCTTATATGTCATTTTCAGCAAGAGAAAGCTGAAGAGGCATATTCTTATCTTCATAATAAGTTGCAGCTAAAATAACCAATTTGATAAATACATAGGACAGTCTGTGATATGTGAGGTTTTGGAAATGAATCAGTGGTAGAAATAACTAATGGAAAGGGTGTTTTATAAAATTAAAACATTCTAAAAAAGAGAAGATAGCTTGTTTTTCTGTCATGTTTCACCAAGCCAGGCCATAAAATTCCAGTGACAAGTATCACATTTCCCATAGAGTTTATTTTCTTATGTAATAAATCATTCATTGCTTTTCACCAATATGCTCTTTCATTTTTCATTGCAGAGAATTCTTCAAATAAGAAACAGATTTACTTCATAATAGTTTATCATGACACATGGCATTGAACATCTTACCTCAAATACATTCTGGTTTTCTACTTCATAGATCTTAATAATAAAAGTCATTGTGATGATAATGAAATATTGCTGTTGGTGAAAGTCATATGGGCCCTCATGGTCCTATTTAAATAACTAATTTCTAGAATCTTTCCTGGGTAGTAGGTAGGCCCTTTCTTTTCTTTTCTTTTTTTAAGATTTATTTATGCATACAAGCACCCGGTGCAGGACAGAGGGTCGGGAGGTGTGGTGAGAGGATTCACCAGAGACAGAGTGGGGAGCAGAACAGGCAGATTGACTGAAATACACTGCTGAGGGGAGCAGCAGGCGAGACAGGAGAGGTCTGCTGCACCATGTGGGTAGCTCCCTGTCCAAGGATCGAACTCATGCTTCAGTGGCTGCCAGTAGCTTCAGAGTGCTGAGACTTAACCCCTTGTGCTACCAGGGAGGCCCCTGGCCCTTTCTTTTAAAAGTATTTTCTAAATATTATTTGTGAAAAGTATGCCTACCTAGCTTTATATATACATATGATTAAAAGAATATTAATAATTTGCCATGTGAATAGAACTAGGAAGTGGAAGAGGAGCTCATCTGCTCTTGAAAGTCTACTGGCACATTTCATTTAGAAAGAAAGCTTTCTGAGATTCCCACAGAAGCAAAATCTGCAGGCTTTAACGATGATCATACTTTTTTCTAGTCATTTTTATTCCCTACCTAATAGGTTCAATTGCATTAGCCATCTACTTATATAGTATTAATAATTTACATAATGATGTTAGAATCTATTATTAATCTTAGATAGCACCAGGATAGTACCAAATTATATGAACCTGGAACACATTTTTTAGATTGTGGTTTCCAGTTGGTGACTGAGCTATTGTTATCTTTTTAAAAGGTCTCTAGTGACAAAATAAAACTGGGGCAATTTCCATCTACTGTAATAAGCCCTTGCATCTAAAAAGGTCTTTTAACTTCATGAAGTATTATTACATGAACTGCTTCATTTCATCTAAAAAGTAGTGATAAGGGAATAACAATTTCCTTAGATGAGTAGGAAACTGAGACAGAGAGTTTTGGTACTTAGCACTTGTACCAGGATTGTACCAGGATTGTTGATGCCCTAAAACTCATAGGGGAAAAGGGATTGAACTGGCATTTATAAGCTACACTGGACTAGGCCCCACGCTATATTACAGTCAACTTTTATATCACTCAAGAGAAAATCCCAATGAGCTGGAAATATCTTTCAAGATGATTTTACAAATGAAAATTTGAAGCTCCAAGGGGCAAATTGATTTACTCAAATTCTCGTTACTAACGCCAATCTATAATTCCTGATTACCAATTTCACACATGGCTATACTTCCCATGGCCCCAACAGAGAACCAGTGTTAATACTTTCTTAAGTATTAAGCACCTACTATACAGCAGACACTGTATGAAGAACTTTTAAATTGGCTCTTGCTTCTCTCTAACATAAATTCTACCATACTTAAAATTCCTCTCCTTCCCCATTCCACTCAGAATCAGTCCCCCAGGATTATTTTTAATTCAGTCCAACACAAAAGAATCATCTTTATTCTCTGATCATGATAGTAAAAATGGAACTGAGCATTAAAGAAAGGGTCTCTTATGAGGGTCTCATGAAGAAGGATAACAACAGACAATTATTTTTTGTCATTTAATAGCAGAGAGATACCACATTCTGCTTCATGATTTGGTGGGTCTGAATAGTTCAATCACTTTCCTATTATTCTAGTCTTGTGGATTTTACTGTTTTAAAATGATACCCCACAGGGCTGAAGTTGGAGAACAACATAGCATCTCTCTGTTGAGACTCTGCAGAATAAATTGTTTGTTCTGCAGAAATGGAGATGAGATGATTATCCCAGTTTTCACATACTAATATAATAATAATGTCATTTCTAATTAGGGAAGCCATAGGAAAACAGGAGGCCACATTTGCATTAAGAATATCCTGCTAAGCGTGCCAAATTAATTTACTTGCAATTCGCTAAAGATAGGGTGAATTAGCTGACTTGGGTGTTAAGTCACTTGGGTACCTTCCCTAAAATTAAAGGTGCAAACAGCTTGCAAATTGGTCATTGCCAAACAATTTCGGCAGATAAATTATCTCCATGAAGGCAGCATTTGACTATTCAATATTTTGATACTCAGTTCTTAAAAAAAAAAAAAACCAACTGCAAACTTCATTGTCATTAGTGTAACATTTATATATTCTTTTACTGGAAAATAATGTTAGTGTTCTCTGACTCATGGCATTAACTAGTGATGATGTTTATTAAAGTTCCAAACAAACAACATTGCTTGCTTTTTTATATCTTATTGGATTCACATACTCCTGAGAAAATAATTTCAGCAACAAAATAATATACAAGTCATGTCACATTAAATATTAATCAATTTATTAAATTTCTGAAATTATAATATTGTCCTTTAGAATTAGTCTGATGAAATGTAATATTTATATATCAAGTTAAATCATGTTTGATGTGCTTGCACTTATTTTTTTGATTGGTCTTACAGTAGAGGGTAATGTTAATGGAATGCTCAGAAAAAAGAATTGTTCTGTCTGATGATGGTTTATAAATTTCACCGATTAAACTTGGGAAAGCTTCAAAATTGACTCTTTAAGAACTTCAGTCTAGGTGTCAAAGAATATACAATTTTTTGCAAAATGTCCTATCCATAGATGACATTTTGAAGAAAAATGTACATAGAAATGTAAAAATCATAAGTCTTTGCTTCTGAAAAGCAGTTTGTTTAGAACTTTGGGAAGAAAAAAATTTGTTTCAGCTTTAATGAGTATCAAACATCAATTTTTCTTTCCTCTGGGCTAAATTCTTCAACTTCAACATAGAATATCTTCAAAATACAAGTTAGTTTTAATTATTTATTATAATATTTATGAGACAGAGATTGAGACTGTATCTATTCTAGCCTATGTCTGCCATCTACACTTTAAAAAATAGTTTTTAAGTAATATTTTTATATGGATTCTTAAAAATGTACTTTAAATTTCATCTTGGTTGGCCATGGTTTTTAGCTACAAACTGATTTTTTTTTAATTATTAGAAACACTTTTCTTTTAAAAATATAAAAATAAAAAAGCAGTTTAAACAAAACAATACTTAAAATATTTTTCTTTGTAAACTGGCAAAATGCATTTAAATGTGCTGTAAATTGATCTCCTCAAAGAAGATGTACAGAAACTTAAATGACTGTCAAGAATCCACACTGGCATTCCTATATTGAATAATCTATAAATTAAAAAAAATAGTCTTAATGGAAAAATGGTTTATGGACAGGAATCCTCCAAGGTGTGGCTTTGTGTAATTAAATTACTCCTAAATAATTTGCTCAAAATTAATTCCCTCCATCCCCTTGCTTCTGTTACAGAATCATATTTGATATTTGTATGAAAGTATAACTTCTATATGAGAGTCTAAAGTCCCTGAAATAATGGGGATTTTCTTAGCACTTTTCAAATCTTCCAAAGTGTCACCCAAACTCAGTGGTTACATAGTGCTCCATAATATAAAAATAATTGCCATATGTGATTATATTCAAGATCACTTTGCCTTATTTCCTACTTTTTTAAAAAAGGTATTTTCTAATACTTACATTTTTCAGATAAAATAAAGTTATAAGTACTATATTTAATTTGATGCATCCTAGTATATACATAGGCATATATCTATATCTTCTATATCTATATATCTTTATATTCATCTACATCTAGATATAATCAAACCTAATCGCAACCTTATGAGGTATGATACTATCTCCACTTTTCTCACTTGAGTAAATTAGTCAATTTCTCATAGCTAATAGGAGGAAGTAGTGTGCTAACATTAAAATTTTCATTATGATTCAGAGATTGTGCACTTAACCAGCTTGCCTAAAACAGGGATTAATGAAATAAAGTGCAACTTACTTCATCCTAATTTCCTTTTTTACAAATTTGTCAACCTAGCGACTACAATTTAAATTTTGTAATTAAAATACTTTAATTGATAAATAAAATTTTATAGCACTTTTAATTCTGATGAAATGTGTATTAGTATTCCAATTGTGACTCAGAGGTGCTTTCCCCATCTTTGAGCATTGAAGATGTAACAGATTCTCTCCACACTTTGGATGCATTTTCTTCTTTAATATTCACAGTAACTTTGAATATTTCCGTTTTAAGAAATCTATCTGTATACTCTCAGAGTAAAAGAATGGAGTCATCCTCTCCTTATCATACGTAGCCTTCTCTCTTATTTCCTTGACACTCCAGGTATTTTAGGAAATGGAACAAAGGAAATGGACACTTGGCTTGCCTCATTTTACCTTGAAATGTACAGGTATGTAAATTCTCCATACATGTGTTATTAATTTTTGATTTTTTTCTCCTACTAATCTGGCCAATGGTAATTTCTTAACTCATCCAGAACTCAGCTGTGGTGGTGGAATTTTCCCTGGTGCCCTGATTCTGCATGCCAGAGTAAGAAGTATTGAGGAGGCTAACTCTAAAAGTCTTGGGGTGTTCTGTTTTGAGCATCTTGAGGTGGCCTGTTCTGTGCATCTGCAGTGGACAAAATGATCAAGGAGAGTGTTGAAACCATAACCCACCTTACAAACAGGTTAAGAAAACTCAGGTAATAACCAAGAACAACCATGTGATACCAGATGGAGCTGGTTCCCTAAATCTGTTAACAACAATATGGAAACTTCTTATAAGATTTCAGGGGACTATAGGCCGCAATGTGAAAATTAGACTATACCAAGCTTTCAAGAATCAGACCCATAGAAGAAGATGGAAAATTTAAGCTGTGATAGATGTACAATTTGTTTTTTTTTTTTTTTTGTACTTTAATAACCTTGTTTTTTTTTTTTTTTATAAATTTTATTGTTATAATCCCCATACAATTGCAGCCCCCCATTCTGACCCCAATCCCTCCCCTCCCGCCCCCGCACCCCTAAAAGTGTCTCTGGTTCATAGTTTTTTGTTGATTTTGATTTTCACTTTCTTATAGTTATTCATTTTCCTGGTCCCTTATTTAAGTTTTCTAGATTCCTGCTATGAGTGAGACCATCCGGTATTTTTCTTTTTCTTTTTGGCTTATTTCGTAGATGTACAATTTGGATTAAAGAAGTGCAATCTGAATTTAGGACAGAAAGTGGAACTGAACAAGTAAGTTAGAAGAAGCAGTGTAGAAAAAAATGTATATAGACCCAGATAATTTTGCTAGTCAAGAACTTCGATGGAATGGAATCCCCTGCTATCATGTTTCTGGTGGTTTACTTTTTAATTCCACACTTCCAGTCTCACTGCCTTCTTTGCTTAAGGCCTGCATCCTGAAACAGCCAAATCACCTTACTCTTAATTTAAGGTATTGGATGAGCTGGATCTTGTTGCAGTAACAGATTATTGAGAAAGAAAGAAGGTTTCTTCCTTCCTACTCCAGATATTCTGAGACATCTCTAGAGACATTATGTTTTCCTTCCTAAGATTCAGTAAGTAAAGATTTTGCTTCATTTTGAAATGCAAATGTCCCTGGGAAATGTAAATTTCAGGCAGTTACATTCATTTACACTTTAAAGAATGCTCAGAGAGAAATCTTCTCTGGAGGCTAGTGAGGGAGTATGTACCACACTGCTCATTCCTTAAGGATTTTTTTTTTTTTGTGGATATGGAAAGCAAGTTCAAGAAGAGCACAGGTTGTATGAGGCACAACGGTTTATAGTGAATTGAATGAAGAGTTAAGTTTATATCTTTTCCAGCAGTTTAGCTTTCTGATCCAAACAGGCACTTTGTGCCTTTTGAATGGTGAGAATAGTCCATTTACATTTGGGTTGATTGTTGATAAATGGGGTCTTGTTACTGCCATTTTGTCTTCATTTTTTTTTTTTTTGGTCCTATGTCGTTTGTTATTCAGTTTTTTGTGGAAGATCTTCTCTTTGATTTGGATATGAATGTTCTTTTCAATATTTCTTGTAAGGAAACAAAACCCAATGGTCTGTTATCAACTGGCTGCACCTGACTCCAAAGATAAATATAGGCTCAAAGTAAAGGGCTGAAAAACAATCCTACAAACAAATAGCATGCAAAGAAAGACAAGGAAAGCCTTAGTTATATCAAATAAAATAAATTTCCAGCTAAAGGTAACAGGATACAGTGCTAGACACTCTATGGAATGATCAAGTGTACTTTACATTAGGAAAAACTACCTTCATCAGTATGTATCCACCAAACAAAGGAGCAACAAAATATATAAGACAGGGCCTCCCTGGTGGAGCAAGGGATTGGGACGTGACCTATGAAACTATCTGCAGCGACTTAATCACGAGTTCGAGTTCGAACCCCGGTCAGGGAGCTGCCACATGGCGCAGCAGACGTCTCCTGACTCCTGACTCACCCACTTCTCCCCTCAGCAGTGTATTTTGTCAGTCTGCCTGCCTGTTCTGTTCCCTGGTATGTGTCTGGTGAATCCTCTTGAGACACAGGGCAAGCTAGAAATTAGGCAGTTTTAGGGACAGTGCAGGAGGGGACTTCTGAAGAATTTAGGGAGGCTTTAGAGATAAGGACAACCAAGGGAAAGTAACCCATTCTGTTAGGGGGAAAAGGATGTCCCAAAGCAAATTCCATATAGGCTTTGTGGACTCCACCCCCACCCCAGGTCAAAGCCAAAGACACTGGGAACTCCAAATCCCATCACCACCAAAGGGAAGGTGGCTGGGACCTGAGGGTGGGGTTAAGCAGCCAGGTGGATACAAAAGGCAGACACGTGGGCTTTGGGGATCCCCCATTTTTGGCTCTCGGCCAGCTCGCAGCGTCGGGTCTGCTCTGAGAGTGACTTTGGGTTTCCAGGTCGTCAGATCGGATAGGACGCATTAAAGACTTTATTTTCCTATTTTCTCCCTGAGTTGTACATTTTCCTTATTTTTTTTCTCTTGTAAATAAACCTTTTATTAACCCTTTTGTGTGTGTGTGTAGTAGAGTATTCATAAGTCCCTTTAAAGCGTGCGGGTGAGGACCCACAGCCAGGAACCCGTTTAATATCGGGGTTGCTCTATAACAGCTTGGCGCCCAACGTGATTTGCAAGTTTCACCCGTGGTTGACCAGCCCAAAGTAATTTTTCTTGCGTTGGTCACCATAAAAGCGCATTAGTTCTGCAGGACTCACAGTGAAACTCTTTGTTTCACGTCTTGAAAATTTTTTTTTTTCCGCGCATACGCTGTAATATCGGGGTTGCTCTATAACAATTCCACTAGGAAAAACAAATATCCCAGGACCAAGGACAACATTGTTAATGCTAGTCCTGGTTTCCTTCAGGTGGTAAAGGGAGGCGGAGATTGGAGAAATGGAGAGTGGTTTAATTTATGGACACATTAGAAGGGCAGCTGTTTAACTTCAATGCAGGGATGTCCATCCAGAAGACTGGGCCATAAATTTAAAGATACAACAAATGGGGAAAGAGAAAGCTGTTAGATAAGGAATGTGAAGATCCCCACTCAGTAGCAAATTAAGTGAGACAGCCGAGAACTAACCAATCACAAAAAGACTGGTGGAACTTTAGAATAATGAGGGAAAAAGGTCTATATTCCCTGAGACACAACTCCACTTTGGCTTCCTTGCCCCTCCCATGCCTGGTTCCCTGGCCTGGGAGTCCCACTTTACTTCTGTTCTTTTTCTCCTCAATAAACTTTTTCTTCTAAACAAACCTGCGCTTCTTGCTTGCTTGCCTGAGCGTCTGCGAAGTTCCTGCTGAGGCTTCCTAAGACACCAACCCTTGGGGGGTCTAGCAGCTGGGGCTCAGCGCTGCCCTGCAGCCTGGAATCCGTTCCTGGCTGGGAGACTAGGCCTGACAATTCTGGTATCACTCTCACCCACCCCCCATACTGACCTCTAGTCTGTACCCCAGCTCTTTGCATTAATGAATAAATCTTTAAATATATATATATATATATGACAATTATTAGAAAATTTGAGAACAGACATTGGTAGAAATACTATAGTGGTAGGGGTTAGACTTCAGAACTCCATTTTCACCAATGGACAGGTCAACCAGATGGAAAATAAACAACTGCCTTAAAGAAAGAATTAAACTACATGGGCTTAATAGACATTCGTAAGGCACTAGCAATACATTGCGAAAAGCTAAATACACATTCTTCCCAAGTGATTATAAGTTCCCCAGACCACCTATTGGGTTATAAAACAGTTACATTTTATTATAGATGACATATCATAGATTCTATCTTTTAACTCAGTGGATGCTAGAGGGGCCTCCTAGTGGTATGCAGGGGTGCCTCCTTTTTTAGGTAACACTCATATCCCTCTTTCCTGGGTTTTCATACATACAGGTCTTGCTGTTGTGCTTCACAAGATCAGCTTGCTCTCAAAGCAGTAGGGGAGAGAGGGACTGTTCTGCACTCTGTCCTCTTCACTGGGGACCTGACCTGCCTGGGAAACCCCAATAATTCATGTACCTCCCCTCAGTTAAGGGTGAACCTTCACACTAATCTGCTCTCCCTTTCTCAGTGGCCACTAGCCAAACATGGAAGCACAGTCCTGCTTCACTCTTAGGAGGATAATCTGAAAGTCATCCAAAGGGCTGGACCCAGAGGACCTCATGGCTTGGGGCAAAACATGCTTACATCATGCAAAGAACCTGTAATTTTAATGTTATAAAATGTATTAGTCCTTTTAAAGGCATTGTAAAAAGGAATGAAGTATTTAGTTGTAGAGTGGCCATAAAATTCTGCAAGAGACTATTTAGGTCTCGTTCCAGTATAAGGGATAGGAAAGGTCTGTATCTCAAATGATTTACAGTAGCACAAATGTGCATTATAGAGACGATATAAGCGAGGTTCCATTGTCACATCAGTGTTTATGGAACTCCATGAATGAGAAAACAAGTAAAGTGAACAATAATTCTAAGTCAGAGTAGCAAAGTGATTTAAAAAAAACAACAGGGTGACATATTGTAGGCTTATTTTCTAGAAAATTATGCTGTTTGGCAGCTCAATCAACCTTTTCAAGAATAATGGGATATATATTTACTCTAGCATGAACATGCAAAATAGGAGCAGGTGAGGTTTGGGGAGGATTTGATGACTTTTCAGGACTTTGAGCCTTATCTTAATCCACCCAGATAGGCTCAACCTGGTGTTTCTAATTAATTAATAAGCACTAAGATATTTTAAACAAATGCCTTTTGTTAACTTGAACATTAAAGAATCACAATACCCATGGGCCATGTAGACTATTTAATATTGTTAGTTCTTATTTTAAATAAACAATCCTGAGACATTAATTTTGTCTGAGGTAATAGAGTGAAACAGTGTCACAGTAAATGTCCATGTAAATTAACTCTACTGGTTAAATGCAAAAAAAATGTTCTTATTTTTAAAAATTTCATTGATAAAATAAATTTCTTGTTGTATACCTATTGATAATAAACCCTTACAATAAACAAAACAAGACTTCTTCCTGTCTTTTCCTTATTACCTTTAACACCCTCCTATATACAAATGCATACCCTACAGTTACAAATATTTATTTATTCAACAAAGTGGACCACTTAGATCACTGGGTATTTTCTGAGGATGCCTTAGTGTGACTCTTCAAAATCAGACCTGAATTTATTGATTGATTTTTATTTTCAACGTTGTTTCTACTTCCACACTGCATCCTGTGTAATGTTAGAGAATTAAAAAAAAAAAAAGATTGTGCTCCATTCTGTTGAAAATCACTATTTTTGTCTGTATTTACCCATTTGATGGCATTTTCTATCCCTGCTTAAATTCAAGCACTAACTTAAATGTCAGCTACTTACTATTTCTTCATTTATATCAGCCATCTGAAGCATCCTTTCCCTCCTTTGGACATTTTAGTAATTTGTTCATACAGCATTACAGGGAAAAAAATAACTTCAAAATAATAGTAGGTATCATTTAAATAAACAGGGAACTCACCATGTTCCAGATACAGTTTAAGCAATTTTCAACTCTCACCACTTTCATTGTGTGTGGTGGCCACGGACCAAGTTCCTATATATGTCACCCAAATGCCTTGTTGAAAATGTCCTGATGGTAAGGGAGACCACCTGGATGAGTCAACTTGCAAATTGATTTTCCAGGCCCAGTAAAGCATTTGGATGACACGGTTTCTATTCAACATCTTGACTGCTATCTCGTGAGAGACCCTCTACTAGATTCAGTCAACCAATACACTTCAGGATTCCTGCTAATGGAACTACCTGCCTTCAGTTATTCTTCTGTCATTGCCAGATACTATGCTTTATTTTCTAAGAAGAAAATCTGAATTTGTTACACTTATTAACAGCTGCTCAGTGTTCTCTCATCAACATTTAATTTAGCTCCAATATATGTCACCCATAAGCACCTACTACAATTCCTTAATATTAGAATTCCCATACAATGTGCAGAGACAATAAGAGACCTTCAAAGATATCCATGCACTAATCCCTAGGACTTTTGAATATATATATTTTCACCCTAGAAGTTTTCTACAGAGTCTATGTTATACCCACTCTAGCATAGCATATTCTCAATCCAGAAATTCTCTCTCAGATGACAGATTTACCATTAGCTTTAAAGATGAGACTTGAATGTCAGACTAGTCATCATTTGCCCAATGGGTTTTAAATTATGCACCATATAATTCCTTATGCGTAATTCTACTGAAGACCCAAGAAATACAATGATAACCCTACGCTGATGCTTGGGCATACCTTGGAAGTGAAAACTGTAGTGGCCAATTTGATTGAAATTAAGTACTGTACAGTTATGAGACTTCCTTTATATGAGGACTATCTAGAGAATAAAAAGATTATTCATGAAGAACAAGAGCTCAGTGACTTTATATTCTCCTATTAAGTGCCTAGAGAACTTCTCACAAGTGAACCAGAATGAATAAAATCAATTAAAGCAGCTACTGATAGTATCAAGTCATTTTCTTTTATGGAATTTGAATATATTAAATGAGAAATGGAGGCGAAATTTTTGCCTCTATTTTGGGTAACACTCTGCAAACTACAATTGTATTATTTAGTGCTATATGTTTTGCTATGAACAGGGATCTTTTGGGAATTCTGGAGATTATTTCTCTTCCTCCTCTGTCCATAAAGATGTTGTCAGAAACTAGTACAGGTCATTTCTCAACCTCATAACCCATCCTTAAAGTAATGGGATATTCTAGGCTGAACTATGTAAAATTACAACGAAATATTTTTACTTACAAAAAATGTCAATTGTATATTTTAACATAGTATACTTTCTATAAACTTATTACCTATTATTTTCTTTTACTTCTTGAAATTCAAAGATGTTAACGTGCTTTGAAGAACTAGTAAGAAACTACATAAATAAAATGTGTTTATTTGTACATATACACACACTAGTATATACACACACACTAGTATATATATATATATACTATTTATACAGTCTAGTAAAAAACTGCAGAAATATATGCATACATATATATTAGGGACCTACTTAGATAATACAAAAATACTAATAGTGTTGTTTATTGTAGCACTACTTACAACAGCCAAACTATGGGAACTACTTTATTGTTTATAAAACTGATGAGCAGATCAAGAAGTGGTAGATATACATGATGGGATACTACTCAGTTATTAAAAAAGACAAACTCTTGCTATATGCAACCACATGGAGCTGGAAGGGATGATGTTAAGCAAAATTAATCAGAAGTGGACAGACAGATACCAGACGGTGTGACATGTATGTGCAATATAGAGAACCCAAACAAAGGGTCAGATAAATCCAAATTAAGAACTGATCACGAGGGCCTCCCCGGTGGTGCAGCAGTTGAGCACTGGGTTGCAAAGCTGCCCGCAGCCTCTGCAGTGCCAGTTCGATACCCAGCTGCTCCCCGGCCACTGGAGAAGGGTCCCACATGGCGCAGAGACCTCTCCTGCTGTGCCCGCTGCTCCCCTCAGCAGTGTACTTCGGTCCCTCTGCCTGCTCTGCTCCCCACTCTGGCTCTGGTGAATTCTCTCACCACCACCCCCCCCGCTTCTGACTGTACCCAGTGCTTGTATAAATAAATAAATCTTAAAAAAAAAAAAAAAGAACTGATCTCGGGTCGCCCTGGTGGCACAAGGGGTAAGACGCAGCACTATGAAGCTACCCACAGCCACTGCAGCACGAGTTCAACCCCCAGCCAGGGAGCAACCCACATGACAAAGCAGATCTCTCCTGTCTCGCCCACTGCTCCCCTCAGCAGTGTATTTCAGTCACTCTGCCTGTTCTGTTCCCCACTCTGTCCCTGGTGAATCCTCTTACCCCCTTGCACTTCTGGCCTGTACCCCAGTTTTTGTATGCATAAAATAAATAAATCTTAAAAAAAAAACTGAGCTCACAAAGTTAATTATAGATATGAATCTTCTAGAGGAAGAAGGGGAAGTAGAGGGGTAAGGGCAAGGTGGGGAAGGAGCATGTTGGACTTTGGTGGTGGACTATGGGTAACTTTGTGGTGGGCATAGTTTGGTAACCTTCATTTTAAAATACCTGTTCCAGGCCTCCCCTGGTGACACAGGTGGTTGAGTGTAGCACTGTGAAGCTGTCAGCAGCCTCTGCAGTGCCAGTTCAATCCCCGTTGGCCAGCGAGGGTCCCACATGGTGCAGCAAACCTCTCCTGTCTCACCCGCTGCTTCCCTCAGCAGTCTATTTCGTCAGTCTGCCTGTTCTGTTCCCTGCTCTGTCTCTGGTGAATCCTCTCACCCTCTCGCAAATCTGGCCTGTACCCCGGTTCTTGTATAAATAAATAAATCTTTTAAAAAATTTTTTTAAAAATAATAAAATATGTTTCTTTATATTGTCTTGTATAAGGATGGGAAGCTGGATCAATCTTATGAGGTGAAGCAAATGATTTTATAGTCATTGCTCTTGTATTGGGCTAAACAGGATTCTGAGGCTGCACATGAAACATAGAGGTGACATCAAACCTACTCTTAGCTAGTTCCATGAAATAAATTAGCAATTGTCCCCATATCATCTATTTTTCTGGAAGAGATTATATAGAACTTATGTTAATTATTCTTTAAGCATCTGGAAGAGTACCCTATTGAAAACTTCTGTGCTTACTTTTTCTTTTTTGGGGAGGCTTAATGACCAATTCATCAACCTTAATAATTATAAGGCTATTCAAATAGTCTCTTTCATATAGTGTGAATTGTGGCACTTGTTGTTTTCCAGGTAATGTGTATTTTATCTAAGAGGTAAGTGTCACTACGGGAGCTGTTTGTTATATACACATTATCTTTTGATGACTATAGGCTTTCCGGTGTTATCTTCTCTTTTATTCTTTATTGGTAATTTTTGCCTTTTTTTTCCTCTATCAATCATGCTAGCGTTTGTCAACTTTATTAATCATGTCAATGCCTCTTCATTTCATTAGTTTTTCTCTTGATTTTTCTGTTTTCAGTTTGAGTTCTGGTCTTATATTTATTATTTCATTGTCATGCTTGCTTTGGGTTTATTTTTTTTTTTTTTTTGCTTTTTTTTAACATAAGGTCATGGGTAGAATCATAGGGCATTTATCAGATTTATCTTGTTATGCACTGTGTGCATTTCATGTTATAAATATCCCTCTCAGTTCTTGAAAATGCCTCTTTGTCCCATAGATCATTATTTTTAATTGTGATATAATTGACACACAACATTATATTAGTTTCAGAAGTGCAATATAATGACTTAATATTTTTATAGTTGTGAAATGGTCAGTGCCATATACTTATTTTTCTTCTATTATCAGCAAATTTTCTAATTTGCAATACAATATTATTACCTATGGACTCTGTACTGTAGATTACACTCCCATCAGTTATTTATTTTATAATTGTAAATGTGTATCTCTTAATATCCATTTGCCTATCCCCAGATTCCCTTCTGGGAATCACACATTTCTTCTTTGTATTTATAAATTTTGTTAATTTATTTTGTTTTTTAGATTCCACATAGAAGCAAAATCACATTCTCATTACCTTTCTTATCTTGCTTATTTCACTAAGTTTATTTTTTTAAAGATTTATTTATTTATTTATACAAGCACTGGGTACAGTCAGAAACGCAGAAGGGTAAGAGAATTCACCAGAGCCAGAGCAGGGAACAGAACAGGCAGACTGACGAAGCACACTGCTGAGGGGAGCAGTGGGCGCAGCAGGAGAGGTCTGTCCGCCGTGTGGGACCCTCGCAGGTGGCCGGGGATCGAACAGGCACTGCTGAGGCCGCCGGCAGCTTCGCAGCCCAGCGCTCAACCGCTGCGCCACCAGGGGAGGCCCTATTTCACTAAGTTTAATACCCTCAAGATCCATTCACATCACAAATGGCAAGATTATATTCTGTTTAATGGCTTTGTAGTATTGCATATATTTATGTACACATGAATAGAACATATATTATACTTGTTATTTTATTATATCTATATAAACATGTTTTACTCATTTATCTATGATATAACACCAAAGTTCTGTAGCTGACAATTTCAGAGGGATATCAGCACTGATATCAGTGGTTCTCACAATGATTGAATGTAGATGTTGGTTGGCCTGGACTCTTAAACTTCTGAGAGAACATTCACTTCCAAGTTCATTCAGGTTGTTTGCAACATTTATTTTCTTGCACTGTAGGGATAAATTTACTGCTTTTTGTGCTGGCTGTCAGCCAAGAGCTTCTCTCAGCTCTGTAAGTCACTTGTATTCCTTGTCACACTGTCCCCTCCACGTTCAAATTGGCAAGGGCATGTTCGATGAATGCTTCTTGCACTGCTAATCTCATTGACTTACACCGTCTGCTGCATCTCTATAACCCCAGTTGGAGAAAGTTCTATTTTAAAAGGCTCATGGGATTATATTAACCTCATCTGCTAATTCAAAATCATTTCTATTTTAAGGTCTATAACCTTAAATATATCTGCAGAGTCCCTTTTGTCATATAATGTAGTCACAGATGCCAGAGATTAGAACATAGACATCTTTGGGGAGCCATTTTATCTACTAAGGGAATAGCTATTTTCCTGTAAGGGAGATGTTTGACATTCCAAGTGCCATTTATTTACTATGAAAGGTGCATGGACCCAACAATCTAAAAAGTGTCCGGTTGCCTGGCTATGTCTAGGATCTGAAGAAGTTTTACAACTTAAAAATGAATATGGCATTTGGCAGAGGGTGACATGAAGCAGCATCAGTGCTGTAGAGTAATAAACTAGAAGTCACAGTTCTTTCCTAGTATATCATTAGTTGCAGAAACAGAACTTTGCAGTTCATTACTCTTCTTCACAGAATGCAACCTGATCATGAATGTAAAACCTCTTTATGAATAAGTATAAAGGGAAACATAAAGGCTCTTCTTTTTCAAAATCCAGGCATTACATTGAAATATTTAAATAGCTTGTTTCACTGTGCGCATGCATGCAGCCACACATGCACGTGTTTCATAGTTTTCATTGAATACACTTCTCTTTATTTCCAGAAATTCTTCCTTGGAATACCTGAAGTTTCACTGTGTCTATTCATAATTACTGACAGAGGAAATCAAAGCTGCTGTCAGTCTTTTCCACAGCTTTCTTGGACAAACATTAGAGTACATCAAAGAGCCAGCTTACAATGAGTATCTATTTCATCCTGTTTCTTAAGGCTTTTGCTCTTGGGATTTTTCTCTCATTTGTTATTCCCATCTGTGATCATCAATAGGCATTTTATAAATTTTATATTCCCTTTATTTTCCTCCTTCACCTATGACTGCTAAAGTTGATTAAGCATACTTCCAGGGAATGGTGAAAACAATATTAAAATTATGGCTAGATGTCCTTCGTGTTCTCTCTTTCAACTAAATCATAACTTTTGCTTCAGGCTACACTGATCTTATTATTTGACTGAAAATGGATAGATGACTTTTCTGGTGCCTGTTTTATTCTGCTAATAATAACCTCACATTTACAGTGTCTAACCGAGCTTTAGAGAATTGGATCTTTCTACTGCTTTGTAATGGAGTTTTACATTCATTTATTTATTCATTTATTAAATAATAATGTAAAAGGTGTCTATTATATTTCAGAAACAGCTCTGAGGTCTGAGGATATAACAAAAAACAAAGCTGGCAAAATTAGTACCTTTGCAAATGCCAGTACTGTTAGCATTCATTAGTCCTGAGAAATGAGTTTTGCTTCATAGTTTCATGATTGTGGTGAAAATGAAAGTACTTCACAAGAAAGTGTTTCTAGGTAACTCAGTATCAGTTAGATGAAAAAAAACAGAGATATTATATTGGAAGGATTTAATATAGGGACATAATTTCAGAAAGCCAAGTACTTTTATATTAAACTAGGAAAGACACAGTTAATTTATTTGCCTGCAGCTCCTGGTATATGAACACTAATGCCAAATATCTACAGACTTGGGAAATAGAGCTAAGTGGAGGACTAATACTCTACCCTTTTGCAGGATGTCTATCAAAGTCTATAGTGACTCTAAGGCCTTACAACAATTGAATTCTAAAAATCAAATGCTTGCAGAAGAAATGAAGCATTAGCTTACAAGGCACTGATCTTAGGAAACAGCCTAATTCTGTGTTCATCGGTTGACCGATTTCTGAGAATTTGCAAAAAAAAAAACCACTTTAAAGGAAAATCAATTAATATCACTATTTCTTCCCACACCATCTTCTCTGGCATCACATCCCCCTTTTATTAAGTGTCCCTGGAAGTACCATGGGCAATTCTGGAATCCATCTGAGGGACGATTAATTGCGAGATATATATTTGCATCCATTTAGTAAGTTATAATTCTGGAACTACAGAAATATCTGTATGTATATAAGTTTTTATTAGTCATCTTGGTATAGAAAAGGCTTCAGGGTCTCTTCCCATGTCACCTAGTACTCACTTGTCAAAGTGACTTAAAGGTGTGGGGCCAAAAGTCACGTTGTAAAATGAACATATTGCAAAATGCTTATCCTTGTAATCTCATGAATAATAGAGAGAACAGGTTATCAGAACTTTTTGGAAAACTTATTTAAATTTACAGCTCAAATATGAAAAAAAAAAAAACCTGATAGAATGATCTCCAAATTTCTGAACAGTTCTGAAATTTTACTTGATATTACCAAATTTAAGCTGCAATACTTAAAATAATTTTCATACCATTTATAATAGAATCATATTTCAGCCAACTATGTAGGAGAAAAGGAGGCTATCTGTCAAGAAGGGAGGAAGCGGACCTGATTAGGAAGGGGTTAAGGACTGAAGGGTGTGTGCAAGTGAAAACAGCATGTTACAGAGTTCTACCCACACATTCTGCAGAGGGTAGTGCTATAATTTGAAGTGAAAGGTTTCTATGGCCACTGCAGTGGTATTTGGCATTAGCATTGTATATTGCTGGCATTTAAAGTTAAAATTACTGCTTTTGTTCATACTCCAACTGTTGTTAGTAAAAAGCACTGCTACCTTATGATTTAAAGCTTTTAGTGCCAAGATACAGGTATAGATGATTTGGTAGGCAAATTTTAATGTTTTCTCCTCTTTTTCTTAAAATTTTCACAAATCTCTTGAGACTCTTGAGTGACTTTCTCAAAATCTGAGAGACTCTCAAAAATAAGAATGAACAATGGTGTTCAATCTCAAAAGGGTTTATAGTTTTCACTACATATAAAGTCACTTTGTTATGTTATCACTGTCCCCAGGAACTCCCACATGGTAGAAGAAATTGAATTAGCTTACCTATCACTTTCAGAATCATGTAATTTTAGAAGTAAAATTATGTTTCCAGCTGCATAGCTATGTTAATGTATCACCCCAGATATGATTATCTGGCTATTTAATTCAATTCTTATCATACATTTGGGGTGATATGATTCAAAATATTAATCATGTGAATGTACATTCTTTTTTGGAGTACTGGTACCCCATGTAATGTTTTTGATTTTTTTAAAGATTTATTTATGCATATAACAACTGGGGTACAGGACAGACGTGCGGGTGGTGAGAAGATTCACCAGAGACAGAGTGGGGAGCAGGACAGGAGGATCTACTGTTGAGGGGAGCAGTGGGTGAGACAGGAGAGGTCTGCTGCACCATGTGGGTCACTCCCCTGGCCTGCTGGGGAATGAAATCATACAGTGCTGCAGTGGCTGCGGATAGCTTCACAGTGCTACAACTTAACCCCTTGTGCCACCAAGGAGGCCCCTGTAATGGTTTTAAATATATGCACGTGTGTGTGTGTGTGTGTGTGAGAGAGAGAGAGAGAGAGAGAGAGAGAGAGAGAGAGAGGGAGAGGGATGAGAAGTAGTGTGGCACATAATTCTGAAAAAGTAAGTTATGTGAGCTGAAAATATAAAATCACCTTTTTTTTTGTCCCAAGCAGAAGTAATAATGTGACTCTTGCTTTTTAGTGGATTCCTTTCACTTTTTTCCTGTGCATATAAATAAGAATATATGTCTGATAAAATTTTATCATGAACACAAAGATTTCAGATTCTTATCAATAAATGTATTTTTAAGAAGTTACATTTGAAAGAATCAGAAGTTGTGGTGCACGTAGTCACTATTAAGGGCAAAAGAGATAGAGTAAATATTGGTTACCTATGAAAGAGTGGCTGTCAACCTTAGGAGATAAAACTGAGGTCAAACAAGTGGATTGTGGGACTATGGATGGGAAATCATATTTTCTAGCTTGAGTAGGTGAAATACAGTCCAGAGAGAGCAACATATGGTTAACTGTGTAAGAAAGATGTGGCTTTTCTACTGCTTGGGGACTCTGCACCTGAATGTGTGTGAAAGAATTAGATAAGGACCTCCTAGATGACGGCCTTAACACAATGGCCCATATCACAAGGCTGCCGGGACGCCTAGGTAGCCATTGACTGATTGTGTGGCCATAGTCTGAGGTGGTCTGGGAGTAGCTCAGAAATTACACCAAGTACCTGCATGGTACTTTGTGAACATGTGGCTGACATGTTCCCTTCATTCCCCATAAAGTTGATTACCCTTTGTCTCTCCTGAGCCCTACTCCTCCTGCCATTGTCACATAATCAATCGTGCTTGTTTATTATAGCTAATACATAGCAAGAGGGCTGCTGACTGAGCAGCAGAGTCTTGCTTTGCAAACCTGCTCCACGACTCGTTCCTCAGCATGTCCCCAGGGACAGGCTGGCATGTTCCCGACCCAATAGAAATCTTTTAGGAACAATTTGCCATAGATGTACCTCATCTTCTTGATCCAGTCATCTATTTTTGGGCATTTGGGTTGTTTCCATAGCTTAGCTATTGTAAATAGTGCAGCTATAAACATAGGGGTACAGGTGCCCTTTTGAATTAATGATTCCATGCCTTCTGGATAAATACCTAGAAGTGGAATTGCTGGATCATATCGAAGCTCCATCTTTAGCAGGTTGAAGAATCTCCACACAGCCCTCCATAGTGGTTGGACCAGTTTGCACTCCCACCAGCAGTGCAGGAGAGTTCCTTTTTCTCTACATTCTCACCAACATTTGTTGTTGTCTTTTTTTTTTTTTAATATGTGCCATTCTCACTGGAGTAAGATGGTATCTCATTGTAGTTTTGATTTGCATTTCCCTGAATATTTTTTCATATGCCTATTGGCCATTTGCATTTCCTCTTTGGAGAAGTTCCTTTTTAACTCTTCTGCCCATTTTTTGACTAGATTGTCTACTTCATTTTTGTTGAGTCTCATCAGCTCTTTGTAGATTTTTGTGATCAGTCCTTTATCATTAGTGTTATGTGCAAAAATTTTCTCCCAGTCAGTGGGGTGTCTCTTTGTTTTGGTTACTGTCTCTTTCTCAGCAATCAAAAAAGATAAACTCATGCAATTTGCAGCAACATGGATGGAGCTAGAAGGGATCATGCTCAGCAAAATAAGCCAGAAAGAAAAAGAAAAATACCGGATGGTCTCACTCATAGCAGGAATTTAGAAAACCTAAACAGGGCCTCCCCTGTTGGCACCAGCGGTTAAGCTCAGTGCTGTGAAGCTGTCTGCAGCCTCTGCAGCACCGGTTCAATCCCGGCTGGCCGGCGAGTGTCCCACATGGCTTGGCAGGCCTCTTCTGTCTCACCCGCTGTTCCCCTCAGCAGTGTATTTCAGTCAGTCTGCCTGTTCTGTTCCCTACTCTGTCTCTGGTGAATCCTTTCACCCTCCCACACATCTGACCTGTACCCCAGTTCTTGTATAAATAAATAAATAAATCTTAAAAAAAAAAAAAGAAAACCTAAATAAGAGATCAGGGAAAAGACTAATTTTAATAAAGTAAAAATCAAAATCAACAAGCTACTATAAACTAGAGACATACTATGGGGGGGAGGGGGGGAATTGTGTGGGGAATATAACCAAGATGAAAATGCATACATTGTGCAAAAATGAAAAATGATGTAAAAAATATAGGAAAGAAAAAGAAAACAGCTCAGTACAAATTAAAAAAAAGAAAAGAAATTTGCTATAGATACAAAAAACAAAAATGGTTTCAGATATAATTTAATCCAATTATGCTAAGATCTTAGTCAATCAAGTTCACTGTAGGAAATTTGCCACTAAATTAAAACTCTGACTGGAAAGAGGAGCTGAAATTATTAGATGAACCAATGGCAGCATTATGTTTGAATGAATTAAGGTGCTCTCAGGTGATGGGTTTGGTTGTTTTCTAAAATCTAGATATAAAAATGCCATTCAATTCTATATCAACAGAGGGTTAAAAATGAGGAATGTATATCTACCTATCTATCTATCTTTGAAGAATCATTATATTTTTCAAATATTAATTCTGTCAAAACAGGGATTTATTTAAACTTTTTTCGCTTTTATTCCCTCCTTTCTTCCTTTCCATCTGTCTTTTTCTGTTTTAGGGTATCACCAAAAAAAAAAAAGATGATATACAGCCACCTTCTTTTTTACCATCTAGTAGGAGAAATGGACAATTTTTACCATTATTGCCAACGTTCTACCAGAAATTTTCTGGCTTGCGGAAGACAGACTAGGAAAACCTACACTCCACACTAAAAGAATTGTGAGCTCTTTTTGTAATTATGTCATTGCATTCAATAGAAAATGATATTTCTATCTTTCTAAAAAATAACAGGGTAATGTCTTTCACTCTACTAGAAAGTTTAAAAAAAGAATTTTTCTCTCAAATATACTAATTATTATGTTTTCTATAATCCAAATATGTAGAAAAAATGTTTTCTGATATAACACTGAAAACTATAGCAACCTGAATGTCAAATCTACCATAACTGAATCCCAGTTTCCAAGGTCTTCAGTAGCACCCTTTTGCCTGCTAAATTAAATACAAAGCCCTCATCAAAGTACCCAGATGTGAAAATTGTGCATGGATTCAGAAACCCAATAATATAAAACCAGGGAGATAAGGACAGAAAGAAAGCAATCTAAGGACAAGATTATAGCCATAGCATTCACCAGGAGTCACTTACCTGGATGTACCCAATTGTTCCAGGCTAGTTGGTTTACCTACTGTTTAATTTTTTTTTAATGCATTAACTAATCTTCACAACGCTCCCCTTTATATAATGGGAACTTAACAATGTTTCTAATTTTCTGGAATTTCAGAAGGGTGTAAGTTATCCTCTAATTTCTACTAATAAAGTCTTGTTATATCTTTTATGTTAATTATCTTAAATATCTATTTCTTTCCATTACAAGTTTCTGAGCTAGGTAGGTTAAATCAAGTCTGAGTGAATATGTATGTTTTTTTTTTTTAAGATTTATTTATTTATTTGTATAAGCACTAGGTAGTCAGAAGCGCGTGAAGGTGAAAGAATTCACCAGAGCCAGAGCGGGGAACAGAACAGGCAGACTGATGAAATACACTGCTGAGGGGAGCAGCAGGCTGCAGGAGAGGTCTGCGTACCATGTGGGACCCTCGCCCGGCGGCTGGGGATCTAACTGGTGCTGCAGAGGCTGCGGGCAGCTTTCCTGCCCAGTGCTCAACCGCTGCACCACCAGGGGAGGCCCGAATATGTATGTTATTATATAGGACCTGAAACATTTAGTTTAGCAATCACTTTCTTCTCCATATTCACGCAAGTTTTGCAAGTTAACACCATTATCTGCTTGCCTTAGCCATTTCTATCAATGCCTATTAGTTAACTCTCTGTGTTATATAAAATTATCTCAGGTTGCTGCTTTGAAATATCATCTTAAGAAGACTTTCATTAGCTACCTACTTCTAGCTGAATCCTCGAAAGTTGTAATAGTATCGAAAATTTGAATTTAGGCAGAGATATTGATCACATATTTGAAATGCTTATTATTTGGAAAAAAGTTAGCATTCTCACAAATATTATTTAATTATAAAAATAGATATTTGCCATTTTATATAAATGCTGAATATATCTCCTAGTATTCCTCTAAGGATCTGTAATTGCACAGAAGGCTACCACATCTGAAAGCTTTCTTTTAAATAAGATACATAGTTATCACAGAGGAGAAAAAGAAATGTGAACTAGAGAGCAAATAAAATGCTAGAAACTTAGAAAGGATATCTATTTTTACTTACTCTATTTAAACTGAACTAATTATAGTAGCAATTAAATAGATTGTGGTAATGGCAGGTACTATGCAATTAAATCATAAACTCAGATGATTTGGAAGTAGTTTATGGCAGGTGCTAAGCAAAGAGGAATAAAGAAAAGCCTCCAGAATTTTGCTTTAGTACAATCCTGGGTTAACAAGGTAGCTTATAACTGAATGAATTAAGCACATACCAATAGGTTCTTCATCTTTAAAACTCATATTCTGACTGACCATGAAAATACTAGTTTCCTGTTCAAGGTAACACCTATGAATATTTTCTTACACTTCCGTGTAAATTTAACAATATATTTGATTATCACATCTTATTGAACTTTCTCTGGCTGTGGTTTCTTACCATCACTGCATGAAGGAACAAAAGCAATGGTCAAGTGAAAAACAACATTAAGCTTTGGTGGTGCCAGGGAATAGCAGAAAAGATAAAAAGATTATTCACTGTCTTGCTGTGCACCATAAGCAAGTCAAATTTTGAATTTGTTCTACTATCAATGAAATAACAATCTTGTCATACTGCCCATAATATATTTTATATACAGTGAGCATTGAATCTATATTATGTGTGATTCCAAGATCTGGGGATACAATGGCAAAAAAAAAAAAAATGAGGACAGTGTCCCACAACGGGAGCAATTTAAGTAGATAAAAAAATAGGCAATTAAATAAGGGAGTAAATGATGAATGAACAGTATCACAATAAAGAAAAATAAACAGAACAAATAGATGAGAAGTCCTAGTTCATGTAAGGTGATCAGGAAAAGTGGTTCCTCTGAAGAAGGGGCATGGGGATAGTCTTCCAAGAAGTGAAGGTAAATGCAATTATAGGCAGAGAAGAGCCTTGAAAATGTTAAGATACAAATACAATTATGTATACATAATAGCTGTACACAATACAAATGTAATGTATACACAAATATGTACATACAGACACAAAAATCCCTACAATTTGGCTAACAAAGAAGATTGACAGATAATAGCTTTGATCAACTGACAGTTCCATCTGTGAGATCTAAAAACACAGCCCCAGGGCCTCCCTGGTGGTGCAGCGGTTGAGCCCTGGGCTGCAAAGCTGCCTGCAGCCTCTGCAGTGCCAGTTTGATCCCCGGCCACCAGCGAGGGTCCCACATGGCACGACAAACCTCTCCTGTCTCGCCCGCTGCTCCCCTCAGCAGTGTATTTTGTCAGTCTACCTGTTCTGCTCCCCACTCTGGCTCTGAATTCTCTCACCCTCCCAAGCTTGGATTGTACCCAGTGCTTGCATAAATAAATAAATCTTAAAAACAAAAACAAAACAAAAACAAAACAAAAAAAACAAAAACACAGCACCAAATCTCAGATCATGGGATTTGTTGGATTAGTTTCATTTTCTGGTTTCCAAAACAGTTCACAGCTTCAATAAAAATAACTGAACTACCATCTCTAATATTCTTTCCAGGCATGCCAAAAAAAAAAAAAAAAAAGCAATTACTATGAGAGGACGGAAATCATCTTTTTCCCTCTAGCCAACTTATCTAGATGGTTAGAAAGTGATAGGCTGTGGCGGTGCAGCAGGAAGGAGGAAGCTTCCCGTCTCTATTAGAGATTACTGCCCTGGGTGTAAGTATGAAGCATGGCAGTTTGCCAGCCACTTATTCACCATCTGTATTCTATAAAAATGAACTTAATGACTATGCTGCTTTTTAAGAAATTATAAAAAAGACACAGACTAATTTTTATATATTCAAAATAGATGCTCCATAAATATTTGATGAATAAATAAACCACAGGTTAGTTTTCATGGTAGTTATCCTGCTGAATATATAGGAGTGTAGTCTCTTTCAAGTTATTTTCAAAGAGCTCTAGAGAGCTTTACTGGAAGCCATCGAGGAGAAGCAGATTGGCCTAGATTTGGAAATCTGCAGTTCAAGTTCAAAATGAAAGTCTTTCATCGTGGCAGCTCTGGCAAAGGAATCAGGTGAGCACTTAGGAGAAACTAAATTTATCAATGAAATGATTTACAAGTTTAATAACCTTAAAAAAATCTCTCCCTGCAGCTGCCAATAGAAAATCTAAATCAAACACTTGAATTGTCAGAAAAATTCAAACAAGAAAACCATTCAAGTGTAGCTGGTCAAAACACATATTTCGGATGAGACAGACCGATGGTGTCACAGTTTTGTGCATCTAAGTGTTTCAGACAAATACCCAATGATTTTCAGGCTCCTGTCTTGCTTCTGGAACAAATGTCGGGCACTTCAAATCCCTGAGTCCACAAACCCATGACCGTGGTGAAACAAACAAATTGACTCAGATGCAAAGTGTAACGTCATCCTTTACTCACAAAAACCCTTCTGATTTAATGGCATTTGACACATTATTTTTGCTATTTCTGTTCTCCCCAAATAGGAAATTAATTTAGAAAGATACGTTTAACTCTCTTGTTTTGCTTTAGTTGCTGAACTTGTTGTTTTCAATTTGCATTGGAATCTTAAAATGGATCACTATAAAAATAAATCATCCCTTTAAATTTTTAATAGAAGGTAATGTTTATGTAAACAGCAAATAAAATCATTCAGTTTTCACCCTGCTTTACTGTGGAAAGCTTGGTGCTATCTGCTTATTTGTTCCCACAAACACCAGTTAATGATAGGTTAGATTAATAAGAAGATATTCTCATCTATCACAAAGTTGTCCTGGACATGGGACCTCTAACTCCAAAAGTTCACTGCCCATTCTCCCCACAAGACCCTGCTCGTTGCCATGTCCTGGCCTCCTGAAGTTCCAGGACATACATCTTCCCTCCAGCTCTCACTGTTCCCTTCTCTGCTGCTCTGCACCAATGTGGTCACAGAACTTTGCTTTAATTACCCACAATAACAGTTGAGACCAGATGGTAAATTATGATGAGAAAGAACCACAGGTATATAAATGATAAACAAGAAGTACAACCCAAGTGTAATAAGAATGATTTATAATTTCAGAGAAACCCACAGGATGGTCCATTTCCACAAGTCTTCCTATTAAATTCAGAGCTGGATAATCATGCAATGAATCAGTTTAATTCTTGCATCTTCATGGCCGTTTTCTATTAATTGTTGAGAATATAAATGATAAGAAATAGCTTATTATTATATCACTTGCAAGATGGTGATAATGGAGGTTCTTTGCTTTCTCATAAGAGATACAACTAACAATTAACCTGAGGGACAGGATGTCAAGAGAGACCCATGGTGTAAGTTGAATCTCCCCTTGCACCTCAGAGACCAACAGACTGCACCAGGGAAGACATGAAGACATTCATGGTGCACACTTCACTGGACAGAAGGCACATGGAGAGAAACACTTGTAGACTGTGGTCCACAGCAGGAAATACAAGCTATGGGTTATTGTTCAACCATGTACTCTGGATTGGAAACAGCAAAAATAGTGTGAGGGCACACATCCTACATCCAAGTGACATCTTACAGAGGAGCTGTGGTGCTTTAAACAGGTCAGGATCCCCACAAGAAAACAATACAGAAGAAGCCCTAAATTGCACTTTTCCTCTCCCCCTTCTCAGTAACTATACTGATGTTGTGAAGCACAGTGGCAGCAGACAGACTGCTAAGTCTCAGATCTGGGACCCCAGAAGAGGGATATCAGAGATGTCATAAACATGAGCCAGACCTCCACTTGCCACAGTAGCTAGAACCCCTACAGGATTCTCCTCAACTTGGCTGACTCAGCAGTAGCAAAAGCAGGTCTCAGTATATATGGAAGCCAGTAAAGGCCAAATACACGCGCGCGCACACACACACACGAATGATTTTAATATATATACAATATAATAATATATATTAATGTATATGTACACATATATAGTGTTTAAATTAATTAAAATGAAACCATAGCCCCACCTGTGGGAAATACAAATGTAATTTAAATTTCAAAATTACTGCTGCAGATATTTTAAAAATAGAGAACATTGTGGCAAAAAAGTAATGTTACATTCGGCAATTTGAAACCTCAAGGGAATATGCCATCACAAGAAGAGAACAACTCTCCAGAATCCAACCACAAACACATGGAAGATATATTCCACTATTGGATAGAGAGTTCACAATTGCATAAAGAAAATCAAAAACATAGAAGGCAAGTCAGAAAAGCAAATCAAGGTGATTCAGACAACTCAGAAAAGCTAATCAAAGAGACAGAAGAAAACTCAGAAAAATAAATTAATGAACTGAAAAATAAAATTAACAATGAGAAGTTAGATTTTGAAGATTTCAGTGAGAAAATAACAGAGATTCTGGATGTAAAGAACTCAGTAAATGATATTAAACATGTTAAGGAATTTATGAATGAAGAAGAGACCAAATAGAGGCTTGAATCAGTCACCTTGATGATAATAACATACAAAGGTCACAGGTAGAAGAAGGAAGAGAAACAAGATGTTAAAGAAAATGAAGAAACATCATGAGAACTATCTAATGCTGTTAAAAGGCTACATAAAATATATTGGATAACTCAGAAGAAAAGGGAAAGACAAGGGAATCAAGAATTTATTCAAAGAAGTAATAGAAGAAAACTTCCCAAATTCGTGGAAGGCACTATAAAACCAAGTTCATGATACTAACAAAATAACTGGTTATCTAAATAAATTGAGATCTATACCATGATATAGTAAATATTTTTTATATGTGTGCTTACTATTATTTGTTTATTACTGTATTTTTAGCTCTTTTGTAGATTATTATTACTCATTTTCTAATTAATATTCTATTAAATTCATCACTTAACCCAATAACTGAATAACTACCAAAAATAACTTGAATTTCCTAGGTATTCCTCTATCATATCAGTATATGGACACCATCTAACAGATAATCATACAATATTTTGACTCAGGTAATGATGTTTGTCTAAATATATTTTCCTTCTTTATAAAGTAATACATTACTGAATTAAATTAGGCATTCAAATATCCAGCTAGAAAACGTTATTCCCAGTATGGCTATAATAGATACCAGGTATTTTTTCAGGTGTAAAAGTATGAGTAAAAGCATCTGATTTTAGGTGTGTAATTTGCATTTCACAAATGCTTAGGCTTATGTAATCTTCATTATTAACAGAACAGACAATATTTCCATCACTCCAGAAAGTCCCCTTGTGCCCTTTATTCCACATTAAAAAGGAACCAGTTACATAAATTCTATCACCGTATCTGAATTTGCTTTTTCACAAGTCATATAAATAAGAATTTTATTTTGTGTCTGCATTCTTTTCACACACAGCGTTAGGTTTGTGAGATTGCTGCATATTTCATTACTTTGTTCTTTTTCTTGCTGAGAAATATTCTATTGTAATGACATACCGCAGTTCTCTATACAATCTCCTGTTGATAGGCATCTGAGTTGTTTTTGACTATACTATAAAAAGTCTCAGTGAACACTGGCAAAAAGTGTAATGTGGATATTTGTGTTCACTTTCCTTGAATAAATAAGAGGGGTGTGAGGGTATTGATGAGAAGTAGGGTAAATATAGTTTTTTAGAAATTATAAAATGCTACAGGGACTTCTCAAGTAAATAGAATATTAGAAAATATGATGTCATTTATTTATTGAATTTAATAACTAGTTTATAAATGTACTTACACATTTATAAATGCATTTTATAAATGTATCCATGTATTTATAAATGGATTAAGTACACATTTAAACATAAATATAAATGCATTTATAAATAGAAATTTAAATATTTAAAAGTATGAATATAAAAGACTATTTACATATAGTTTACTATAGCAGACTTAATAGTATGACCCAATTCTTTAATCTGCCACTAAAACTGTGAGCAATACAACATTTCCCTATAAATTCTCTCTCAGTTCCTTCATATTGTGCCATTATAATCAGTCAGTAAGTGGCAGACACTCACTTCAATGAGTAATATTCAAACTGACAATGAAATGAACAAGGACCAGTTAGTTAATAAGTGGCTGTTGAAATGAACAATGACACTTAAACCAACATCCTCATATTTTGCTGTGATAAAAGATAGGCATCCTCATATTTTGCTGTGATAAAAGATAGGATAATGTTCTCTACAGTTCTTAAATAAAATGACAAGAAATATACATCATCAGTTTTATAGAAATGAATACAGATTATGAACTTCAAATAATTCTACCTGGAAAAGCCCTAGGTTATGTGAGAAATCATTTATACATGTGTCTTAGGCTGCCATTATCTTCATTCTAAATTGTGGGACAACACTCAGTTTCAGTCATCTTTAAATGGTCAACATTTTTGTCATCAAAAAATAGCCCATGGCATAACAGGATTTTGTCACCACTGGTCCCTCTTGATATTTTTACTTCTTTGTGAATGATGAACAATATGTAGAGGCAGTTCTTAGCTTTACTAAACTCAATTTCAGACAAGGAGCTATTCTCTGATAAATCAAATTCATTGGGTAATATGATTGTTGCAGAGTAAATACAATTGCATCATTAGATTTTTTAGAAAATATATTTAAGTGTGTACATTTTAATCAAAAATGTAATACCAAATGTTAGTTTATACTACTGATAGACTGTTATTAATATACATATTTATTTGGTTTTGACACAAGCAAAGTGTTGGGTTTATTGCATTTAAATGCCTTTTACTTATATTAGCAGACTATATTGATGAGCAGCACAGAGAGGACAATAATCAATTTAATGATAATTGAAAAAGCTTGGAAAGGATATATCCATATTTTAATGAGTGAAAATTAACCACACTGGGTGCAAACAATATATGAATATTTGGATAAATTATTTTATTTAAAATAGTTATAATACTCATGATTGAAAGCATTAAACAATTAGGAATTTTAAGTCTCAGAAAAAAATATGTTTTTCCAAATAATTATGTCTGGCTTTTAAGACTTTATCTTACAGGGTCTCCCTGGTGGTGCAGCGGCTGAGTGTTCGGCTGCGAAGCTGCCCACAGCCTCTGCAGCACCAGTTCGATCACTGGCCGCCCTAGTGAGGGTCCCACATGGCGAGCAGACCTCTCCTGGCACCCACTGCTCCCCTCAGCAGTGTATTTCGTCAGTCTGTCTGTTCTGCTCCCTGCTCTGGCTCTGGTGAATTCTCTTACCCTCCCGCGCTTCTGACTGTAACCCAGTGCTTGTATAAATAAATAAATAAATAAATAAATAAATCTAAAAAAAAAAAAAAGACTTAATCTTACAATAAACAAAATACATTTTTGCATTTGTAAATACATGTCGATAGTATGCACTAAGAATTGAAGTTTAGAAAATTTTACTTATAAAAAAAATTTTAAAGGTGAGTAACAGATTTTCCAACTGTTTAAGTGAGATTATATAAGTATAAATTAACATTTTGTCTCTGCTTAGTGTATACTGGAAATGAAATAATTTCATCTTATATCTAATTAGTTGAATAAACTGAAATTTGGGTATATACTTCGCTTGAAACTGTGCCCATAACTTTATGTGCAACATAGTAATCAGTGACATCTTTAAATTAAATTTTGTCTAATTCTTAAAAAAAGAAATTTGTAATCAAGAAATATTTTACCTTCACAATAATCATTACCATACTAAGTGTGAGGATAATTCTATATAACATCTATAAGTAGTTTTTGTTAACTCTAAATAGTGAAAAGAAAAAAAAAGAGTAAATGACTATCAGCATCTTGAAATGTTTCACTCATTTCATCTCATTCCTGTAATACGTTACAAAGATAATAATTTTATATTGGATTTAATGTTGCATACCTATATTCAGATTCTCACCTGATTTTACGGCCATTAGAACACAGATTCAGGGCCTCCCTGGTGGCGCAAGGGGTTAAGTCTTAGCACTATGAAGCTACTGATAGTCAACAAAGCACAAGTTCTGTCCCTGGCCAGTGTGCTCAGCAGATCTCTCTTGTCTCACCTGCTGCTCCCCTTAGCAGTGAATTTCAGCAGATCCACCTGTTCTTCTCCCCACTCTGTCTCTGATGAATCATCTCATCTCCAACCCCTGTACCTCTGGCCTAAATCCCACCTCTTGTATGCATAAATAAACAAATCTTTTAAAAGAGCACAATTTCAAAAGTGCATGTTGTTAACTGCTACATGCTTTGTACATAATTATGATACAGTCCGACATGATTATTTATATAAATAAATAAAAATAAGAACTGTCTAAAATATGAGTAAACCATTTCTCAATTTAACAACATTATATACTCTGTTGAACCACATTTGCAAATCAATATGTCCTAGGAACCATTTCTCTTATAATGCAATACATTCTCATTGTTTCAACCGATGAATACCTTCTTTTACCTTTAGTGCTATATACTCTTGGGAATTTTGTATTTCAGTACAACCTCACCAGCACCTACAGGCTAATATTGGACAGGGTAGCAAAATTATTGACTGTTTTTCTTTCCTATATTGGAATCATAGCAGGTTGTTTGAATACTAAGTGATTAAATATAATATTTGGAGAGTTAGAATAACATTGCTATTCTGTGCCAAATTATCAATTGGTACCTTCCCTGTGTCAGTATTGTGCTGTGCATCAAAAGTAAGACCTCAAAGAACATTTAGCCTCCTGGAGATGATAGTTTCTTAAATCTTTGTACTGATGTTAGAAAATTTGACTAAAACATCAAGAAGGCATAAGAATGACAGAGAAGTCATTTTAACAGTTATTTTTGATACAGAGTATTTTGTTTGAGAAAACAGACTGTTGGAAGTAAGCAGGTAAGAGAGTCTATTTCCAGGACAATATGTAGCAGATATAAAGTACAGCAGTGAGAATGCATTGTTTCCATGGGCTGTTGCTATACATGCAACTATTATCACATAGTAACAACCAGAATGCTTTAGTATGTGAGCAGTCACTTTTATCCAAGGTGTAGGTGTAACTGGATTGTATATTTCATTTGCTTCTCCACATATGAGACTGCTCTGTTTACTTAGCAGATGTTCTGCACAGTTGCCTTGACAACTACACTTTTATAATCACTCAACCATGAAGACAAAGTTCCTAAGCAAAATAAAAAAAAATTCTATACTTTTCACATTGCTGTATTCAAGTAATTAATCATAGCAAGTGTGAAACTGCTGTGCAGTTTTAGCCAATTTCTGATGAATAATTAATGTGCTTTGTTTGTTTGTATAATTGGTACCAATTATTTTAACTGAAATCAAGAGCATCACCAAGTCCGCTAATATTAGAGATATGTGATGAACCATATTTCCAATATTATGCCAGTTTTCTGCATTGTCTGACTAGGAACAAACACTCTCCTAACCTTTCTGAATACTGATCAGTAGACCATGAACATGAGAAATCACAGTGAGAAAACAAGTCATGAGAACAATTTAACCAGAATGGATAGGTGTTTCATCAGGCAGTTCCAAGTTTCTAATAAAATAGCAATCACAACTAATGTTCAACTAGCAAAATAAAAGGAGAAGGAAAAAACAATGTAGTCCTTATTAAGACTGTGAAAAATCTCTTGCTGTTCAGAGAGTGGAACAGATAATTAGCTTATACTTTTCTACCTCATATTCACATTTCATATTAATATAATAACTGAAAGTTTCTTCTCTCTAACTGGATTATTTACATGAGTTAATTTGGTATGTAGAGACACAGAACTTTGAGATTTCTTGCATCAAGAGAACTGGATAATTGCAAAAATGTCAAAAATCTTGACAGCTACCATCTGTGGAATTGATGCAAATGCTCACATCCCAGTAGAAATTGTCCTCAGATTCAGATAACTACATACATTTTAATTGTTTATGACTATTCTGTATATCAATTTTTGGGTGAAGACTTGTGTTCTAGTCTTTGCTTTAAAAATTAGCAATGAGGCCTCCCTCGTGGCAGAAGGGGTTAAGCAATGTACTATGAAGCAATCCGCAGCCTCTGCAGCACAAGTTCAATTTCCAGCAGGCCAGAGAGAAACCCACATGGTGCAGCAGACCTCTCCTGTCTCGCCTGCTACTCCCCTCAACAGTGTATTTCCCTCAGTCTGCCTGTTCTGTTCCCCACTCTGAATTGGTGAATCCTCTCACCCCCTGCATCTCTGGCCTGTACCCTAGCTTTTGTATGCATTAATAAATAAATATTTAAAAAAAAACAAAAATAAAAATAAAAATTAGTAATGATGTAGATTCTGTCAAAAATTCTAGTCTGCCTTATTTTCTCTTAAACATGAGTTAGTAACAATTTGCCTCCCATTGAAACTGGTCCATGATGGGAATCCAGAAATAAGATGGAGCTCAAGTGTGTGTGTGTGTGTGTATATATACTTAATATATATTTAATATATATACATTTAAACTTTCATATATCTGGTTTTATTTTTTCTTTCATTCTACTAGGGATCTGAGGTATACCAATTTAAAAACATATAGATGAGAAAGATAGGAATTAAACAATTTTTTTAGTAAAACTGAGCTGAAGAATCCAACTTGAACTTGTTTACATATTATGTATTTTGCAATATTGAATTAGGATCATTCTCCCACTTATATACAAAAAATCCACAGGATCTGCAGACTCTCTAAAGGAAAGTATTATAAAGACAGCTCATTCATGAACTAACAGAGAATGGGTTTTGCCTAAAAAAAAGGCATATGCCAGAGACTGAAAGATAGGAAAGAGCAAATGTTTGTAATTGCAATTTTCTAAATACTGCAAATCAGGTAGGAAGAGTGAATCAGCAGACAAACGCTGCCTCTCTGAAATTTCCAAGATTTCTTACATATTATTTCTCTTACACTTCAGTTTTGTTCTACATATTATGGTTTACCAAAGCTCTAGCTGGCACTGACATGGGAACAGATAAGCTGTGTACTTCTGTTTCAACTTCCATAGAGCATCAGCCAATACTAACTTACACATGTCCCCTTTTAAAACTTCCAACAAGTATATATTCACACGTTCTGAAATTGGTTAGAATAGTGAAAAAAACTCCGTGCTAGAGTGCATCTTTCATCCCCTAAACCACTAAAATATTTTTTAATCTTGCTTTAAACCACATCCAGGGCCAAAGTTACAACTGTGGGATTCTGTGCAAACTCCAGGCAAAGTTTTCATCTGCCAAAACACTACTGTCTCCCAGTATCATCCACCAGTCAGTCTCAGTATGAAGTCTGATAGAACAGATGGTGGTTTCTAAGATCCATCATAATCTGTGGCTCATGGGAGGCAGCATCTCTTGAAGAATTACATGGACATTTTCGATTTGTATCACATACGCCAACTAACATCTGTCACTAACTATTTTCTTTTCTACCAATTTTGGATAAAGATACTAGCCACAACCTTGTTCCCTAATAGTTTTTGTGTTACATAAATATAAGCTAAGGTGACTTAGTTTTTGGAATGGTATTGCCAACTATTTATTTTGAAGACAATTTTACCTTAAAATTAACAACACAGATGTTTTCTATGAAATAGGTGTCATAGATACAAAAATAGTCTCTGAATTTAAGTATAAAAGGATGAGGAAGAATTGTTACATCTTCAAACCATAAAATATTAGGAGACAACAAAAAAGGCAGGGGGTCTGATATTTGGGAAATCCTACAATACACTATTCTAGTAATGTCATAAGCCACGTGATGGCTAATTATATGTCATCATGAATGGGTCAGAAGATACCCAGATAATTGCTTAAACATATCTAAGTATACCTATGGGGGTATTTGTGGATGAGATTTATATTTGAATAAGTAGATTTGGTAAAGTGGATTGTTTGCCCACCCCTACCAAAGCAGTGGGCCTCATCCAACTGTTCAAGGACTAAACAGAAGGTTAAAAAGGGAAGAAGGGCCTCCCTGGTGGTGCAAGGGGTTAAGTCTCAGCACTATGAAGCTATCTACAGCCACTGCAGCATGAGTTCTATCCCCAGCCAGGGAGGTGACCTACTATGGTGCAGGAGGCCTTTCCAGTCTCGCCTGCTGCTCCCCTCAGCAGAGTATTTCAGTAGATCTGCCTGTTCTGCTCCCCACTCTGTCTCTAGTGAATCCTCTAATCCGCTACACCTCTGGCCTATACCCCACTTCTTGTATGCATAAATAAATAAATCTTTAAAAAAATAAAAAGGGAAGAATTACTTTTCTGTCCATCTTTCAGCTGGGTGTCAGGCTTAGACTCAGACCAGAATGATACCATTAGCCTCCTGGGTCTCCAGACTTAGAAGACCACTTGATCTAGATTAAGAAACAATAGCTGAGTTGTCTCTCCTGTCTGTTTACTGAACGAACAATCTACTATTCTGGGATTCACCTAAGAACAATTTTAGTCCATTGATTAAGGCAAGACAGGGCTCCTTTTTTGCAACTTACAGTGATCTTTGTAGCCCTTGCAGGAAAAGAGAAATATGTATCAGAATATACATATTTTACAATACCAGCAACATCCATAGAAAAGCTACATATGTGAGAGCAAACTGTTTTACTATTTGCTCTCTTTGTTCTGTTCTTGGTTAAATTTAGATATAGGCAGGGCCTCCCCGGTGGCGCAGCGGTTGAGCGCTGAGTTGCGAAGCTGCCCGCAGCCTCTGCAGTGCCAGTTCGATCCCCGGCTGCTCCCCAGCCACCGGAGGAGGGTCCCACATGGCGCGCAGACCTCTCCTGCCGCCCGCTGCTCCCCTCAGCAGTGTACTTCGGTCCTTCTGCCTGTTCTGCATCCTGCTCTGACTCTGGTGAATTCTCTCACCCTCCCGCGCTTCTGACTATACCCAGTGCTTGTATAAATAAATAAATAAATAAACCTTAAAAAAAAATTTAAAAAAAATTTTAGATATAGGCAGATTAAAAGTCTAAATTAAAGGGAAATACTGCTGAGCATAGAATTGGCAAGTTTGTATCACTCCAAGTAGAAGATAGTCAGAAAAAGAGACTCTAGTAGAATCTTTAGAAAATAAGTTATCTTAAAAGTAAGTTTCCATCTCATATACACGAAGTTAATCCTACAAAAATAAATAATTTAATAAAACATATGCAACTACGAAATCTTTAATGACACTATTTCAGAGACTTACAAACAAAATTAATAGGAAAAGGAAGAGTTCTTATAGATCATTTGGAACGGTGTTTTGCAAACATGTATTTATTATCTCCCTCCTAAAGTGAGATATTAAGCATTATCTTCTAAAGTACACCAATGACATTTTAACGTTACACACACATACCGTTATCAACTTCTATACCATGCCTCACATATTAAATAAAAAAAATAAATAAAACTGTACCGCATACTTAAAAAGAGAAAGACTTTCCTTGGTCCAAGAAACAATTTTCACCTTCTTGGCCATAATATTACTCCATTGAGAATGCATAATCTGTAACAAATAAGAAAAATGAAAGCCTAAATGGCAAAATGACATCTATCTTTGCTAATCTCGTTGAAAACAGAGCAGAAATTAGTATTCTGATATGTTGCTTTCAGTAGAAAGCTCTTTGCACATAGTCACCTTGAGACACTAAATCTGAAAACATAATTCTATGAAAAACAGAACATTTTGACTGGATAAACAGAGATCCACAGAGGTAAAATAAAAATCAGTACCAATATTAATTCATACTTTAAAATTTATTTGAGAAAATAATTGTGCTTCATGATAATTATTAATATGCAAAATGTAATATGTGTCCGTTGCTATTCTTATAACCATCAGTGTAATTATATGTGTTTCATAAAAGTGTGATTTCCTTTAGAAAGAATACTAATTACAATGGACTTTTATATTTATTAGACATTTTAGGAGAATTGATTAAATTTAACTTTCATTAGAAACTCAGAATTGGATTTTAAAATGTTATAGCTGTGTGCAACAGCTAAATTAATGTGTAGGTTACAAATACTTTATCTCAAATGAAATTCTGCTAACAATGAATGAATAAATAGGTCCTAACTACATTGTCAGCAATTATGTTTTCATATATATATATACATATATATATGTGTATATATATATATACATATATATATATATATGTATATGTATTCCAGAAAAAGATGAAAATCAGTCCATTAAAGATAGGAAAGTTTGTAACATTTCATTTTTGTCTTTAACATGATTACTTATTTTTACTTAAATCTGGCTCTTTCTCAGTGTTTCCTTTCTTGGTAGGTGGCAAAACCACAAAACTAAGGGTCATCTTTGACCCCTTAACTGGTTCTATTTGCTTTCATACCTACTCTAACCCAATGAAGCTTCTGTATCTAACTGGTCTTAACAAATTCCAGCGATGCCCTTTCCCAGTAATTCACCTAACAATAGCGTAATACACATACATGCATATGATATATGGGTGGCGAACAAGGCATTTTCTCATCGGGATTTCTTTTTTTTTTAAAGATTTATTTATTTATTTATATAAGCACTGGGTACAGTCAGAAGCGCGGGAGGGTGAGAGCATTCACCAGAGGCAGAGCGGGAAACAGAACAGGCAGACTGACGAAATTCACTGCTGAGGGGAGCAGTGGGCACGGCAGGAGAGGTCTGTGTGCCATGTGGGACCCTCGCTGGCGGCCTGGGATCAAACTGGCACTGCAGAGGCTGTGGGCAGCTTCCCAGCCCAGCGCTCAACCGCTGGGCCACCAGGGGAGGCCCTAGTCCAGATTTCTGAAAGGACCAGATTTCATAGATCAAATCATGCACCTTAGATTTTCCTGACTTTCTCAAGGCCCTAACTTTACCAGTGTTCACAGAAGTACACAAACACAACATGAACATTACAACACAAAACAAAAGCCTTAGACAACTGAATTTGAGATACGTTAAACAGTTCATTTTTTCTTATCTTAGGATTTATGAGTATATGTAAAGTATCAATATTTAATGTACAATGTCAAAAGATATAGCTTAATGACTTTTCCCAAATTTACTTAACCCTTACCCTTAAACCCACAGTACCTGACCAGTACTCTCTGTAAGATGCTTTGGGAAACACTGGTTGACTAATTCCAGAACTCTTCAAAGCATTTTCACAACCACAGTGAGGATTAAATAAAGCATTATTAATAGACCTAGAAGTAAATTCAAATACAAGCTGGCTTTATATATTTTTGAAGGTAATTGAAGATCTCAGTGCCTTTTTAAAAAAAGTTTTTTATGAAATGCTGCATCACCAAAGATCTAGATGATACAGAACATGATATTGTGTGGATAGGTAAGAGTAATGATGTCTGTGCATAGAAAAAAGAATTCAGATGAATAAGACTTTAAATCCTAACCAGATTAAAAATAATTTAACCAATTTATTTAATTTATAATTATCAGTTTATTTTTTGTATATTTAAGAGTTATATGACAAGCCAGGCTAAAACAATACTTTCTGCACAGATACAAGAGAATAAGTGAAAGGAAAACATCATGACATACTATAAAAAAGTGTTATTTCTCAGTAGAAAAAAAAATGGAATGATTAAATTTGATTCTGTCTTAGATTGAACAACTATAGTAGTTTCACTTTACAGTTGAGGAACTTGAGATTTAGTTATTCTAGCTTTTCTGTCCAGGAATTTAGAATTCAAAAGGTAGTACAGTGATTAAATCATTTCTAAAAACTGATTTCTATTTCTTCCCTTATAAATCACTAGGCTGAAGTTACCTTGAAATGATGATTTAAGTATACATCAAAACAAATTATTTGAGAAACCTGAGGGATGACCCTGGGGAAGACATCTGCAGATTTTCAAATATTCTGCAGCAGTATAAAGGAAAGTGCCGGGTTCTCTGTGGCCATTGTCTTTCTTGACATTTAGCATTCAACTCCGTGGAGGAAAAATCCATGAAACTACTTGCAAACCTTCATTTTCTCTTTTGAATTCTGTGAATCTACCTTCTAGGAAGAAGTGAATACTCAACAGATGTAAGTTGTCTATGTTTCGAATGTAATTTTTAATACTTGAAAAACGTGCAAACCAACCAAGCATTTATTTTATCAAGTTATTCTTTTTTACTCATCTGTTTCTTTACATATGATAAACCCCTGGCCAGGAATACTTTTCATTGCTTCTGTTCCCATTGTTATCCAACCCTTAGCTACAAAGATAAGTTTTTCTTCTACAAAGATCTTCTTCCTTTACATCCTCCCTCCATTCAAGATATTAACTAGATTATAATGCCTCTCATTGTCATTATGTTTGTATATGTCTGCTTCCTTCACTAATTTATGAGCTCTTTTGTGATTAGGATTTTAGAATTATATATAGCACATAATACTATTAAAATAAATCATTATTACATGCTATATAAAAAGATATTTCAATCTGGAATTTTACAGCTTTGAATTTTACAGCTTTGAACAGGAACTCCATGGCAAAACATTGTATGAAACATTAAGTGTATTAAGAAAAAGGCATTCTTGGGCTTCCCTAGTGGCGCTAGGGGTTAAGACGCAACCTACGAAGCTCTCCGCAGCCACTGCTGCACAAGTTCAATCCCTGGGCATGGAGCTACCCACATCACGGTGCAGCAGACCTCTCCTGACTCACCTGCTGCTCCCCTCAGCAGTGTACTTCAGTCAATCTGCCTGTTCTTTTCACCACTCTGTCTCTCGTGAATCCTCTCACCCCCCCCCACCTCTGGCCTGTACCCAAGTTCTTGTATGTATGTATAAATAAATAAGCTAATACGGACCAGTTACTTTGGCTTACTTACTTTAGGAAGTGAGATTTCTGGGGGCCTAGGATGTTTCCATTTTTATTTTAAATGTATTAGGGAAGAGGAAAAAATATATAGATGTACTAAACTTTCTTCACTCTCGTAGTATAAATATCGATTGGAGAGACTGATAGGAATTCCCTCAAGGTAAAAATAAGCAATTATTTGACTTATTCTTATTTGTACTAATAGATTTCTGGCATTGGGACTGATATTCCATTTCATTGTTCCTTCCCGTCCTCCTGTCTTTCTTTCTTCCTTTATATAAAGGTGGAGGTCTTATGCAGGAACATCACACTGACAGAGGTATGCAAACTAGTGTATTTAAAGTTCTTATGAATAAAATATTTCCTAGATCAGGTTTGGACTTTATATATTACTATTTCTATTTTCACTGTGTAATTTTTAATTTCAGTCTTCACTACATCATTCTTCCTTTTTGAAGAGAACCTATGCATTAATTTCATGCCAACAAGACTGCTTACTTTAGGGATTTTACACTGCAAAATTGACTTGTCGAAAGAATTTACTGGTTCAGTAAACCAGTAACAGAGAAGTCTATGATTGAAGAAGGAGAAAATATAAACTTTAAAAAAGTAGTACTATCATTGGTTTCATTTCTACATGCAGCAAAAAACCATTTTTAGGATTTTCTACTTATCTTTCAATGAGCAGACCACAGAGGTCAGTGCTTATAAAAATGCACTTTCAAGTGCATTGCATGAATGTCACCTGGAAACTTACTATAAAAGCATACTTTAAGACTCCATCCCTGACCTACAGAATCAGAAATCAAGGATTTGATCCAAAAAATCTGCATTGTTAAAAAGTTTTTAGGTGACTCTGATATGCACTATAGTTTGAGAACCAGCAACTTCATGTGATTTGAAAAGCCATCTCAGCCCCATTTGACAGGCACATCACTAGATGATCTGCTGAATTTCTTGCATAGAGAGCCACTATTCTAAAAGTACTCTGCTTTTTTTCCTCACTGCTAAGGAAGACCTTTCTATCCAATAAATATATGAGAACTACCTATGTTTTCTTCTTCAGAGGCATTAGTTTATTCATATACTGTGAAGTCAGAAACATTAGGTATATATACTGTGAAGTCAAAAACATTAGACTTGCAGTAATAGTTCTGTTTCCAGATACCATGTATATGTATTCTTAGACTTCAAGCTGTAAATTACAGAATTAGTCGAACTATGTAAAGGCAAATGCTAATAAGAGGAGACATTATTAAGTTTTTATAGTATTTCAAAAAGTATATTGGCATCAAATTATTCACCGACTACTGTTTTATTTAGTTATTGCCACAATACTATCCCATAAGAAACTTCTCCAAAACTCTGTACTTAAAACAATAATTATTATTCTTGCTTGTGCATCTGTGATATGTAAGGTTGACTAGTCTGGAACATTTGTGCTTTGTCTACAAACTGCAAGTTACATCCAGGTATTCCTCATGAATCTCTCATCCTTTCTGGACCAATGAGATACCCAGAGCATGTTCTCAGAGCAGTGGTAGAAATTATATGAGATGGGGCGGGGAGATATTAGGGCAGTTTGGTGAGATTTGGTTTAGGTATGTTGCCATTTCCATCTGCATTTCAGTGGCAAATACCACACTCCACATCAGCTGGAAAGGAAAATATATCTATTTCTAGAAGCAAAAACTGCAGAATCATGTTAGCAAAGTCTATACATAAAAGGTGGAGCAAAATGTTGAGTACAATAATATAATCTACATCAGTAGTCACTGCATCTCTTTCACATTGCCAGGCACTGAGAATGTGAAAGTAGTAGAGGAAGTAAACTCCTTTTGGGGGAAGTTATAGTCTAGTGGATACTACAGACATTAAACACACGGACGGGGTCTCCCTGGTGGCAATGGATTAAGTCGCAGCTCTGTGATGCTACCTGCAGCCACTGCAGCATGAGTTCGATCACCACCCAGGGATGTGAGCACATGGTGCAGCAGACCTCTCTTGGCTTGCCTGCTGCTCCCCTTGGCAGTGTATTTCAGTAGACCCACCTGTTCTGCTTCCCACTCTGTCTCTGGTGAGTCCTCTTACCCACCCCTACCCACACCTCTGGCCTGTACCCCAGCTCTTGTATGCATAAATAAATCCTTTTAAAAAATTTAAAAAATAAACACACGGATAATATGTGAGGTATTAAAAAAAATGAGCACATTAAAAAAAAAAGATGAATAAAAAGTAATGGGAAAGGAGATGTTACTTTAAACAAGATCAGTGTGACTCCAGTGAAGGAGTGAGGGAAATACTGAGAACAAACATACAGACAAAAACTAACTACAAGGACTTTGTAGATTATGTTATAAACTGTGTCCTCCAATCTATAGATGATGTTAAGTCTTTGGAGGATTTGGAACAGAGGTGTTATAATATATTAATTTTAAAAAGATAGTTCTGGATGAATTGTGGTGAATAGATGGGGGAAGGACACAAAAATTATAATTTTAATTTCATTCTCACATTTTCAAGGTTTATAAGAGACACTAAAATTTTAATATACATGATTTGAAGACTGGGTCTTTTCTTAGAATTCAATATTCTGCTATTTGGATGGTCATTGTATATTGTGATCCTGGGAATAATTAAGAATAGACAGATTAGTCAGGGTTGCACAAACTTGGGATGATTTAATTGTTGTCATGATGATTTTTTCATTATGAAATAAACTTACAGATATATGTTGCATAGTTGTTTCTATGGAATGAATTGTATCCCCACAAAATTCTCATGTTAATTCCTTAACTGCCAATGTGCTATTTGTAGGTGGCACCTTAGGGAGATAATTAGGTTTACATTGTCATGAAGATAGGACCCTGATGATAGGATTAGTGCCCTTATAAGAAGAGAGACACTAGAGTGCTCTCCAATCTGTGGGGACAGAGTTAGAGGGCTGCTGTATACAAATCAGGAAGAAGGTCCTTACCTGGAATAGGATTGACCAGTCTCTTTGAACTTAATGGAGGACTTACAAGAACCATATATATCAGATAGTCAGATGTGTTGGATAGATGGGAAAATTTTGCAGACATCAAAGTCAAAAACTTACAAGAGGGGATTAATTAAGAGGACAGTCAAATGACCAAGAATCAGATTGCCTAGGGTGCTACATGGAATCAGAGATCCATAGACAATAGGAACAAGTAGGAATTAGCTGTCTTTGGCTGAAGGAAATAACTGAGCAGACTTTGCTGGAGAATGAGAATTCTCTTTGACAAGAATATGCTATATCACAATACAGACATAACAGGGATTATAGCTAACATTTTATTGTCTTTCCTTGGGAACAAGAATCTGTTTCAACATATTTGAGAAATAGCCATTTAAATTGTGCTTGGATGCTTTCCAACATGAAAAGTTTACTTTTCCATACAGCAGTCATTTCTACACTTGGATAAACCTCATGGTTAGCAAGTTTTTCCTTTTATTTGCACAATCTCTGTAAATCATCCCAGATGTTCCTTTTTTCTACCTTCTGGAAACTTAGTTTGCAGCAAATGAGGTAGTACCTTGAAGCCATTCTCCTCCATACAGTTATTCAGGGACTTGTGGTGCTCCCAAATTTCAGGTCCTTGCCACAACAGCTCAAATTCAGTCACAGAGTCCTAATGTGAGAAATGTACTCTATGCATACATCACTGTGCAGGAGAGAATGGATTTATTATTGGAAGGTCCATGTATGCAATTCAATAAGCACTGTGGGGTCACTGAATCTTGTCATCAAACTTGGGAGTAATAGAACAAAGTAAAGTTACAATGAAGATTAAAATTTAATGATGCACTAAGACTTCTAACTACATTTAATCCAATGTAGAAAAATTAGTCCATTGTCAATTAGCCTCTTAACTTTTGTTTCTAGAACAAAGAACATATGGTGACCAGGATATCACTGATATAAAGGACAGAAATAGACATTTTACTAAAACACTGCCCTTATTTATGAGAACCCAAGTTTGAAGATTTGTGTCAAAACAAGAACAACTGTACAGGACTTATTTTAGGGTCTTAATCTCACTTTGAAATGACCCCCAGAATAATTAGATTTCTTCACCTTTCCAATAAATTTTATGAAGATTTTAGTTAGATTATTTTTCTTAAGTTACCACTAGAATCTAAAAATTTCAGACAGGGGAAAGAAATTGGATTGAATGCTATAGCATTCCTCATGAAAATGAGCAAAATGAAGGACACATAATTAACTCTCAAAGCTTATATAAAATTACCTGTTTTGAAATCTGTCAATGAAAGTGTGTTATTTTGCTTCTGAAAAATGGTAATGATAACTTTGCCTTGAGCAAGGCAGTCTTGTCATGGGCAAAATAATTTGGAGGGCAATTGTGCAGAACAGAACTATTTCTGGGTTGCACAAAGCTCCAGGCTGATTATGTGCTTGGGGAGTAATGGGATTTACTGGTGTGATTGGGTTTAATAATTCTAAAGAGAGACTAGCAAAGATGAGACCAGCTTTGGAGTAAATGCCCTCAAGAAGCAGAACAAATCAGTAATTATTGCTCAGCAGAAAGAATGACATGATTCTGGGTATACCATTGGTGAGAAAACCATAGCCATTCAGAGGACTTGCTTGTTATTTTGGTTGTATCAACTAAGGACTAATTTAAAGCCTTGCTGATATCCTGATATCCTGCTACAAATGTCACAGATTACCAGCAGTGCTGACTTTTACTGCCTCAATTATACGATGGGGGCTGGGGATGGTAGGTGGGGAGGGAGGTAAATTGAGGAACAGAAAGAAAAAGGAACTTAAAATGGTCTCTCAAGTCATTGTAAATCTAGCACCAGGAACTGGCTTACATTTCTCAGACATCAGTATTTTTAACATCAACATAAAAAGAATTATGAAAAGTTAGACCATCTTAAAGTTGGTATTGTTTATGATTACAAATAGATGAATTTGTAGGAGGGCATCTTTATTTTTATTTTGTGCGACTATTTCTAAATCAACATTCCTATTAAGTTTGAAATAAACATGTAATAGCAGTAGGATCTGTGTATACATACAAACTCTAGCTGGTTTATTCTGTTGCAAAATAACCAGTTTTCAGGGCTTTATGTGTCTCATAGTGACACCTATGGAAACGATTATGTTGAAAGCTTACTTGGAGTGTGAGAAATGGCCCAAGTTGCACTGCACAGCAAAGATACCCAGCTGAACACTTCTATCCCTAGCCTCCTGCAACATTAACAGAGCTTAGGGAAATTGCCCTAAGTGTGAATGAATAGAAGCTCCAATTCATCTGAGGGGTGTTCAACCTGAAACACAAAGGTCTTCTTGATAATACAGTTAATTTTCATTGTTACCAGGTAAGTTTCTTCTTGGTAAAGCCATGTGCAGACACAGTGGGTACAGGCACTCAAATCCTCAGACTAAAATGAAGGTTAAAATGTTGCATTAGACAGAGTCATTCAATTCAGTTTAGAGATTAGATACCAACTTTTGCAGTTAAATGAGCTCTGTTTGGGTCACGATTGTATTATGAGATGTTAATCAGTATCTAATGTCAAGCCCTGCCTGACTATCATATGATGCTAATCAGTGCTTAATCTTAAAATCTGCTTATATGCAAGTCTCATATCTTGCCCCCAGGTGTATGTGTTTTCCCTGATCTCATTTCTTCCTAAATAGACACAAAATTTTTTAATAATATTTCATACAGTCCTATTGAGGTATAATTGACAAGAAAATATATGTATTTAAGTTACTCAGCTTGATGTTTTGATATATGTATACACTGTGAGGTAATTACCACAATCAAGTTAATTAACATATCCATCTTTCACATAGTTATCATAACTAGAATCTTTTTCAGGAATCTTTTCCCCAGGCTATATTTTATTCTTATTAAATACGGTAATAAAAAAATTGGATTGTAACACAAAAATATCAGTTTTACTATGTACCTAGTTATTAATTTTCTAAGCCACTTTTGCTATTGTCATAATATGTTTAGTACAGTAAATGGAATATTATGAGTTACTATTAACTATTATCATTATTAATGAGTAGATATCTGAGCAACGGAGCAAACAGATGATGTGGTTGTTTTGAAAGTGATGAACACTCAGTAACAAAACTTCTCCTCGGGAACTTACATTTTAGTACTGGGAACATGAATAAATTTACCACTTACTGAGACATTTTATAACAAACTGATGAACAAATAACTTGCTTCATTGTCCACATACCCTCTCTCCTGCTGGATAATCCATTATCTCATTTTGACAACTATAAATCCTTTCCATCACCCTAGATTCAAAATAAATACTAAGTCTCTCATGAAACTTCTATGTTTCTACTTAATCGCCCAATGTAAACTGCAAGCATCCTCTTTGAGTGTCTGGCCATTTTGTTCTCTCCACAATTCCATCAACAAGTCCTGTAGATATTTTATCTGCAAACTGTATCTTCTCAACTTTTTCAAATCTAGCCAATCCTTTCCATCCCCAAGTCATGATCATCTGTCTCCTCTTCAATGTCAATAACATTAGTTTTTGTGATGGTTACTATGGAACAAGTTATCTGTTCTTCATGCAACCAGCACTGTGACTTTTTAAAAATAAAATTTAATTATGTCTTTCTCTGCCTTACTGCGGTTCTGAAAGTGTGGTGATCATCATGTCATTTCTGTTTCTGCTTATCTTTCAAGAATAGCAGGGAAGCCTTTATTATGGAGCAAAAATACCCCTACCCATGATAAACATGCATTAAAAACCCAAGCTTTCATAACATGATTAGTTGTGTTCTAGAATGCAGACCCAGAAGAATGATCTTTTCCCTTAAGGTGACCCTCATTGTCTGGAAAGAAAAATATGGATGGAAAAAAAAAGGAACTCAGATACCTCGCTCATAGTTAGACTGATAACATTCAGAAGTGACAGATGATCACTTTTGTTGCAGTCCTGGAACCACACTGAGGTACATTATGATTTATCAGAAAGCAACCAATTAGGCTTTATTAGTTTGCATTTTCTTTGTTCCTCAAGCCCATAAATACTGCCCAAAGTCCTATTCTCAGGGATACTAATTGGAGAATATTTCCTTCAGGTGACCTTGCATTCAATTGGTTCTTTTCTCAAAGGCTGGTGACCTGGTTTTTGTCATCTTAGAATGATGGGCAAGGTCTAGAAAAATGAGTGAATGCACCATTTCTATGTCCTAATCAGTATTTCTTCCTATTGCTACAGGTAAATTATGCTCTAGCCACTCTCCATTCTGAAACAAGCAATTTTTTTTTTTAAAAAAATAGGAGTCTTCAAACATCTATTTTCTCTGCTGAGAATGCTCTTCCACAGGTATACACATCACTAAGGTCTTTGCTATAATGGACCTCTGCTACAGAGTCATCTCCATATAATGGGGAGAAGCAACTCAGAGCAGTCTATGGGCACCATTTTTCCCACCCCCTCTAACATATAAAACCCAGTATGCCATCCAGGGGAGCTACTGAGAACTGGGAGTGGAGCTGAGTGGCTAGGTGATGTCATATAATGGAAGGCATGTGGGCTCTGGGGGTTCTTGCTTCTCTGGCTTTGGTTTCTATTCAGGGACTTGGGAGGACTTGGAGACACATAGAGAATAGACATATAGAGACACTTGGAATAGACATGTGGGTAAGACACACATGGGGATGCTTACAATGAAGTCATTATTTTAATTTGTATTGTGATTTCTTTCTTTTGTCCCAGAATTATCTGTCCTCTTTAATACCTTTCTTGTGTTTCCCCTATAGAAGATGCTTTAAACTTGTGGCAAGATTTCCAGTGTCAGTGGCCCCTGCTTCAGGCTGACCCTGTTTGACTAGGCATTTGCTCATGAAGGATAGGTAATGTGGGGTATTTCATCAGGAAATTATTATTAGAAATATCCTCTCTTATCCTTCCCTCTCCATGCACACTAATTCTATTCAAGCTCTTTCACACTAAGAGTCTGCTTTGCCTTAGTGCACACAGATGGCCAGATCCATATAGAGCATGCAAGTTTGGGGGTCCCTAGATACCCTTTTGTGGTATGCTAGTACCTCCAGAGAGATCAACTCTAGCTACTCATGGCCTCTTGTTTCACAATCAATTTCTGTAACATCAACTTTTTTCCTGCCTCTGTAACTCTTATTATTTGAAATTATTTTTATTAATAATTTTATTAACAGCAGAATGTAGTTTCCTGTAATTATTTTGTTTTATGAATTTATTTATAAATTTTAAGAGTTTGGGGATACAAAAAGGCTCTCCCCCAACTGACATAATGTTTATTTGCTATGATTTCTCTTAGCATTTTATTTTCATCATTTTATAAAGCAGATAATATGTTCTGTAAGTATAAAAATGTGTATATATCTGTCAGCTAAAATAAAATCAAAGTGTGCTGAAGAGACACTGAATAAGATAAACTTTGTCTCCCCTATGGAAAGCAGAAGGTAGTGATTAGTATTTTTTTAAAAAGGCAAATTCTAAAATCTGAAAGTGAACATTATATTATTTTCTCTCATATAAGTTTTTGAGCTAGGTATAAAAAGAACTGGTATAAGAGTAAATGCAGATTTAAGCTACATAATCATTAGAGATTTTTCCCTTATTTTTGATCATGTTACCTTTGTTACATAAATACTTTAATAAAGAGCTATTGGAAATGATAGTAAATTAATTCACCCATTTCAATGTGTTTCTGAGGATAACATAATACAGTCTCATTAACTAGAATAATGCTTCATATTTTTGTGTTCTTTAAAGAAAAGAGATTACTAATCTTTACAATACAGGATTCTTAAACAGGATACTTTCTCTACATGTATTGAACTCTCATTATACATCTTCTAAGAGAAAGGACTAACTATTGAATTAACTTCAAAATGAAATATCTTGTAATATTTCAGTGCCACAACATGTAAATTTCACTCTTTTTCTATAAAGAACTAATTAATCTCAGGGTGCTATGGAACTGATGTATTAGCTAATAAACTGACCCTCTGAGTGATGTCTGCACCCACAAAATAAATTGCACTTTGCTGCATTATCAATCCATTTGTTAGCTCACAAATTTCACTGACTATGATGGTCAGGGACTGATTATGCTTATTGAACAGGGATAGTCTCCATTGCAGTCAATATCCTGTACTTTCTACTTATCCAAATGACCTCAGTATTCGGGAATTTTTGTATTATTCAGTATACAAACAAAATGAAAAAAAATCATAAATTAAATAATACAATGGACTCCATTTGTGTGTTTCTTCAATGACAAAATTGCTTAGTTTTTGACTTTATAGATAATACTTGATTGTCAATGAATTTCTTCCCAGGAAAATTTTCTTTTTAATTTCAAATATTATTTGCTTGCCTAGTTTGCTAAGAAAAGATGAAGTGGGATGGCCTCATAGCTTGCTATTCATTTTCACACTTAATCAATTCTTAGACTATCTCTGGATCTATGCTCTTTTCCTACCCTTTGATAGCCAGTGTCACATTAATCAGGTAACCACATGTTTTAATTTCTAAAGTCATTTTTGATCATCAAAGGCTACACTACTAATAAGTACAGTAGTACAGCAGGTATAATCCAGGGCTGGTGAGCATTAAAAAAGGGTATGGATCTCAGGTTCAGATATATTTTTGAATCTCTTGACTCTAGTTAGTTGACTATGAATTTATGCAAATTATTTTAGTTAATGAGCCTTAGGTTTCTTTGAGAAACATCAAAACAATAGTTGATCACATAATTTGCACAAGTAAATTCAAAGTATAGTAAGTACAAAGTGATAGTTAATTTATTTTATATTTATAGTCTCAGAACATACAGCAGCACCTAACACATAGAAGATGATCAACCAAGATTGTTGAATGAAAGAGTGAAGGAACAAATTAATCAAATTAATGAATGTAATAACAAATGCACAAAATAGAGGTATATGAAATGAAATCAAAGTTGTCACTCAGGATAGTCTATAAATGATAAATACATCAGTAAATTGATATGTAATGTCATGAAATGTCTCAGACACAGAATAATAAAAAAAGGAAAATAATCACAAATTTAATACTATTAAGCAGAAAAGTAATCTAAATACTCTTTTGTATATCTAAATCCCCAAGATGATTGTATTAATTTCTATTTATTTGTCTTAGTCATATAAAAGAGATTAAGGGATTTTCCATTCTTGTTATCCAACATTTTAATTTTTCTTTGTTCTATTTTCATAGAAGAAAAATAGAGGCATAACATTTCCTGACTTCAAACAACATTACACAGCAACAGTAATAAAACAGCATGGTACTGAAAAAAAACCAGAAACTCAGACCAATGGACTAGAATTGGAAATCCAAAAATAAATCCGTATAAATAAGGACAGCTCATTTTGGACAAAGGAATTAAGACCACAGAGTGGAAAAAAAATAGCCTTTTAAATAGTACATAGCCATGTGCAAAAAAATAAAGCAAGACCCATATTTAACACCATACATGAAAATTCCCTCAAAATGGTTTAAAGATTTGGATATAAGAACCAAAACCATACAGTACTTTCTCTTCTTCCAACTGGGTCCTTAATTCCCTTCTATTTTTGAGGTAACTGATTTGATCCTTGATTTGTTCTATTCTACTTCTATAGCTTTCTCTAGAGTTCTGGTAACATATCTTAAAAGCCCATTTTTATATTTGGACTATTTTTTAAATGCTAACATCTTTTAATAAGTTTTTAAAAATTAATAAATTTCACATATTTGAAAAATATGGTAACATGTTTTTAAATGAACACTATGGAAAATTACGCTAAACTACAATTAAGCATACAAAATAAAAGTGAGATTGTTGCTGGGAAATAAAAGCAGTTTAAAATTATTGGCTAGTCTCCATTGGAGGAGTCTCTTCTCATGCATACCTTCTAATAGACATTTTTGAATCTCTTGGTTCTAGTCAGTTGACTGTGAACTTTAAAACAATTTAGTTTTAGTTTTAATTTTAGCCTTTAAAAACAAATAGTACTTTTTTTTAATTTAAATATTTATTTATGGGGCCTCCCCGGTGGCGCAGCGGTTGAGCGCTGGGTTGCGAAGCTGCCTGCGGCCACTGCGGCACCGGTTCGATCCCCAGCTGCTCCCCGGCCACTGGAGGAGGATCCCACATGGTGCGCAGACCTCTCCTGCCGCCCGCTGCTCCCCTCAGCAGTGTACTTCGGTCCTTCTGCCTGCTCTGCTCCCCGCTCTGGCTCTGGTGAATTCTCTCACCCTCCTGCACTTCTGACTGTACCCAGTGCATGTATAAACAAAACAAACAAACAAATAAAATAAACAAATAAATTAATTAAAAAAATGCCTCTATTAAAAAAAAAAGAATTTATACACCAAAGCACAATGACGCTTCAACATTAAGAATGACAACTATAGCATTAGCTTACACTTTATAAGTTTATGCTATCAAGCCTCTCCTCCCTAACAGCATTAATATTTTAGAATATTTTCATGCCATTCATTCTCTTTCCTCATAGAGAATGGGATCAATAAAATGTATAATAAGCTATGATAACTTTATATGATGTCTTTAAATCTAGACAATGCTAATATACTTTTCAAGACAGGGATAGAGTCCAGGAATTTGGAAAGTATTAAGTTAGACAAAGATAAACAGGGATGTTTATCTTTGAAGGATAATATGAAGGATATCTCATACACAAAACATGAAGATATGCAATGTTAAAACTCTAAGATAAAAATTTACTGTCTTGCTTAAAAAATTAGTGAAAAACTGAATTCTATTAATGTCTCCAGACCATTTATTTCAATAAACTAGTTTGCAAGAAGCATTTTGTGAAGATTATGTTAATCATACCTGTAAGATGAAGAAAATCAAGTGAGGTGTACGCTGATAACTATATTTTAAATGTTAACATAGAAGATGTATTATTGTAACTATTATTACTTTATTCATCCATATATTCTAACCAGTCATTGAACCCAATTGTGGTCATAGCCCATACAAACCAGGGTAGAAGAAGGACTGGCTCCAGTACCACTAGTTAATTATTACTTATTTGAAGTGACATTGATTTACAACACTGTATGTGATTCAGAAGTACAGGATGACAGCTCTGCAGGTGTATGTCACCACATCACACCCACCACCGGCACCTAGTCCTCCTCCATACTCCACTGAGCTCCCTTCCTGCTCTGTTGGTTCTATTTTACCTGCCTAACTCATAACCTCAATTTTACTTTTAACCAAAAATTTTCTGTTTCATCCATTTTATTTTGTTCATAACATACATTTTTTGAAATTCTCATGTCCATTTACATACTTGTCTATTTTCTTACTTCCATTAGGAGAACAAGAAATTTTACTTCTCCACAGTATCATTTGTGTTAGAATGATCCCTGATGTTAGAATATCAGCCTTCCATAACATTTTTTGAGTGAATACTATATAATAATCAATGGCAGTGTATGGACTAAGTTTTATTTAATTGTATATTTTACTTTTTTGTTCATTCAAATATTTAATGATTGATAAACTAATTTGTGGAAATAAATATTTATTGCCAGCAAATGCTCTCTCCATTTCATCTTCAATTCGATGTATAAGCATAATTTTTAGTATTATGAAAATAAGCTGCTATAGGAATTTCAGGCTGGAGATATTAGGGCAGAATTAGATGTTTTTATTAGAAATAATATGATATCATTTGAATTTCAATTTATATAATTGCAGTAATTTTATTAAAGTTAGAATTAAAATGCAAACATTGTCTTTGGGTCTATGTGCATATGTCTAACTTGTTTTCATATAGTTTTCACAGGCAGAACCATTATAAGCATCAATTGAATGATCAAGGACAAGAGATAAAAATGTTTCATAGCCAAGTAGCACTTGTGCGGGGCGATAAGTGATTTCTGCAATTACCTTTAGATATGAGAGGACTAGAGTCTAGAAAGCAAGAATTATGAATCTGACCTTTATCCAATTATCTGTGAACTTGAGGGCCAATGTTGCTTACTTCTTACAGAATAGAGGAGTAATTAGATTGTATATCTACACTCCACTGAATTTTTTAGTGTATTTCTGAGGAACATGATTTGGAACATGCTGGAAGATGAATTGAAACATGTAATATATAAAGAAGGGTTACCCTGATAGCATCACAGCTACCACCCAGGTCTCAGTTCAAAATTTGACTCTTCAAGTTATGAAATGTTGATCTGGGCAAGTGCTCATGTTTACTGTAACCTCCTTGCAGTAAAATGTGAAATTCCTATTCCAAGTTTTTCTGAAGAAATAAATGATTTCTTTATAACAATTACCACAGAACCTGAACCAGAGAAAGAATGATTTCTTATTTTTGGCCACAGTGGTTCACTTCATTATACAAGAATGTACTAGTCTTCACTATTTCTTTTCATAAATATCTTGAGTCAACTTTACAAAAGCAGATTCAATAATATCCTCATGGATGGAAAAGGTGATATTCCTCAGTAAATAGTCAATATTTCAGACTTAATATGGGGTAATTACATAGGAATTTGGTATGTTATTTTGATGTAAATATTGAGGCAATTGCTTTCAGTATGAAAATATTCTTTAATAGCTTAAAGAGGGAAAATAGCTTTAATAAATGTGGGTGCAGCATATAAGTCTCCTTTCAAGTTAGACAAGAGCAGGATGCTTGATTGCCCTGGGGCAACACTGATGTGCTTTGCCCCCAAGGAGTGATCAGTGAAACACCTTGTTAATAAAATTAGAGCCATAGGTGGGAGCTGGGTGTATACTCACCCTCCCCAAAACCCATAATCCAGTGTTCAGTTTGACCCACCCTTCTCTGTCAATAAAGAGGCAGGAATCTTGCTTTTGGGAGGATCTTGCATCCTACAGCTGTTCCATGACTGACTCCTGTTTCTTTTCTTTATCACTGCGGTGTTGCTAACGCAACAATAAAAACCTGCCATTATTGTATCATCATTTGCTCTATCAGCTTCATGAAAATTAAAAGACAGAATAAGAGTAAAAGAATATATAAATTTTAAATGATGTATGTTAACAGATGTTAGAGTTTAAGTTTTGAGTTTGCTACTATGTCCTTCAAATTATTTGCTTTATTTTACTGTAAGTATTATAATGTACTACACTACTGGCTTTTTATTTAGCTAATAACAAAAGACACATTTTCTGGGACAGATTAAAAAAAAACCAGCAAAATGTTTATCAATTATAAATGCTTTTGATGTACAGAGACATTTCTATAAAGTGAGTCAAAATATTTTTGACAAGGGCCTCCCCGGTGGCGCAGCGGTTGAGCACTGGGTTGTGAAGCTGCCCAAAGCCTCGTGGCGCCGGTTCGATCCCCGGCTGCTCCCAGGCCACCGGAGGAGGGTCCCACATGGCGCGCAGACCTCTCCTGCCGCCCGCTGCTCCCCTCAGCAGTGTACTTCGGTCCTTCTGCCTGCTCTGCTCCCCGCTCTGGCTCTTGTGAATTCTCTCACCCTCCCGCGCTTCTGACTGTACCCAGTGCATGTATAAACAAAACAAACAAACAAACAAATAAATAAATAAATAAAACATGCCGCTATTAAAAAAAAAAATAATAAAAAAAACTAAAAAAAAAATATTTTTGACAAAAGTATCCAAAATTTTAATCAACTTCCCATTTTGATATGCATGAAGATGTAAAAAGTATAACATTATAGCTTTCTTTTGAATTAACACTGCTTTTGTATTTGAACTGTTTTTGTTCCTATCTGTATAATATAGAACATATATAACAATTACATTAACAAATTTACAGATCAATGTTAATTTCAGCTACTTCAAAAATTTTCAGTTTAAATTAGTATGAGTCCATTGTGACTTGTAGGACAATATATATATATATAAATATATATAAGAACAGACCATTTATTTTTTGGCAGTCCATCTGTCCTTCCTATGACTCAACTATGGAAAAGGATACAACTGAGCTCCAATATTGGATAATATTATTATTGCTACTGGATAATAATATAATCATTGCTACTGGATAATATCTACCTTCTTCCCTTTGTAGACTATTTTCATCAGTAGTAACAATTTTACCAAGAGGATAAGGTTACCTAAGGAAAAGGAGAGACCTTGAATATGTTCTCTTGTGAGGATGGCCCAATATCATGAGACCCAATATCTCTTTTCAAAACAAAATGCAAGGAGCAGTCATAAAAAGGGAGGTACAGCTTAACCATAAAGAAATATATATTTATTTATTTTTTAAAGCTTTATTTATTTATTTATTTATACAAGCACTGGGTACAGTCAGAAGAGCGGGAGAGTGAGAAAATTCACCAGAGCCAGAGCGGAGAGCAGAGCAGGCAGACAGACAAAATACACTGCTGAGGGGAGCAGCGGGTGCTGCGCCACCGGGAGAGGCCCATAAAGAAATATTTAAAGACTAAAGTAGGATGTCAAAATAGAAAACATGTAAAATGAAAAATTTGATCATGTTAGGTTCTTTGAAAAAATGATGATCGTTATTATGTTTTGAAAATAGTTCACAAAGCCTCATTTAAAATCATAGAAATCTATTAAAATCAATAGAAGTCAAAATATGGGTGCTACAGCTAAGCAAGTTAATGGGAGAATAACAAATTTATATTAGTATTAGTGACTTGAAACAATTGATAGATAGGTTCAGGGTAGAGAGTAATTAAAGAGTAGTGTTCCAGGGCCTTTCTGGTGGCACAAGGGGTTAAGACGCAACCTATGAAGATATCCACAGCCACTGCAGCACAAGTTCGATCCCCGGCCAACCAGGGAGCTACCCACATGGTGCAGCAGACCTCCTGTCTCATTCACTGCTTCCCTCAGCAGTGTATTTTAGTCAATCGGCCTGCTCTGTTCCCCACCTGTCTCTGGTGAATCCTCTCACCGCCCACATCTCTGGCCTGAACCCCAGTTCTTGTATGCATAAATAAATCTTTTAAAAAAAAGAGTAGTGTTCCAGAAAAATATTCTGATGCACACATATGAGGATGTGATTACAATCTCCATGAATGCAGAATAAACCATGGAAACTTCTGCATCAGCTTGTAACTGATTTACTACATGTCCTTGGACAAACTCTTCATCTTCAAAGTCTCAACTTCTTTCTTTACAAAATGAGTATATTAGCTCTAAAATCCCTGCTAACATTCAAAATCTTCTTAGCGGCTGCCATTTATTATATTGTCTTCCCATTTTTCAGCTTTTATTTCTCCTCCCTTCCTCTCTTTCAGTTTCTTTTTCGCATCAAGTTTTATTTCCTCCTTCTGTGTTTGTGTGTGTGTGTACATATACATACACAGAAATGGAAAGAATGTGAATATTCATATTTCATTATAATATACATGTGTAACTTTGAAGAGATTGCTCAATTATGGGAAAGTTCTGAGCTATGTTAAATTTCAAAGTAACTTTAATTCTTAAATGTAAAATATCTAAAGATGAGGAATAGATTTTTCTTTGATTTTTATGAATTATTAAGTTAATAGAACAAGTAATTAATGGTCCCAGAAAGACTGGAATTCTTTTATTCGTGGTTAAGTAATTTAGTACAAAAATAGGATAAATTAAGATAGATTTATATATACAAGTTCAAAAGCATAAGTGTTCTTGCATTTGGCTTCATGTATGACCTTTGAATTCATAGCTCATTTTAAAAATGTTAAAAGCACATTTCTGGCCTGTTTTTTGTGATTTAAAGACTTTCCTGAAGTCTGGCTAATGAAACTTGCTTAATCCCATTAATATGACAAAAAAAACAATAACCAAGTGAAGCACTGTTTGGATTTACTTTTCATTAGATATAAATCCTGAAAATCACGCAGTTATCTATTATTTTCATTCTTTATGCAAAGATATTTGCATTATAATTAGCTTCTTATTTGTTGTATTCATATTTCCAACAGCTGATTATGGCCTATGTTTAATTTCCCACAGCAGTGACTGTAGAAATGACTATGGCTTTAGTTAGATTAGTCACAAAGGGAAACTACAAATATACACATATGTGCATGAGTTTGTGTCTATGTACATGTGTGTATCTAATACACACATATATATTCATTTAAATAGCTTAATCTTATATTGTCTACTCTTGTTTTAACTTGAGAGTCTTAAGTCAGTTGGTCACTATTAAATGGGAAATCTATGTTCTACCTTTCCTACCTTGCAAGATCTTGTATTGAAATTTTTTATTTGCATCTTTTTTGTCCTCACTTGAAAGCAGTAAATACATCTTTTCATATTTGCCTAACACACAGGTCTTCAACAATTATTCACAGAAATAATATCAAGAAAAGAACATTTAAAATATGATATAAATATTCTATATATTAAAGATAGGCATTGGTGTTTGCCAGGAGTGGAGTAGTGTCTGGTGAATGATTTGGTTAAAGGTAACAAATTTCTGGTTATGTAACAGGGTGGTCCCCAGGAAAAGGGGAGGTTCCAGGTTCTCTGCCCCACCCAAATGGAGGGTGGAGCTGAGCAGGGAGAGGAGAAGCTGCAGAGGAGACTGAGGAAGGAAGGAAGCAGGATGGAGATCTAGAAGGAGACCTGGAGGAGGCACATGGGGCCAAGAGACACGTGAAGAAACTGACCTTGCCTTTTGGTCGTGGACTGGGTGACACAGATGTGGCTGAGAGACCCGAGGGGAGGTGACAATGGTGGCTTTTGTCTTGATTTTAATTTTGCTCTCTTCCTTCTGGGCTTGTCTGGTTGTTTCTGACCCTTTTCTGTGGGTCCCCACTGGAAGACGCTTTAGACTTGGGGCAGGCTTTGGGGCCTTGCTCTGGGCCAATCCCATTTGGATGGAGTTTTACCCATGAGGAGACGGGTAACTTTGGGTGCTTGATTTAGAAACTAGATTCTTTGCCTTTCCTGTATTGTTTCCTAATTGTACTAAAGTTCCATCCCATTAAAGTCCCATGTTTTGTGTTAATGCGGCGGATGGCAGAACCCTATATAGAATAGGCAGGTTTGCGGGGTTTGGGCTGCCCCTCTCCCTGCCCTGCAACAGATTTGGCGCCCATAACAGTTAGATGGTTAATAAATTCTGGGGACATGATGCATACATTGATGGGATGGTGACTATAGTAAATAATACTCTATCTTAATATTGATAAGAAAGTAGATCTTAGTTCTTCACAAAAATAATGATTCGAAGATTATGGGTGTGTTCACTAAACTTACATGATAATTATTTCATAATCTGTGCATATATTAAATCATCATGTTTTATTCCTTAAGTTAATGTAATATTCTACGTTAATAATATCTTCAAAAAGCTGGGAAAAAATAGTAACATGGCATGGGAAGTCTAATTTGAAAAATGATATATAGACAACTCAGACTAAGCCCTTGATTTATTCCTTGATCCATTACAATAGCTGGAATATGGACAAGGATCATTTTTATTGACATAGTTAAGAAAATATTACTCTATTTCTAATGGGTAAGTTTTGTTATAATTTTCGTTCAGCTATTACCTACCCATAATATAACTGCTATTTGCTACAATATTGAATTATAGAGGCATGTTTTTTTATTTATTTATTTGTTTGTTTGTTTTGTTTATACATGCACTGGGTACAGTCAGAAGCGCAGGAGGGTGAGAGAATTCACCAGAGCCAGAGCGGGGAGCAGAGCAGGCAGAAGGACCGAGGTACACTGCTGAGGGTAGCAGCGGGCGGCAGGAGAGGTCTGCGCGCCATGTGGGATTCTCCTCCGGTGGCCGGGGAGCAGCCGGGGATCGAACCTGCCCCGCAGAGGCCGCGGGCAGCTTCGCAACCCAGCGCTCAACCGCTGCGCCACCGGGGAGGCAATTAAATGTTATTAATTTGATTGATTTTATTTTTTAAAGATTTATTTATTTATGCATACAAGAACTGTGGTACAGGCCAGAGATGGGGGGAATGAGAGGATTCACCAGAGACAGAGTGGGGAACAGGACAGGCAGACCGATTGAAGTACACTGCTGAGGGGAACAGTGGGCAAGACAGGAGAGGTCTGCTGCGCCATGTGGGTTGCTCCCTGGCTGGGGATCGAACTGGTGCTGCAGTGGCTGTGCCACCAGGGAGGCCATAAATTTGATTGATTTTAAATAAAACCTATTGTATTAATGCTGGTGATCAAGGATTTTAGGAAATTGAATGAAAGCTACATAAGATATTATTATTTGCTATTCTACCAAGATGGTCTACCAAGATGTTTGTCATTATAAGTAATTCTATTGAACTACACAATAGGACTCAACACACAATAGTTAGAAACCCAAAATCATACTCATGTGTATGATTTCATTAGTATAGAGATGAGGATCATGTGTGAAACACACATTTTTCCTTTCATTAAATTTGTGCACATTGAAATAACTTCAAATTAGAGAAATTGGCTTTAGTATGGCAAGTTATCAAATCATCAGTTACAGATGTGGCCTCATTTTACTGGGATTTACTTGCAACATGAATCTGACTCATTAATATAACAAGACCCTAGCAATTATGCATTGAAGTTTGTTGGCCTAATTAAATATTATTCAATTCACTCATTTCTCACTTTCTGCCACATCTGAACCTTAGTTAGTATAAAGTTCATTTTTAACAAAATTCTAACTGTTGGAATTTGTATTGAGAAGATAAAGACTTTAGTGCCCTTAGGAGAAGATGAAGCATGTAATGTCAATTTCTTTGTCTCCACATAGTTCAATTTTTCTTTAATTAGGTAGTAAGGAAAATTGCAATAGAATCCATATAAAAATACTCAAGTTTTTGATTGTTCCCTTGTGTGAATTAAACTTAATCAGTGAGTCTAGGGAAATGTTTTAGTTCAAAACTTGGACAATTTTGCATTGTATAATTATTTTCATTCAGTAAAAGCCAAAAAATTAATTCATTGACATTCACTGTATTGCACAAATAAACTAAATACCTATTTGCATGATATAAAACCTTTCTTTACTAAAAACTCATTTGAATGCTCACAAAATGAAAGCAATGGTTTAATCATTTTAATGATGAAATCAGCTCAGTTCCTTGACAAAATCATGGGTTTAATATTCTGAAATAATTTTATTCAATCACATCATACTTAAGACTTTCATTTTGTATAGTTTTAATTATACATGATATCATTTAAAATAAAAGATATCAAAAGTATAGCCACATGAAAATGTATAGAATTTAGACTCTGAAACATTTTGAAGTCCTTTAAGATAATTTTCTTTTAATGATTTAGAACCCACAATAAGTTCTAATGATCCAATAAACCAACATAGATTTCTATATATTAGAGTTAATGTGGTTAATGTAACATTTCACTGCCCTCATTATTTTTATTTTTCTTGATCCTGAGACTATATTCTTCACAGTTTATTGTCTGATGTCTTTATTCTACTGGGAGGACAATTCTTTTTTCTATCCATTTCTTCTCCTACACTCCAACACACTGTTACCAACTGCAGTCATTTCAGGGCCTACTATTATGTTCAATATAGAAATTTGTAATGAAATTTGAGAAATAGCTACCTTGCATCTTTACTGCATCCTGCATTTGAATCAAATGCATTTGTAATCAAATGCATTTTGCAGGCACATTGTAATAGCCAATATCAAAGGGGAAAATTCAGCACAAATTCTACCTCTTTAACAAATCAAGTTTCTTATTTCTTTGAATAAGAAATAATTTCAGCCCTTATTGGTATATTCTAGAACAATTTTTCATAACTAAAACAATAACTTGGTTAAAATTTTATATTCAACATTGACTGCACTTTAACAAATGTTTGAATATCTCTTATGTGTATAACATGCAATTACAAGCCAATTCCTGGAAATTTATACAGAAATTATATTAACTCATAAGGTTATTGAAATGGGTATGGAACAAAAATCACTAAGGTTTGAATAATACATAATTCAAAATGCTGGATTTTTTGTAATGAATATTAATTTCCTTAAAATTGAGGCTATGGAAGTATGTATGCTAAGCATATTTTATTCATTTATAAATTTCATACTAGTTGAAGAAAATACATCTTAAAGATAAAGGATAAATAACTTTGAAAGTCTGAGTTAAAAGTATTTTGAACCTTGTAATAAGTTAGAAAGAAATTTAAGAAATAAAATAAAATAGCACAATGAATTTGCTGTTGTATGATGATTCTACTTAGTTGTACTTAGTTGACTATTATCGACCATTATCACTGTTGACTGTTCTCTCCAAGAAGACAATTTCCACATCTTAAAGTGAGCAGTCTAAGTAAGACAAATAATACCAAACTCCTTTTCCCCTCTATCACTCTAGATGACACTATATCACATGACTAACAATGTGCCCTAGAATTAAATCCCAATTCATTCAGAATTTTATTTGGTCTTTCATCTGGTAGTATAAAGCCCCAGTGCTTTCCACATGAAGAAAATAATCTAATTACTATGTACAGAAACCACACAAAAAGGGCTAGATCATTTGCATTTCATTTTAATATGCAGCATAAAAGTTCTCTATGCTAATGTACTAGAGTTAACATTGATTCTACTATAGAGGCTCCTTCATGTGCATATTAGTCTTTTTGTATTTAGTCACTCATTGAATGTCAATGGGAAGATAATGGCATCTGAGTAGAAGACTTGGAAACACTGAAATTATTTTTGGACTTTAGTATGATTGAGTATGGATATTTCTAATTAACGTAATATTATATTCCCAAAATATTTAGTCCCCAGGACTAAACAATCAACTGGATTCAATGTGACTTACTCAAAATGCCTACAGAACTACTACAGAGATGGGATTGTTTAATCGCAACTATAGAACACAAAAATGATATATGCAAAAATTCATAGCTAGGGGCTCCCTGGTGGTGCAAGGGGTTAAGATGCAGCACTATGAAGCTATCCACAGCCACTGCAGCCTTAGTCTGATCTCTGGCCAGGGAGGTAAGCCACATGGTGCAGAATTACCCTGCTGACTCACCTGCTGCTCCCCTCAGCAGTGTATTTCAGTCAATCCCGCCTTTCAGTTCCCCACTGTCTCTCACTCTCCACACCTATGGCCTATACCCCAGTTTTCGTATGCATAAATAAATAAATCTTTTTAAAAATTCATAGCTAAAATTTAGTGAACACATCTTGTTGGTCAGGTACTGTTTTAAGTAACTTTCATATATAATACACTTTACTTAGAATGCCTCTAAAAATCTTTCATTGTTCTCATACTTCTATGGCACATGAGGTAACAGGTTTAGCTGAGTTCAAAAATAATCTAAAGTCATATACCTAAGGAGTGAGAAATGGATTTGAGCTTCACACACAGATATGTCTGAGTCCAAAACCTGTATTACTTTAAAATTTAGCTGGAAATTAGAACTTGTCCTGTTACATTGGGGGAGGTATAACTACCCAAATCATTCTAACTATTTAATAGAATGAGTTATTCTTGCACACACACCACTGTAATTAAAGATTAATTTTGATGTAATTGAATTCAAATTGTTAACTTTCAATGTTCTGTCTTCAAAAGCATTATCAATGTATTGATCTTATATCACATAAATATATTTAAGAATGTGTAAAACATTGTTACATAAATTACCTGATTTGAGATATATAGCATTCCTGTTAGATAGCCAGGGATTAGAACCATCATTAATATAGGAGGTGGCACAATCTAATGCCTTTAAGTTTTCTGGAACTTAGTGTAATATTCTCAGCTACAGTACACTTATTGTTAATATTTTTAATGCACTTTTCAAAATTGGGTGTCACACTTTTCTCTCTTATGAAATCATTCCCAGACCCCTCCCAGATTATTTTACCTCATTCTTATACCATACTTTATCTTTTTTACAACAAGATCTCCTGACTCCTTTATGTGAAATCCTTCACCATCCAAGCCCTTCATTCAACCATTTATATCCTTATTCTCAAGGAATCTCAGCTTTTATTATATTATATTAGGGTCAAGCTTGCCTTCCTATAAATGCGACCTCAGTGAAAAGGAGGTGCATTTTGCCTAACACGCTTTATTACATCATCAATCTTTCTGCTCCAACAATGACATCATGTGTAATATTACATATATTTGTAGAAACATTACCTTAATTCTAGCTTTCTACTCTGTCTCACTGTAAACTCTTTGAGTGTATGATCCTTTGAGTGTATGATACTTCATCATTTTTCACCCCCTCCTAGCGCTGGAAATTGCTGGAATCAGGTATGTGATCAATAAGTGTTTGTGAAGTTGAACTGAATAAAGTTAGCTACTTATAAAAAGTTTGTATGAAGTGATTTCATATGATATAAATTAGAATAAACCAACATTTAAAGGGGATTTATTTACAGATGAGATGATTATTTTATCAGAGATTAATCTGAAAGAGAAGTTTGCTTGGGGAGAGCAAAGGAACTGCATTTAATAGAGGTTTCAGTAGTCTCGTTTTCAGCTTGGCCTCAGGGATAAGATCTGAAGCCTTTGAAGCAATAGTTTTTGCATGTTTTTATTTTCTCTCCCACATGTCTGCATGAAACATAAAAAGATCTTCAACAAGAAGATAAAAGGGAACTTAGTTTATTTTTGATATCTTCTGGTATATGCATATCTGGGAGCAAAGGACAGCAGAGAAATAGCATCTATAAATACTGTATGGTGACACATGGCAGAGGTTTAGCAGGCATTGTGCAAACTCCACAAAGATGATAAGCATGCAAAAAAAGTGAGAAAATTTGATGATGATTCAACAAATAGTCCCAAGAAACAAATAAAGAAGCCCCAGATTTTTAAATAATCAGATTCTTTAAAATAACTATAAAATATTTCAAAAGTGGGGGCCTCCCTGGTGGCATAGAGGGTTAAGTCTCTGCACTATGAAGCTATCAGCAACTACTGCAGCAGGAGTTCGATCCCCAGCAGGGAGCTAACCCACATGGTGCAGTGGGTTAGCTGTCTCACCTGCTGCTCCCTTGTCTCACCTGCTGCTCCTGTCTTACCTGCTGCTCCTGTCTCACCTGCTGCTCCCTTCAGCAGTGTATTTCAGTCAGTCTGTCTGTTTTTCTCCCCACTCTGTCCCTGGTGCATCCTCTCACCCTCTCCCCCACACTTCCAGCCTTCATACCAGATCCTCTATGCATAAATAAATGAAATAAATCTTTAAAAAAATATTTCTAAAGTATCTAATGGAAGAAGGGTCAACATACATGAAGAGCTGCGTATTTTCACTAGAGATGTGAAGAAACTAAAATAAATGAAAAAAATAGAAATATTATCACAATTTGAAAAATTCATAATTTTTACAGATGCTGTAAAGGGAAGTAGCAGTAACCTGAAGAGTGGGTGAATGAAACTATTCTGAGACAATGGTGATGATGTATAGGATAATAATGATAATGATGATAATGATGATGAAGAAGAGGTATGTAAAATACAATGGCATGTACAAGATATTTGCTAAATATCAGCTAGTCTAATATAAACATATTTGGAGATTTAGGAAAAGAGAGATGATGGGATAAATGAAATCCTTAAAGACTGATGGCAATGATACAAGGAAAAGTATTAACCAACACGTTTACAAATTTCATTGACACCAAATACATTTTAAAACAAATGCAAATCAGATAGGGATGTTATTTTTTCAAACTACTGAAAACCAACAGGGAGCTTGTCACACTGTTATAAGTTTGTTCTGAAAACCATGAGATTCAAATAATGCATAGATTTCTTCACATAGAATATCTTATATAAAAATTATTATGTAGGTATTACCAATTTTATGCTGTTAAAACACAGCCACTCTGGTAAAATTAAAGGTGCTATAGCTTTGTATGTTTTCAACTTGCAAAGAAACAAGATTTTATAAATCCATTACTAAGTCAAAAACATTAGCTAATGAAATTAAAGAAACATTTTTTAATATTTCTATTTTGCAATTTTTAATGGATAGAGACTAGCTTTAAATACATAATTTTCTAAACTTTCATTTTAGAATACCTGAATAAAATTAATCAGAAATTAATTTGTGGCTATCAATAAAAATGAGTACAAGATGTACAAATACCTAGGTTAGAAATTATATCTTACCATTAAAGGATAAAATTATCTATGAAATATATGTTCACAAACACAAATTCACAACTGTTCACAAATATAAGTTTCTAAAAAAATTTAAAGTATTTTATTTCTTTTATATAAGGAGTATGATAACCTATTTCATCAAAATTTATATAGAGACCCTCAAGCTTCCAAACTGTATAACTCAAATTTCCAATTGAATATATGTTTTATGTGGATAATGATGGAGAAATAGTACTGATAAGTGGTAACATATATTTCTAGATTTCTTAGAAAACGAAATAGATTCTGAGAATTTCATAGTTGACAAAGTTCTGAAGAGTTAAAAATCCAAATGAACAACTTCTGACAATAAGTGTTAAGCTACATTGTCAAAATATTACTTCTAGAGCTCTTAGCACGAAATGAGGATATAAATCAATTTGGAAAATAAAGTAAATAAAAAAATAAGAACCAAATCAGGCTGATTTCCTTCACTGTAGAAAACAATAGTGGTGACTGGGCCAAGATTTAACGCGGTGATATAGATATAATGACTTGTATAAAAATAAAATCTTCTTCATTAAAGTTTTAAAAACAAGAACTATTAGCTTACAATTAAATGAAAGGTTTAACCTAAATGCCCTCCCTGGAATATAATGACTATAATTTAATGTTCAAGTTGGTATAATTTTGAGAAAGAAAGGTGACCCCTGTAAATGATGCCATGATGATGGGCACAAACTATCCCAGTTCTCAGCAAAATAAGACATGTTTTTTCCCTGATTTTAATCCCAGTAGTTGTAAAAACTATAAGCCTCTTGCTTACCAAGACAGCAAAAGACACAATATCATACTGAAGTAACTCTGTGTTCAGATGTCACTAATCATATCACTGTTAATATGAGTGCTGTCTAGCCAAGCACACTTAAAAGACTTGACATTTTTTAAATTATCTGTTCTTTATAACTACTTGAAGGCAGATGTGATTGTTATACTATTTCAACAGGTGAGGAAAAGAGTTAAAGAGCTCAATAAACCTATGCATTATTTCACAGCTAGTAAGTGATACAATTAAATTGAACACAAGAAATCTATCACTGTATCTCATGCTTTCAACCATTAAACTATAGTGCTCTCTATTAACACTTTTTTGCTAGTATGTCTTTCTATGGGATCCCTGGCCTTCCTTATTCTCTGGGATAGATGTCTTGGTGCCCAGATTTCCTGCTTGTCAGCTAGGTGTAGGGTCACCTACAGGGGGCCTCTCACCAAAGGCAGAAGTCCTGGTATGAGAATCATACTGGGGAACCAGTATCTGCTGAAAACAGCAGGCAGATATTAGAATAGAGATAGCAAGAACAATGTTTTGTTTTGACCAGCAAGAACAATGGAAACTCTCAGGCCATAGCCCCTGGTCACTCCACCCTAGCTCACGTCCCCAATAACTGCATGTTTACTACCTATTTACTTGCCCCACCTTTGTACTTGATGCTAATAAACACTGCTTAGGATGGGGGTTGCTCATTACATACTGTGTAGACCCTCCAGGATACTTCATTGCTCTAGATGGACTTTGAGTAATGTCTCTCATCCCAACTGCTACCAAGGCTGGAGAGGTGACATCATCCTCAGTGCCAAGTAGAATGCTTTGAAGGTTATGACACTGGAGATACAAATTGTTTCCCAAGAAAGTATTCCATTCAAATGAGTTCATTATATAAGTCAAAAAATATGCATACAAATTATACAGAAGTGAATTGGGAAAATTAATGAAGAATAGTTTGAAGGGATTGCATAAGTCAGAGTTTCACTACTGTCACTTTTATTTGGAATTTCAAAACAAATCACTTATTTTTAGAATTTCATTCATAGGCTTATTATTCAAGCTCTATGATCTCATACATTTAGATTCAAAATTTAACCTTAACCTTGAACTATTGCTTACTTGACAATAGTTCGACCTACTAGTTGTTTCCCAGATTTAAATATGATCCAAAATTTTCCCTTTACATAAGAATTAAATCAATTCCAATTTTCAAATTATATCAAATATGAAGCCTTAAGCCTGGAACTCATGACTTTTAAAATGCATGTTGACATATTTATAAACCTATAGTTAAGCTGAAACCTAAATATTCAAATCACCCATGGATAGAAAGAAACTAGTGGATAAGAAGTCAAGGAATATATTAAACTTTAAATACTGACTATGATTTCTTTCTCTACAGTCAATGAGTAATGCAAAATGGATGCTAACTTGGTGAATATTAAAATTGTTGAACTGTGAATCACATACAGAGTGATTTGGTTTACAGAGTAAACCAAAGTTGCCTTAATAAAAAGGAAAAAAGTTGATAAAGTGTGTCAGTCTTAAGTGTTAAGGTCATAGAGTATTGTAACATTATTTGAACTTAACAGGTAAAACTATCCATCTATCTAATAATTTCTTTCTTCACCTAAGGGATGTTACAATTTTAGAAAATGGATAGGCAGATGGCAGATATAATATGTAGACATAAATATAATGAAGTTTTCTCTGTATATCCATAAATATCGAGTTAGTGTTTCTACTTGTACATTATGAGATCACGTAAAAATGTTTAAAGGGTCATTGTATCTTTTAGCCCTTAATTTGTCCCACCAGTGTACTGTGACACACCAGTGTGTGCACATTTGTGTATTTACAATATTTCGTATAGGATTCTGACTTCCTAAATGTAGTTATAATTCATGACAATGTCATATTCAAACTAGTTTTCCCTCTGTCTTTCTATGTTTTTGATTAACATTGAGCCTAGGGAGCTGCCTGCTTACTAGCTACGTAGAATTACTTTCCCCTCTAGAAATAAAAGTAATTTACTTTCATCATTATAAGTCTAAGCTACTTCCTTGGAGGCTGAACTTCATGCATAGCAGTTTTGAGTACAATAGAATATGTTACATTTAAAAAGGGAACCAATTGTATTTGAAATTCTTATTACCCAGAGAATTGTTAGCACAGGTAGCCACACAGCCTGACAAAATGAAATTATGCTCCTCATAGTTATATTGACCTTTTATTGAGGGTTGAAAATAAAGGTTGATGCTACCTAGGCAACCAACATAATACCCTTTGAAACTATCCATTTACATAGACAGATTCTCTGTTTAGGTCTCTTCCTCTAAATGGAAAATACATATTCAGGAAGATTTTATGGCTGTGTAGTTTTTCCTCACACTAATTAATGTTCTAATTCCTTCTGGCAATTTTCCCTTTTAATATCAACAGAAAGCTACTCCATTATTGGCTCTGGCTTTGTAATGCAACTTTTAAATACCTTAGAAGAAAGTTAATACAGAAGTAAGTTTATGTGAGGATCAAAATAAATGATAGCCAAACAAAATATGAGCTCTAATATTTGCATAAGTCTCCTTACAAATACTCTAGTGAGAACTCTTGAAGCATAATGTTCAGCAACTGTTTCTGGCTGTTTTGCTGCTACTTGTCAGGCTATGTCTGCTATTCATCAGCATTTCTATTTCAGGAAAACACAGGCTAATGAACAGAATTGCTCTGACAGCATCTTCAATGCTCTTGAGTGCAAATCACATTTATGAAACTGATTCATATTTCTGAGCCTCATGCTTTGGGATGACATTATATGGATATGGGATTTTCACTGGCAAAGGAGAGTGCCATCACATAACCGTCCTCGATTTATTTACAGAGCATGAGTCAGAGATTTGACTACCAATCAGGAACTGACATTTACTACCTCCATAACACAAATGTTCCTGACTCTATCTCTTCCTGTGTCATGGAATCATGTTCAGTATACTTCCTGTAAATGAAACAGAACTGCCAATTAAATGAAATCTTTCCTAAAGATTTGCTAAAAGAGTCACAGGTCTGGTGCAGTAAATAATGCAAGGTAAAAGTAAACAAGGTTTGCCTCTCTAAAGCCTATCTAGATGAGATTACCTAAAGAAGGTTATATTTTAACAAGCCCAGACAGCTGCCAGGCTGATTGATTTCCCAGGGCATCCTTGAATACCTGCCTTTTGTCACAAACTTCTGTGCTTACTGACCTATGTTATCAATGTAAGATGGCTATGTGCAAAAGAAATCCTTTGTCCCTAGACTGGTGCTCAGACCTTACGGGACTACCCAGGTCTGGGACCTCATGCATGAGTAAAAAAGCTTTCCTGACCTCACCATTCCTGAAGTACCGCTTGTTCTTCCCCTGCCTGGGTAAAAGGCTAGACTTTATTTCTGCGACATAAAAATAACCATTACATTGGCTCATCCAAAACTTACCCAGATAGTAATATTTCTCAAAATTCAATTTATAGTCATTTATTTTTCAGAAAATGGGATCTTAAAATTAAATGCTATCTTGCTACAATAAAAACATATATAGTATTTAAATTTAGGAAATGTGCTATGTAACTATTATGCTGTCACTTAATACACAGAAACGTCAGTCAAAATAACCTAGGAATCATTGATTAAATGCTTTTATCTCAGCTCATATATTAAGAGATTAAATCTGAATTGAAAATGTAAAAATGGATTGTATAAGTATGCATTTTGCTTGTTTGTCCTGGTTTTACTTTTTGTTGTCATTGTTTTAGGAAATAACCTACAACTTAAGTATAAAACATAAATATTTTATTCTACCAAGTTCTCTTTGATAAACCTTTTAACATGCATAATAGTAGTTTCTTCTGAGCCCTAAAGCAAAACAACTTTTTAGTAGGTTTTCCCTTATCCTCATCAAGTAAAATTTCAAGACAAAAAGGTCCAGAAGCTTATCAGTCATGGATAATGTTGCCTAGTTACCAGCACCATCCACCAACCTGAAGCTGCCTCAAGGCATCAGTTATCCAGTAGATCAATTATTAAGAAGACAATGAAGACAAAAAGAGAAAATGTTAGTGGAGCTCCCACAGATAAAATGGTTATCCAAGTATTAAAAATCAAATTTACCACAAAATCAATCATCATCATCATTACTGTTTACATCATTGTTATTATTTTATCCCTGCAGACTTGCATTTTCACAAAGACTTTAGAAGAGAACATCATTGATCTACTGAGCTGGTAGCATTGTGTTGCTAAACAAGAATCACTGGTCTCCTTATAAAGCATTATAGCAAAACCAGGATGCAAAAAGAAAAAAATTCAATGCATTTTTAAAATTATTTTGTAAGATGAGCAAGACTGCAGCCATTTTGAGAAATAACTGCCATCTCAAAAGGGCACAGCTAGGTTTCGTTTCTGGGCAGAAACAACATGAAGAGAAACGAAACCTAGCTGGCACCATGAGAGCTATCCAGTCAGGGTGGATGCTGTCCCAGGTGTGTAAAGTCCCCCGCATCCTGTCAACAAATTATAAAAACAGCTGGTTGCTCTGGGAGGGGGTCCCTCTCTCAAACTGGTGAGACTGCGGTGTCAGTACTCCAGGCAGAGTTGGCCCCTAGCTTAAGCTAGCAATAAAGCCTTTTGCTTTTGCATCTCTGGCTCTGTGTGGTCTTTGGGAACCCCAGACAGAGTTGAGGCACCAACTCCTAACAATTTCAGGAGCCTTAAGAAAAAGACTTCTCAACTGATTTATACAAGATAAAATTTATTTTTTTTAATCTCTAGAAATAATTTATTCAGCTTATCAATTTTTCAGTCACCTATTCCAAGGTGATACTATGGGGGCTGAGGTACCCTGAGGTTCTTGACTTCTATGCAGAAGTCAGTAGAGTTGAGTTAGAAATGAAGTTTTATTGTAGGTGATGGTACATTCTAGAGAGTGAGTGGAGGCAGATTCAGAGGAAAATCCAGTCTTGGGTCTTTAGGCTGTTACCATAAACATAGGGGCAGAGTCTCACAGAAGGGATCCTGAATGGGTTTAGACAACTTTTGCTTAACAAAAAGGGGTAGGAATTTTCAGATTGGGATAAAGAGATTTGGCCAATTTCATTTATCAAAAGTACCTGACCCCTCACCTCCTGTTAGTTAGAGAATATAGGAGAAATTTTACAACTAGTGGTATCTGGTGTGAGATTAATAGGATTTGAGTCACTTTATTCTGAAATGTGCACAGATGTTTTTCAGAAATACTGGGTGGGGGAATAGAGGCTGCAGTCATTGTGCTAAGTTCCTGTTTTACCTCAATACTTTTCTCCATATAAATGATATATAATCACTGAATACTCTCCTTTCTTGCAAGAGCTTTAAGTTGAAAATGTGGAAGTGAAAATTTCTTGTGGTATCAACAAACACTAAAGGGCTTCTCAAAAAAATGGTGCCCACTGGCAACAGTCCATAGTCATGACTGATATTTTATCTATTGTTATAACAAAAAAAAAAACTAAGTAACTAATATAGTAAGTAACTAAGTTAATTAACTAAGTTACGTAATATAATAAGTAACTAAGCAACAACTAAGTAACTAATATATTATCCTATGGATAATATGTTTTCTGAGCATCACAGGTCAGGATAGTTTAATATTCCCTGACTAAAAGTCTAAAAGAATAACATACATTTTTGTTGTTGCTTAGTAGAACATATATTTATTCTGTAGGCATTCTTTTGTATTCTATTCATTCTCTTTACCTTCTATAAGACTTCCGTAACCAACATGTTGCTAGAAAATTATCTTCAGGTCTCTTTGCTCTGTCTTGTGGTAGAGATTTAGTACAACTTTGCTTTTCTCAATTTCCCTCTTGAATTTGGTCAGTCTCTAAGTTCCTGTACCCTTAAGTTTAAAACACTTGGTAATCCCTCAACACCAGAACTTTGATCTTCTCCCTTATGTATGACTTGGCAACTTAAGAAGTTTTTTTTTTTAATTAAATTTCTTTGTTTCTGGCATTCTCTGATAACTTTTTTAAAACTATGGCTTGATAGAACATTCAGCTTTTTCTAGTGTTTTGGAGCTAGTAATGCTCATGTGTGACTTTCTATAGCTTAATCATAAATAGAACTCCCATCATAATTATTTCAAAATACTTCCCTGGTAATTCTAACATCCACACCACCTGTATATCTAATTATATGGATTTTTTTTAATTCCTCTTGATTATGTCACATTTCTTGCTTCCTTAAATAGCTCATAACATCTTATTGTATCTTAGGCATTTCCATTTTTTTCCCCAGAAGGATTCCTCTCCCTTGCTGTGTTCTTAGCACTAAGATGTTCTCATGAATCTCCCATTTGTTTATGTTTTATACCTGAGTCACCAACTTTCAAAACTGTGAGATATCTCTCTGCCTTTATAATTTGACTCCTAGTGTTTTGGTGGGCATCTGTGGAGTTTTAAATGCTCTTCAACCCATCACCAGTTTTCTTCATTGAAAGAGATCTCTCTCCATCCTACAGCTCCTCTCCAGATTTTGAAAGGCCCACTGCAGTTCAGCAAGGTCTATTATTTTTTCAGGGGACATGTCTTTCAGAGCCCCTGTGCTCTACAACAAAAGCTGTAAAATCCTATTTTAATTATAAAGGAGTTGAGTGCGCTAAAAAATTTAAATGAACCAAATTCCTGAAAATGGCAAGTCCCTCTGAAGAGAGATGAAACCCACAGTTACTTTCCTAACCCCTCAGCTGCTGTTGTCTCTCTTCCTTTACATAATTGGAAGAAATTATGCACAATTTAACTTTCAGTTCCTTATTCCATGATAATATAGAACCAACTCTGAGCCAGTTTCTACACTTACAACTGCATTAAATCAGTTCTGCCAAGATGATCAATGTTATACATGCTGATAAATGCAACAAATATGTCCAGTAATCATCCATTACTCAGAGTATTTGATATGATAGACTGTCTCTTCTGCTTGAAATAACTTCTTACTTAGTACCCTTGTCACAACTCCATTTTTTTCTGAACTCTCTAGGTGGTTCTTCTTATCTCTTTTACAAGTTTATCATTTGTACCAGCTGTTTGCTCACGCTCAAGTTCATTTGACCACATTCTTTTCATTACATACTCTCTCCCTAGCCAATTTATCTTTATCCATGGATTAAATTTCACCAATACACTGATCATTCATGATGGTAAATTTTCACCCTAAAGCTAACCTTTGACCTCTAGATACATTCATTCAGCTATCTACTGGATATCTCTGAGTGTGTGAGCACTGTAAAAGAACACATTTTAAAATTAAACTCCCACTTTTTAGGTTTGTTTCTTTATATTTTTCTCTTTTTATAATCACAATACACAAGCAGATATCTGATATACCTCTGACACCTCTCTTACCTAAGCAAGTTTCTGATTCATTGATTTTATCTCTTAAACATTAAACAAATTTATCTACTCTAACGACACCACCAGTTCCTAATTAAAGTAACACCACCTCCCTCTTGGACCACTGTTATCACCTCTTAAGTAACTCCTTCAATGTTTTGACCTTCCAAATGTGAGTTCCCCACTCTATCACACTATTTCTTTTTCCTTTCTTTAATATGCTACATTTCTTTATGTGCACACAGATGTACAAATGTGTGCTAAAGCATAAAGAACCTAAAATATACAGTGTTTTGTACCAGAGTTTTTCCTTATATTTCTTGCTCATCCCTTCCTTCATAGTCTAATTCCTCTCCACACATAGCAAACCTATGTGCCCTTAGGTAACATATGTAGACCAACCAGTATTTATCAATTTGTCCTGTTTTTTATGCTGGTATGATTATTTCTAAACATGTACATATACATATTCATATACACACATAGGGATGAATACATATTTTGACATTGCTTTGTACAAATGTGATTATATCATAGATAATTTTCTGCATTTTAGATTCTCAATATATAATAACTTGTGAATATTCCTCTAAGTAAATCAATGGTATATCACTAGTACATATTTTTAAAAGTTATGGTATATTTTATGATTAGGATGTTCCAGAATTGTTCCTGTTATTCTTCCCTAGAGAGAGATTCACTTTACTTTAATGTTTTCCCTCATAGTGATATTTCAGAAGGTGAAACTCACATGTCTATCCATGACCCACCTACAGCTCACGGAAGTCTTTAATGACCACAAATCCCTGTTTCCTCTTGTCCTTATCTATTGACTACCACCTATTATTTCATTGCTTGCACTTCAATCGCAACCCTGTCATTTCCTTGAACTATACCATCTTCCTTTCCCACAGGACCTTGTTAATACATGCTGTCCCCAATAGCTGGAATAAATGCTTCTATCTGTCTCTCAATCCCCACTCCCTTCTCTCTCAACCATGCATATACACATATGTATGAGTTTCTCTGTCCTTTAAGCACTTTCCACTACTACAATAATATATTATTCTTTTATTTTGATCATTACAATGCTGTTACCCTTTTGTTTAACAGAAGCAAGTATATGTAAGATTGCCAGTGGACTCCTAAATGCTAAATAAGGTATTTAGACATAGATTCCCAAGTAAAGGTTACATTACCATATTAAGAAATAGCTAAAGCAAATGTTATCAGTAGGGTAAATAAAAGAAAGGAAAAAAGGAGATGTAGAATTCTGCCAGAAGCAGAGGAAAAGAGAAAAAATACTTCAAAAAGCAGAAAAAAAATCTTAGTTATTTTATTGTTTTTTATAGTTTATTTATAATTTTCACTTTATGTCCTTTAATGTAGCCAGCTGTTTGCATTTTACAAGTGAAGTAAATTCTATCAGAATTTTAATAATCCATAATTAAGATGAAAGAAATATTTATGTCAGGTCTTCAAACAAAATTAAATCAATACATGATTACCAAATGCCTTGGTAATTTTAATATGCCTCAATTCAGCCAAGTAGACAAGTAGATTTACTATATATCCTTTCCAAAATATTGACTATGGCACTGTAGCAGATAATAATAATAATAATAATAATAATAATAATAATTATAATAATAATAAATATAGAGCCTCCGGAGCACATGATTAAATAATTATATGTGAATTATTTTAATTCAAAGATCAGAATAGGGTTATAATAGAGAGGGAACGCAGGGAAGTAAGAGGTATATAAAAATTCTATGTGTATCTGGGAAGGCATTTTAGAAAATATAAATATGGATGGGCATGGTAAAAAATGCATTAGCTTATATGAAAGCAAGGAAATAATGTAGACAGAAGTAAAAACTTGAGCAAAGAGCCAGAGGCAAGAAAGGAGAATGAAGTTTTGAAGGACACCCTGAAAGGCAGTAAGACTAAGAAAACCGGTGGTATGAGAGCATAATCAGAGTTGAGGTTGGTAAGGAAAAGAAGAGACAGAATGTGAAGGGCTTTGAATGGCAGGAAAAAGATTTTCAACTTCACATTTGCTTAGAGCTAGCCCTCAGCGAACTTTTCTAAAACGCAGAAGAGACAGCACAAATAAAGGAGGTCAGAATGGGAATGTTTTGACTGACTTTTTGATAGTCCAACTATTGGTGCATGTGGATGTCTTCCAGAACACACTTCTCCATGTTTTTGAAATGTTATGACAAAGGAGTTGGGCCATCATATTCTTAATATTGCCAAAGCTAAGTTCCTGTAGTGATTTGTTTTTCATAAAACATGAAAAGAATTCCAGATATACTCTTTAATAAATATCAATGCATAATGGAATTCTAACAGTCATCAATTTCTAATTATAAAAATTTCATCAATACAAAATTATTTGCTGCTGCTGCCAATTATCTAATAAATTCTTGTAGTGCAACTAATAATTACGAATAATCTAGAGCTAAAAACTCTACTAAAATTGAAACAGTACATTATTCACTCCCATATGTCACCCTACAACAACCTGAACAAAAGCAGCACAGTACACAATCCAGAAAATATGAAAAGAGAAATACCAAGATATTTTAACTTATTTCATAACTTTGAAGAAACAAGAAATAACAAAAACTGATGACAGAAAGAAGCCAAACCTTTGAAACATATTTCTTGTTGTCTAGTTTATCTTTATTTTACAAATGCATACAGTCCTTGCTAAATATTTGACACAATTTTGAGAATTCATAACTTATTGCTTCTTCAAAGTCAGTAGGAGAATCTCTCCTTCCAGTCAGCTTAGAACATTGAATGAATATCATAGCCATAATCACAGCCTTTGCCACATTCAATTGGTTAGAAGGAAGCCACAGCTTCTACACATAATGAAGGGGAAAGAATTATACAAAGATGCAATCACTGGGATTCCTCTAAGAATTCTTCCCACCCCACCCCACAGAATAAATGTTTGCTTAAATGATTTCATCTTCTTTTATGTTTCTAAACTTCCAAAGATGAAAATTAAATGACAGCCTGATACTTTGACATTTTTAAAAAGCCCTATTACATTCTTCCCCCACTTACTATAAATAAGCATATGTGCTTTCACTCATTTTTTAATTATTATAATGTTTCTTGAAGTAAAGTTGACTTAAAATACTGCATTTGTCTTAGAGATATATGTTCACACCTCTACAAATATATGTTATACCACACTCACTATAGAAGAACCAATAATTTCTCCACCATCATCTTTACCCCTTACTTCTTAGCTCCTACTCCCCCAACATCCCATTTTTTTTAAAGATTTATTTATTTACGCATATAAGAACTGGGGTATAGGCCAGAGGTGTGGGGGATAAGAGGATTCACCAGAGACAGAGTGAGGAACAGGCAGACTGACTGAAATACAGTGCTGAGGAGAGCAGCAGGCAAGTTAAGAGAGGTCTGCTGCACTATGTGGGTACTCCCTGGCTGGGGATCAAACTCATGCTGCAGTGGCTGAGAATAGGTTCAAAGGTTGCGTCTTAACCACTTGTGCCACCAGGGAGGCCCCCAACTTCCCTTTTTGATAGGCTTAGTTCTGAAATCACATTTCAAAATGGTTTGTTTTGGCTTTTTATTGTCTGTGTCTGTTCCTTTGGTTTTTTTTTGTTTTTTTTTTTTTGTTTTTTATATATTTCAATCATGAGTGAATTCATCTGGCATTTGTCTTTCTCCTTATGCCCTCAACTTCCCACATGCTTGCACAAATGTCAAGATTTCATCTTTTTAATGGTTGAGTAGTATTCCATTGTTTATATGTACCACATTGTCTAGTACATTTATCTGTCATTGAGGACTTAGGTTTTTTTCTACAGCTTGGCAACTGTAAAAAGTTCTACAATGAACACATATAAATAAAGAACTGGAGCAGAAAGAAATCAAACATATCTATTTATAAGCACATAAAAAAGGATTAAGTACCTAAGAATTAACATAGAAGATAAATTATTTATGCAAATGAAAACTATTTTATTGTTAAAAGAAATAAGACACAAAAAGAAGGAAAGATATTTCTTGCTTGTGGACTGGAAGAATGAAAACTGTTGAAATGATCATCTTTCCCAAAGCAATATGCAAATTTAATGAAATCCATCAGAATTCCAGTAGAATTCTTCAAGGAATAGAGAAAGCATTATTGAAAATTATATAACACCACAAGAGATAAAGAATGGCCAAACAATCTTATGAAAAAAAGAAGAATGGAGGTAGTAAATTCTCAGACTTTAAACTATGCTACAATGGCAAAAGCAAAGTCTATTCAACAAATTGCGCTGGGGAAATTGGTCAGCCATATAGAAAACATAGCATTAGATCATGATCTCATGCTGTAGACAAAAATTAATTCAAAATGTTTCAAAGACTTACATGTGTGTATCCTGAAACCATAAGACACATAGGATAAAAACACATGCAAAACACAGCATGACATTAGCTTTAGGGATAACTGTGGGACCTGAACTCCAAAGGCAAGGAAAACAAAAGTAAAAATGAATAAATGGAACTATATCAAATTAAAAATCTTCTGTGCAGCAAAAGAAAATATCATTAAAATGAAAACAAAACATTTTATCAAATGGGAGAAGGTATGCACACATCATGCATCTAACAAGGTGATAATATCTAAAATACACAAAAAACTCACACAATTCAACAAAAGAAAACATATAATCAAAAAATTGGCAAAGGGGTTAAATAGACACTTTTCCAAAGAAGACACACAGGTGACAATCAGGTACATAAAGAAATGTTAATCATCATTAGTTATTATCAGGGAAATGCAAATCAAAACCAGAATGTGATACTACCTCACACACTTGAGAATGGAATAATCCATATCAAAAGCATCAGGAGCGATAAATGTTGGAAGAGTGTGGAGAAAAAGGAACACTTGTACCATATTGGTGGGAATGTAGATTAGTCCAGCCCCTATGGAAAAATATATGTATATTTCTCAAAATATCAAAATATAGATCCACATTCTTGGTATCTACCCAAAGAGTAAAATTTTTTTAACCATTAATGTATTTTTTGAATCATCCTCAGTGTCAATGAATATACAAAAAAATAAAGAGGAGAGAAATTAGAATTACCTTATGAACTTTCTAACTCACATATCTTACAGTTGTTGTACTGAGAAACAGTGATGTTACTGAAATATGTCATTCTAAATCATCTTCTATTATGAATGTATATCCAACACATAATCAGTCAATATTTAAAATCACAAACACTGCAATTTCTAATTAACAAGCAAATATAAAGCTTGTTTTTCCTAAATAGTACTTTAAAGCAGAAAAACAACACATTAGAAAGCCACCATTATGTATGCCCACCCCATGTTGACTATCCTGATATTACTCTACTATAGTCATTCTCTTCTCTTTGGCAAAATGTGTACTTGGAGAAATCTGCAGTCATTCAAGTATGACAAAAGTAGCTGGGGAAAGAATGTCAACGGAACAGAAATTGACTAAAGCAAAGGGCATTAACTCAGGACTTGGCAGGAGTTGTAGCCTGAGAGTAGCAGGAAGAAGATATAATACAGAAAGCGATTCACAAGATAATAAAGAACAGGATCACATTATACAACTTTTCCCTTAATCTTCTGGCCTCTCCCTCCTTTGCATCTCTTGGACTTGAGCCCATCTTAAGATATTTAACACATTGTATTTCCGTGCAAGCTTTTAGCAGCACATTCTAGGTTTCCCACACCCTTATTCTGATCTACTCTTTCAGTCCAAACATTTAACTCACTACTAACACTCCTCATTCTGGCTATCTTATATCACAAACCATTCTACAAGTATGCTTCAGTCCTCTCATCTGTAAATGGTATTTATCTTATGAATCACCTACCTTATTTTGATTTTCATTCTTGGGATAATAGGAAAGTAAGGTAATAGCAACAAATCGCTCTCTCTCAGAATTAAAATTATTTTTATACAGAAAGATAATGCTTATTTCCCTGTAATTTATTTAAACATTGAAAGGAGAAAGACCTATTATGATAGGTAGAGAGAAGTCCAAAGCAGAACTTGAGAGGAGAGCTGCAGGAAGCCCAAAGTGCAACCAAAACTCAAAGGGAGAGTACTGGCTGTTTGATGGGCTTGTGCTTACAATGGGTTTCATATTAAGTAAAGTTATAAAGTATAACAAATTATGTTGATATAATTAAGATATGTTAAATTGAATGATGAAAATAAATATTGTAGGGAATTAGGAGAAACAGAGATCTATTTGTCTAGATACTTATGAGGAATTTGGAAGAGAGAATATGAGTACCTTGTATCTTAGAAAGTATCATCCAGTCCAACAAGTACCCCGTATTTCCAGTGAGAAACTCAACATCAATAAAGCTGAAAATTGCTTGAGAGCACATCTTAAAATTTAAATTTGAAGTTTCATTTGTATTTGAAGTAGTGCATATAAAGATATAGAATAATACTCAATTCTGGGGGCATTGTAAATATACAATACATGCTAGCAAGGGTTATTTTTATCAACACTATCGATTATTGATGGTTACATAGCTGACTTGCAGTCCTATGTGTTATTCCCAAAATAATGTTCTGATTTATGATGTCTCACAATTGTGCAGCAAGCCCTACTTACACACTAACAACTTCTTTTAATATTTAATGCTTAAAAATTATCTAACACTTCTTCTCTTAATCTTTCAGAGACTATATTCAATCCACCCATTGCAACACTTCCACTATCTGCTTCGCAAATAATTTAATACAGTACAAGACAAAATTGAAAGCACAGATGTTCTGTGTTCTTATTCTTTCATGTGTGCTTAAATGTCACCCCACCTTCTTTGTGGAGTTCGGTTCAGACTGACCTTTGGTCTCTTTCCTCTTGCACAACAGCAGTGAATGGGCTTTCTTGCATATTTAACTGTGTCTAGTGCAATTTTTACTTTGAGAGTCTCTTTTCTGTATTACAGGGTAGAAAACAGAAAAACTACATTTCCCTATTATCTCATGCTAGTAGAGTTCTGAATAGATGCCACAGTTAAAGGCACTCGTACAAGATTTGCAATACCAAAGGAAGGAAAGAAGGAAGCATCAAGTGTTTAGTCTTGTCTGGCTGTAGATACAGATGCTTGAGCTTTGTCAGATATCAGGCCCTTCTTCTGTGGATTAATCACTTTAACTTGACAGTGTACAGTGGTGACCACAGTTGGCAATATTCTGACCAGGCAGCTGGAACTTTCTATTTCGTTTTGGGCTATCAATTAAATCTGTGAGCATTTACGAACTAGTCCTACAACCTTAAGATGAATTTGTAGGCACCTAATTTCTGTCAAATATCTTCTTTCTTGAGAAGACTAGAATGGTTTCTATTTTCCTAACTGAACCCTCACTATACAAGAAACAAGAGAAATAATTCCATTTTATTTCTGATTAGCTCTTGCTTAAACAATTTTATCACTATGTGTTTAAAGAAAGATACACATGTAACAGTCTTTATTACATTTTAGGCATCTACAAGAAGACAGAGTTCCCGTATGTCTATGGTGACAATCACAATTTTTGTCCACAAAACAAGAATTACATATCAGTTCCGTTCACAAAAACTACATAACAAGACCCCAAACAAAAACTCTATCTTGCAGATCTTTGTCAACATCTTTTAGACAGTCTCAGCCTTTTCCACTTTTAACTAACGGTTACTTCTCTGAAGTCTACCTTGCAAAACAATCCTGTGTCAATATTAGGTTTTTTATTTCTAGTCCCTAATGCCATGTTCTCTTATTTTCTTACCCAGCTAAAGCACAAGTTGAAGGGGGAGCATAAAAAGCCATTAAAGTGCCAGTTGAAGAGCTCAAGAAGCTAATGCCACATGTTCATAGTTCAAATTTTTTAAAAATGTCATTCAATGGTCTTTAAAATTACCTCAGTTTCTGCTATTAAGAAACCAAAACCTGGTTTAAACGGAGCAAAGAGGCTTTAATTTGGGACTTTAAGACTGTAGCCTAAAGAGGACACAGATTTAAGTAGCCCTAGAATTGTGTCTCTCTAGATGCTGCAGATGAGGAGAGTTTACATGCATAAAAAGAAGCAGAGTAGTTCACACTCAAGTCCATGTGCAAATGAGGCTAAAGATGACACAAGTTCCAACAGGTGCAATATGAAAACGGAATGAAAAGTGAGTCCAACAGTGATTGGTTGAGTTTCAATCTTAGCCATTTCATGCTTACCTTAATTTTTGAAGGTTATTCTTCACAAGTTTTTTAATAAATTATAATATGTTTGCTATATATGATTACTCTTCTCCTCTGCTATCATAAATCAGAATATCCAGCTAACTGCATATTTTGAGTAAAATAATGATACTAATAATATTCTTTTGATTTAGAAAATAGTGAGATGATTGACACAAATCAGTACATATACATGATGGTAAATGCCTTTCTAAGCCACTGAAATAATGAATATATTTGGTAACAGAACTAAGTCTGATCTCTAAATCTAGCAACTCATTATAATTACTTTTTGAGTACTTAAAAATACAGGTAATATGGCCCAACCAAGAGTTAATAAAACACAGGTCTCATTGGGCATCCAGTCCAATACAAATTCTGCTGACTCTAAACTTCGTTTTCAATGACTATAAAATATGGGCTCACTGCACATGAACACACATATATCTCTAAGCATCCTTACAGCTTATCCCAGGCATGAAATACTGCACATTATACAGCACTGTGGAGACAATGGCTTCTCTCAACCCTGGCTCAATTCTTTATGGACTTCAATTTAATGTTTCTGTGAAAATCGTTTCTATATATTTCATAATTAAGGCTGCTCATGATGAAAACTCAGAAGCACGCCAAATACATACAGATGCTAAATGGAGTGGAGGACATTGGCAATAACGTGGCATAGGTTATAAGAGGAGAAACATTTGCCTCTATGGACTTAGTTAAGTGTACTGTAATAGATGCCCTTCTGAAAATAGAGTAACTTCTCTTTAAGCCATCTGTGCTCTAACTTGCTTAGTCAAAACATGCATAGTCACAGGGTTTTATTTCATTCCATTAACTACCTTCGTGGTGCTTGTATGTAGGCTTTCTCTCAATTCCAACTATTTTTCTTTCCATTCCACAACCATGAAACTTGAGAAACAGAAGAAACAAAGGTCAAATTTGCTTAGTTTGAAATCTCATACCTAAATAAAATCACATAGAGGCTCTGTGCATATCTAATAATATTTCTGTTAAGTGAAGCTTTTTTAAATATTGTTTTATGATACTTGGAGACTCACATGCAGCTATAAGAATTGAGACAGAAATACTAATTATAAGTAGCCTTTATACATTTCCTCCAATGATTATATCTTACAAAACCACCACAATGCCATTTAACACCTGTACAATCCTCTTGTTAACATATTATGAAATTCAACTTACCTGCCAAATCACTTAATATAGAACAGGAATCATATTTTACTTACCTTAGTGTAATCACTGAAACAGTCAGTTGTGACTCAGTTGTTGTTGGGAAAGACGGGTATTTATTACCTGGCAGATTGTATCAAAAAGAAGCAGAGACAATTACTAGTGGATTTCTGTTTCTGCACAAGTTAAGGTCTTGCTTATCTCTATAACTGATACATTGTTACACATAAACTTATATGGTTATGTAAATGATTGGCAAATAAAAACAATTTGAGAAAAGAACAGCAAAAAAATTACTATTGGAATAATCTTGACCCCAGCATTGAAACACTGAATTAAAGTCTGGGTTCTGTTTTGATTCCATTGGTCAACATGAACTTATTCAAAATGATCTGTTATGAATTCTAAACTAAGTAGTTCACACATGTTGGATTTATAGAGTGGTCATGACTTTTACAATTAATATTTTTCTTCAAGGTTTCCAATTGTACTTAGAAACACACTAGGGCATCTGATGATTTTATGTAAGGATTGGTCATATTTATTTGAAAACTAAACTCATTTCTTCTTGCTCAGCTATATTATATGACACAGCTATATTACATGACTCAGTATTCCTTTCAGGAAGATGTGTGCAACAACTGATATTTTAGCTAGTGTAGTCTTAAAGGAAGAATTAGGTGCTTTCATTCCAGACCTGGCCTGTAAGAATCATATAATGATCTCCATGTTCATTGCTCTTTTGTGACTTAATGCAGATTGGTGCTGTGAATTTGGGAGCCAATTAAAAAGATAACAGAACCATGAGCTGTAAGAATCTCAGATGCTCAAGTTGTCCTCTTAGAGGAGAGGAGCTACCTACCTACCATTAAAACCTCTTTTGAATTTTAAAGAAATAAATATTAATGCCATTTGAGCTGTTACAGGTTTCAGCATTGTTGTTATAGTAACTAAAAGATATACCATTGCTAGAAAAAAGAAAAAAAGGAACACGAGTCTCTTTTCAGGAAATAAGCAGAATCATTAAATGCTAATAAGCCGCCCTGGACAGTGCACATCTAATGGAGGATTTATTTTCATTAAAATCTTTTGGCTCAACAAGGGACTATGGTGATGGTACACAGGTCAATTGGTGGTGGGAATTTCACAGGGACTATAACTGAGATGAGAAAGCATACACTGTAAAAAAAATGAATAATGATGTAAAAATATATATAAAATCATCATTGTCATCATCATCATCATCATCATCATCATCTTTTGGCTCAAAATAAAAATAAAACAAAAAATAGAAAGAAAAAAAGGAGATTGGAGAAAGGAAAGTGAGGCTTATGGCTCATAAATTGTTAAGTGTAAGAAAAACGGTGGGTCAGGCAGGAAAACTGGTTTGGTCAAAGAAATGAGAATTGATATTAATAACACTCAGTTAAGATGTTTTCTTTTTTTTTTTTTAGATAAAATTTTGCAACTTTATTGAGTGTCTTGGTTTCTTTATCTGGTTGATATAATGTCTGTTTCATCAGATCTTTTCTGTTGGCTAATTAATAATTGGTATGTTTTATGAAACCTGTTCATTTAAGATGTTTTCAATCACCGTGTTTCATCTCCAGCATGTCTCCTTAGAGACATGTTTTTGTTTTTCTCACTGGTTTGATGTCACACTTTCTTGACTCCATTTAATGTAGAAATGCTATGTCATGGGTCTGAAATTTGAGACATAGTTCGAGTCTCAAGGTGGCTAAAAGATTGAAACTAAAAAGTTTATGTTATTTAAACTTTTCACGAACCTCTGAAAGGTTAACTTTCTATAGAGTATGTGATTGATTTCCAAGTCAACTTTCAGTTGTCAGATCTTCTGTCTCAAATGATTCTATATCACCTTTATAACCTTTATATCTAAAAGTACTGTGCAAGTGCTCTTTGCCTGATGATTTTCAGTGAAGGTGATATTTGGTGTGAAACCTAGAAATATGTTCTAATTTGACAAGAGGCTAATACCCAAAGTCTGCTAAGAACTCTTAGAAGCCAACAAAAAGAAAACAAATAACCAAATCAAAAACGGGCAGAAGAGCTCAACAGACACTCCTCCAAAGAAGACATGCAGGTGGTAAACAGACACAGGGGAAGAAAAAAATCTTCAACAACACTTATTATTAGGAAAATGCTAATCAAAAACACAATGGGGGGGCCTCCCTGGTGGCACAGCGGTTGAGCGCTGGGTTGTGAAGCTGCCCACAGCCTCTGCAGCGCAGGGAGCACCAGTTCAATCCCTGGCTGCTCCCCAGCCACCGGAGGAGGGTCCCACATGGCGCACAGACCTCTCCTGCAGCCCGCGGCTCCCCTCAGCAGTGTACTTCGGTCCTTCTGCCTGCTCTGCTCCCCGCTCTGGCTCTGGTGAATTCTCTCAACCTCCCGCTCTTCTGACCTTACCCAGTGCTTGTATGTATGTATGTATGTATGTATAAATAATAAATAAATAAACAAATAAATAAATCTAAAAAAAAAAACACAATGGGATACTACCTCATATCCTCACATCTGTGAGAATGGCCCTTATCAAAAACAATAAAGAGAAACAATAAAGAGAAATAAATAGAAAAGCAATCATTATACACTATTGATGAGAATACAGACTGGTCTAGCCCTTATGGAAAACAGTTTGAAAGTTTCTCAAAATATTAAAAATAGATCTTTCATCTGATCCAGCAGTTCCCCTCCTAGATATATACCTGAGCAATACAAAATCAGTCATTCAAAGGGATATATCACTCCTGTGCTCATTTTAGCACTGTTTACAATTTCCAAGTTATGTAAACAACAAGTGTCCAAAGACAAAGCATTTGGATTAAAAAAGATGTGGTATATATACATGATGAAAGACTACTCAGATATTAAAAAGATGAACTCTTGCCATTTCCAGCAACTTTATGGAACTGGATGGGATTATGCTAAGTGAAATATGTCAGAAGACAAAAAACAAATACTGATGCTTTCGCTCATATGTTGTATATAGAGAAAGAAAACAAAGGAATTGACAAAACTGAACAAAACAAACCCTAATAATCTGACTACAGAATTGAAGATACCAGAGGGGGAGGGATTGTGGAGGTGGGAAAAAAAGGTGAAGGGGACCCATTGGGTCCTTTGGATAGGTGTGGTCTGGTGACATACATCTGAGGTGCTGTGAATGTACTCACCTAAGTCATTTCCAGTGTTGTAAATGAATGTTACCTCCATAGAAATTTTTAAAAAGGAAGAGTCTTACACACACTGATAGAATAAAAATGCATTTGTATTGCCAGCAGGGCAATGGGAGAGATATTGTTATCTTTTTTAAAAAGAATTGATAATGCTTCTCATTTTGTATCATACCTAAAATGCAATTTTGATGAATTTTATGCTTTTTTAAAAATCAATTTTGATAAAGGTACCGCCCAAAATAGGAAAATATGGCAAAGGGTATTTAACCTTATGAATGTTTGTACATACACCTAAACAAGGTCAATAATATCTTATAAAAGGAAACTTTCTTATTTACCAATAATGAACCTTTTTTTCCTCGCGATCAGTAGACAGCAATTATCTTTTTTATATTGTTAATAGATGTTCATTTTATAGTTTTAGTACATTTTTTACTTGTTCTAATTTTCATAGATGAAATTACCCACTTGTAATTTCTCATTGTTCTATTAGTTTTGGGTTTGTTAATGTATTAAAATGTTACAAATGCAATTTTTATGGTAGTTAATAAAATAAGAATTTCATGGACATAGTCATTTTTTTTAATATCCAGAAGATTTTATGAGGCTATTATACTATATTATGGCTTTTTTCTCATTGTAAAAGAAATGCACGTTCATAATAGGATTCAATAAAGAAAATGAAATTACTCCTCATTTTACTTATATGAAACTACTCTTAATATTTTCAAGTATTATAAATCTGCATGTAATCATAATGTTTACAATTTTTTTGTATTTTTTAACATCTCTCCCATGTCTGGTTTTGATGTGTTCCCTGTCTATGCATATTATGTTTTTTGCTTTTGATACACCTTTTAATTTTTTCTTGATAACCACACTGGACAAAAGAGTTTGCTATAAATATAAGTCTTGAGTAATATGGTGGTGAATTGTGGGGGTAAGGGATGCCTTCTATAGTCTTATGATTACAGTCTAGTCTTTCAGTGAAACTATGCCTCTGAATTGGGAACTTCACAGGCGTATTTGTGGGTTTTTCCCCCTTTTTTTTTTTTTTTGGTGGTGGTGTTCTCCTGTCTTGGACAGAATGTCTATAGTGGGCTGGAGATGAGAGTTTCCATTTTACTAGGTTAATTAACCTCAGGTTGACTGGTTTCCTCTGAGGGCATGGTTTCCTGAAAACAGAATGTTTGGGTGGATTTCAGAATTATCATTTAGTGTGAAACAGTGGTAAAGCAGCAGCTAGTCACTAAATAGATGGACTAACTGCCTATAATATGGGAGTCTAGTTTGCCAGGGAGTGTGGAGGTAGGTGTTGGTGTAGGGAGTATAAGTCTAGTGAACATATTATACAGAATTTTCTCATTTTGCAGCTCACAGAGGAAAACTCACAATAATGTCATTCTAACAATTTTAGATGGAATGAAGGCAATATATGGCAATATTAGAATTGTATCATTATTTCTTTGTCAGAGTTCATTTGCAAAAAGTCACCTTATACAGTCACCTGAATTTATTCCTTTTATTTGCTAAGTTTCAAATAAAATATTCTCTTGGCTGAGAATTTAATATAAAAAGCATTTAAGAAGCTATAAAATAGTTATTTTGTAAAAAATAAAGAAATGAAGACTACAGAAGGGGAAAAGGTTATGGGGTAAGACAAAAATAACGATGAAATAACCACCTTCAAGTGTTCAGAGTTTAAGGAAGAGGAAGATGCTATAACAATCAGGTCTTTAAGAGGGCTTAATGTCTGCTACTTACTTTTAAATTTCCACTTAAATACCGCAGAGGGAGGTTTGAGTAGGAGAGAAGAGAGCTCACACTTTGTGATAATTCTACAGTGAGAACAAGAAAGAGATGAATGGAGGTCTTTCAAGTCAATGTGTTTACTAAGGAAAGGAAATAAATGGAGCTACAAGAAGCATGTCCAACCTCACACTTCACAAAGGTTCTGATTTTCAGGAAATTAGGAGCTGCTTAAATCTTTCCATTAATATCTTGGAATTTTTTAATGCTATTCAGAGACCCAAGGACACTAGGACATTAGTAAAATTTGTGTTTAAAAGTAATCAGATTTTGGACCCACGTTTCATAATTAAATCTTTTTTATGATCCTATATTGTGTTTCCTTCTATTTAGTGAGCTAATATAGATATCCCACTCTAGAGATTCACATTCTTCAGATTTATAGCTTTCTTACTTTACTTAAATAGAGTTAATAATATCTACTTAAGCCATCAGGTTTCTTCCTGTTTGGTCTCTGGATGAACCCCAGGAGTACATTCTGCTTTCCTACTATGAGACACTATCATAACCCCATTTACCCAAAATCCTGAATGTAAAACCTGGCATCTAGGAGACTGGAGTAGACAATGTATGACGGTAAGGCATGGCTTGGGAAATTGGTTAAGCAAGTATGGAAATCAGCACAGAGTCTCATCAAAAATATTTAAGAAAAAAATAATAGAAGTACCAGGTAGATTCAGCAATCCTACTTCTCTGCAAATATACTGAAGCAATATCTACCTCCCATATATATTGCAGCATTAATCACAATAGTCAAGACACAGAAACAGCATCAATATTCATTGATAAATGAGTGGATAAAGAAAATGTGTTATATACGTACATACATATTACATACAAGGAACATTTTCGACCCTAAAATGAAGAAATCCTATAGTTTATGTAATTTATTACATATGAATGGATCTTGCAAGCATTGTGCTATGTGAAATAAATCAGACGGGAAAAAAAAATATCGAACAATCTCACACATGGAGTCTCAAAAAGATGAACAGGGTAGCTTGGTATTTAACAGAGGCTGCTGGTCAAAGGGTACAACCTTCCAGTTACAAGAAAAGTAAGTTCTAGAGAGCTAATGTGCAACACAGTAACAGCAATTTTATATTTCATATGTGAAAATTGCTAAGAGAGTAGATCTTAAATGTTCTCATACTCACAGAAAAGGTAATGTTTGAGGTGATGGAGGTGTTAGTTAACTTTATTATGGTAACAATTTTGATATATATGAGATAATCATCTGTAAACCTTTAGCTTTACACAATGCTATATGTCAATTATAACTCAATAAAGTGGAATAGGGAGAATTTAAAGTAAATAAACAAAAGGCATGGCTTGGCATCTGGCAGAGTGCTCTCCAGTCTTGCTTTGTAGTTAGATAGTTAAATAGTTCCAGCTAGGTGACCCTTGGCAAGCTATTGAAACCAGAAACTCCTTAGTCTTCACTTTATGATAAATTATTTTTTCTAAGCAATGAAAATATTACCTCTCTTATAGAGCCACTGTAGTGATTAGATAAGCACATTCAGACAAAGAGTAAACACAGAACATGACACATATTAAAGTTAGAAGAAATGAAGCTATTATATTCTCCTGTGCGTGCCTGAGAAGCAGGACAGATTAAGTGAGCCGAGTTCCAAATTGTGAGGATTTGTGCCAAGTAAAATCAATGTTAAGAAAGTGTCTTACTTCATCTTATTCTGAAAAATTAAATACGTCTACCAAGCTGATAAGTTTGTAATTAGGGCAAATGAAATTACGTAAGGAAAACAATTAGAGCACTATGGAGGTAGAAAAACTGTTAGTTTTCACACATCTTACCCCTTTCTCATAGTCCCGGACAGCTGCTATTGAAGACGCAGGGTAATTAAAGGAAAAGAACTAAGAATGGAAGAAAGATTTACTATTGTACTTCTCTACCATATATTTCTGCCCTATGTTCTAAATATTTTGCAAGTCAAACCTGAAAGTAGAAGTTGACCAAGAGGCAATTCCTCCCCTCAAGTTTTACCTCATGCCTTCTTATCTATGTTTTCATTGCATTTTATATTTTGCTCTATTATAGTTCTATCGCAATGAATTATAGCTATTTACTGGTATATATTTCTCCCTGGTAGATTAATGTGAGAGTAAGAAGCATATTTTATTCACTAAAGATGCACATGGTAAGTGCTCAAAATAAATAGCTAAATGAGTTCTAGGAGTGAGGGGAATATCCTGTGGATAAGTACTTATTGCATAAAGACGGATGCCTAATAATCACCATGATTATAAAAATGATGTGTGTCCTTAAGAAATTTCTATATGACAGATGGTACTAATTTCTTTCCATATATTATTCAATTCTCACAACCCTATCAGGTATATAGTGTTTATTTCCATCCAAACTTTCCTCCTCGTACCTCTTCTACAATGCTAGGCACATGCCTACTAATTCCATATAAGCACTGAGTTGGGGTCAGCTAGAATGAGGATGGAGATCCCTGAGTGGCCTGAAGGAGTAGACTTCAGATTGAGCATACTCCTAGTTCATCTGGTTTCCTAATGATTACAATAAAAAAAAAATTGAGGCTACTAGAGGGAGAAAGTTAGAGTTGGGAACAGATGGGGAAGTGGGTCCAGCGGTATATAGTGGAGGACTATGAGTGCCTTGGTGGTGGGTGTGGTGTGATAACATGCATCTGAAGTCATACACACCGTAAATCATATATGTTATTGCTAACCAATGCTATCTCAATAAAAAATATATTGATTACAAAACACAATGCATTGTGAACTCATCCCTTATTATGCAGTCATATACTATAACAAAATTATGGAAGTGACAAAGTGACCTTTGCCACATTCACATTCTATTTTTTAGAAGCAAGTCACAGACACTGATTATATTCTAGGATTGAAAATTATATAGTGGTATGATTGATGATGAGGGTGGGAGATATGTCATAGGGTTCAACCTAGGGTGTATCTGCCTCTGAAGTTACAGCCAATATCTCTGTTCCTATTTCGTTTCATTCTATCTGGGCTAGAATATAGGGCAGAGGTGGTGGCAGTAATAGCAGAGCAAGGTAATGCACACAAAGGAGATGAATCACACCAGGACATATTTCTGCAGCATTCTGGATCTTGGTGGAGAAGGGTGAACAATGCATTGGAAATAAATGATCTAAAGGCAGATTTGTTTAGTGTGGACCACTCTGCCCTTAGGAGCCCATGGAGACACAGTCCATGGCAATAAATGTTAAAAAAGAAGAAAGAGGGATTTAGCTGGAAACTATTTTGATGGCACCACAGAGAGTGATGCTGACTTGCTGGGATATCAGTTAAAATAGAAGGCTTTAGGATAGACATCTAAAACAGAATTTATCACAGTGCTAAAAAGTCCTCAATCAATATCTATGCCCATAACAGTTTGCAATTTCCTGTGTGAACAGAATAGGTTGGGTTGAAATAATCCTACAACTGTAGAAATTTCTTTGTGATAGTTTTAGTCTTTTGTCATAGTATCTGCTCTAGAAATAACCTCAAATACATCACCACTTGTAATTCCATACTTTCCAGTGCACTTATAATGCATTTGAAAAATCTCAACATATAATTGCCACAGTAAAGTAAGTATCCATTGAGTTTTAAGGCATACAATGAGAAGAGTAATTAATATATAAAAATTGGATTATAAATTGCCAGATTTAGTGAAATAACTAGTAATACAATATTCATCATTTATTCTTAATGATGTATCAAGCACCTTGCTTCTCATGTATTACATCTAATGACTAATAACTAAAGTGAAGTCAAATGTAATTTCACAGGGCTATGCAGCCAGTAGAAACTCAATTTGGTCTTCAAATCCAGATTTTTCTGAAAAGCTAGTGTTTAATCACCATATCTATTATACTATGGGTCAGGGAAAATAGATGTCTTTTCTGAGATGCTAGGTATGAGAAAGGTTAAAAGGGAAAAGAGTTATACAGAAGAATTATGAATCCTATCCTGTCAGGGGATGACTGAAAATATATCCATAGTAGGAGAGTAACAGTAGAAAATGTATTGGATAGAGAAGAAATGTAAACTAAATTCAATTAAACATTGTATGTTTTTTCTTCTCAATCTCAATATTGGCAACATTAACAGATATGTATAGATTTTCCTGAATCAAGTTAAATTGTAAAGTCTTCTTTATTTTTTTTTTAAAGATTTGTTTATTTATTTACACAAGCACTGGGTACAGTCAGAAACGTGGGAAGGTGAGAGAATTCACCAGAGCCAGAGCGGGGGGCAGAGCAGGCAGAAGGACCGAAGTACACTGCTGAGGGGAGCAGCGGGCGGCAGGAGAGGTCTTTGCGCCATGTGGGACCCTCCTCTGGTGGCCGGGGAGCAGCCGGGGATCGAACCAGCGCTGCAGAGGCTGTGGGCAGCTTCGCAACCCAGTGCTCTCACCCGCTGCGCCACTGGGGAGGCCCGTAAAGTCTTCCTTAAAGTATCAGTTTATTCACTTAAATACTTATTTAACATGAGGTAATATATTGAACTTTATCATTGAAATGATATAAAAATAATACCTATTATCATGTTATTTACAGTCTACTGAGTATGAATGGGGAAAACATTTTTATTATGTAAACAAGAGACTATGCAAATAACTGTAGCTTCTTTTCCACCATTACTTTCAATATCAGTCTGAGACTCAGTCACCATTTTCTTGCAGTTTGGTAAAGAGAAAGTATATACTTTATTTCAGTTTTTATTGGAACATCTGTCTCTTGTTTACAGATAATTTATCACCCATTATAGCAATATTTACAAAAGTTTTTTGATGAGTAATGCTAACTCTGGAAATGCAGTGCATGTGTCTAGGAAAACAAGATAATAAACCACAACAATTTAAACAAATAGCTTAATGGAGTTCTTCTGGTAATTATGTATTTACACAAAATAATTGTTTATCTAGATGACAAATAGTGAATATTCTCTATTTTTTTCCATTTCTAGATACTGAATATTCATATTTTAAAAATCTAACAAATTAAAAATTGTCTGTCAGGATAACTACTCATCTCTAAAATTAGCATATGCAGTTATTTCAAAAAATTCTTTTCTTTAGAATTTGCACCATAGATAGATGAATAGTGATCATTATACATGTAATTATCCTGTTAAAACCATAATGTTGGTGTGTGCATATGAATCACATGAGATTAAATTTATCTTAACAATTAATAGTGAATAGCTGAACTGATGTTTAGCAAATTACCATTTTAACCTTACCCATTACAAATGATTCGGTTTCATTATCTGATCTTTCAGATAGTATAAATCTCCCCCAGATTGACACTTTTCCTCCAAACAACAAAAATAAAGTTTTTATGCATATAAAATATGAGAACTTAGAACAAACAATCTATATGTTGAATATTTGTCCCTGGGATGGCTAAGAGGATTTGATTTTCTTAACAGGAAAATAAAATAATCTACATTGTGTATAAAATATATATAAGCATGCACACCAATTAGACTACGAGACGTGAACTTCAAAATAGCATTGAAGGCTTATGACTAAGAATGAACTTGGTGAGATAAGACAATATTATAAACAATGTGTTGGCTTCATATACTATATGATATGGAGGGATCTGGCACTATCTTTTGTTTATGACATTTGAGATTAATATGAAGAGTATCACCTTGGTCCTCAAATGCTGAAATCTCTGAATAAAATGAAAAATCATACTTAAAACTTACAGGAAACAACCTTGCATTCAAATCTATTATAGTAAGTGGGAAAATGCAAAAAGATTGTATAAAAGAATTTTGGATGCTATTATTTGTCTTATTTGACTTAAAAGTCCTTTAGTGAGATATTTGTGATGTCATAGACATAAGTACATTGCACAGCCTCAAACTTTGAAGGAAAATTGATTAAATGTACTACATTTGAACACTGAATAGATTTAAATTCCAAAATTAATTCTATCTTGCTATATAAATTTGGGCCATTTATTTATCTTTCTTGAACTTTTGTTACCATACCTTTCAAATGAAATAGCAAAAGAATGAATTTCTATTTCCTATAGAAATCTCTACAGGATTTTTGTGACTATTCACTAACATAATGCATACAAGTTCCATAGCATAGGCTTTATGTATAATAGGGTCTTCAAAAAATTGCAGTTTTTTAAATCTGTCAGAAAAATATAAGTAAAAGTTAAACGTTTTATAAGTCATAGGATATAACAAAATTATTTTGAGAAATAATCTATACCATATACTTCTTTATCTTGATATCTGCAAAATCACTTTATTTCCATATTTTGATCATGTTACAATTTTATTTTAATTTTTTTTATTATTGTTTTTATTTATTTATTTATTTTTATAGAGGCATGTTTTTTATTTATTTATTTTGTTTGTTTGTTTTGTTTTTACATGCACTGGTTACAGTCAGAAGCGCGGGAGGGTGAGAGAGTTCACCAGAGACAGAGCGGGGAGCAGAGCAGGCAGAAGGACCGAAGTACACTGCTGAGGGGAGCAGCGGGCGGCAGAAGAGGTCTGTGTGCCATGTGGGAACCTCCTCCGGTGGCCGGGGAGCAGCCGGGGATCGAACCGGCGCCGCAGAGGCCGCGGGCAGCTTCGCAACCCAGCGCTCAACCGCTGCGCCACCGGGGAGGCCCTACAATTTTATTTTAACAACACAAAGCCAGTCAGTTCAAAGATAACTATGATTGATCAATTTCTGCACTAAAAAAGTTTTTTTTCTTACACTAAAATCAATATAAAAGAATTTCTGTGTTCTGCTAAGTATCTGTAAATTAATCTTATTCAAGGAGAATCATAAGTGCTAATTTTTACTTCATTTGTTATTCAAAGAAATGAAAAGAAATAGTCTGAAAGAAGAGATAACAGATTCCTGCTCCAATGAAATAAGGCAAAAATCTGCCGCATGATTATGACAAATTATTAAGAGAAATTATGACAAATTATTAAGAGAAATTATACATGGAGGACTTTTTATTTTTTTGCTGGAGTTGAAGCAGTTAGAATGATAGGAGGAGGCAATTTATACTTGATGGACACTAACTAGAATGACAGTGTGGCTAACTTTGAAGTTGAAATGCTCTTTATTTTTTCAAATCTATCAACATGCTGTTTTTTAGAAACAAGAGACCATGAATTTATGTTCTTAGAATGACATTGATTAACTTGTGGAAAATAATTATATAATAATTTAAAGCCATTATGACACCAAAATATTTCAAGATTACCATTTTGACTATATATTAATATATATTAATATGAGATACCTAGTAAAGGTTTTCAGTTATTTAATATCCAGTATTTTTGAAGCTCTTTGGGCAAATATACACTCTCTCCCAATTTAAATTTAGAATCTGTGAAATGAAAATTTATAGACCCAGTTAAATTAACAGTATTTTGTAAATATCAGATAAGGTATTAAGATCCGTTTAAGAGCTGGTTGCTACCTTCCCTAAAGACTGTCAGTGCTTTATTAAGAATTCAAACATCCTGTAGTTTCCTGGGAGTCATCAAAGCCCAGAGAGGCTTGGGCTGAATGGTATGTCAAGTCAGTAGAAAAACATACTAGAATGTATCATATTTTTCCTGATGGTTTATGTCACAATATGTCATCAAACGTTTTTCCAATATATAATTCAGAAATTAAACAATTATATCCAGCTTTTTAATTAACAGTGATTGTGTCTGTGAATGGTACTAAGTAGAAATCTCATTTTGCGTTATTTTTTTTCTATTTGGATAGTTCATTTTCCTGTATCATTATTGGTTATTTTAGCCTTTCTATATCAATGTCATCCCATTCTTATGCTTAACACTTTAATACACTACTGAAGAGTTTGTTTTTTTTGTTTTTTATATTGGGCAACTCATTTGACTTTTCATGATCCTCTTTCATCTACAAACATTGGGTTGATTAATAATCTTTAGGAAAATATATATCTAAAATTCAGTGGTTCTAACTTTTCTGTGTTAGAGAAATAGTATTATATACTAAATTTTGTCCCCTCAAAGTCTTCAGAATATGAGTTATTTGGAGACAGGGCCTTTAAAGAGTTCATTAAGAAAAAATCAAGTCAGGGCCTGCCTGGTGGCACAAGGGGTTAAGCGCAGCACTGTGAAGCTGTCCACAGCCTCTGCAGAATGATTTCGATCCCCAGCCAGCCAGGAAGCTACCCACATGGCACAGCAGACCTCTCCTGACTCACCTGCTGCTCCCCTCAGCAGTGTACTTCAGTCTATCTGCCTCTTCTATTCCCCACTCTGTATCTGGTGAATCCTCTCACCTCCCAAACCTCTGGCCTGTACCCCAGTTCTTGCATGCATAAATAAATAAAATCTTTAAAAAAAATAAGAAAGGAAAAATCAAGTCATGAGAATATGCCCCAATCCAATATAACTAGCGTGCTTATAAAAAGAAAAAATATTTGGACGCAGACATGTGTCCAAAGCCTATGTGAATATACAGAGAGATGACCATCTACAAACCAAGGAGAGGTATCTGATAACACCTAAGGGTTATCTCCTTAATCTCAAACTGAGAAAATAAATTTCTATTTTTAAGCCACCCAGTGTGTGGTACTTGTATAGTAACCCTAGCAAATTAATACAGATGGCATACTTCAAATGTACTAAAAATGTACTCTAATAGTAAGCATGTGGCAAATAAATATGAATCAGATACATTTACCCCAGTGTTGATAACACTCATAAAACTGCTGCACTATTTGGCCATCTGTTTTCTTTCTTTTTTGTTATTTACATACAATAAAAAAAGAGTAATTCATTTATCAATGTTTCCTAGAATAGATACAAACCATTTGCATATTTTCTCTAAAATTAAGTCCAAGCACTGGGAAAGGAATTCCATTTATTTTTTGGGGGGGGAAGGGGGACTATTTTCTGATTCATGTCCTCCTTTTCTTACTGCAATGCTGTGGTCTGCACTCTTGACATGAAGAGTCCTCTTTCTTTGTTTTCACATAATTTCCCTGCTGGCTGGAGGCTTCTTTTATCTTTTGTCTTTGAAAAGCTTTCCAACCCTTTCCTTTTAAGCTCTCCTCTCAATGACATTTGATTAGTACTCAATTTTTTGACTCACCTGAAATCCTGGGCCCACACACTCAGGCTTGGCTTTACCGGTAATGGTAAAAAGGTACATAAAATCACATAAAATGAAGAGGTTAGATATATCTTGAAATTTCCCTGGCTTTTAGAATCCAGATGACCCATAGTTTAATGTAAATTTGACCTTTTCCTTATTGTGTGCCTGTAAGTCAGGCAGTAGGGTCTCTGAGTCTCAAAGGTCTTACTTGTAAAATGAGAATTTAAAGATTTCATGGTTATAATGATTAAATTAGAAAATAAATTTGAAAACACTTACTGATTGCCTTTTTTTTTTTTTTTTAAAGAGGCATGTTTTATTTATTTATTTGTTTGTTTTTGTTTATACATTCACTGGGTACAGTCAGAAGCGCAGCGCGGGAGGGTGAGAGAATTCACCAGAGCCAGAGCAGGGAGCAGAGCAGGCAGAAGGACCGAAGTACACTGCTGAGGGGAGCAGCGGGCGGCAGGAGAGGTCTGCGCGCCATGTGGGACCCTCCTCCAGTGGCCGGGGAGCAGCCGGGGATCGAACCGGCGCCACAGAGGCTGCGGGCAGCTTCGCAACCCAGTGCTCAACTGCTGCGCCACCGGGGAGGCCCACTGATTGCCTTTTAAATTATATGTTTGACAATGCTAACAAAATAATTCCCACCTGCCCTTGCTTTTTAGTTCCTTAAATTTTTAGATATTTTTCACACTTTCTTTATATTTTTGTACCTATTTATCAGTAAATTAAATTGTATCAAATTTTCTAGATTAAGCCTTTGGGGAAAAAATATGTTATAGTTTGACCATTGTCGCTCCGATTATTACTAAGACACCTACAAGACCAGAACCTCTATACTGATCCACATTGACAAAATCAAGAATAATGAAGATCAAGAAATATAATATAAAGTCTTACTTTACTTGGCATTAGATCTGCATTTGTACAATTATTATGAATTAGCTCCAGTGTTCTGAATAATTAGACCATGAAAAGAAATGATAATATGTTCTAGTTTTCCACTATTTGTTCTCATATAATCATACTCCAAAATCATTATATTTTAAAACTAAGAGGATTATGAAATCATGTTTTCTCATCATCACCAATATTGTTAACCATTCACATACTTATTAAACACTTCACCTTAACTAATAAGGGTAAATCAAAGAAACATTTTTGTCCTTTAAAGCTTATATTCTCTTGGATATTTTTATTCATTTAGTCTACATACATTTCATTGAGTGTCTACAAATATATTTTGGATGGAGTTTTCTGCTAGCTGATTGAGATATGGCAATAAAAGACACTAGGCAAAGAGCTCATAGTATTAAAAAAATTCACACAATAAGCAGACTATAACCCATTCTCTAGCAGTAACAGTAATAGAATATATAAAGTTGTAGCTGACAGGGAAAAGGGAGCATTTGATCAGAAATGACAGCATAAATTACATAATATATAAATTATGTTTTCAAGGGCATGTAAATCTGAATACGAGTTGGGCCTGAGTTAAGAATAACACAACCCCATAGAAGCCACTGTTTTACATTTCTCAGGACCATGATGTCAGGCTGCCTAAAGCTTAACAAAATATTTCTGTTCCTCATGCGATGCTATGACATCAGTGGCTGACAAACACCCATGGGTCTTTTTAAATTGATAATGCAGTAAAGAGCAATGCCTCCAGAAACATCATCAACAGTCATATGATTGACTACCTTTACACTGCCTGGCACTCTGTTCCAAAAATGCATCAATAACCTTGTGATTTACTAACCCCAGATTGTTTGGCACACCAACACACCTGAAAATTAAGTAACTCTCCGCACACCTGCATGTCCCCACAGCTTTTCTTTCCTGTGTAATCATCTCACTCGCCATTCTGGGAGACAGCCTTTACTTGAGTACAGACTCTGCCCTCTCCAGATGTGGCATGACTCTCAATATAACCCTTGCTTTGTAGAAACAAATTCATGATTCAGATTCTGACTGAGTGTAGGCAATACAACCAGGCTAGTACAAACAGAACTCATAATCTATTCGAACATTCCAGACAAAAGAAATCATTTGTATAAGAAGAGAGCTGAGAGTGAGCATGATATATTTGTTAAACTTCAAGCAGCTTTGTAGGACTTCAGCAGGGCAATGACCACTGGATAGTGACAGCTAGTGAGACTAGAAAAGTGGAGAGAGGGCCTCACTGGTGGCACAAGGGGTTAAGGTGCAACCTATAAAGCTATTGGCAGCCACTGCAGCATGAGTTTGATCCCCGGCCAGGGAGGTGACCCACATGGCACAGCAGACCTCTCCTTTTTCGCCCTCTGCTCCCCTCAGCAGTGTATTTCAGTCTATCTACCTGTTCTGTTCCCTGCTCTGTCTCTGGTGAATCCTTTCACCCCCTGCCTGCACCTCTGACCTATAACCCAGTTCTTGTATGCATACATAAATACATCTTAAAAAAAAAAAAAAAAGTGGAGAGAACAAATCTTGACCAGTATTGGTGACAACTGAATTCTGATTTTGTAGCCCACACTATGGAAATATGTGGAGTATGATATGATCATTACCAATATTTTAGAAAAATCTTAGTGATGTGAGGGAAAGAGTGGAAGAATTCATGCATTTAGGGGCAAAGTAATAATGGAGTTCCAAATGAGTAAAGATGACTGAAAAGCAAAACCACAGAAAAAAATAGATTTTAAATAAAATAGATATGTTCTTAAATATCATATTTAGGAAATGAATTAGGGTATATAATTCCCATATTTTCCCTTTCCTTGTTTCTTTTCCTTGATTTAAATTAATTCAGCTTGATAACAAAGACAATAATTTCTACATCATATTATACATTCAAATTTTGTAACTCCTCAATGAACATACAAATGAGAACATTTTATTTTATTTTATTTTATTTATTTATACAAGTGCTGGGTATAGTCAGAAGTGTGGGAGGGTGAGAGAATTCACCAGAGCCAAAGCAGGGAACAGAACAGGCAGACTGATAAAATGCACTGCTGAGGGGAGCAGCGGGCACTGCAGGAGAGGTCTGAGCACCATGTGGAACCCTCGCCAGCGGCCGGGGATCGAACTGGCACTGCATAGGCTGCGGGTAGCTTCGCAGCCCAGCGCTCACAGCCCAGTGCTCAACCACTGTGCCACCAGGGGAGGCCCCCAAATATCAACATTTTAAATGTGATGTTACAAAGTTGCAAAAACATCAACAAAAGAAAAAAGGAATGATGCAATGTTCAACCACCTGATTAGTGGTGAATCTATATTTAAATGGTATAGCTCCTAAGCAATGATCCTTATATTTCATTGTCAAAATATAAAATATAGAGGAAAATATACATCTCAAATGTCTAAATATGATTCCTGTCTTGCAACATAGAATTGGAGAGGGTAATATAAGTGAAATAAGTCAGGAGAAAGACAAATACCAAATAATTATACTAATATAAGGAATATAAATAAAACAAAACAAAGGAACAGATAAAATTAAGCCAAAAACAAGCCCTAGAAATCTGATTGTAGAAATGATGTTACCACAGGTGGAAAGTGGGAGGTAGGAAGCACCGGGTGGGGGTCTATTGTGGAAGGTTATGGATACTTTGGTAGTGGGCTGAAGAGGTGTAAATCTGTAACTCTAAATCAATGTTACCCAAAACCAAAGGGGTAATAATTAATCTCTGAGTGTATTTCTAATTATTTTAGTAATAGTTTCAAGATTATTAGCCTTTATAAAGTGGATTTTTATTAAGATGAAGGAAAAGTGCTAATGATTAATATTTTCTAAGAATGCTACCTTAGCATTTCAGATTTGAAAAAATCCCATTATTTATCTCTGTAATGTTAGGAAAGTTATTAAACCAGTCTTCTCACAGTAACTTCATCAATGAAAAAATGATTTGAATATATTTGTATTCCTTCTTAGTTGTTATATGTGAATTTGTAGAATTTGTAGTATTGCTTAGAAAATATTTACTGTGCTGACGATTAAGGGTGTTTGAAAGAAGAAAATAAAATTGTCTGAGGAAGGTGCAGAGTAAAACTTAAATTAGCATAGTTTACAATTATTTTGGTTTGAAAGTTTGTTCTAAAAGTTCTTTTGAACATGAAATTAGATTTGGGATATATAGAGATTAAAAGACTAACATGGAATTTTTTGGAATATCCATTTAAGAGTTAGTCAATGTCATTTCTATTGTAATCATGTATCCTTAAGGTACATATATTCGTCATCATACAGCATCTGAAGGAAAATAAAGAGAAGCAGATCAAATATAAAGAATATCTAAAGATTCAATAGTTAAGAATAATAGTCCAGAAATAAGTGAAAACTTGGAACCTAGTAGAAAAATATATATGAATTCCAAACTAGTAGTAGTCTGGATTCCAGAATGAAACTCTAAGATGGGTTATTTTGGCAAGCTTTTTTGAAATGATTATTTTCAAAGATTTAGATGGCAATACCAGTAATCATACTATAAGAACATTTCTCCTAAGCCAGGAGCATGGGTAGAAGCTGCTAGCATAATTGACAAGGATAGTGATATGGATGACTATATAAAAACAGCAGAAATTGCAGAGAAAACTAAGGGACATAAATATTCCTATCTTCCTCTCTTCTTTTTCCTTGTGAATTCATGCTGGGACCTAAATGACTTTGTCAGATCTTTATCAGTTTCCTCCATACTCTGTCTTAGACTAGCAGTACCTTGTATTCAATGACCATGTATTTATTTACATCTAGATTCTCTTTAACAGTGAGCATAGACATAACATAATTTCTCCTATATGTTTATTTGAATTCTCAATATATCAATTTAAACTCAGCTATTTTCTATCTTTAAGCTGGATATAAGCAATGGTCTCCTCACAAGAGTTCTTGACTTTCATCTTTTACCATTACAACTCCCATTTGTATTAGTGCCTAGAAAATAAACAAAGAATTCAAGTCCCACCTATAATATTTAACACCTCATTATCATCCCCAAAACTCTTTCTAGTCTCATTATCTTCTGTTTTGCCCAATTAAGACTTGTAAAAGCACCAGTCACAGTGAGATTTGCTATTTTTTGGAAAATAACATTGCATTCCTGTCTTTGAGTTTAGTCATAATTAAATAATTCTTTTTATATTTATTAAGTTTTCTTAATTCTCAAAGACTATATCAAATAAAACTCCTATTAACTCTTTAGTCATAGAAGATGTACATAATAATTAAACTATAGCTCAGTATCTGTGGTATATTCAATGATCAATAAATGGTAGATGAACTAAAGGAAATTACAATATCCATTTTATTTATATTTGTTTAATAGATAAATCAGTGTCTGCCACTGAATCACAAGATGTCAAGGACTAAGTCTAAATCATATTTGCAGCAAGAATGATTTTGTGTATGCCATTGTCGGGATAAATGCTCATTACTATATTATTAAATTTAAATATTTACTAAGGGCCTCCCCGGTGGCACAGCAGTTGAGCGCTGGGTTGCGAAGCTGCCCGCAGCCTCTGAAGCGCCAGTTCAATTCCCGGCTGCTCCCCGGCCACCTTAGGAGGGTCCCACATGGTGCGCAGACCTCTCCTGCCGCCCGCTGTTCCCCTCAGCAGTGTACTTCGGTCCTTCTGCCTGCTCTGCTCCCTGCTCTGGCTCTGGTGAATTCTCTCACCCCCCTGCGCTTCTGACTGTACCCAGTGCTTGTATAATAAATAAATAAATAAATCTAAATAAATAAATAAATATTTACTAAGCACAGGAATAACATATATGCTGCCAACATTGAAAATCCTTAAATGTCTATTAATTCCCTGTAAAGTAGGCGTGGTAGAAAAGATAGCCAAAAGACTACATAATCTAATACAAATAATTTATACAGGTCAGGAAATTTTACTGAGTGTGCAAACCAATAGCTGCAACAAAGAATTATTGACATATTTGGGGTTCAAAAAGACTGGAAAACAAAAAGGAGGCTGAACAATTTGCTTTAAGTTACATCAGTATTTTAACTACATCAATATTTGTCTTAAATTACGTCAGCATTAAGTTACATCAATATATTGACCCAGAAAGTTTTGCTGGAATCTTTAGTCTTAATCCAACTTTATACTTACTAACTCTATGATTTTAAGCAGCTTCCCATATATGAAACTGTGATAATATTTCATAGATTTAAATATGTAAATCGTATATGAAAATATCTTTGATAATTGTTAATGATAGGTTTAATGCTGTACAAATGCCAACTGTTACTGTTACAGTGTTCTATACTTTGAATTCACAAAGGGGCTCGATCAAAGTGTCTTTTGAGCTTCAAGCAAAGGTCAATAATTATGCCATGTGAATACAAAAGAATGATGCGAGAATGAAATCACTTCCTTCATCCTTTCCCCAATTTTAGTTGCTACGACTGAAAACCCACATGTGTACTTTCTCCCTGACATAATAGCAGTGATATCATATATTGTAATCATGTGGCATCTTTCATGTAAAAATCTCAAAAAAACACAATAAACATTATCTCTTTAACTATCTCATCAACTCTTTATCACACAGTCTGTTTCTAAAATAGATGACAAATAATTGTAGTTCATCTGTACTGAGTGACTTATATAAGGTCAAGTTACCTTAGGTGAAGCGTTCCATGCTAGGTAGGTAGTAGCCTTTTTTCTCATTACAATAATCATAAAAACTGCGTGTAAATGCATGTGAAATTTTACACAATGGTCATAAATAATATGATTTGATTTGATTGCAAATCACGACAAAAGTTATTATCCTCATTTTTGCAAGTCAGAAACAGGCTACGAATAGTAATAGCTAACATTTACTGAATGTTTACTGTATGCTGAGTATGTTGGAAATCGCTGTATCATCATAATGCTCTTGATACTATCTTCTATTTCCTATTGATTATAATATTATGTGTATATAAGAATATCATAAGATACTATTATTATCTTAATGTTAAAAAAATGGTGTCACAGGTTAAAAAAATGGTGTCACTCAAGAGTTAAGGATCTTATATAACGATCCATGGTTACTAAGTGGCAAATCTGAAATGTATACTTAGATTCTCTAATGCTTATATTGTAGCTAAAAAGCCCAGGAACACAATCTGGCTGACAGAGTCCTCTAATTCCAGTCAAAGAGATAATTTCATGAGTTAAAATTACAGTAAAAATACATGAAGAGCAGGTTTTAGGCTCATAGAAGATAAGGGTACAGACTGCAAACACTGCAGTAGAATCACAGAGATCTTCAAGGATGCTGGGGTTTTTTTTTGCCTCTTATATATCCAGAACTCTGCCAAATGCCAATACTGATCAATCGGCTTCTAAACAAAACAAGCTCCTGATACAGGGCAGAAGAAACTAAAGAAGGCAGTTCCTAGGCACTGTATTAGATTTCTATTGCTGGATAACATGTAACCACAAACTGCGCAGTTAAAACCACAGCCATTTATCACTTTGTAGTTCAGAAATCCAGGCAAGTACATTTAGGTTTTCTGCTTCGTTTTTGATAAATTGAAACCAAGGTGTTGGCAGTGTTGGGCTTTTATCTAGATGACTTGGGAGGTACCAGCTACCAACATAATTCAGATTGCTGCCTGTATTCGGTCCAGGTGGCTGTAGCATTGGGGGAACTGTTTACCTGCTCTCTGTCAGTGAGGAGCCCTATCAACAGCAGGAGGCTGCCTGCATTTTAGTCACCTCTAACTTCAAGGTCACTAATTGTACTTCAACTCCTACTAGATTATTTTGCTTCCACTTCCAGCAGTCCTAGAATCCCTCTGCCTTAAAGTTACTTGAGTAAGTCAGGTCAACCCAGATAACCTCCTTATTTTAAGACCAACTGATCAGTAACCTTATTATTCCAAATCTCTCTTGCTGTGCAACATAACATATTCAGGGGGCATAACACAAGCACAGAGGTCATCTCAGAAATGTTCATGTTAACTGGGGAAAAGACACAAACTTAATAAGTCCCTCTAAATATCTGAAGCAAAGAATGTATGGAGAACACTTAACTGAGGAGATTTTCTGAATTCTTTCATTGCAAGGACAAGATAGGAACTTCTTGTTTCTATAGTTGTTATTATTTTTTTAAGATTTATTTATTTATGCATACAAGAATGGGGGTCCAGGCCAGAGGTGTGAGGGGTGAGAGGATTCACCAGAAACAGAGTGGGGAACAGAACAGGCAAATTGACTGACATACACTGCTGAGGGGAGCAGCAGGGCGAGACAGGAGAGGTCTGCTGCACCATGTGGGTTGCTCCATGGCCGGGGATCGAACTTGTGCTGCAGTGGCTGCAGATAGCTTCATAGGTTGGGTCTTAACTCCTTGCACTACCAGGGAGGACCTCTATGTCTGTTCTTTACTTATAGACCTTTCCTCTCATAGACAAGCAACATACAACACCCTAGTCAAGGATAGTAGGACAAGGTGGTGGAAGGCCAGAAAGTTTTTATTTTTCAACAAACAATACAAATATGACAATTTTCAAATATCCCTGGGGGACCTCATTCCTGATAAAATAAATATAATTAATCAGTGTTTGAGACTCTCAAGATAATGTCAGAGTTCAGATCACTATGGATTTACCTCCCATCCATGAAAAGAGTAACACTTCAAATAGACATAAGGTTCTTCGATGAGAGCAACAGAACGAATGCTCTAGTCCAAGGGGAAGAAAGCTCAGATAAATGTTGTTAATACTCTATATCCATCAATGCTACCCCTCCAAAGACCAGTGGAAACATGAATTTAGTTGATAAAATTGGGTCTTTAGCTTTCTTCAATGAGGGAGACATTACAGATTAAGGAGATAAAGCCTGTCTCACAGAGAGGACATTGTGAAAGATTTGGTTTAAAATTGTGTTTTAAGCTTTTCTGTGGATTGACATGATCAGGAAGCAGAGACAATTCTATAATTTGATATCTTTTAATTTTTATCTATAGATAAACAGGTATTAAGTGAATTTAAAGGTGTAATTAGGAAATAAGCAGCCATTACTTACATTAGTTTCTTAGTGCTACATTATGGAGATTTGTATAGAAAACACTTATCAAACTGTTAACTCATCTTTTTAAATTTGTTCCTTTCATGATTACCAAATAGTCTTATATTTTCTTCATTATGGTCACAAGTGGCTTTATTTAATATGGTGTCTTAAACATCTTGAAGCTTAGCAGTTCATGGCTTAGCTTACTCCATGGCTTAGCTTCATGAGCCAGAACTAGACTGGACTCTCAGAAGCTGCTTTTCTTCTCACTAGTGAGTGGCACACCCAAACCCAAATCCAGGACTCTGTGCAACAGTAGAACTTTGGGAATACATATGATTAGAACATCCTTATTGCCACCTGACGTTGTCACTATCATCCTTTGCAGTGGAGATGATTATTGCACGTGTGTTCCGTGCCTATCCAGTATTTAGAGATTTGCAATAACTGTCTCATTTAATCCTCACAGCAACCTTGTGGATTAAAATGCTATTAAATTCACTTTACAAACCATGAAACTACCTAGTCCAACTACGTAACTAATATTGGCACTCCCTTCACTCAATCACCCTGATTTACTCCCTCTCTCTACATTCAAACCCCAGCTTTGTCAGGTAAGGAAAACTTTGAAGTGTTGCAATTCCCTCTTTTACATTTCCTATTTTACAATTAACATTTTTTAAATGTTAGGACACTTAAGTCACCTTTGAGTTATTTAGGAAATGCGGACGATTTGGTACACTGCCTGTTAGAGCACACAGCTGAACTAATGCTCATTTACCTTCCTTATTGTCAGGCACAGAACTTTTTCAGTTATGCTGAGCATTTATGCTTCTTAGAACACATCATATATCAGAATATTATAAAATTAATTAATCAATTAATCTCAATAATACACCCCCCTTTCATTTTGAGGGAGTAACTGATTTAGATCTTTGTGCTGCCTGAATCTACCTGAATCTGCTGGTGTAATTCTGTAGACAGACTTCAAGAATAAACTTAAGAGCAAAAAGCAGTCAACTCCTCACCAACCATAATAATTAAATATTTAAACTAGCTAAATCTATTGTGATTGTGATCCTGAAACCAGTTACTTCCTATTTGCCCTTCAATGCTTTTGTAGATACTCTCTTTAGAAACGTGTTACCCATATCATGAACACACCATTTTAACATCAGCAGCAAAATGGATTGTAGCATTTCTCAACTGGAAATAAAGATGAAAGGAAACTGAAGCCTAATTATCGGTCTCCATTTGCAGCTTTTTAAAAACAATTAGATCACATTCAAGTAAGTAAAGATGGATGGGAACACACTATTCCAGCTAGCCACTACTTTGTGAATTACTACATTTTATGAGACCTTGTATTCCACACAATATCTAATATTCCACACACTGCTTAACACATAGGAGCACTCCATAAGAATAATGCTTAAAAAGGGTTGCAGGAGCTAGGCCAATAAATTAGATTTCATTCTGTATAACAATCCCAGCTCAGTGGTCATTATCATTGAGGGATACTGTGGGGATGTTACCATAACTCTCAGTGTTTCACTTCCCATTCAATATAATACTACTTGCTTTTATGTCTTACTTACTTAGAGAGTAGCAGAGCGTTATAAAGACCAACATTATTGTCAACTACATTTCTATCCAATTTTAACCAAAAGCTTGCTCAACAAGTTCTTTTCAACAAGGTAAATTCCCTAATTGAATCTTACGACATTTTTGTGACTACCTGACATCTCAGTATACATCCAGGCAGCTGTTTGTGGGGAGCCTGATTTCTTTAACATGGAAAAAAGGTACAATGGTCATAACTGTGGGGTACATAGTCAAATAAAAAATAAACACCTGATTTAGATATAGACTTAAAAGTTATATGGATTTTATATCATTTGACAGCATAAACTACAAAAAGGGAAATATGTCTTTGATAATCCAATGAAGAAAGGAATGAAAACATAATTCCCAAAGTCACAGTAATAAACTGAAATTCAAAAAAATCAAAATTTGACTTGCAAGACAGCATGATAATGGAACCTCAAGGACTCCCTTAATTGAATGATGCAAGATTTGTCATAGTGGTGAAATCACAAATGTGGTCTAAAAAGTCTTTTAAGGCTGATGGGTATTCTGCCTTTTGCACTATGCATCTACTCATAAATTATCTACTAATCATAAAAATCTATACCTGACCCTATTTTCACAATTCATGAGACATATATCTACCTGTAAAAGTTAGCAGTGTTCTCATTTTGTTTTGTTTTTGTGCAGTAACTTTGGTTTTTATTGTTGTTTGTATAATAGAAGTATAAGATCTCCCTCCTCAGGTGGTATTATCTCATTGCATACACCGCAAAGATAGTCCATTATGTTCTTCCTCCACCTTGCTCTCACATCTCTTTCCTCCCTCTCTGGTAGCTTTCAAGGGTTAGTTGTTAGTTTGATTTATCTGACCTTTTGCCTAGTCTCCCTGTATTCCACATATAAATGATACCGTCTGGTATTTGTCTTTTTCCTTCTGACTTACTTCACTTAGCACAATCTCCTTCAGCTCCACCCATCAAGTTATTGCACATCACAAGAATTTATTTTTGATAGATGAGTAATATTCCATTGTGTGTGTGTGTGTGTGTGTGTGTGTGTATGGAAATGGAACAGCACTTACTGTTTCTGGTCTTTTATATATGGACCATTACAGCAGATGTGAGGTGATAGCTCATTGTGCTTCTGATTTGCATTTCCTTGACAATAAGTGATGTTGAACTTTTTTTTTCCATGTGCCCATTGTCATTTGCATGTTTTTTTTTTTTTTGAGAAGTACCTGTTTAGCTCTTCTAAAATTTGGCAATATTTTTAACCCATTCGAAGAACATACTTAATAATACTGTAGTAAATAAATGAAATTTCTAAAAGTGTAGATCTTAATATTTTCACTGTGCACACATGGACACACACACACAGAGGGTATTAACTTTATAAGGTGATAAATGTGTTAACTTCATCTGATTTTATGAGTCATATGATCTAGCAGTGTGACTCAGTCTCCTGTCTCCTATCGTTTCTTGGTATGGTGTGTATGTAGCAAAAGTGGAAAGAGTCCAATTTACTGGGTGAAGTGTAACATGTAGAAAGCAAAAATAGAACTGGAATCAGCTTATAGTCAAGTCTCTGAAGTTAATATATGATTGGCCTCAGGTTTAAGGCATAAAAATAAAATTAAATTTGAAAAATGTATTGATCTGCGTTAAAAATCAAAGTTCGGTTAACTTTTACCTATATGACATCATAAACTTAAGTAACTTTTGAGGTTCCTTTCCCCACTCCACAAAGTCATTAAATAGGATCCCATACATGTAATGAATAATATAGAATTTACTGTTTCTTATAAAAATGAATAATCGGCCCTTAGAAGTTTAATTAGCATAATTGATTGAGCAGAATTTAGTAAGTAATATATCTGATTGCATTACTTTATTAAGAGAATAAATGAAATTCATTGGAAGATAAAAGGCAAAAAAAGTTAGTGTAGGAAAACTACAGTTAAACTTAATTACATTAAGTATTTAGACATCCCACAAGTCAAATCACACTCCTCAGGGAGGAGGATAATTTACAGTGAAACCTGCTTGATGCAGTTGTCTCCTGATCCTGTTAGATGATGGTCAGTGAGATCTCAGTGGGTTCTCCTGATATTACTTATCTAGGCTAGTGTGACACATCTGCAAAGAACTATTTTCCTCTATGCTAGACTGAAGATAGCATGGATGCTGACTGTGAAGTATCTGTTAGCTATTGGGTCATTAAAACTTTTGTGCCAATCTTTCAGAGTCATGGTCATATAATTTCCCTAAAAGAGAAGAGGCAAAAATGTAGACATTTCTGAAATTTCAATGATGCTCATCTTTCAAGATGGGCTTCCCTAATACACTTCATGTCTTCTAAATTAAATGTGTTTTTAAATTTCTTTGCTCTCAGGAAAAGTATAAAAGACCAAAGGACTTCAGAGTCACATGTGGATACTTTATGCAGAGGTACTCTCAGAAGATCCTACATATGGACAAATCGAAGCAAAGTTTATTACGATATTTCTTGAGTTAGTATGATTGATAAGCACTGCTATTCAATATTGGTTTGTTTAGTAGAAAATTGGCTTAATATTGGTTTGCTTAGTGGGAGCAAATTTTTTCTTTTGCTGATATTATACAAAAGAATATTTATCAAGTAAGCACAAATTTTGAAGTAAAGCAAACTTTGAATAGCAATATTCTATTAATTGAGTGAACATGAGAAAATTACCTCCTATTTCTGTGACAACTCTTCTGGAAAAAAGAAAACTGGTAAAAGTACTTAGTGCACTTGCCTCCTATGAAGAACAGATAGGAAACTGTCATGAACATGTTAGGTAAGTAAATTATTTCTTGTTACACACATTTTTCACATTAGAGAGCCACGTTTTCACCGTTTTCACAGAGAATGAATCTCAAATGATTACCTACCAAAATGTAATTTTTAAAATACTTTATCTTAGAGACACACTTCTGTTTTATGCTTTAATGTTTTTCTTTTGAAATAATTGAGTTTTTTCATTGACTGAAGTGATATTACACAGTGGTTCTATGCACTCATTGCCCAGTTTTCCCTAATATTGTCTTCTTATGTACTTAGAGTAACAAAATGAAGAATTTGATACTGTACAATGCATGTTGTATGTTGAACTCACTAGTTTCAGGAGGTTTTTTTGTTTGTTTGCTTGTTTCTTATTTGGTTGGGTTTTTTGTGCCTTTTTTTTTTTTTTTTTGCTTGAGAATCTGTTTTCATGATTCTTTGGATTTTTGATGTAGAATATAACATCACATCACTTACATTCCTGACATTTATATGCATTTTCTTCCTTTTCCTTTTCTTACTGCACAGACTAGAACTCCCTGTGCTCTTCTGAGTAGCTATGGCAGGAAAATAAATTTTTGCCTTATTCTTGATCTTAAAATAAAAACATTCAGCCTTCCACTTTTTATATAGAATTCTGTAGCAAGATGAATCAGTCTCCACTATCCCAGTTCTCAATATTATTAATACTGACTACTTGAATTTTGTCTGATGATTTTCTGCATCAGTTGATAGCATCATATTATCTTATTCACCTTGTGGGAGGTAACACCAATTCTTTTAAAAATAGTAAGCCAGCCCTTTATCCATGAAATAAGCCCCATTTATATGATATATTCAGATTTTTATGTAGTGCTAAATTGTACAATTAAACATTTGATTTATGAAGTTTTATATCCTTATTCATGAGGGATGTCAATTTGCAGTTTTCATTGTTATTTACTGTTGGTATCAGAGTAAATTAATCAGCTTGGACTGCTACAGTGAAACACCATAGACAGGTGGTTTAAACAACAGAAATATTTTTTCTCACCGTTCTGGAACTAGAAGTCTGAGGTCAAGGGAACAGCATTGCTGGGTTCTGGGGTTGGGTAGCTGACCTTCCTGCCTTGCAAATAACCACCTTCTTGCTATGTTCTCACACAGCAGAGAGAAAGAAAGAACTAGAACTCTTCAACATATGAATTTTGGGGAACACAATTCAGCACGTAGTGCAGGGTAATATCAGTTTAATAGAAATGAAAAATGTTTCATTTTTGTCAACTGTGTAAAATTGTAGTTTAATCTTCTCTAAACACTTGGAGAATTCTCCTGTGAAACAATTTCAGTCTGGAGACTTCCCGTTTGGAAGGATTTGAATTAAAATTCAATCTTCTCAATAGTTATAGGAATTTTGAAGTACTCCAGTTAATATTGGATGAGTTGTGCTAATTTGTGCTTTTTGAGGAGTTGGTAGAGTTCACTCAGGTTACCCAGATTATGTGTAAAGTTCTGTCCATATCATGTGCTCCTTATCATTTTGATGTTAGCAGTGTCATAGTGATATTGTCTCTTAATAATACTAATTTCTTGTGTTTCCTCTCACTTTTTCAGTCATTAAAAAAATTATCATTAGTTTTTTTGTTTTACTGATTTTTCTCTATCTTTACTTTCATCAATTTGTTCTTTATTTTCTCTATCAGCTTAAATATTTCTTTAACATTGGATTATAACTTATCTATAAGTGTGTTTATTTCTGTATATTTTTAAATGAGTATTTAGATATTCCATTAGATAAATAAAGTTATGAAGTCCGGTAGTGTAAACATTTTACCAATTTGAGTGAAATGTAAAACAGCTCAAGTACCTTCTATCCTCCCCTGCTAAAATATAATTATCTTAAATTTTTCCGCTACATCTGCTTATTGGACAGTTTTATAATTCTGCTTCAATCTTCAAACATAATTTAGAAATTTCAAAAGACAAAAGGGCACCTATTAAATTTATCCATATTTTTGTTCTTTGATGTTTTGTGTTTCCTTTTTGTTATTTTCTTTTTATTTAGGCAATTTATTTAAGCCATGCTTTTAGCTTAGGCCTGATGGTGACAAAATCTCTAACTTCCTTCATTTCCTTCATTTATCCTTCAGATCTGCAGGATATTTTCAATGGATGTAGAATTCTGAGTTGCCAGTTCTTTTCTTTCAACATGTGAAAAATGTGGTGCCTTCTGGACTTTGTAGTCTCTGGTCAGAAATTGATTTTCCTAGGGCAGGGGATATAGCTCAGGGTTAAAGAGCTTGAATACAGAAATCGATTTTCCTGCATAGACAATACATCATTTCTTTGGCTGCTTTAAAGATTTTTTTTCTGTGTTCAGTTTTCAAGGTTTGACTGTGTTTTGATTGTCTTTGACCTTTAGTTTGTTTTGATTTCTTTCAGCTTCCTGAATTTGTACATTTAATAATTTTTGCAAATTTTGGAAAATTGTCTCATATTCCTTTAACTACTTTTCTGCCAATTTCCTTTGTCCTGTTCTTCTAGATCTTCAACCAGTACCTATGTTCCTAAGACCCTTTTCATTCTTTTCCTAGTTTGTGTATTCAGATTGGGTGATTTTATTATTGTATGTTTAAGTTCACCAGTCATAATTGTCCTTTCCATTTTGTAGTTGGCTGCAAAGGTTGTCTATGCTTATTTTATAACTGTCTATGCTTATTTTATATTTTATAACTGCCTATGTTTATTTATATTTATCCATAAAAATTTCTACTTGTTTTTTGTATCTTATGTTTATTTGAGACTTTCTATTTCTTTGCTCTTTGTGTCTTTTCATTTTTGAAAGCATGTTCCTATTTCTCATTAAAACCTTTTTAGGATGGTTGCCTTAAATTCCATTAAATTCTAACACTGTATCATTTTAGTATTGGAGTTTGTTGAATTTTTTTTCCCCCTCAGTTTGAGCTCTGTCTATTTCTTCTAATTTCAGTTCAGTCATTTCTGTTAAAATATGGACATTTTGGGTATTACAAGACTTTGGGTCCTTATTTATATCTTGTGTTTTAGCAAATTGCTCAGATATTACTGATGGTTGAAGGGGGATGCTGCCTCATATATTTCCAGGGATAGTTAAGATTCTCCAGTCAGCCTCCAGGCACACTCCTAGGAGCAAAAAGCTCCTTTTCACTCTGTGTAAATACTCAGTCAGGCTCCCATCTAAGCCTCTATTGGTATCCTGTCTGGGAGAAGCAGAGCATCAGCTTACTGCTCCCCTGCATGGACTCCATTGCAGAAGGTGGGGCAGAAGGATGATATTTTACTGCTACGTGGCAATGCCATCCTGACTTTTCTCTAGGCCTCTATTTGATACTTTTTCCAGCACAGAATGGGAGGGAAGCCTTGTTACCACTGGGTTGGGTTGGAGGGGGTGTTGACAGGAGAAGATGGAGAGAATGAATGTCCATGTTCCCAAGTTGTCTCCTATGAGGAAATTGTGCAGGAAGTTTACCACAACCTAGTGGGAATGTGAGTCCTGATTTCCCCACTTGCCTTTTATTGGGGCTGGATGAGGCCACATTTCTTTTCTGTGATATTTGGCTAATATGGAAAAATATTATCCAAAACATTCTCTCTTGTTATAGATGAACAAAACTCTCATCTTCAAAATAAAACTTTGTGAAGGACAGGATGTATATTTGTTCCGGGAAATAATGACTTGAAATATTTAAAATATGAAATTTAGTTTTTCAAATTTATTTTTGCTGCATTCTTATAGGAAATTTGGAAAAGATTTAAAAACACACAAAACATGAGAAGTCCAGTCCTCCAACCCCAAATTTCTTGGTTAATTACACATATTATATACATTTTTTTTCTCAATTAATTCTATGCACTGAGTTTCGCCTGGGAAAAGGAAGTTCGTTTATGGTGTTGATAAATGCCATTTGGCCTCTCTACATTTCTGGATGCTGTTCACGCTTGCTTCCCAATTCCCTCACTTCCTGCAGTGCTTGTCTCAGGCAGAACACTGCATTTTACATCAAAACAATATTTTATACTCCCTCTCTAGAACACTGATTTTCCATACGTGTAATCAGGCGAGGGACGCCTGCCTGAGATGCTAAGCGTCTTTCTCAGCGAATTGTCTCACCTCCAGGGGAGTATTTGGGTTCAGCTACAGGCAGATTTGAGATTTTTCCTCCAGCCTGCCGTGCACCTTCCATTCTCCCGAGAAGCCAGAAATAAAGGGTCAGCTTGGGGAGAGCGCGCTGCCTGGTGACCAGAGAGCGCCGGGTCTGGGCTGGGGATCCCCATCCTGCCAGAGCGACCCAGCAGGCTCCTCCCAGCTGGGTGGCAGCGGCTCGGGACCATCCGGGCAGGGCCCTGCGAGGCCTCCGGTGACATCATCCCGAAGCAGCTTCCCCTCGCACCGCGCCTGATTTCCAGAGCCCTGGCGGGTTATTCTGTCTCTGTCTGACCGCGGTTGCAGAGGCATCGCCACCGGTGGGTGGGACGCAGGGCCAGGAGGAGGGAGAAAGCAGGCAGCGAGGGAAGGAGGAGCCTGCAGGGGACAGCTTGAGTCCAGCCCCGCGCACTATTTGCTGCCTCGGTGCCTGCGCTGACCTCAGCACCAGGTGAGTCCAGGAACAAGTGGGACCTTTGCCACGGGGCGCTGCTGCACAAGGCTGGCCCTCCTGCAAGTCACCTGAGAGGCCGAAAGGCACAAGTTCAGCCCCTTATGTATCCTTCCTCCATCAAGGGTCTCTCTGTGACTAGGATCCTGCCCTAAGGCAGCAAAGGCCTTTGGGAGGAAGTCCCAGGCCTGCTTCCTGTGCAGGGATAAAGGGCTTTCTCTTATTTTTCTTACCAAGAGGACATGTTGTTCGCCTGGCTTAGTAATCCTAAGCATGCAATGGATGGGTGGCAGAGAGGCCAAGGGAGAGGGTAAGAGAAGTAAAGGGAGGAGATTGTGCCCAGGTGATGTCCTTGGGCTGGAGCTGACTTATTAGTTACTGGGCCTCCCAACCCAGGAGTCTGATTTTAAGGTGTAGGAAGCTGCAGAAAGAAGATATGTTCTGGGATGTGAGATCTTGTTTAAAAAAAAGAAAAGAAAAGAAGAAAGAAAGAAAAGCCGGGACCCTGAAATGCCCTGTTTTAACTTATGGGATAGAATAATGCATATATGTTCAAGTGTGCCCTCTGAGCTAAACAAATAGCAAAAACTACAATTCATAATTAGAACCACATTGGGAATACTAATGCTTGTCAATTTCTCCCGTGGGACTTTACATACATACATACATACATACATACACACACACGAATTTTTATATATGTGTGTATATATATATAATATATATATAACAGTATATATAACGATTTTAAGCATAAAGCTCAAAGAGTTTTGGGAAATATATGTAAATTAAGATACAGAATATTTACAGCACTTTGGAAATCCCCAAGAGTTTTTTTTTAGCAATACCATCTCCAAAGTAAACACTTGTTATTTCTATCACTGTAGATTAATTTTGTTTGTTGCTTTAAATTTTTGTAAACTGAATAATATAATCTATACCCTTTTTTAGCCCAGCTTTTTTGATTTAGTAGAAAATGTCAGATTCATCTGTTTTAGAATCAACAGTTTTCTCTTTTTTAGTGCTTAGTGATATTCCTTTGAATGAATAAAACACAATTTATTTTGTCCTTTTACTTGTTTATGGGCTTTTAAATAGCTACCATTAGTAGCTTTATAAAATAAAGTTGCTAAGGCATTCTCATAAATCTTTTAGTTCTCGATTTCCTTGAATAAATACGTAGTGTTGGAAATACTACACTATAAAGTAGGTATAGTTTAACAATTTGAAACTCAGGCCATCTGTTTTTGATGTGTTTGCACATTTTTTTTTTTTTTACTCTAGCCAGTGGTTTAAAGCAACGATTTTTTTCCTTTAATTTCTTTCTATATTTTCCAATTGCTTGTTATCAATACAGAGAACTATGATAAAACATTTAACATTTACTTTGTATCCTTCATCTTTGCTATATTGACCCATTATCACTACATATTTTGATGCTGAATACTTAAACATGTCCATGTCTGGAAATACAATGTTTTCTTTTTGCCATTATTATTCCTTTTGCTTCTGTTTTATTGTATTGACCAGAATCATTGTCAAGTATATTGCTGAATAAATGAAGAATGTGGACAGCCTTGACGTTTTCTCAATCTCAGGGAGAAGTCTTTAAATATTTCCACATTTAATATGCTGTTAGCTGTTGTTAATGTATTCTACTAGACTGAAAAAGTTTTTTTCTTTTTCTATTTTTGCTGAGAGATTTTAAAAATCATGTAGGATTTTTCACATAACGATGCTCATAATAGCTCCTTTTAAAATTGTATTATTTATAGGAACAATAAACACATTGTCTTTGTCTTAATTTTGGTAATATTTTTTTGATCAGTCTTACTGAGGATATTTCATATTTATTTTTTTCTAAAGCTACTATTACTTATATTCATTCCCTTCCTCTGTTTTTAGTTCATTTATTTACTCTTTTATCTTTAATATTGTCTTCTTCTACTTTCTCTGGATTTATTTAACTCTTCATTATTTAGACTTAGATTTAGGCTTCATTTTAAAATGTTTCATTTTCAGAGTGTGAAATCTAAGTTTTCCTCTCAATTTTGCTTTTACTTTTCCCCATAAATCTTACTATTTTTTCTTTTTCTAATTTTAATTTGGGTTGAAATACTGCTTTTTTAATGCTTTCTCCTATATGGTTATTTCACTTAATTTCCAATCATTTCAGATTTTTTTGACTAATTTTCTTGCTATCGTTTTCTAGTTTAATACATTTTTTCTAGGTAAAGTTCTGTCCATGATTTTAATCATGTAAAATATATTCATATACATCTTATTATCGAACATGGACTCTATCTTGGTGAATAGTCCATGGGTACCTGATAATTAAGTGTGTATGTGTGTGTTCCATGTATTAAGTATTTCATAAATGAAAATTAGGTCAATTTTTAAGATAGTTGTATCCAAAGCTTCCACATTTTTATAAAAATCCCTCAACTATGAATTGAAGAGAGTACTGTAAATTTTTGTTTTGTTTTTGAAGCACGTTTTTGAGGGATAAAGATTCTCAATACTTACTTGATGAACAGAACCTTTTGTCATGAAATATCCCTTATTATTTCTTGTAATACTTATTTTAGAAGTCTAATTCATGTGACTTTAATACAGCTTCTCCAGCTTACTTTTTTTTCCCCCAAATGATTAAATAGGTTCTTTTCCATTTCTCTTATCAATAATATTAAAACAAATGCTGTCTTCACTCTGGAATACTTACTTTATGTATTTATTCCAATGATTTCTAGGCATTAAGTACAAAAATTAAGTAATGCATGTTTAATTTAGCTCCGATTCAGTAGAGCTGGTGGGTTGGGCCTCTAGGATGGAGAGGTTCTTTTTTTAAAAAATTGAAATAAATTTGATTTTTATTATTTATGACATTATATAGGTTTCAAACAGTATTGTAAATCAACATTTGTATATACCACAATTATGTTCACCACCAAAAGTCTGTTTTAAACTTCACCATACAATGGAACACTTTTTCCTTGATTTATGCTTCTTTCCATTCCTCCTTCCTTCTTGTAACCACTATTTTGTACCCATATTACAAGATTCTGTTTTTATTTTGCTTTGTTTGAGGCACTCAATATGTATCTCAGGAATCTTAAAAGGACAGAGGCTACCATGATCCCTTAAACTGTTTTCAATTTCAAGACTTCGTAAGTGTATTTTTTTTTCTAGATAAGTGCTCTGGGCTTTCTCCAGAGAATTTCTGATTTCTCTCGCTACCAGAAGACGTAATTGAAGCAACAATCTTATGCCTACAAATATGACTCATGTGGATGGTTTATTTCAATGAAGAATGTAGCTCTAGTCATTTTACATCTAGGGTAACTCAGCAAATAATTTGGGCTAATCACTACATTTTATCAAAAATTTTGTTCACATAGTTTATGCCTAGCCATTTTTACATCTTTGATTAGCCTGTTGTGAATAATTTACAGCACATTTGAGAAAAAGAAATGTTTCAGTGAGACCATAATTATCTCATGCCAACAAATAAATATTAAAAAAAAAAAAGGTTGGCTTTACCAAATAGAGATGATTCCTTGCTCACCCCCCAAAAAGAACAAATAATAATTTTCCAGAAAGAGATGACACTAAAAGTGATCCACAGCTCAAGGTGAGATTGAAACAACCCTAGTACCTCAGAGATCAATACAAACTGCTCCAGACTGGACTTGGATGAAATTCACACTTCATTAGACCAAAGGTGGTTGGAGAGAAACACTTCTAGGCTGTAGTCCAGGGTACAGGACAAAAACAGCAAAGCTGTCCACCCAGTCAGGTCCCTGACTGGTACATTAGTGGAGGCAGAGTGGAAATGGTTTATAGGCACATAACTTTAAGTGAAGCCAATATGGTAGAAGTGTGGTGCTCTACAAGACCAAATGCCCAACAAGGAGAACAAAGAAGGTGCCATAGACAAGAATAAGGTTCCCCAGCCCCAGCACATTCATACAGAGAATAGACCTCTCTCTTTCCACCACCACTCTACTGACAAAGCAACTGCACATACAGTCCTAAGTACCTATGAAAGTTAGCAGAGACCAAAAATAAATAAGTGAATAAATAATCCAAATCAAGACAAAATGTCATCTGCTGGAAAAGTAGAAGCAATTTATCTCTAAGTTACTGGTGCAGATTTTTTTAATAACTGAATTTTAATTAGTAAAAAATGCAGACAAGGGCCTCCCTGGTGGCGCAGGGATTAAAGACAGTGCTAGCAAGCTATCACCAGCTACTGTAGTGCGAGTTTGATTCCTGGTCAGGGAGGTGACTCACATGGCTCAGCAGTACTCTCCTGTCTTTCCCGCTGCTCCCCTCAGCAGTGTACTTAGGTAAATCCGTCTATTCTGCTCCCCACTCTGTCTCTGGTGAATCCTCTTTGGCCTACACCCCAATTCTTATATGCATAAATAAATATTTTAAAAAATGCAGACCAAATATAGCATGTAGCAACTCTAGACTGTAAGAGAAAATGACATTATAAAGCAAGTCAAAGTGCCACAAAGAGAACAACTCTCCAGAATCGAATCTCAAAGACATGGAAGTTTTCCCACAAATCTGAAGTTTACTCTCCTTGGTTCTTTACATTCAATGGTGCCTCTATCCCAATTTTCAGCCACTTTGGGTGTCTCAATCTCCATGTCTCACTCCTCAGTCCATGTTTCTATTTGAGTTGAATGGATATGGTGATTTTTGTTATTTGTCAGTGTTTTCTTTTAAATATTTGGTCCAGATTGTATAAATGCTGTAATTTGTAAGTTTCATCCTAAATAAGTTATTCTACAAAGAATGAAAGCTGAACTTCCAATGAAATTATTTATATTCTCAATGCAGATAAACTGTACTTATTGAGAATGTAAAATGTGGTGACTGAATAGCTTTGAACTGTTTCATTTCCTAAGATTGAGTCTCTTTGCTTCTGAATGTTATCCTTACTATCAGCAGACAACTGTTCTGTGGTTCTAATTTAACAAACAAACAAATATGACCTATATAAGATAGAACTTGCTTGAATAGAAACATTATCTACTTATGCATTGGAGGAACTGAGAAAAAAATATATAAAAGGAGAAATATAAATTTGAAAGTAAAAGGTAATGAGGAAATTCTGTCATCCTTTAAGATGTGAGGATTTGCAAGTTTATAATATTTTTCTAATATATATCCCTATCATTCAATCTAATTTACTAACCTTTGAAATGTAATAATTGTTGGTTGGGATTTCTCACAAATTTTTTCATTGTCTTTCTTGGCATGTAACATCTAGATGGCCTCCATAAATGAAGATATTTTTACTCTCTAGTTTGTTTTCTAATGAAGTTAACAAAACATAGATTGTGTTAAAGAAAATGATACTGTTCCTTTATATTATTATAATTTCCATGTATAGATATTTAAATATTTTCAATTAGTCCTGTAGAAAACTATGCACATTTTTAATTGCAGTTATTCTTTGGAATTTTTCCCCCTTTTTTTTAAATCCAGATCTGAAAATTAATAATTATATGCTTACGCTTCCGGAGAAAAGAAATGTTCAAAATTATATGCTGAAGTAGATGACTGTCAACATATCCTAAAACTTACATAGATATAATATATAAACCTGACAATGCAATAATATTAAAGATAAAGGAAATAAAATTCCTACAGTGGTAAGAATATATTTACACTTTGAACATGCTATCATTTAACTGTCTCAGAAATCTTCAGAGTTCCTGTTACCCTAATGTAAATGATGGCAAATTGGGCAAAGAAAAATAATCCATCTTTTTTTCAGTGTGAGATTTTACAGTATAAAAGATGAAGTCTTTAATTTAAAAATTTGCATATTTATTAGCACAAATATTAGAGTATTTATTCCTACTACTTAATTTGTATAGGAGCCTTGTGAAATATAAGTTATATATGAAGACTAACCTTGTTATTGAGGTTACTGTCTTTTTTAAAAATATGGATACTTTTGGCACATCATCGTGAGCAAATTTAAAAATGAATATGAATCTTATCTATATTTCATTTTGCAAGAAGAATGTTATAACTGTTGACATAAAAGTTTTTAAGAATGAAATTTTATATAATTTTCTGGCCTTGATCAACTCTAACAGAAGGCCGCTCTCTTTCCTTCTATCTGCTTCACGTTATACCCTTCTTAATTTCCTTCAAGAGTCCTTGTATATTGTTAATATGTAGGCTAGTTAGTATGCATAAGTTGCTAATAAAGAAATGCTTATGGAACTACAGTAGCTGGTCAAAACTGCTTAACTCCTCAGGGGTTAACTCATCAGTGATCACCAATAACAGGAGACCTACTAGCTCAAGACTTCTTTTAACCTAAGTTCTATGTAAAGCAATGTCCACGATTAGTCAGTGTTGAATTTTCTTTTTCTCTTTTAATTTGGGGAATTTAAATTTGAGCATTTTATGTCCAAAACATAATATAGTGCACATTAATTGCTATTTTTCATTTGACAGGTCAAAATTTCAGCATTGTTTTAATATATGTTATCTGCAATTAGAAAAAAGATATATAGGCATTATTTAATAATGTTATAACTGTAGACATAAAACTTTTAAGAGTAAAATTTTATATAATTTTCTGGCTTTTCCTACTCCCAACTTTCTGTTAGTAGCTAAAGCAATGATGCAATTTTTAGTGCATTTTTCCCCTTAGTAAACATACATTAAGATTCCTGATTAGACTTTCCTTTTTATCCTAGTAAGCTCAATATTCAGCCTTCAGCAAAAGCCAAGCATTTTGTTTTTTAAATTGGTAAATCCCATAGAGATAAGAGTGCTATTTAATCTTGACAATTGACTCTTCCCCTCAGGAGATGGCAGGTAAACACAATAAAAAGCAATTTAATGACATGAATAATGTAACCAATATAGAAACTCATTTAAGGTATGCACAAATAACTGTGGGCAAAGAAAGAAAGCATATGTCACTTTAATAGATGCTATATGGGATGACTGTACATTTTAAATAACTTCTTCCTGTAGAAGTATTAAACTATTACAAGGCAGCCAGTAATTTACTTCAGAAAGAAAGACTTTAGATACTGAAATAAAGAGTAACAAGAGGTGTTCTTTCAGTAGTGGTAAAAACAGACTCTGGGTTGCCTGAGAAGGCTTATTTTTTGTTCTGCTGAACATTTGGTTCATTTTTACTGTGATTCTATTGTTGGTTCCTTTGGTTGAAAGTTTTAAATGACTTGTTAGGGAGAGAGATTTTATATGGAAATTCAAGCAACTTTTGCTAATTTTGTGTCAAGAAAGTGACTTAAGCAGATGGTCTATTATAGCCTTTCCATATGAGTCACTTTAGGGGTCTCCCCTGGGTCCTCTGATCTTTAGCAGTCACACCACATGTTTATTTGTGTTCTATTTTAAGGAAAGGTTCTGCACTGATGATACTCCAGGCTCATCTTTTTCTCTTCTTCAATTTAACCTTTATACCAAACAAATAAATTGTGATGTTGAAACCATTTTCAATTAACTTCTCTGTAACACATTGAAGGCTATTTGAACTCATTTTCCTATTTTTGTCACAAAATGAGGTCATACAACTTCATGTAACTTTATATACATTAATTTATTTGCAATTACTTATACCATTCTGAAGTCAGATTATAGAAATTTATTTTATCTTAAGAGGATACTAATATGTCAGTGAGGTTTGTTTTTTATTTGTTGGGAAAAGAATGTTTGAACTAATCCCAGGATGTTAATTTTCCCTTTTCCACTAATCTGTCATTCAACTAAAGTCCAAATGTATCTGTATAATGAAGTGCTAAAATACTATTATTTTGTGTCTTCTTAAATTTTTTCTTAAATGTAAGCAAATTAGATTTCCCATAACTTGTTTTGAGTAGCTAATAACTAGTCCAATGTTTTATTTTTGTCTTATAATAGATATATAAGTTTAGGTTCACTCCTGGGCTCTCAATTCTGTTTCATTGGTCTGTGTGCATTTTTATTCCAATGTCATATGGTTTGTTTACTATAGTTTGGTTATATAGTTTGATGTCTGGGCATGTGCCACTACCACTCTGTGCTCTTTCTCCCTTTTGTCAGGATTTCTCTGGCTATCCAGAGTCTTTTGTGGTTCCATATGAATTCCCTTAAAGTTTGTTCTATTTCTTTGAAAAATGCCTTTGAAATTTTGATAGTGATTGCACTGGATCTGTATATTGCTTTGGGTAAGAAGGTCATTTTAAATAATGTTAATTTTCAGTTAAGATTCATGGAAATCAAGATCTATAGGTCACTGACATAAAGAAATAACATTACTTTTTTAAGATTTTATTTATTTTTGTGTAGAAGAACAGGGGTGCAGGCCAGAGGTGTGGGAGGTGGTAGTGAGAGGATTCACCAGAGACAGAGTAGGGAGCAGAACAGACAGACTTACTGAAATCCACTGCTAAGGGGAGCAGCGGGCAAAACAGGAAAGGCCTGCTGCACTATGTGGGTTAGCTCCCTGGCTGGGGATTGAACTCAGGCTGTCTCTCATTAGTAGTGCTGAGACTTAACCCCTAGGCCACCAGGGAGAACGGACATAACTTATTACCTATTAGCTGAAACCTAAACATCTATGGATAGGTAATTTTAGTTGGTTTGTCAATATAACTATAATATATATTATAATTACCTTTATACTATACTAACCTTAAATTTATTAAACCATCTCTACTTTTGAACTTTCAAGCAGTGGAGAAGAAACCAGATCAAAGTAGAGCTGTTATTTATAGGTGCCTTTTGTTTACACAATTTAAGGTGAAGATGTTTAAATTTATTCCCAATGTGTGAAAACATATCAAAATGTTCCAGGTTATAAGGCAAAAGAAGAAAGGCTGAACTGATTTTCCTTTTTTGTTGTTGTTTATTACAGAATTGAGTCAGAATTTAATTAACCCTAAACAAAGATGTTGGACAGATGCTGATTTGGGATAAGAATCTGGTTCTCAAATTAATTATCTTGGATCCTGGAAGTGCTTCAGGAGTTTAACATGGCCAGCTAAACATTTTCTGCCAAGTGATAGAGATTATAATTGCTACATTTCACTAAGAGATATAATACAATAAAAAATGTTTCAAAATAAAACAGGTTTTACGGCCGGCATATTATAACTCAAATCACAGTTGCTGGCCTCTTGCACTGATCATACAATGTAATGAAAGGAGACTGAATTAAACAGGTATGGCCCAACTTGAAGGATAATGGGTTTGTCCTATTGAAAATCGAAGCTGTGTTGAAATTCAGTAGCAAAAGTGCTTTCCCTACAGATGTGATTTTTATACACAGATTCTTCCCTATCAACTATTGTGACATCTAGTTTAAAGTTTATCTAGTTTTTTTTGTTCCAATTCGAATGTTGAATCTTTTAGAGAACATGAAGTAACTAAAGATTAAATGATAATCATCTTTTGCCTACAAGTCACTATGTATACAAGAGCCATCACTTTTATTGTGCAGAAAATAGCATAGTCTGTACTTTAGTCCATCAACTGCTTCTTACTCAGTGGTTCAGCATGTGGGGTGGAATTGACATCACAGCTCTAAAATTCAGCCAATGTATTATCTTAAGTATGAATTATTGAAAAGTAATTTTTGAGATTAAAATGATTAGTAACACTCTAGTGTTGTGAAAAGAATATGAAAAGTCCTGAACTCAGGCATCATGCAATATGAATATATTCTTTGTTAATTTGCAGAACCAAAAATGAAATATTTTAATCTTTTTATGTCATTCTAATGTTATTGCAAAGATCAATGAGTGTTAAGCCTTTGAACCTAAATAAACTACAGTTTAAAAGGCTTATGAAATAAGTTATAAATCATAGAGAGGGATGATTAAGGTGACCTTGAAAAAAAGGACAGAGTATTCTGATCTTTATTATACTGGAAGAATCCTTCTCTTAGCTTTCAATTTTTTTTATATGAAGTCACCAATAAATAATAATCTCTGCTTCAGGGAAATTGTCCAAATGTCCTGCTAAATATATACCATACTTGATTGGAAAGAGGCAATTATGATGATGTCATTTCTTGAATTATATTAAATAAATGTCAAATATGAAGGAACCATAAAGGTTAGTGAGCTCATACAGTGTAAGGACAATGGCAATCACCAGCAAAGATACCAATGCTGTTCTTCACTGTTCATTCTTCACAGAATAATTCAACCATTATTTTTATTTCTTTACACTTCATTTTTCCCCTGAAACTATATATTTTATAATATATAGTTTATATATAGTTGATATATTTTATAATATCAAAGTAGATAACTTCTAGAGTAGACTAACAAAGTCTGGCCGGCAGGCTGGATTAGATAGATTAATAAAGTTTGTTAGATGTGGTTCATAAAATTGACTAGAAAATTATGGGGACCTACAAAGATAAACACATTCCCAGTTATATTAATTCCAACTTCCATGGAACTAAAATTGTTACTATCTTTTAAAATCACTTTCCTTAAAATGTAAGGAATAACACAGTGCCATTTACCTTCATACTTAATGTCTGTTCTTTCTGATGGTCAACAATAAATTAGTTCATTAGGCTGTTATCCTCATGGGATTTTTAATGTACTATTTCTTCTATTTTTGGACATGAAACTTCAAAATCTTTTCCATTAAATCCTTAGGAAATAGTCACAAATTTCAAAAGCGACTGCTCTTTTAGAATTTTTATTCCATGGTGTGTTTTCATCTATATTAAACAGCTATCTCTTATCAGTTAAATTCATTTTGTGGTGTGTGTGTGTGTGTGTGTGATTTTTGTATAATTATCAGAAAATCAGTGTATTGATTTCTGTAGAGAAGTTTTTGTGGCATTAAGTTGAAAAACAATTCTTTGTCAGCATAGTCTTTAATTAATTTTGAACAAAGGGTAGAGTAATGTCATTGGGAAAGTTAAAAAGTGGTTGTTTGGATGACTCCTAGTAATGGATACCTTTGGAAGTTTCAGCAATTGAATTTCTAACCTTCTCTTTAGACATTTTCTACTACAAATTACATAGACATTGACCATGGTGCATCGATTTGTTTGTACTAAACTCTATGAAGTAAATCAATGTGTTGACTTTTCAGTGCTACCAGTTTGGATACAATAAAATTTTGTTGGCCTTACAATGATGTAGCTAATAAATAAATGTTATTTATAAACTATATACAGGTTTACTTTATAAAATGAAAGTACAGTTTATTTCTAGAAAAGACATTTGCACATGCATGTGAAAATCTTTTCATGTTTTCTGGGACATGTTTTTAAAATAGTTTTAAACTGTTATAATAGCCTGATCCCAAGATTGTTAAGTATAATAGATTCACTTTGTTTAAATTATTTAATATATTTTTAGAAAATTTAGCTATATTCAAATTAATAAGGAGAGAGTGGGTACTAAAAATTAAAATATCATCTAAAGTACTGACTTACTCCTCATTGCTTCATTCTTCATTGAATCTGCATATTGTCTAAAGCAGGAACCAACAGGTAAACTTTTTTCCTGATTTAGGTAGCGATTACCTCTATTTTCAGATAAAAATTTAAACTGTATTTTGCCACCTAATTTTATTTTTAAATAAGCTAACCTGTCTTAGTTAAAAGAAATATAATTTTAAGCTAGCTATATATTTGTTTTCCTCTAGTATTATCTATACTAATCAAAATATGTTAATATAGTATTTCTGTAGTTTTTAATCTCTTAACATTTCTAAGCACATTGAAAACTTATGAAAGTACTGATGTGTAGGAAATGAATTTTAACTTTAGCTTGAAATATCCTTTTGTTTATATTACCATTTACCCCCTGCTACAAACTGGGATAATATTTAGATTCTAACTAGCTTCTGAGAAGCTCATATTATTCTTGCATGATGTAATCTATATCACTTGCTTATGCATCTGTGTAAAATTCATAGAAAATAACTAAAAATTAGCTTTTGTCATTATCATCATTACCATCATCTATATAACCTTCCTTGATTATCATATTTCATACATACACATAGACAAACATACACAAAATGGAATTTTTACTATTTTAAAAAATAGAATTAGTATGATGTCTGCAAAAGTCAAAGGATAATTCAATGGATATGTAAGATATATATGTAAATACAATATGACATTTTCACCTTTGAAAAATCATTTAAACTTTGTATTTTAAAGGTCTTGGCAAGGTGACTTCACAAACACTTAAATGTATAAGTTATCTCTCTGGTTTTCTTCTTCAGTTATACATAAACACTAGGCTCACAACGCTGGTTGGCTTCTGTGAGATTTTATGGTACACAGTGGCATGTACTGTGAACATTAGAGGGATGGAGGCTGGGAATTTGAAGACTGTGCCTTTCATTATTTTCATATTAAACAATTATTCTTCCATCCTAAATCTTAAGTGGATATAGTTGTCAAGATTACAAACAAATTAAGAAAAAAAAATATGGCCAAAAATATTTGTAACTACCATAAAGATTCCAAAAGAAAGCATCTAGTGGTGGAGGGAGGGTCTCCTCCCACACGTATTTCAGTCATATAATGAGGCATCATATAAGGGATGGCTGCCTGTAGAAAAGAGTGTTAAATAAGAAATCTCTAATTTTGCACTGTCTCTGTTAACTACCTACTAGTTTGCTGCACTTCTAATAATTTAGGATTGAGACTTCCTGTAAAAAGATGTGAGACTAAGGAAAATCTCACTTCTCAAGAAATTTCACTGAGGTTTGGATTCAAAATTTCATCAATTTTTGTCTTTTTATCACATTTCTTTACCTTTACTCTATCATTTATTTGCTGAGAAGTGTGTAGTATATCCACTTTCAGCTTGCGGAATTCATGTGTCAGTTATGTTTATTTAGGCAGGTCATTTTGCTTAGTAGCACCTTTATGTATGAGAGAAAAGTGAGTAAAACTGTCATTTGCATGAGTGCTCTCTAGCTCTCATGGGACTGAAAGATGTTGAAGATATTTTTCTTTACAGTTATAAAGATACTTCCTTATATATTTGCTCTGTTGCACACACACAGCTGGCTTAGGCACGATTTCTTCTATTTATCAATAGACATATCTTAACATATCCTTAGGATATAGACATATCCTGTGTTACATACATACAAGTTCATATCTGCTCTATTCTTACAGAAAGTTCTCAGAAATTTGCCATAAAATTTATTACAAGGAGTGACTTGAGACAAGAGATGTGTGGTGTTCTTCAGCTATGTTTGTGGTAAAATAGCTGGTAAATAATAGGAATTCAGTAAACATAAATAATAAATGAAAATATTAAAGTCACTGGTAACAATATATTTCTCAATATATTTGTCTTATGATATTTAAAAAGAGGTACAGGATAGCCTATTTGTTTTAATTTTATGTCTGTTTAATATGATTTAATCATATTTTAATGTAAGTTGTATTTGTGCATGCTTTTCAGACTGGATTGTTAATTATCGGTATAACATTGTACAGTATTTTATCCATTTCATTGATGAAGAATTGATTGCAGAGAGGTGAAGTCACTTGCCCATTCACTAACTACAAGTTTTGTAGTGGGGCAAGGAATCAGCTCTTACTGCTAAATCTATATACCTTAACAGAGTGCATTCTAATGATTTGAAACTATTATTTTAATTGCATTAATTCAGGGGAAGTAAATTTTGTATTTTCTGACACATATAAAAAATCCATGTAATATTCATAAATATTCTTGCTAATTTGTAAAATGTTGGTTGACTCACAGTAGCCAATTTTTTGGAGCCTATTTGAGAGTTTTGAAAATACTTTTCTCAATGATTTTTCCAAATGAGATTGAGACTGGCATTCTACATAACTATCAGTTTATTTTCTGTAAGGCACATATAAGACAAACTGAAACTACAAATAAACTGAAGGTGTCAGTGATAGGAAAATATACATGGCATTGTGTTGTAAACTTTGTGTAAGAATTTTCACATATTTTTCTATTTTTTATCAATCTGGACTTTTTCACAAATTAGATTCTTAAAACAATTTGACTTGATCTTAAAAATTTATTATACCCTTGTAAATTAAAGGGGTTCCTCAAGCCTTCCTCAAAAACTTAGTTCGTTTAGTTGATACTGTTTTTCATTTTTCAAGAAAAATATGCATAACAAACATTATTCTAAAAAAAAACGTGTTTTCTGACATTGGTAACAGATTGATAATCTCTGAGTTCAATATTCTGGTTCTGACTTTGTTTATATAATAAGGTATATCTATTTTCTTAAATTTACTTTATCATTTACTTATCAGCTAATTTACAATATGAAAATTTAAGGACTGTGTATTTCTTCAACCATGAGGAATTGGAAAGGGATTACATGAAGCTATTCCAAATACTTCTTGTAAGTTTATGGTTGATATGCACTAAGGAGTTGAGCACTTTTGAGAAGGCTGACCATATGCTGCTGCTATGCTAATTTGATCAAGGAGGCAGGGGGGCATGATGACAGGAAGCAGAGCACTGAGTGTGTTTACATGAATTCCTCTGTGGCCAATGCTTGACCATCTTCCATGCTTAATTACTGGCCTTTCTTTATAATTGGCCGAATAAAATTTAAAACATGTTCTTAAAATCCACTGTGTCTAGATTATTCCTACAGATACAGAGATACTACTAGATCAATTCAAAATTAATGCGAATGCTTCATCATTCAAGTTATAGTATCTTGGCTAATTAATAGGAAATGGTTTACTCAGTCCCCTGTTCTCTGCTCTATGGGATCAGTTTCTTCTTTTAGAGTGGTCTGGGTCCATATTAGAGGGCTGATGAGAGCTCAGACACTGCACAGATTACTTTTCTTGAATCTTTTGCTCTGTCTTTTATGTTAAGCCTCCAAAAAGTAACTTGACCTGTCTTCTTTCCATTGATCATCCTTCAGATGGGAAGTAAGATAGCATCCAATTCATATTATAAATACACACAATTTTTGTGTGTATATAAATATATATACATAGTATACATCCACATATTTTATGTATTTGCATGTATGTAAATATTATCTTTATAAAAATTTAGAACAGCAGATTGCATATAGAAAGTACAGGGTAGTAATGTTGCAAGGATATTAGTCCAGGATCCCTATTTTTCAAATACCATTAAACATCATTCCACTGCTGATGCATTGTTATGAGAATATGCACTATAACTTTACCTTTTTATTTTCTTTCACTTTTACTCTCTTATAATTTAATCTGTATAACCTACTTCCAACTCCACCCCCATGCCCTTATCTCCCTCATGATCTTATCTTTATTCCTAGTCCCACATCTTACCACCCAGCCCCCTAGATGAAATTTTTTTGTTGTGTCACTCTATGTGTCCTCCAGTACCTGAGATATTTGTAAGTTTTTCATTGCATTTAATTTCCAAGCTATGTGCTGGAATTGATATTCATTTATTACTGTTAACTTGGAAAAAAAAACCACTAGTCTCTATCCATTCTGTAATTATACCTCTGATATATTGTTCTCTAGGTGGCTAAGGGTGAATTAATGTCTTAATTTCTCTTGATCAAGCAGAAAGCCCTTGGTAACCTAAGCGGTATTGCCCTACTAGCTTTTTCACAGTTGTTTAGGTTCAATAATTGAAATTACTAAACTCAAACTACCTCCATATTAGGAAGTAAATTGTGTTCCAATTTGTTGAGCTCCTTAATAAATGAGCAGTGATAATAGAAGAATCCTTTATAGTCTATTGGCTGACCATATTAGGTACTTAATAAATATTTATTGAGTTACATGTTTTATGAAAATGATCTGGCAAACAGAAGAATGCAAAATATTATCATTTGAAAAGGAGCTACATGAAGTGATTTAAATACTATTTAACTCTGCAGCTCCCATTTATGTTACAGGCACAGTTATAAGTCCAGAAAACAAAAGAGATAACCGTTGCTACTTTTCCTTATGAAAGTTAGAGTTTAGAGTCATTAGAGGCTCTAATATTCATTTATAACACCCAGTTACACTTATATATACATGTCTATACCAACACACAAAACACTGCCAAAAATATTCTGACAAGAATATGAAATATGTTGTAATTAGAAAATGCATGAAGGCTACTATTTAATAATTTACCTCTTCCCACATAAGCACTAACTAAAGACAAATCTCCTAAGAAGCTACTTCTATACAACTTTTTCCATATATCTTGAGCTTTTCTGGTTACTTCTTATTAAATGTTTTAATTTCCATCAAAATAGTCAAAAGGTAGGAATGCAATAAAGTACTTCCTTTTGTACATATTTGCTTTATTTTTAGATGCAGGTGTTCTAATCTTAGTGTCTTTTGAAAAAAATAAAAGGTTTATTGAACTAGGGTGTTTGAAAAGGCTTAGCAGTACATTATTAATAGCTGAAGTAAAAAAAATAGTCGATTTGTGATAATCTTGCTATGAAGAAAAAGGGATAGACAGCACAAAAAAAAAATCAAGAAATTATTTCATTTTTTAACAAACTATTCTAAATTTTCCCTTCATTTTTCCCCACCAGGAATACTTCTGCTGCAAATTAAAATTCAAAAGAACCAAAAGTACTTTATTCAAATAGTGACAACAGGAAAAACAAACAACATAAAAAGCATTACCTTCTATGAAGATAAAGAAGTGTGACGGATTTAAATAAGCCAAATGAACTGAATTCCAGAAAGAAACCCTTCAAAGAGGAGGAAAGAGCAGCAGTCACTTCCATCTGGGGGTCATTGCCATGTCTGGATTCAATCTTCCCTGCCAGGACTGAGGACAGCGAGGTCTACAGAATGTAATCTAGATGGATGGAACCTCCTCTTAACTAAGTTATTACCCCTCTTCCCCCAATTCCTGCCTGGAATTTGAAAAAAAAATAAGTGAATAAAAACCTGGTAAGTAAATCAAAATCAACTAGCTGTGAACATTCTGCAAATGATTGGATTCCAGGACTTTATGGAACTGAAACCAAAGGTAAAATAAATCTGTTTGATACTTCAGCCAAGTTCAAATACAGACATATCCAAAAGCTCACAGAATAGAACAGAGATCACACTGGAGTCAAGAAATAGGTTCACACATAATAACTCATTGGTTTCAAATAAAGTATCAAATCAATTCAAAGGAGAAAGGAAATACTCTTAGAAATGTTGGAAATACTTGATATCTATATGGGGGAAAACTGAAAAATGACCTCTGTCATATATGGTACACAAAAATGAATTTGAAACAGATCATAGCCATAGTGTAATAGCTAAAATTGTAAAACTTCTACAAAATTATATAACTTTCCATAAGAGAAGTGGTGTTGCAGGTTTCTTCTAGCCCATAATCCCTAACATCATCCCTTGCTGTGGAAAAAATATTGCAACCATGTCAACTTTAGCTGTGAACTTCTGTCCATGAAAACCCCCCACAGGGGTAGACTCAACACTGAGGGTGGGGCTATGAACACTTGCATGGTAGCTACTGCAAGGATAAGGCAAGGCTAGGCAAGGATAAGACTTCACCTTTCTGCAGACCATTCAGGACATCAGAAAAATGGCCTTGGGTTTCTTGAGAGCTAGAAGACAGGAAGCATTTGTGTCATTCCATGATGTGTCTGTGGACTTCACCCAGGAAGAGTGGAGACTATTGAGCCATGCTCAAAGGACAATGTACAAGGATGTGATGCTGGAAAACTACAGTAACCTGGTCTCCTTGGGAGTTGCATTCTCCAAACCAACACTTGTCATTCTGCTAGAGCAGGGGGAAGAGCCTTGGAGAAAGGAGAGAGATTATCTGTCCAACCCCTATTCAACAAATACAAAGTCAAGAAGTCAAGTGTGTTCTTCCTCCACTCTGGACTTCTGCAGTCAACAACTGTGCCACCAGGTGCTACAAGATCATCACATTCCAATCTTCCCAGGCTTATTTGTGGGAACTCTCCAAGTATCAGATCTCTGCCTAGCATATCAGAAGCAGCCACAACAACCACTCTCTTCTGAAAGTTCCTGTAGTGACACAGTGGAAGGAAACCACAGAGGTTGGGACTCCAAAAATGTTTGGGGGAGGACAAGGGAATGGGTTACTTCAAGAACCTTCTCAAGGGAAGGCAAGACAATGGTGGAAATAAAATTCAGCTCAGCTGAGAAGGCAAACCCTTTAGAAACAGACAAAATACTAAGGTGGGTAGAAGCCTCTGGATTTGAAGTAGTCAAGTGTGGAAATGGTGACCTAGGTTTTCACCAGAAGTCAGCTCTCTTCATTCATCAGAGGACCCATTCAGGGGAAAAGCCTTATTTCTGCTGTGAGTGTGGTCGAAGCTTTAGCTATAAGTCAGCTCTCATCACACACAAGAGATCACACACAGGAGAGAAGCCTTATCTCTGCACCGAGTGTGGGCAAGCCTTTAGCCAGAAGTCAAACCTAGTCACACACAAGATGGCACACTCTGGAGAGAAACCCTTTGCATGTGAGGAGTGTGGGCGGAGCTTTAGCCAGAAGTCAACCCTCATCCGACATCTAAGGACACACTCAGGAGAGAGGCCCTTTGTGTGCCAGGAGTGTGGGCGAGGTTTTAGGGATAAGTCAAACCTTATCACACACCAGAAAACCCACTCCTGGGAGAAGCCTCATGTGTGCAGTGACTGTGGGAGGCTTTTTAGAGATAAGTCAACTCTCAGCAAACACCGACGGATTCATTCAGGGGAGAGCCCTCATGTGTGCAGTGAATGTGGCCGGAGCTTTAGTCAGAAGTCGTACCTCATAAAACACAAGAGGATACACTCTGGTGAGAAACCTTTTGTGTGTCAAGAGTGTGGGCGAGGCTTTAGTGATAAGTCAAACCTTACCACACATCAGAGGACACACTCGGGTGAGAACCCATATATGTGTGCAGAGTGTGGAAGAAGGTTTAGCGTGAAGTCAGCTCTCATTACACACCAGAGGACACACTCAGGAGAGAAGCCTTACATGTGCAAAGAATGTGGGCGAGGCTTTAGACATAAGTCAACTCTCACTGCACATCAGAGGACACACTCAGGTGAGAAACCTTTTGTATGTAGGGAATGTGGACGAGGCTTTCGACAGAAGTCACACCTCATCAGTCACGAAAGGACACACTCTGGAGAAAAGGCTTATGTTTGCATGGAATGTGGACATGGCTTTAACCAGAAAGCAAATTTAGTCAGGCACAAGCTGGCCCACTCAAGGGAGAAGCCCTTTGTGTGCATGGAGTGTGGGAGAGGTTTTAGCCAAAAGTCAGCTCTCATAAGACATCAAAGGACACATTCTGGGGAGAAGCCATATATATGTAGAGAGTGTGAACAGGGCTTTAGTGACAAGGCAACCCTCAGCATACATCAGAGAACACACTCAGGAGAGAAGCCTTGTGTTTCTAGTAAGTGTGGGGAAGGCTTTAGACTGAAATCACTTCTTATTAGACATCAGAGGACACACTTGTAGAGATTTATGTACAGGAATGTAAAAGAGACCTTAGCAATAAATAACAACTCATCATGCAAGGAAAGACAACTTAGGGGACACTCAAGTGTGTAAGGAGTGAGATTCAGTGCTACTCTCACTAGACAACAGAAGACCCTGAAGGTGACATTTGTTCTTGTCTAGAGATTTTTTTTCTGATCTCATAACTGGGAAAATATTGGCATCTAGTGCGTAGAAACCAAGGATGCAGTTAAAGATCCCATAATACACAATTCCCAATAACAAAGAATTATCTGACGCTGTAAGACTTGGACCCTCTTATACTGGCTTCAGCTGCAGGACTCCCTCCCCCTCCATGCACATGCATTGGCTTGGCAAAAAATTTCCCAGACTGTGCTGCAACTTGAAAGCCTTCCTTCTCAGCCATCCTTCATTCCCCTTTTCGTTTGTATCCAAATATGATGCTTCTCCTTGCCTTCTCGAATGTCCTTTCCATTTTTTCCCCTCAAAATTGGTTTTCCCAATACTCTCACATATCGAATGCTTTCTTTATTCTCAGAAAACTTCAACTAACATAATTAAAAAGGAAAAAAAATATGGTAACTACAGGGAGGCAACTTGGTATACAACATCTTCACAAAGCTGCTAATATTGGGACAGAGTGACACAAGGGCCTCCTACCAGGATTCATTTTTAAGAACACCAGGTCTGTTTTTTATAACTATTCAAACAAATGTGTAAACTAAATCTTGTTATGAGAAATCACTAGATCAACCTAAATCAAGGAATGTCCCATAAAACAGCTGTGCATTTTGAAACTCTTCAAAAATGTCAAAGCTAGGAGCAACAAATGAAGCTGATAAATTATTCCAGATTTAAAAAGAAAAGGAGATAGAATGAAGCTGTTGCAATAGGATTAGATCTGGACAGATAATATATAGTTACTAATGACTATGGATTGACAAATAACATTTAATCAATGTTAAATCAATGATAAAATGCAATATAGAGTGGTTATGGGAATCATGTTTTTTCTCTGGAAATACAGTAGAGTTTATAGGAGTTAAAGGACACAATAACTCCAACTCATTCACAAATTGTTCAGGAAAAAAAATGGTCTTGAAGTGTTTATAGAAAGTAAGTGTATATCTAAAATGCAGATACTTTTCTCAGCAAGGTGAGGGGGGAGGGTGGGTGAGAGAAAGAGCGGGCAACTGAGGAGAGAGAGGGAAATAGAATAATGATAAATCATGGATAAATACTGTTAAAATTTATGCAAGTGTGTCTTAAACTTTTATTGCAACTTTAGGTTTGATTTTTACATAATAAACTAAAATATCAAAAAAGATAAAGAAGGAAGGAAGCTCCTGGGATGTGGGGCTGCTTGGTGGCTGTATTAATCACAATTAAATGTGAGCCTTTTCAGCACAGCCCAGAATAACTCAACTCCTAGAGAAATTTGAAAAATTGGCTCATATCCCAACTGTTCATTAGAAGAGAAGGCTTGCATTATCTGTGAAATACATTAGTCTCTAATAGTTCTCCTACAATAAACTGTGTTGTGGATATAATTTAAAATTACCAGATTATGACATTAAGTAGGAAAATATAACCTAGGAAAAACAAATAATAGTAGACCAACAACTCACATAGATAATGGAATTTGCAACAAAGGTTTAAATTAAATCAATTATTATAACAATTTTAAAGAGTTTATAAGAAAACCGCCAGGCTATTTCAAAAGTAAAACCAGAGTTCTAGAAAAAGTATCAAATATGAATACTAATATTGAAATACATAACAACTGAATTTTTTTCTCCAGGTCTGCTGATGCAGCAAAGTTAAATGCCATTTTCCTTCCATTTCTTAATAAAATAACTTTCATGGAGAGTCAAATGAGTGATTTAAATGAAACCAGAAATAACATTAGGAGTCATGACTTTGAAAGTTATTCATCTTCTGATTCTTTAAACTTGGAAAAACAGTCACTATAATCTAGTCTAGTAAACCACATTATGAAGAACACTGAATTTAAATTATTTCTCTTATTTTCTATTCCAGATAAAAATCACACCCCATCTTTCAATTCTGTCAGTTGCCTACCAAGCTGATATGCTTCTGCAATTCTTATTTTGAAATGTTTTCCTTCCAACTTTAAACAGGCAAATTGTTTTCTTTTTAGGCAAATGCCTACGTAGTAGTATTATTTTCCAGAAATATTTTTTTAATTATATCATCTAAGAGTAAGAATCGTCTCTCTCTCTCCCAACACACCACCTCTTCCCTCCCTCTTTCTCCCCAACATCTCAGTTAGTAAGTATAACGTCTTAGTTTTTGTGGTTTCAATTTCAAGGGAGCAGTAACTATTAAAAGCCATAAATTTTCATAGTTAACCTATCTTCATTAATCAATATTCCCATATTGAATTAGATGGAAAAAACAATGGACTTGCCAACTCAGTATTGGGATTAAGATGGATGAAACATTCAAGAATTGATTAGTGTTTATTATAGAAAATGACCCTGCAAAATATATATGTAGTATAATCAAGATGTTTTGGGCAACTGTGATTTGGAATTCTTCTCTAATATTTACATCGGATAATGATATGCAAATTTTATTTTACTGTATTAGTATAAACATACAACATTTAGTAGTTTGGGGTGACTATTTTTTCTCCTTTCAGCAGACTATGAATTTACATGATTTTATTTTTTTATATATCTTAAATAAACATTTTTTAATCTAAAGGGATCTGATTTGTCATTTCTCACACTCATACACAAACACATTACAAAACTAATGATTTTGTTAGCGCATGACTAAGGGATACTGAAGGACCCCAAACTGTTAACAGGTACACACACTCAAAGGGGCAAAGAGGATCTGACCATCCACACACAGGTTAGGAGGCAGATTCTTAGCATGAAAGACTTTTAATAGAATTGGGAGAGAGAGAGAGGTTTTGAATGATAGTTTCTCAATAATACTCCCCAAAATTACCCATACCCTCTTGGGCAAATGCCCAAACAGCCTTGGTCCAAACTCAAAGCTTATAACAAGTCTAAGGCACTGTCTGTAAGGAACCACAAGAAAGGGGTCAGGCAGTTTCCAGAGAGATGGAAGAGAAGAAAAGATTCCAAATTCAAATTATATCACATAATCCATCATGAAATCAAGATAATAGTGACCATTGTGTTTGCTATAGACCAGGGCCAGCGTCCCTACATGACTTCCACCCACGTCTCTTCCAAATATCATTTCTAAGTGTTTCTACATGTGTCTCCACCCCATGTCTCCTTCCATGTGTCTCCTCCTGCCTCCTTTATTCACTGCCATTTATATATTCACCTCACTCTTCCCTGCTGCCTCCCATTCAGAAAGTCTGGTTCATGGCATACTGAGACTTGTAATCCAAGGCAAATGTGTGTATCTGGGAAGTGGGGCGGGGGGAGAAAAATGGTGCCTCTGCTTCAAGGAGGGGTATCTGTAACAATTTCATACAAAATTCTTACTAACACTAACTAGAGTAGTTTGGCAATAAAAGAAAGCTAATGCTCAGAAAATTTTTCTCATAAACTTTATATTTCAATTTGTGAAATCAGACCTCTCTAGGGACTCTACTCAAGTTCAAATACACATTGCTTTCTTAGTCTAATATTTAGAATTAAGAGCCAAATGTGAAAGGAGAGAGCCATGGTTAGCATTAATCTGGAACTGTGTACATAAGAAGTGGGTATGAAGTTTGCTCACACTACTTGTGATATTTTGAAGTTCCATTTCCAAATTTTTCTCTGAGGAGTATCCTCCTTCAAGAGTCAAAATAGTCTGAATAAAGCAATTTATTTCTAGACATTTGGTCCTCAGAGAAACATTTCTAAGGGTTTCACACCTGCAAAATCTGGGGTTGTGGAGCAAGAAAAACTCTGACAACTTCAAGATGCCAGCTCTGATCTGAACAGGAAGACTTCAAGACAATCTTTAGAACTATTAAAAGCAAGCTGTCTTTCTGGGCTGAGGGTTTATAAATTGATAGAATTAGATATTAATATATTCAATTACCTCCTATTTCACTCAACATCTTTAGGCCAAGGAGCTAAGTCATAAGTATAGTTTCAATGCAGTATCTTTGCCAAGCAGAGATAAACTGTTGTAGCAGTGAAGATGACATCTTCAAATTACAGTGGAAAGAGGTAGGAGTTATCTTGGTTCAAATTATGACTCTGACTTTTAAGTTGTTCTATGAACTTGAACAACATTGACTATCTGAAAGATTAAATTTTTCATCTGCTGTTAAGATTAAATGATAATTTATAAACTAAAACTATGATAGTCATTTTAATTTTTTTCTCTGCTGCCCCCTACTTAAGTGGGCCCCTTATTTAAATGGATAACAAACCTTATAAAACCAGGACAACTGAAATCTCAGGTCACTTTATGACCTTGATTAAGTTGCGGAACTTCCCAGAGTAACTTTGTTGCCATCTGCAAAACTAAAATAATCGCAGTTGACACCTGCTCACCATGCTGTGAAGATGAATGTAGAAACATCCACAAAGCAGACAGCACTCTGGGGGAAGCCATGTGCCATTTGCAATAAAAACAACAGCAAGAAAAATGTTCAAATTATTTATTTTCCAGGTCCTCACTAAATAGATATGGGCATCTGTTGTCCAGGACATATTGGTTTTTAATTATAAACAAATACCTGCCAGGTTTCATTAAAGTCCATTTTAGCAAATTGTTACTGTCCTATAATATACCTTTTGAGTCCCTTGCAGATTAACAAAGAGCCGCTGGGAAAAAAGCACTGTACTACGCTGGCAGGGAATGAAACACCCCACCAGGGCACATTTTGTGAGCAGTTTCTATTCAGCCAACAGCACTTCTCACTAAGATTTTTAAAACCTGCTTTGAACAAACATTAAACATTTTAATTGGGAGATTTTGCCAGGATTTTAGATTATACTCTGCCTGACAGCAATATGTACTAAACATACATAGTGCCATAAATCTCTTGATATTACATTTAAGCAGATCTATTATTATTTAGGCTCTTAGTAATATCTTTGGCACCATTTTACATTTAATTTGAAGGCTTTGATTTTCATCCCACATCTAGGAAAAGTACCATCAACATGTGAATGTTTATAATGCAAGTTTGAGATCAGCAAAACAATGTGCGCAAAAACATGATATGTGCTTACTAAGGAAACCAACATGTTTTATGATATCTCTTTAGTCTTAAAAATCCCTCAGCTGCTATGGTGTAGTTAGGGCTTTCTACATATGCATTTAAAAATTATATCTGGAAGTCTTTTTCCTAGCTAGACTTGGTGTCTGCACATGTTCTAAAGAATGATGAATGATTCAAGAGGCTCATTTAAAGCACAGTTAGTACATTCAGTGGTAATGTTCTGGGAGAAAAACTTTATCTGAGTGTCATTCTCTGGACTGAAAGAAAAAGCAGACCATAAATGACCTTCTAGATACATAGGTGGTCAAGTTATTATCCAGGGTGTAAAGAGGAAAAACATTTTCTTTTAAAAGTCAGTCAAATAATAACAGGCATAGAAGAAGAGATAGAAAATTAGCAGTCTTCGTGGAGAATTCTTTATGTTTCAAAGAATAGGATCCATTGAAGATATAAATCAATGATGCACAGAATTCAAAGAATGCCTGTTCTTCAGTTTTCTGCTGACTCAAACGGACTTTTAACATTTTCTCTGTAGGACTTGAATGTTACTTGAAAAGAGAATGATTTACCAAAGGGTTTGTTTTTCTTGCTTAAGAAAATAAATTAAAAGGATAAGAGAATAAAAGGTATTCCTATTTAAGGCTGAGCATGTTCTGAATTTTAAAGGCTCTCCTATACTTAGGGAATCTCAGCAGGACAGTGGTGATGGCCTCCTAAGACTCTCAGCTTCAGCCATGAATTCTTCACACAACTGTTAGGATTATATTACTAAAGCATGCTGGCTACCAGTTATTTCACGAATGGATGCATCTATGGCCTCATCCCTAGTTGATTTTATGACCTTCCTGGGGCTTTGTTATCATGAGTTGGTTTTTTGTCTACATCACCTACGTTTCGAATCATCTCATACTTTCTGACTTTCATGCTTTTTCTCACATTTGCATGACAGCAAAGTTTTGACTTTTAACATCTTCAGATGTGTCATTTACTCTGATTACTACTGATCTTAAAGCTGTAATTAACTTTATTCTCTCCATTAACACAGAGAACATTGTCATTTATCTGGACCTTTCAAACAGTGTATCTTCATAATCTGTGCTATATGTTAAACTATATAGGTAGATGCCTCCTACCCTGTCAATCAGTCTAATATTTTGTTCAATATATTGTATAAGCTCACTGAGGTCAGGATTCAATTTTTTTATTATGTCATCTGTCTCAGAGTACATCGCATTTGACGAAAACTTTTTAACTCACTGAATAAATTTAAAAGCAAATATTTTTATCCTAATTCACAAATTCATTATTTTGTACAATTTTATTTTTTATTTTGTTTATATTTTTCTTTATTTTGTTCAAAATGGCAAAGTTGGTACAGTGGATAGGATGAAGTGATAACAAAAAATGTCCTAAAGAAATTACAAAAAACTAGAAAAGCAGACTTCAAAATCATGAAGATCCAGGTATTAGAGTACAAAAACGAAAAAGTTATCTCATGACAGGAACAATCCAGCCAAGATAATTCTCAGAAGAAACAGAAACTAAACCACTTTTTACTGACTTTCCGAATTTTGAGGAAGGGGCATCTAACTAGACTAATTGATCTGAATAGTCTTATATTTGGGAAGACATAACTACTTTTTTCATTTTGTGCTTGAAAGACTTCTTCCAAATAGTGAATTCATAGCTGTAGTAAAATAAATGCACAGGTTATTAGGAAGGAAAAAATAAAGGCTGTCAAAAACAGGCACACACCTACAACTGAAGAGTCATCACATGAAGACAATAGGTATTGTGGGGGATGATTATTATTTTTTATAATCTGCAATCAATAAACATGTTCCTCAGTGATTTACTATACCTCATTGTGACACATCAGACTAGGCCTGTGTTTACTGCACAAAGGGAATATCTTGCATAGTTTTCCACATAACTGCCTCAGAATGGCTTCATTCAAAACACCTCCAGATATAACACCTTCAAATTTTCTATAATTGGGTTTCTGAGTTGGCATGAGGTATCAGACTTTCTGATTCCATATGTACAATGTTGGATGGTATGGCTTTGCAGATCTCTAAGGAAAGGCAGAGCTAAACATGCAAGTAGCAACCTATTGAAAAAGAGGATGAAATGAGTCTCTAAAGAGAAAATTTCTTCTGTTGACAAAAATGTATAGATCCAATCAAAGTAGCAGACTCTACATGAACTCTAGGATTAGGCAGGCTTCATGACAAGAAACTTTATGCCATATAAAGCAAAATAACATTTTTCCTTCAATATCCACTTGGGTAATCATGTCACCATATTTACTTTAGAGGACAGTTCAGACTATACGAAATGCAACTCGTTCATTGTCTGGCTAACAAATATTCACCAAGTGTTTGCACTTTGTCTTATAGGGACAGAAGTATTGGGCCAGATACTGAGAATAAAATGAGAAAAATCAGAGTTCCTTTCTCCCAGTAGCAGTCTTGTTGGAAACAAGAAAATTGATGATTGCACTGAGTATAGTAAGGAGTCATTATTTGTAGTGATTTATGAGAACCCAGAAAAGACTCCCAAATAGTAAAAGGAGGAGCAGAGTGTGGCATAAATACCTTTTAAAGAAGTAAGGAGTAAGTAACACATTTAAGGAAGTTTTGAAATAATTCAGATGAACACAGAGTATTAGTGGATAGAGTTGGAAACAGAGCCTAGAAGGGAGGTAAACAACTCTCATTTGTTAATGGAATGGAAGTAAATTCTACTACATTGTCCCTGAGAATGAGCTAAATTAATTTGAGCGTATGTTAATTTTTTTTAGAAGCTAAGTCCCAGGCAATTTAATATGTCATTATCAGAAAGAAAAAAAAAGTTTCACAAAAGTAAGGATGTGATCTGGTTTGTATCTATCTCAAATGAACTTGATGGGATATAGGAAAGCAGCAGCTGCAGACCACACCGTGGCTTATTTCAATCTCCCCAGAAACAATCCCAAAACAGATTGTTGCCAGTACATAAGAGTCAGGAAGTAACAAGGAGCTGACATAGTAATCACTGTGAAAACGGAGCGTGCAAATAATCAAATGACTGTTTCTCTCATCCAAGCCAGTCTGTGGTGTTTGGCATTTTTCCTCTTAATAGGTTGTCTAGATCGATAGTTTATAGCGTAAGGTTTTTGTTTTTGCTTTGTTTTTTGTTTTGTTTTGTTTTGTTTTTGTTTTATACAACTTAGGTAATCAACTAAGGTTTAACAACTTCCATTTAAGGCAGAATTGTTTTTTACCCATCAACAAAGCAGTGAGTATATTAAGACAGTCATGCCAACAGTCCAGTGGAAAGAAAGGTAGTCACAAGTAACTACGAAAGTTGAAGCAGGAAGAAATACCAATGTAATAGAGCCATATTTCATATCAGCATCATCACCACGACTCCGAATCTATCAGTGAATACATACCAGACCTTCACTGCCACGTAGTCAGCTGACTTCTCTGGTTGGTTTCTCCCCTCTTCGATGATAGTGCATTCCATGTTTGGGCCACTTTGGTAGAACATTCTTTCTTGCAATTATTAATTACGCTACCCTTTAATGTCTTCTCCATTGTCTCAGTGTTTTTCTGCCTATTGATTCTTTCAGTACCCACATAGAGCAAAGCTATTTCACAATTTGTATTTCTACATAAGCTAAACAGCTCCCATTCCTTTCATGTGTTTCTAATGTGACAGCAAATGCGTTCTTACCCTCCTTATTTAGAATATGCTGTATTTCCCTCTATATTATTTCTATCATGTAAGAACAGCTGAGAATCTCACTAGTATGATGCTACAATTTCCTCAGCATTGTAGAGACCCTGTTAAATTTGGGAAGTAATGAGAATATGAAAATTTTATTTTTATTCTTTAAATTATGATAACATTAGGATTCTCTCCATTAAATATCACCACCATAAAGTATCCACCACCAAATCACCTATAGTCCATCTGTAATTTTCTCATGAAGTTGTAATCTGCAATAACCCAACTTTCCTCCAATCATTTGCATATTTAAGCATGAGTTTCCTTTTGTAGCTGGTGGAGGGGGGATTCAAATAATACCTCTGCATTCTTTTTCTTCATATTTATAGGATTCATATGTCAGGAAAAGTTTCCCCAATGTTTGCAAGCTGATAAATCAGAAAACTCAGTCTTCAGAGAGATCTAAGTATAAAATCCTGTTCTATCATATCAGAGTTTCCTGACCTTCAGTAAACTATTACTTCTTTGATTCTCAATATTTTCATTTATTACTTTAAGACCACTTGAAGAAATTAAGTTAAGATTAAATGAGATAATGTTTGTAAAAATATTGAAAGTAGGTAGCCATGTTCATAAGAAATTCTGTATGAATGATAGAAATGTTGGGGGGGTAGGATAACTAATTAATCTAAATTAACAACAGTCATATTTTTCTTTTTTAATAGTCATGTTATTTATTTATTTATTTATTTGTTTGTTTGTTTGTTTGTTTGTTTATACATGCACTGGGTACAGTCAGAAGTGCGGGAGGGTGAGAGAATTCACCAGAGCCAGAGCGGGGAGCAGAGCAGACAGAAGGACCGAAGTACACTGCTGAGGGGAGCAGCAGGCGGCAGGAGAGGTCTGTGCGTCATGTGGGACACCCCAGCGGTGGAGGGGGAGCAGCCAGGGATTGAACCGGCGCCACAGAGGCTGCGGGCAGCTTCGCAACCCAGCGCTCAACCGCTGCGCCACTGGGGAGGCCCTAGTCATATTTTTCACATCACAAGCAATAAAACCTTCAAAACCAAAATGCCTTGTCCAAGTTTATATGATAATTAAGATATGAAAAAAGTTGACAAACTCAGCTCTGTAGCTTGCTTTCTATCAATGATACCATTTACTAGAATAAATTATATTCCTTGTTTCCACTGTTATAAACAAATATAAATCTAAAAAAGTAGGTACGAACAGAAGATATATTGTCTTACCAAATATTCTGTTGGATTTATTTCAAAGTGTCTACACAATAAAAATCTCTTTCAAAAGTATAAGTAGTGTCTTAGAGATTAATGTGGCACCCCACTAAACTGGGACTGAATTTATACCTAACAAATAGCAGAGGTAAAGACAACACCCGAAAGGTTATAAATTGTGCCATGTTTTGGGTTTTTTTATTGTTTTTTGTTTTTTAGCCAGATCTGTTAGTCCTTGATCATGACAGCCACTGTGGGGTATAAGATACAGATATACTAGCAAACCCAGAAAATCACGTGTTTCTATCCCAGTGGAAAAAGAGATACTGTGAATCTTTACTTATTGGAGCATGTGTGGTGATTATATTTTTCAAATGAACTTTAATTATCATTCAGAGCAATCATTAGTCACATTTAAATTCTCCCCATATTCTCAATTAAAATCAATAAGAATATGAAGGGAAGAAGTAAATACTTCATTTCACTTTTTACTTGGGAACTGCTCCTGCTCACTCTCACAAATTCTCTTTGATCCAGCTGTCATTTGGCTTCCCAGAGTCAACAGCAGTCTTCTTCCTGTCCCCTGGAGACTTACTCTCAGGCAAAGCCATTATTTGCTTTTCTTATTTTCAGATAAAAATTTTAGGTGTTAATCTAGCATCATCATTATCATCAGTATTTATCAGGTAATTATTCAAAAAGCACTTTATGTGAGTTAACTATTCCCATATATTTTCTTTCTAGTACTGTGGTTGAAAAAAATAACCAGAACATATCCTGCCACTCAGCCAACACATAACAAACAACCAAGGCACTAGCTAGCCATACGATTCAAAAGTTTCTTAGCCACAAATACAGATCTCTCTTTCTTCTAGACTTATTTCTCTATATGAAAACTATTGATAATTTCACTGGATACTTCATGATATTATAGAAAAAGTCAAACATAGCAGAAAGAGAAAGAGTTATGCAGACCTGGTCAAGGTGCCAATTATGCCTACTGGATGAATAAACTTTAAGTCACTTAAATGAACTCAACCTCAATTTGTTCATCTTCCAAATGGGGAACTGAGCTAATTTTTAATGAAATTCTTATACTGTAAAGTGCAATGCAAAATACACAATTATATACACAAACATTTTAAGCTTTCATATATTTTAATCATTTGATAATAAGAAATATACCTTGTATTTAAGGTCAATATGTGTTGCTATTATATTATATATATATATACGTATGTATGTATATGTGTATATTGGGTTGGTGGAAAAGTCATGACACATTTTCGCTTGAAAAACATCAACAAAATATGTCATGACTTTTCTGCCCACCATATATTAAATATATATCATATATATGTGAAATATGATACAATAGTGCTGTATGCTTAGAAAAATGCTAACTGTTAAGAATTTAAACAATTGGTAGATATATGATAAGATACAAAGAATATGAAATACGGAATAATGCTTAAATTTGATTAAAATTTCTGTATTCACTTAACCTCCTCAAGAATTTTTCTTCCTCAGTAAAATGGGTTTAAATATATACATGTTATAATTACAGGACTTGATGGTATCCATTTGCAACAAGTTTTTGAGGTTAAGTTCTGCATTATTTATGGTAGCAGCCAGCTAATTTTACTGAAATGTTTGATATGAATAGATGCCCCAAAGCCAAAATATCTTCCTCTCTCCTTTTTCTGTTCCATCACCCAATCCTGGAATGAAGTCCTGAGTGAACACACAACAAATGGGATTTTGAGCTGGATCAGGTTAAGACTTCTTAGATAGGGAGAAGCCAGAGTAATTATTAAAAAGTGGTAAAGATGGGCCTCCCTGGTGGCGCAAGGGGTTAAGCACTGCACTGTGAAGCAATTCGCAGCCTCTGCAGCATGAGTTCGATTCCTGGCCAGACAGGGAGCAACTCACATGGGGCAGCAGACCTCTCCTGACTCACCCGCTGCTCCCCTCACCAGTGTACTTCAGTTAATCTGCCTGTTCTGTTCCCCACTCTATCTCTGGTGAGTCCTCTCACCCACACATCTCTGGCCTGTACCCCAACTCTTGTATGCATAAATAAATAAATCTTAAAAAAATAAGAAAAAAGTGGTAAAGATCATCATCAATGTCTAAGAGGCTGCCTTCTTGTGTGGTTTTGCCTTGTCTGTCCTAATTGTTGTTTTATTTTATTTTTAAAAAAATATTTATTTATTTATACATGCAAGAACTGTGGTGCATGTCAGGGGTGTGGTGGGGTGGGGTGAGAGGATTCACCAGAGATAGAGTGGGGAGCAGAACAGGTGGATTGACTGAAATACACTGCTGAGGGGAGCAGTGGGCAAGGCAGGAGAGGTCTGCTGCTCCATGTGGACTAGCTCTCTGGCCAGGTATCGAACTCATGCCCCAGTGGCTGGTGATAGCTTAATAACACAGACTTTAACCCTGTGCCACCAGGGAGGCTCCTAATTGCTGTTTTAAATTCCCCAAGTGACCTTTCCTCTCCATCTGGTAGGTACAGTGTGCTGTAACATTTTAAAAATCCAAAGCAGAGCACATTTTATGATGAGATGAAAAGGACAAACATTCACATTCTTCTCTGAATTCAGGGTTGGCTTTTGCACTGTGAACAATGCAGACAAGTATTAAATGGTGTTAGGAATTCTTCCTCCTAATGTGTCAATGAAAACAGTCTTTGATGTTCTCTGCCTATATTGCTTAGAGTAGTAGACAAGAAAACTGAGGTAACTGAAGATGATGTGATGACTTTCATGAATCCAACTTAGAAACTTTGATTTCATAAGAATTTACTATTTTTCTTAGCAGTGAGAGATCCCATATGACCAACTTGAGTAAGTGTGCACAAGCAAAGATAAGTTCTCTCAGTTCCAGGAAACTGACAAGAGAAATTCAGGCTGAGCCATTATAAGACAGAGGAGAGTGACTTGAGTTTATTGAGTCCATGTAATGTTACCTCAAGGACCAGGCACAAGGACCAGGTATTAGTCTTCAGTGTTTGGACAGCTTGAACTCCATTTTAAAATATGTCCTGTTGCTCTTAAGTTTCGTAAGAATCCATCAAACCTTTGATGGGGCAACAGTATTACTAAGGCACCTAACAGGCCATTTCCAAAAACTACAGCACACCTTAGAGGCTTTATGAGTGGCTTTCTGGTGAGGATTTTGAACTTGACTAAATGAAATTGGAATAAAATATGTAATGGAGAAGCAAATAAGAGAGTAGACAACAGATAATGTCCATGAATATCATGATTTCTAGTGTCTCTCTTTGAGAAACACATTCGAAACACGTAAGGGTAATTCCTATTTAACATTTATCTTTCTTACAGACCCTGCTGTTCTTTTTTTTTTTTTTAAGATTTATTTATTCATGCATACAAGAACTGGGTACAGGCCAGAGGTGCAGGGATGAGATGATCCACCAGAAACAAAGTGGGGAGCAGAACAGGAAGATCCACAGAAACACACTGCTCAGGGAAGTAGGGGGAGAGACAGGAGAGGTCTGCAGTGCCATGTGGGCTTCTCTCCAGCTGGCCGGGATTGAAGCCACACAGCAGAGGCCAAGGACAGCTTCACAGTATGGCACTCAACTGCCTGCGCGATCAGGGAGGCCCCAGACCCTGTTGTTCTTATGAATAAAGATTGCATTCATTTTGTCAGCCACTGCCACAGTGTCTAATACAGAGGTTGGCATAGAGCGAAGCCACAATAAATATTTGTCTAATGAAAGATTGCTACCAGGCACCCTTGTCTTAGCAGGAGACATTTGTGTAGTGTAACCAGTAAAGGTTATTCAAAAGGTCACTGAACTCAATTATTCTACTTCAAATTTGTGAGTTTGTTACTATTAGCTTAGGACTGGATCGGAGCCTTGTGTTCAGAGCCCTCAAGTTTGTAGAATTTTAGAGCATTTTGAAGAACTACATGAGAATGCTAATTAATGACAGTGGCATTGGACGTGGATTAATGAATAGCATTTGGAGGCATTACTTTGTTATTTTTCATGAGCTATAATTTAACAGCATTCTTATTTGACCTACAATTTCTCCACTGTCTTTAAATCTTGTTAGGTGGGAGGTTATAGATACAATAAAACGTATTATATTTAGTGTCATAAATCTTGCTAAAATGGAGCATTCATTCATAAGTTATAGAACTCGTTTCCCCCCAGGTTTATTGAGTTATGATTGATAAATAAAAACTGAGTACATCTAATGTATACACAATATTGTAATATATGTATACATTGTGAAATGATTATCACAATCAAACAAATTAACATATTCTCCTGTGTGTGTGTGTGTGTGTGTGTGTGTGATGAGAACACTTGATATTTACTCTTCTAGCAAATTCATATATATAATATATAATTAGCTATAGTCACCATGCTATATACATTTGGTCTCCAGAACTTCTTTATCTTATAGCTGACAGTTTATACTCTTTGACCAACATCTTCCTATTTTCCCCATTCCCACCCTTATAACAAAGCCCTCCATTCTGTTTCTGTAAATTCAACTTTTAGATTCCACACATAAGTTAGGTCATGTTTATTAAGTGCTGCATGTATGCTGCATACAAGAAGTACAAGAATAAATATATCTCCATTTCTAGGAGCTCAAAATTTAGAAAAATAATTGAACAATGACAATCACAACTAATGCTTGAACATTGTTCATAATGAATCGGGCACTTTGGGAAGAAATATATAGAACTATATTATCATTTAATTATCAAAAAATCCTGTGATATAAGAAATATTGTGATAATCACTTTACATGTATAGATGTATACTATAGAAATATTATATTCATCCACATGCAAGCAAACATGCAAGTATCATAGGATATGCTTTATAATAGATATCTGTGAGCTCAGGCAAGTATTTTTTTTATATAAAACCCTGCCTATGTCATGCACTACAACTCTGGGCTTGCCCAGTAGAGAACTAGAGTGGAAAATATGGTGTTTCTGGAAAAGAGAACAGACATTTACAAAAAATATTGAGGTTTCTGTCCTCATCAGCATCTGTACATCCATGCCATCATCATCACCACTATCATCATCATCAACACCATTCCTAACATTTATTCAAGAAATCACTATATCCAAGTCAGTTCCTAAATTCTCAAAGTGGATTAATCCTTTTACTAGTTACAAAAATCAGAGATGTATTTATCACTATTTTACAGTCAAAACAATGAAGACATAAAGTCACAAAGATAATAAGTAGCAAAGCATAATTTAAAGCAAGACATCTCTACTTAACCATCCTACATTCTAACTGCTTCATATACTGAATCTTATAAGGAACATGATGCATTTGGAAAATAAATAATTAGGTAAGGCTATGATGTTCAGGTAACCATAGGTGGCAAAGGACATACATGTCTTACTATATATGTGATGCCAGTAATTTTTGATTAGTGATGACTATATGAAATGGCACTCATTTCCAGATCACTCTTTGGAGAGATGAGTTAAGTAGCAAAGATATTTGAAGAAGAGAAATAAATTGGGAGAAAAGTATCATTGTCTATGGCAAGGAAGGTGAGCACTGGAAGCATGAGACTGGCTATAGGAATAGAAAAGCAGAAGAAATTCAAGATTTAATGAATTAAGGATATAATACAGCAGATGTGATGATCAGTTCTAGGACAAGAAAAAGGAGAAAGTTCTATCTTGTACAAATTGTAAAGGCAGAGATTATTAGCAAGATATTAAGTGTAAGAATAACAGTTTTTTTAACATCTATGGACACAGCAAAGTTACAGAATTGCCTAGGCTTTATTATTTATTTATTTATTTTTATTTGGAAAATGACTTCAGATTTCTTATTGCAAGTCCGCTCTTGTTCATTGTGAAATTATTTTGCTATTCTATATTTCTATTCATATGACCTTTAATTTCTAATATAATCATGTTTACTTTGAAAACATCTATTGCACTAGATTTACCATACTGAAAAATAATCCAGTATGCAGGCCTCTACTTGGTTTGGAGAAATTATGTCTTTATGAATGAGTAGTTTGATTCTCCTTTCAAAGGAAATCAATTATTTGCAAAACATCAATTTCGAGGTGAGTATCGGATATACATTGTGTGCTGGAAACAAGCACTCCAATGAGATCAACATCTCCCTCATCAACTAATCCATTTTCCTTCAGAAGTATTTTGCAATATCTTTTTTCTTGTATACAAATTGCTTATAGGAATATTTTATGGTTCTTACGGCAAAATCATTTTTATAGAAAAGTTATTTTTAATTATAATATAGCATAATATTTCTATTAAGGATGAAAAATCTCATCCAGTGGGTTCTGATATTTTAATATTCTTAACTGAGGTGTGTCTTTTCTGTCAGATCTTTTTGTGGTCTGCTTTGTTTTAATTTGAAGAGGTGCCATTCAGAATGATTCACTAAAAGTTGTCTTTTATTCCTCTCTCTGCTGTGCTAATTGCAATCACATCACTAGTCTATTTTTGTTTCCTTTATCTTTTTAAATCTAAAAGGGACTGTTCTTACCATATGAAATTATTGTATATTTTCCTTCTTTATAATTTCTCCCCTTAAATGATACAGAAGCTTTGTGAAAGCAGTGATTTTCATTATCCTAATTTCTCCTCTCCTCCCAGCACAAAGAACAATTTCCAGCACAAAGTAATCCTTGATAATTCTTTGTTGATTGAATAAAAGAATGATGAATAGTCGAATCTGCATGTCTTTTTCCAAGTTTTGGTTGTTGTTTAGTTATTTTTACGATAATTTTGAACTCAGGGAAAAGTTGCAAATACAGTAAAGCAGGACTTACACACTTCACATGTATTTGCCAAATACTGTAGCTTATACAATCAGAGTAAAAGTAGAATCAATATTAGCAGTAACTTTTATAAAAACTTAAAGAGTATTTTGAAACAATTTTTCTGAAAATGAACATTATTTTTTTCCTATTCTCTGTTGTTTGCATTTGGAATCCTTGTTGCCTCCTGTTTGACCAAAAGTATTTTATGAATTCTAGCTTTAAGGTTTCACTAAAAAGACATATTTCAGTTTCTATTTTCAAAAACAAATTCTAATGTCTTTACCCCTTCTAAAAGTTATAAAGTAAACAGAAAATTTTGAGATGTTAATCATTTCAAAATTTGTATACTTTAGATACCTTAGGAGAGAATGATTGCTAGGCTTTTCTTTATTATAAAGACTGATATAAGAACACTAGTGAATTTTTTTTAATTTTTAAATTTATGCCTATATATACCTTTTTAGATATTTTTGTCATAAGATTCCAAACTCATTTTAGCTGTCAAAGTAGATTTTATCTCTCAGGTCTCACGTTCCTCATTTACAAAGTAGAGATCATGATATTACCTACCCCTTTTTTGCTCCTCATGACATTGCAGCAGTGAAAGTTCACTTGAAGTGTGTAGATTATTCAATACCAGCTGCATCTTCCTCACCATATTGTTATGAGGATTATATTTGATCATTTGAAAGTGCTTTGTAATGGTAAGGTTCATATAAAAATGCAATTATCTCTAATTTGTAGGTTAATTTAGCTAAATGATACTGAATGTATAGGCCTGGATACCAATTTAATACCAAAAATTTAATTTGAAATTGTGAACATAATTTATATTTTAATTTCCTTAAATACATAATGTGAATTTTTGAAACCTTGCCTAGTTATTGATAGCTGGACTGTAGATCCTGTGGAACATACATGCACACACACACACACACATATTCACACCCACAAACACCCCCCCCACACACACACACACACACACACACACTCCTGGAGCAGAATGCTAAACTGTAGTATGTAAGTGGTGAAGAAGACATCCATTCCTTATTCCTGATAATAGTGAGCAAGCTTCTTCTAGTTCCTTACCATTAAGTGTGATGTTAACTACAAATTTTTGTAGATAGTCTATATTAACTGAGGATTTTCCCTCTATTTCTAGTATAATGAGATTGAATTTGGTTTAATATTCACTCAATGTGTCAATTCCTCAATACAGTGATTGTAAGAAAAATTAAATTTATCAAGTAATTATTCCAAATATTTCATAGCTATTAACAATTAATAAACATGCTCATATTCAGTTCCTGATCTTATTTTAGGAATCTCACTTAAGATACTTGATACAATAGTGCCATTTCAAACTAATGGTCAGAAATGACACAATTCCATAGTTGAAAGAGACCAGTTATGAATTCCAAGGAAAGACTTTGTATTATAATCTGGAATATTCCTTCTTTACTTGTTTCCTTTCCTACTTCCTTCTCCCTTTCTCCCTCCCTCCTTCCTGTTCTTTCTCATTCTCTCTCTCTACTGTCATTTTGCAATGTCTGATGAATACTATTTGGTTATGAAGATTAAAAAAAATCATTAATTGGTGGCCTTTGCATTCAGGATTCATGGCCTTTTAATTGACTCAAATAAAATAAAAATAAATATTTGTAAGACCTCCAGTTAAAGATGGTATATTGAACAAAGTTTTATTCTTCTCTACTCAGAATAAATTAAAATGCTATTAAGGGATAATATTATGCAGAAACTCATAAATTAAAGAAAGATAAGGATCATTGAGCACCCAAGATAATCTTTTTTGTTGTTGTTAAGATAAGAAGGAAATTAATTATTTCTCCAGACAGTATTCCCCTCTGGAATCCTCAGAATGCTCATAAAGAGTGATACAGAAATATCAAAAGGATCAGGAAATAAAGACATGGTTGTTTCTTCAAATGCTGCACAGGTTAAAGCTTCTATCACACAGGAAAAAGAAAGATATGAGATGGAACACACAAAAAAAGTAAAAATTTTGTATCCATCACAGTCCTATTGCATAATCCTTTCTTAAAGTCAAAACACTAAAATAAATCTAAGACCTGTGTGAGATGCTGTAGGTTGGCTCGTTCTATGCTCCACCTCATTGTCCATCTTCCTCTCGATCACCAATGTTAAGGATTGGAAAACTAGAGATTCACCATTCCAGACACAAAAAGCACCATGAGTGGCACAAGAAACAAATCAGAATAATAAATTTTAATAAACATTACCAAGTCTGTGGGAGGTTTCTAATAAGCTGTGATGATCCATATCAGTTTCAGTGATATTTTGGGGGACTAAAATCTAATGCCAAGTCAAACAACAGCAAACAAACAAACAAAAAAATAAACAAATGGGGATACATCAAAATAAAATAAAAAGTTTCCACACAGCAAAAGCAAAACAAAATAACAATCATTAAAACAAAAGACACCAGGGCCTCCCTGGTGGCGCAGCGGTTGAGCACTGGGTTGCTCACTGGGTTGCGAAGCTGCCCACAGCCCCTGCAGCACGGGTTTGATCCCTGGCCCCCTGGTGAGGATCCCACATGGTGCACAGATCTCTCCTGCCACTCCCGCTGCTCCCCTCAGCAGTGTATCATCAATCTGCCTGCTCTGCTCCCCGCTCTGGCTCTGGTGAATTCTCTCACCCTCCTGCACTTCTGACTGTACCCAGTGCTTGCATAAATTAAAAAATATATATTAAAAAAATAAAAAATAATAAAAATTAAATAAATAATAAAAAAGACACCCTACTGGATGGGAGAAAATATTTTCATATCACACACTGGCAAGGGGTTAATGTAAAGATCTATAAGAACACATACAACTCAACAAAAAGAAAACAAAGTACTCAACCAAAAAATGGGCAGCACTGCTAAACAGACATGCCTAATTAAATATTAGTATTTACTTGATTTTATATGGATTTGGTGATTTACTTAAGCCAAAATCATCAAATAATTAAAAAAAAATCTAACAGTACATTGAAATTGCTGAATATGAACCTCTTGGATATATGGGCTAATTCTTTACAAATACCCATTATACTGTTTGAGTTTGAGTGGTTCATGTGCCATTTTGTACTCCATCCACAGTCAGATATAATTGAGCTATTTGGTCTAAGCATCCTCAAGTCAATTCAAATTATACTGGGTTTATTGAAGCTTGAATGGGAAAAACAGGATTCCAGAGAAATAGAGACCCATGGTTATTTCTGGATTTCAGGCAATGGGAGTCATCTCAACAGAGCTAGCTGCTATGCATATTTTCTATACCTTTTGTTATTAGTCCTACTTTTTACCACTTCTCATTCTCTTTTTCCCTTGTCTTTCATCATTATGCTTCTTTTGCTTTCATTCTCACTACAAAAGGCCATAGTTGTTTTAATAAAAATATACAAGAAATAAAACCTGATTGAATAGCTCATTTATTCAACCAGGTTTATAGTATTGATGAAATCAGTGTCTGAGGATTAGTTATGTTTGAGCTTGTGTTTTCAATGTTTCTATTCTACTAGTGTATAAGTGGGAGTGGAGTGGGATTCTGGCTCCTAGAAAGCTTTCTAATCAGCAGAGATAGTGGGAGATATAGGATATATTCAACAGGATTGATATTGTCTACCTACCAGAATTCCATGAGCCTTAGAAATTTTGTGTGAAAATTCCATTTTTCCCCCAGGTGTTATCTATTGCCTAAAATACTAGGTTATAAATGTTTCTGACATTGTTGTTCCCCTACTCCCATGCTTTAGCTTTAGCACAAGGGTAACTGACTTAGTTGAAATAAAGACTAGTCTCTCTTCCAGGGAGCCACCAGTTAGCAGACAAATAACTGCAATTCTTTGCAAATTAAGTGGTTCTTAACCCTTCAGTATTGGAAATGAGAGTAGTGATTTTCATAGATACCACTGAGCCACAGAGGGAGATGGGAGTGGGATAAGTTACAGTGATACAAAAGTTTCTTAATGCCCCCAAACAGATGAATGGATCAAGAACACGGGGTATCTATACACAATGGAATACTATTCAGCAATCAGAAGATAAACTCATGCCATTTGCAGCAACATGGATGGAGCTAGAAAGAATTGTACATGGAGGAAGCCAAAAAGGATTATGCTCAGTGAACTAAGTTAGAAGGAAAAAAGAAAAATATTGGATGGTTTCACTTATAGGAGGAATATAAAGAAACCAAAAAAAAGGTAAAAAAAAAAAAAAGACAAAACTTGCAGGCAAACTGTAGATCTGAGTCATACAGCAGGAGCGGAGAAGGGAGAAGGGTCAAAACAGGGTAGGAAAGAACACAAGAGTCTATGGTGATGGTTCCTGGGTGATGTGGTGGTGGAAGGTTTATGGGGACTATCCTGAGGGAGAAATCAAATATTTTACAAAAATTTACAACAATGTAAGAAAATAAAAAAGCTTAATAAAAAAGTTTCTTTTCTTGGAGAAAATTGCATTTTTATTAAGTATCTTCAATCACTACAAAACTTTTGCTAATTTCCAGTTTCAAATAAGTTGATTCTAAAAATTTATGCCAGCTCATTTTTGCTTTTATAGAAGATAATTTCTTAATCCTCCATTTTCAAGCAATTCCTGAATACTAGGGCTATAATTGCCTAACCATAAAATATGTGTATGCAATTCTGAACTCCATTCTGACATTTCCATTTTGACTACCATGGTGGATGCTAAAATAATTTGCCCACTCTCACCTACTTTTCCTATAAACAAAAGCTTTTTTGTTAAAAGTACCAATTTTCTTAGCTAAAATTGTACAATCCTTCACAGTTGGAAATAACAATTTGGCCCAATATTGGACAATAAGACATCAGCAAAAGTCTTTTATGGAGATGTGGAAAAAAATTTTTCTAAAGAAAAAGAACAGAATTAGTTGTCCCCCACATAGAGTATACACAATCCATTTTTTTTCTGTATGAAACATGGATATGGTGATTTCAACAGAAATAGTTATATTGCAAGCATGAAACTGAATGTTTTATGAACAATAGTTAAAGGCCAAAAAATAAAACTTTCAAAATGAAAATCTTGAGTCTCTAAATGTATCACTAGGCAGGTAAACCACAGATGCTAGTAGTAAAATATCTCATTATTTCATATTGCAAGAGAAAATCATACCTTATGTGTGAAGACACAGGTGGTGGTTTTTGCTACTTCGGAATAAATACTTTCCTAATTGCTACAACCATCTGATATGTTGAAAATCACATAGGAATTTTCAATTTCATTTTCTACCCCTTCTCCTTGGGTGCTCCCATATTTTGCTGCACTCTACTGGTGCTCCACCTAGTTACTCTGTGCTTAATGGAGATAAATAGAAAGAATCCTGCATTTATTGAGCTCTTACATGTACTGACCAAGATGGTAATGCCAGGTGTCATTCATTTATCTCAGAAAACTTATGAGTACTGTTATTATCCCTCTCAGTTTATAGACTGAATGTGAAGTTGAATTTAAGAAGTAGCTATTCCAAGGTTATACCACTAGAAACTGCAGAATAGAGACTTGAATCCAGGTTTCTCTTGCTTTCACTTTTAATCAGTATGCAAAATATTATCTTAGAATTAATGATCTATTTTATTATTTATAAGATGAAGGGTTCAAAATATAATTTAATGTACAACCACTGATTTGCTCAGGATTAACAGGCTAAAATAGACTCTTTTAAACCCATATGTATGTTTAGTTCATTATTTGTATATATAACTTTCTATATAATTGTTACTTTATACTCTTTCAGGAAATAATTATAAGCAAAGTACCAAAATTTAACCCTAATGGAATTGAAAACAGCCAAGTAATGCAGCTTTTAAATTTTGGGGAAGGCTACTTCAAGAAAACACTAACTAGTTGTTAAGAGGCCAATTAGGAAGCACTTTGCTAATGAGATTTATTGAACCCAGTGTGTTTCTGTTTGCTTGCAAAATAGATATTTGTGCAAATATCTGAATACAGCTACCCTGCCATCAACTATTCTCAAGTAGAGCTCCAACTACCCTCACCTTCCCCAGTAAGGAGCTGTAGCCTCTTTTCAAAATTCCCTGTGCTATGAAACCCAAGACCAATCCACATTAGAAAGAAATGTGAGTTGCGAGAGTCTGGCCAGTTCACCTCCTTACGTTATGTAAATAACAATTTGATAATAAAATGCCTTTACATAAATGAGCTATTTAGAGGAATATATTCAAGTGAGTTATCTCATGTTTTCCATCTTTAAGAGGAAAGAGGACATTTCTGAAGAATTAATAGCATTGTGTATGTTTCTTGGTATATCCCTGTACTCATCTTTCTTTTTCGTTACATAATAGCTAGTATAATACCTAGGGAGGGATAAAATATGAAAACAATTTGTTAGCAGAGTGAGACCAAGAGAAGGAAGAGAGGATAGAAAAAGAATTAGACATAAGGGTATGGAAATTAACTGTCATTAAATACTCATAATCCTACATCTTCAGCCCAGCAAGAAAAGATGTAAACTGACTTCTGTAGGTGTTTTGTTCAAAAATGCTGTGATGACACCTAAAGTTTTAGTCCCTGGGATTAATCATACCTTTTAGGTCTGGCAAAGATTGAGAGGCAATACTATGTTTTTCTATTTTTTTTATAATAAATTTTATTTTTATATTCCCCATACAATTGCAACCCCCCCATTCTGACCCCAATCCCTCCCCTCCCGCCCCCGCCCCCTAAAAGTGTCTCTGGTTCATAGATTTTTGTTGATTTTGATTTTCACTTTCTTATAGTTATTCATTTTCCTGGTCCCTTATTTAAGTTTTCTAGATTCCTGCTATGAGTGAGACCATCCGGTATTTTTCTTTTTCTTTTTGGCTTATTTCGCTGAGCATGATCCCTTCCAGCACCATCCACGATGCTGCAAATTGCATGTGTTTATCTTTTTTGAATGCTGAATAATATTCCATGGTATATATGTACCACATCTTCTTGATCCAGTCATCAATTTTTGGGCATTTGGGCTGTTTCCAAAGCTTAGCTATTGTAAACAGTGCTGCTATAAACATAGGGGTGCAGGTGCTCTTTGGAATTGATGTTTCTGTGACCTTTGGGTAAATACCTAAGAGTGGAATTGCTGGATCATATGGAAGCTCTCTGTTTAGTAGGTCCAGAAATCTCCACACAGCTCTCCACAGTGGTTGGACCAGTTTGCACTCCCACCAACAGTGCAAAAGAGTTCCTTTTTCTCCACACCCTCGCCAACATTTGTTGTTGCTAGTTTTTTTTAATATGTGCCATTCTCACTGGTGTGAGATGGTATCTCATGGTAGTTTTGATTTGCATTTCCCTGATGACAAGTGATGTTGAACATTTTTTCATATGCCTGTTGGCCATTTGCATTTCCTCTTCAGAGAAGTTTCTTTTTAGCTCTTCTGCCCATTTTTTGACTGGATTATTTTCTTTGTTGTTGTTGAGTCTCATCAGCTCTTTGCAGATTTTTGTGATCAGTCCTTTATCATTAGTGTTGGGTGCAAAAATGTTCTCCCAGTTGGTGGGGTTTCTCTTTGTTTTTGTTATTGTCTCTTTTGCTGTGCAAAAGCTCTTTAATTTGATGTAGTCCCAGCTGTTTATCTTTGCCTTCAATATCACTGCTTTGGGTGATGTGTCTGTAAAGATGTCTTTGATGTGCAAATCACGTAGTGTTTCGCCTATATTTCCTTCTATATATTTTATGGTTTCAGGTCTTATGTCTAGTTCTTTAATCCATTTTGAGTTGATTTTTGTGTATGGTGTGAGGTAGTGGTCAAGCTTCATTCTTTTGCATGTAGCGACCCAGTTTTCCCAGCACCATTTATTGAACAAACTTTCTTTGCTCCAATGCATAGTCTTTGCTCCTTTGTCAAAGATTAGTTGACCATAAATCTGTGGGTTTATTTCTGGGTTTTCCATTCGATTCGATTGGTCTGTATGTCTGTTCTTGTTCCAATACCATGCAGTTTTGATGATTATGGCTTTGTAGTATAGTTTGAAGTCTGGGAGTGTGATGCCTCCATTCCCTTTTTTCTTTTTCAGGAGAGCTTTGGCAATTCGGGGTTTTTTGTGATTCCATATGAATTTCATCAATAATTGTTCTATTTCTTTGAAGAATGACATTGAAATTTTGATTGGAATAGCATTGAATCTGTATATTGCTTTTGGTAGGATGGCCATTTTAATAATGTTTATTCTTCCAATCCATGAGCAGGGGATGTCTTTCCATTTCTTTGTGTCTTCTTCTATTTCTTTTAACAGTGTTTTATAGTTTTCTTTGTATAGGTCCTTTACCTCTTTTGTTAGATTTATTTCCAAATATTTGATTTTTTTTGTTTCAATAATAAAAGGGATGGTTTTTTTGATTTCTTCTTCTTCAGATTTATTGTTTGTGTATAGGAAGGCTACTGACTTTTGCATGTTGATTTTGTATCCTGCCACTTTACTGAACTGATTGATGAGTTGAATTAGTTTTTCTGTGGAGTTTTTGGGGTTCTCTACGTATATTATCATATCATCTGCAAAGAGTGATAGATTGACTTCTTCTTTTCCTATTTGGATTCCTTGGATGTCTTTCTCTTGTCTTATTGCTCTGGCTAGGACTTCCAGTATTATATTGAAAAGCAGTGGTAAGAGTGGGCATCCTTGTCTTGTTCCAGATCTTAATGGAATTGCTTTGAGCTTTTTACCACTGAGAATGATACTGGCTCATTGAGAATGATACTGGCTGTTGGCTTCTCATAGATGGCCTTTATGATGTTTAGGTATGTTCTTTGCATCCCAAGAATTTCAAGGGCTTTTATCATGAATGGGTGTTGCACTTTCTCAAAAGCTTTCTCAGCATCTGTTGATATTATCATATGTTTTTTATATTTCTTTTTGTTGATGTGTTGGATAACGTTGATTGATTTTCGGATGTTAAACCATCCTTGTGTCCCTGGAATGAATCCTACTTGGTCATGGTGAATTACTTTTGGATAAATTGTTGGATTCTGATAGCTAAAATTTTGTTGCGGATTTTTGCATCAGTGTTCATTAGGGAGATTGGCCTGTAGTTTTCCCTTTTTGTGTTGTCCTTATTCGGTTTTGGTATTAGTGTAATGTTAGCTTCATAGAACGTGTTTGGTATTGTCTCTTCCTTCTCAATTTTTTGGAAGAGTTTGTGAAGGATAGGCACCAATTCATCTCTGAATGTTTGGTAGAATTCATTTGTATATCCATCAGGTCCTGGGCTTTTGTTTTTGGGGAGGTTTTTGATTACCATTTCAATTTTGCTGCTTGTAATTGGTCTGTTTAGGTGTTCTATTTCTTCTTTATCAAGCTTTGGGTGATTGTAGAGTTGTAGGAATTTGTCCATCTCCTCTAGATTGTTGAACTTGTTTCCATACAACTCTTCATAGCAGTTCCTGATTATTCATTTTATTTCTGCTGTGTCCGTTGTGATTTCTCCTCTTTCATTTCTGATCCTGTTTATTTGTGCTTTCTCCCTTTTTTCCTTTGTGAGCCTGGCTAGGGGTTTGTCTATTTTATTGATTTTTTCAAAGAACCAGCTCTTGGTTTCATTGATCTTTTGGATTGTTTTTTTAGTTTCAATTTCATTTATTTCTGCTTTGGTTTTTATTATTTCTTTTCTTCTACTGGTTTTGGGGTTTTTTTGTTGTTCTTTTTCTAGATCTTTGAGCTTCGAGATTAGGTTGTTTCTTTGAGTTCTTTCTTGTTTCTTGATGTGAGCTTCTATTGCTATATATTTTCCTCTTATTACTGCTTTTGCTGCGTCCCATACATTTAGGATATTGGTGTCCTCCTTGTCGTTCAATTCAAAGAATTTTTTAATTTCCTCTTTTATCTCCTCATTAGTCCAGTGGTCTTCTAGTAGTGTGGTTTTTAGTCTCCATGAGGTAGGAAAGTTCCTTGCCTTGTTTTTATGGTTTATTTCTAGCTTGATGCCTTCATGGTCAGAAAAGATGGTTGTATGGTTTCAATCTTGGTGTATCTGTTGATGTTTGTCTTGTGCCCCAGTATGTGATCGATCCTGGAGAATGATCCGTGTGCGCTTGAGATAAATGTGTACTCCCTTTTTTGGGGGTTTAGTGTTCTATAGATGTCTGTTAAGCCCAAATGCCCTAGGTCCTTATTTAGAGCTTTAGTTTCTTTACTTATTTTTTGTCTTGTTGATCTATCCATTGTTGATAGTGGTGTGTTGAAGTCTCCCACTTCAACACATATGTGTTTTCTCTGATGTCTGTTTTCAGAGATGACAACAGTTGTCTGATATATTTTGGTGCTCCTTCGTTTGGTGAGTATATATTAATTAGTGTTATTTCTTCTTGAAGTATTGTCCCTTTGATCATAATGTAGTGACCATTGGGATCCCTTTTTATTTTTTTGAGTTTGAAATCTGTTTTATCTGATATATGTATAGCTGTTCCTGCTTTCTTTTTTGGTCCATTTGCTTGTAGGATTGTTTTCCATCCTTTAACTTTGAGTCTATTTTTATCTTTTGTAGCTAAATGTGTTTCCTGGAGACAGTAAAAGGTTGGGTTTTGTTTCTTAATCCAGGCTGCAACTCTGTGTCTTTTTATTGAAGAGTTTAGTCCATTTACATTTAGGGTTAATATTGATATGTTAGCATCTGTATTTGCCATTGTGTTTGTCTTTCCTTTGATTTTATTTATTCTTTTATTATCTTTTTTTCCCTTGCCTTCTTTCGTTGTTATTCGTCCTTCTGAGGTTCTGGCTTTAGGATTCCTTGTAGTATTTTTTGGAGTGGGGGTTTATTGGTAATGAAGTTCCATAGTTTCTGTTTGTCTGGGAAGGTCCTTATTCTTTCTTCATAGGGGAAGGAAAGCTTTGCGGGATAGAGTATTCTTGGTTGACATCTGTTTTCTTGGAGTCTGTTGACTATGTCCTTCCACTCTCTCCTTGCCCGTAGTGTTTCTTCAGAGAAGTCTGATGTCAGCCTGATTGGTTTTCCTTTGAATGTTATTTGTTTCTTCCCTCTTGTCAGCTTCATTATTTTTTCCTTGTCTTGGATTCTTGGGAGCTTCACTATTATGTGTCTTGCTGTATTTTTCCTTTCGTCATGGAAGTTTGGTGTTCTTCTTGCTTCTTGTATATCAATTTTCAGCTCCTTCTTCACATTTGGGAAGTTGTCTTCAATTATCTCCTGGAATATTTTCTCTCTTCCTACATCTCTCTCCTCTCCTTCTGGTATTCCTATAACTCTTATATTTCCTTTCCTCATGGTGTCCGATAGTTCCCGAAGTCTTTCTTCGTTCTTTTTCCTTCGTACTTCTCTTTCCTTTTCTCTTTTGGTTCTTTTTATTTCTGTGTCTTCAAGAGAACTTATTCGTTCTTCCATTTCATCTATTCTGCTTTCATTGCTTTTCCCAGAATTCTTTAGTTCTTCCATTAATTCTTTGATCTCCTGCATTTCTTTTACTTCCCTCTTTAGGGACTCAATTTCATTCTTCTGATCGTTGATTATTTTTCCCTTATCATTGTTTTCCGTTATGAGTTCTGTCATTTTTTTAATCATGGCAATTTTAAATTCTCTCTCTGGAAGGCTCAGAAGTTCTTCCAAGTTACTGTCGTTGCAATCTGGGGGCTGGTTTTCTTTTTGTGGTGTGCTTCTTCCCTGAGGAGTTGCTATGTTGCGTGTGGTTCTTCTACTCCCAACTGTCTGTTTTCTAATTTGCCGTATGCGTTGGGGCACTGTGTTGCTGGGACTGGCCGGCATCTTGGATGAGATTCTCTGCTCCCCTCTGGCTCCTCCGGGGGCCATCTGTCAGTTTCAAGCAGTCTTTACTGAAGAAAGGTCCCTGTTCTAAAATGCCGATGTGGGGACACACTCCCCTGTGCTCCTGGTCTGCCCCGTCGGTGGGTTCCCTCTCCCCCTCTGGGCTTGGACTGCAGGCCAGAGGTGTTCTGGTGTGAGCGAACTTCCCCGGCTCACCTCTGGCTCCTAAGGGAGACTTCTGCAGGCAGTCTTTACTGAAGAAATGTCCCTGTTCTAAAATGGCGATGTGGGACACACTCCCTGAGTGTCCAGTCTCAGGCACACTCTTCTGCGCGCCTGGTCTGCCCCGGCTTTGGGTACTCGCTCCCCTTGTGGGTTCAGACTACTGGTCGGCAGGGGCCCGGCGTGGGCTAACTTCCCAGCTGGCCACTGGCTCCTCCAGGAGCCTCTGCTGGTTTCAAGTCGCTAGGTGGCGCCAGAGATCTCTCCTAGAGCCCTTGGGGAGCTTTTTTTTTTTTTTTTTCACCCCGTGGTACAGGAAACAGAGCGGGAATGGTAGGGTAAACCTCAACGGCTTTGGGGTGCTGTGTCTGCCTTGTGCCCCACTGTCGTGGAAAAACCACGCCCCGAATTTTGTGCTCCGGATCTCAGTTCCAAAGCCCTCAGGTCCAGGACGCGGGCTGTAGCCCAGTTCAGTGTCCACAGAATGGTGTCTTTTGCACCTCGCTCCCATGCCTGGGTGCCTGGTTCCTGGATACTCAGTGAGGGTCTTAGCGCGCGTCTCCCTGCAAGCCTAGGTCGCAGGCGCGGGGACCTGGGCAGCTGCGATCCCAATCCAAGTTTGCTTTTCAACCGTGCTGCTTTTCCACGCTATCCTGATCCCGATCCGTGTTTGCTTTTCCAGCGCATCGCTTTTTCGCGCAAGCTTACCGGCAGGCCAGGGGCTGGGTGCTGGTCCTGGCATCCTCCTGGGGGGCGGGGTCTCTGTTTAATGGCGCCTGGAGCTCACCTCCACGGCGAATCCTGCAGGGTTCTCTGCAGCTCCCGTTCACTGGGTGTGGTGGCTGCAATAGTTCCTTTCCACTCACAGTCCCGCTTGCTGCGTAGTTTGTTCTTGTTGGTTGTTTTAGTGTGTTTTTTTCCTCCTCTCTGCCGATATGAGAGTGCCGACTCTGTGGGTGGGGGAGGAGAGCAGGGTTCTGCGCTTTCCTCCCTTCTAGTCCTCTTTTATGGCAACTTTCTTCTTCGGGTAGTTTGCTGGCGTCACCCGTTTATCTTCCGTGTCCCAGTTCTCACTGGGACCTGCCGCTTTTCCTCCCTATTAACTTTTTTTAATGGGAGATCTTACTCTCAGCGTCTCCTCGCCGCCATGTTGCTCCGCCCTCGGCAATATTATGTTTTTCATGTGTCATTACGTTTGTCTTCAACTTCATGAAGTTAAGAGGTTCTATTTACAGCTGATAAAATATGAATTTATGTTTAAATATTTTCATGTTGTTATCAACCAGGAAGTGTTGAAGAATTCAACTCAGTTCTTACTGATGCCAATGCTTCTTTTTTGACTAGGGTATCATTGATATCTCAAAATATTTGAATATTGCCTTATGCATTTTAAGAATATTAAGGGACAAGTTTACTTTACTAGAAGTTGGATTATTTTTCCTTGATCAGATAATATATGTTGAGTTCCTATTTGACTGAATATTCAAGAGGAAGGCCTTTTTTTCTATTACTTTTCACAAAGACGCAATGGCACATGGTAAGTTTTAAAAAAGGAAAAACTGAAGTCAGTTACTATTATCGCCAAATTATCTGGTGCTAACCAAAGATGAAGTAGGTACTAAAGGCCTGGAGGAAATTAACATTAATCTCATAATTACACAGGATTTAGTCAGAAGCAAACAAACAAAAAACAGATGAGGGATGCCATTGCACTATGGCACATGTTGCTGTTATTCAAGAGAGAAATTCATAAGTTTTTATACTAATACAATTATTTAATACTTTTCATTGAATGTTTTGTTTATTTAGAAATGTGTGGAGAAACAAATGTTCCATTAATTGATTTAGGTCTTCATTTGGAAAAAGTTTTTTTAATGGGAGGTGATATGGTATTAAAGTCACAGTGGAGTATACAGTGGATAAGAGCACAGGCTTACACCCTAAATTAGATGAAAATCAAATCTCAGTTCTATCAAGGTTAGTCTTCTCATGTGAGAAGATTGCTGGCTTTTTAAGCCCCACTTTCAGATATTAGTAAACTTTGGTAATGGTAACTAAACATGCTACTGAGAAATAAATTAGAATACCAACAGCAAGTATTCAAGATTAAATGTCACAATTCTTGAATACAGCATATTAATATAATAATTGTACAAATAAACATTTCTTTCTTCCATTTAAATGAGGCTTTCTTAGAGAATGAGTCAAAATATATTTTTAGCTAGTGAACAACCTTCTTGGTTAATAATTTGAGGATGTGAGGAAATATTTAAGGACTTTCAGTTTCTTGGGAATAAATAATGAATAGAGCATTTTAAAGTCTGCTGGTGCTCTTTATTTAATGATAAGTACCATCCTATTACTCCTGTACTGAAAAATAATTATCAAGAAATGTCAATTTAATATTGGTCAGTGACACTAAATCTACGGAGCTGGGTTTGTAGTTTGGTATATAGATGTAGTAAGGTGTGAAGCTGTACTTCCTAAATGTATGTAGCATTTTATATCCATGGTACCAAAATTTTTTCTTTGAAATGTTTTCATTTTTTCACAGGAGAATAAAAAGTTAAATATACTAAAGAGAGAAATGAATGTGAGAAATATTATGTGTTGACACAACCTGGCCATGAATTCCACCTGTTTCTGAGTTAGTTTTGTGTGTTGTGGTTCTTGCTGATTTGGCTGTCTTAAAATCTGGCAAGAGTGTTAATGTTGCATATCCAACCCTGCTTGAGTGCCTTGCTTACAAATAAACACCCTACTATTTTAGCTATTTCTTCTAGCTTTCCCCATATGGTTTGGACAGCCATGCATAAAAGGGGTTGTAAGCGAGAATGAACAGGAGGAAGGCAGATGAGGAGACACTTAGTTTCTTGTACAATAATATGCAGCTTCTGTGTGGGTTCTACTGAAGCTCCCAGGGAAAGCAGGATGTGAGTGGCCCTCAGTAAGCTGTTCTACAGCCTCCTCTGAAATTTTCAACATAGTAGTGCGCAAGCATACACAGCTGCCAGCAAGGGACATGGCAGAAACAGAAGACAGCTAAAAGGGACTGCTGGATGGTCAATCAGAATTTTTGTAAAACACTAGGAAGTTGCAGCATACTGTAGCATATCCAAGGGACAATAGTGAGGATTAGAATAATAAATTTTGAGAAATCAGTGATTTGGGACTAGAGATATTTAAATTTACAGAGGTGGTCCTTACCGAGGGATGGTAAACATAAAAATGCCTGCATATCTGAAAGAGTATAACATCAAGGAGAAATTAAAATTTTTGTGCGAGTGGCCCAGTCTAGGTGAATACTGTATTACCTATTGAGAAGAAAGGCAATTCCAGCTTGAATCAACAGAGCACGGTCTTATATTTGAAATTATTCCAAATTAAGTTGTTTAGACAGGGGAAAAACAGAGAATTCCCCTTCACGACATGGGCATCAACAAAGATGATATACAGGCTATTGGGTCTTAGGTATTTGCCCCAAAATGAGAGTCATTACTTAGTGGACTAATGATAAGGCTGCCTCTTTTCTCTTCTCTCACAATTAGTCTTCAGGGTTCTGTATCATTTGACTCATCCTGTTATTGATTAGCCTATATGTATTCCTAGTTCAATGGAATTTGTAAATTTGCCATGAGGGAGAAAGAGGATTTTAAATGAGAGTTAACTCTGCCCTTCAGTTAGTGAGACTATTAATGCCATTTTTGCAACTCTCACATGAAACACATGGCTACATTGTTTGGGTTAATGGGAAGAATGCAAACCCTTAGTTCCAGTCCTTCCAACAGTTAATCATATGACCGGTGTCTGCAATTATGATGCCACATCATTACAGAGTAGTATATATTTTTACTCCTCACTGCCAAGTAATAAAAACATCTTGATTTCATTCCTGAAATAAATCTGAATCCATCTGAATCATTTCCCTCTTCTCTATCTCTATTTAGAGTATCATAATTTAGGATTTGGTCACTTACACGCTGCAATTTTAGAAGGTTTTGAACTTTTCTTCCTGCTTCCCATCTGCCTTACCTTGTTAGACTTTTCATTGTGCAGTCTTAAGGAGCTATCTAAATTCAAATGTGCTTCTTTGCAAAATCCTTCAGAGATTCCGAGTTTTTCATTAAAGTAACTTCTAAACTTTCTAGCTGAGGAATCATTTATTTCAGTTACATGTGAAACCCCAATATTGAACTAAATTTAAATGTTTAGTTTAAATGCTTATAAACCATAAGACATTAACATAGATAACACTGAATTACTCTAAAACCAATTTCTAATCTTTTAAATCATTTTGATTTTAAGAATATTTTAAAATGAACTATTCTAGATAACAGCTGCCTTTTCCTATCAACTGATTTTCCACTTTAATTTGGATATATATTATCAAGAAAACCTTGACTGCCAGTCACTGTGAATCATGTTCTCATGGTAAAATGGGATACTGAAATCTATCCAGATCATTCTGTGCGTAATATGTATATAATTTCTAAATTTGCAATACTCAGTTTGCTTGGGCCGGAAGTTTGAAAACAGATAAAAAAGGTCATTTATTTTCCGAGTTGAGGTTATTACATTCTTACTTTCTTGAATTTGTAAACTTTCCACTTAAAGGGAATTAATGAATTGGTTCTCTGCAACTTTAGTTTGATTTTTTTGGGGGGTTGGGCATATCTTTCTAAATATACTATAATATTTACATAGTCCCAAGAATATAATTAAAAACATCTTAGATACTGCATTGCTAATCTTTTAAATTAATTCACTCAAAACTGTAAAAGTTGATTTGTTAACTGATCTCAAACTTGGAATTTTCTCATTGAATTCTGAATCTTTTATCAAGGTGCTGAAAACTGAGTTATTAAATTTAGTTTATTTTTAAAGTTTGTTAAAAATAATAACACATGAAAGTATAATCTTGTTGAATCAGGTAAACATTACAAGGTTGATTTTTGTTGTCCTGAATAAAGTAATGATTTTCTGTCTTATTAAAATATTTTGTACCAGCACCTTTATTTTCATATTGACTTTTAGGTGGTCTTATAGTCTCACCTGGTTAATAGGTTTTACTTTATGAAGGTCATTCTATTTATTATTATTTTTTGTAAATCTTTAGACATTTTCAACTACAATAGAATTTATGTCTGCTTTTATAAACACTTTCAATCCAAGATGAGCTTCATCCAATTTCAAAGATGGAAACTTACTTGAAACTGAGATAAAGACCTTTATAGGATCCTTACAGTTTATGCTTGTTCCAACAGTATAGTTTTGGGGGGGGCCAATCTAAAGAAAGTTTTCATTATCAATGCTCTTCTCAACTACAATGGTATGGTCCAGTATGCTGCAAAAAGCCCTTCAACCTTTGAACTACATCCCACACCCCACTAGCTGCACCACTTCTAAATCAATGTGTTAAGAAAAAACATTATCTGACTTAAAACATCAAAATTTATAATAAAGGGAAAAAGCTAACAATAAATTGATATTTACTACATGAGGTTAAATAAACTGTGTAGAACTAATATAAAAATAAATAAGTAAATAAATGGAAAATTGGTTTGACAATTCATTAGGAATTCATTAAATTAATGTGTATATATTTGTTTAATATCTGCTATATGTCATCCCTAAACAATATATTAATAAATCGCAATCATGATTAAGGAAAGTTCCTGCCCTTTAAGCATGCAAATTCTCTTGAGAAAGGTAAAGAAATGAAAAGAAAATCAAAATACAGTATATTAAATGGTATAGTGAAAATGGAGTGATATCACAGAGGAGGAATAACTATCTCAGGATAAAAACAAAACTGAAAGATGAAAAGTTAACCAAAAGATAGTAGGTAGAAGGACACTGGCAGTTGGGCAGAGGGAAGTGTTTTAGTCCTAGGGAACAAAAAAAAAAAAAAAAAAAAGGTTAGTGAGATCATGGCTTCACTAGGGAAGCAAGGTCATAAGCAGTTATGGAACTAAAGCATAAAACATATAGTGATGGGCTTCCCTGGTGGCGCAAGGGGTTAAGCACTGCACTATGAAGCAATGTGCAGCCTCTGCAGCATGAGTTCAATCCCAACTGGCCAGGAAGCAACCCACATGGCGCAGCAGTCCTCTCCTGACTCGCCTGCTGCTCCCCTAAGCAGTGTACTTCGGTCAATCTGCCTGTTCTGTTCCTCACTATCTCTAGTGAATCCTCTCACACCCCGCAAGTCTGGCCTGTACCCCAGCTCTTTTATGCATAAATAAATAAAATCTTTGAAAAAAAAAACATACAGTGATGGGAGAAAGCAGGTGAAATGTTTGATTGGGCTTAATTTTTATGACAGCATGGGCTTAACTTTTATGACAGCAAAGGAATTTGTTTTTGGATATGGCATTACCTAATAAGGGGTGAATATGACATGCAATTGTCCTTCAAAAATAGTATACTTGATAGTAGTAGCTATTTTTCTGGTATTAATAGATCTATCATTCTTATTAACATGAACTACTTGAAGTCTAAAGATAAACTTATAAACACTTGCCTCCTATCTGTTTCCTATCTCCATTCTCTACCCCCAGTTGTAGCCTCAATTCTACAGTCATATTTCTAGGGTTTGTTTTCATTTATTTTGTTTCTCTATATTCCATATGAGTGAAAACATCTAGTACTTGTCTTTCTCCTTCTCACTTATTTCATTTAGTATAATCCCCTCCAGTTCCATCCATGTTGTTGCAATGGCAGATTTTAGCTCTTGTTATATCTGGGTAGTATTCCACTGGGTATATATGCCACATCTTCTTAAACACTCATCTATCATTCGGCACTTAGTTTGTTTCCATCACTGTTTATCCATTTGAATTAGCGTTTTGCATTATTTAGATAGATACCAATGAGTAAAATTGCTGGGTCATATGATATCTGTTTTTACTATTTTGAGGAATCTCCATGCTATTTTCCATTGGGACTGGACCAGTCTATATTCCCAACAATAGCATATGAGGGTTCCTTCTTCTCCATAGAATTTGTTGTTTTTTTTTTTTGAATTAGAAAAGCCAGCACTAGTCACTGAATTTAAAATACCGAGTTTTTCCTTTTGACACTGGAGAGTACTTGTATATTTCCTCTTAGGATTTCCCACACCATGTACAAACTCAGCAAGAAATCACCTGATTCAGCATTCATTTTCTTATGATCCACTTGAAAATCTAATACGTTGCCTTCTGCATTGCCAACTTTTGTGTAGTTACTTTTTATAATATTCTGATCTTTATACCCTGAATATTCCACATTATCTTACAGTTTATCACTGTCTATTCATTTCTAGATACTTCAAACACAGACTCTGTCTCTAATTATTTAAAACATTATAAAAGAAAAAAATCACTATAACATTATCACATAATATTTCCAAACCTACACAGATTACAATTTCCCAAGTCCCTTTTTCGGGTGCTTTAGTGAACGTAACCCAATACAATTGGAATTCTCGCCACCTGTATATATTTAAACATTATGTTTTAGTTTATGATTAATTTCTCTGTTGATTTAACTGAACCCAAAGGACTAATTATAACAGTGTGTTAACTGAAACAAAGAAAACAAAAAATCAAAAGAAGACAAAAATCTTAAAATAATTTTAAAAATTTCCTTCATTTATTGCTACATTTTTTACACCCAAAATAAGACCAGTTGCAAATCAGAATTCATTTTCATTTTTTGTAGTTCTAAGGTCACAGAAACTCCTGAAGTTGAACAAAAATTGGCTATAACACATTCCCCATTCATCACATCTGAAGAAAATAATAATAGGTAAATATAATTAGTTACCTGATTAAACATTATTAGAAATAAATATAACACAAAGTAGTTTTTTGATTGTAATATGCACTGTGTCAGAGTTTGAGAAAAAATTAAACTTTTCACTTGGTTGATAAGGCTAAAGCTTATTTATTATTAATATTTATTATTAATATTTCTGGAAAACCACTTGGCAATATGTATTAAAAACTATAAAACTGGGCCTCCCTGGTGGCACAGTCGGTTGAGTACCATTGTGAAGCTGTCCACAGCGTCTACAGCACAGGTTCGTGTCCTGGCCGGCCAGGGAGATACCGACATGGTGGGGCAGACCTCTCCTGCCTCGCCCGCTGCTCCCCACAGAAGTGTCTTTGGTCCGTCTGCCTATTCTGTTCCCTGCTCTGTCTCTAATGAATTCTCTCATCCTCCTGCACCTCTGACCTGTACCCCAGTTCTTGTATAAATAAATAAATCTTTAAAAAAAATTATAAAACTGAATGTGTTCTTTCACTCTGTGATTCTAGAAATTTATCTTAATAAAATATTAATTCATCTTGAGGAAAGAATTACAAGGATACTGAACATATCAATCAATGTTTGCTGTAGAGAAGTTAAGAAATTTGTTAATTAAAGCACCATGTAATCCTAAAATGGAAGATGATTATCAACCACTGAAATTAAAATGGAAAATTATATGGTTCTTCAGAAAGCATTCATAACTCTGAAAAGATACAAAATAACTACACATGAAAGGATATAGCAGTAAATTTTCAGGATCTCCTTTACCCTTTTAATTCCAGAAAGGTGAGTTAATTTGGTTCTGAGAAGAGAGGGACATAAAATGGTCCAGGTAGACCATCTCTAAAAAGCCAAGGTCTTAAGATAATATGTGGAAAAGGTTGTGAGGCCTTTTGCTTATGATGATAGTGATCTTCTCTGGAATATGAACCTTTTCTGGAAGAATACACTTGTTTTTAGAGAATGAATATCAATGAAGGCCATTACTGAAGAACTGCAGAAATTAAATCTATAGTCAAAATATTATAAAAGGCACTTTTGGAAAGGAGTCCAGCCTCCAAAGCTTCAGTCTTTTCAGAAAATAAATCATGCTTCAGCGACATGGACTTTAGGGATAAAGAGAATATGGCTGGAGAGTCAAGATGGAGAAGCCACTCCTATATTTGTTCTACATTTTTTCTTCCCCTAATTTAAAGAAGGAAGACAGTTCTCAACCTTCAATGATATAGGAAATTTTTTTTGCAAACTGATGAGTTCATGGTCATCAGTGTTGCCCAGAATGTGCTCTTAATCTTCAGAATACTGCAGTCATAATTGAGGTTGTGCACCTTAAAATATGAATTACCAGGATGGGTCCAATCTAATTACATGGTATATTAAAGGCAGAGAACCTTGTCTTGCTGTCACAGAGATGCAACATAAAAGGAGGTAGGAGAGATAATACAGAGATCAGAGAGATCCCAAGAATGAAAAGAACTTGTCCCAGGAAGTAGCTTTGAAGATATAAGTGGTTTTGAGTGCAGAAAATCTCAGGAAGCTGTCTGCTAATCAGCGAGGAAAAGGGGATTTCAGTTCTACAACCACAAAGAAGTGGGTTCTCCAACATCTTGCATGAGGTTGGAGGAGAATATTATTTTTTCTTCAGATTTTATTTATTTATTTTTGCATTGAAAAACAAGGGTGTATTCCAAAGGTGCCAGGTGGGGTGATAGGATTTAACAAAGACAGAATGGGGAGCAGATCAAGCAGATCACTGAAATACACTGCTGAGGGGAGCAGAGGGTGAGGCAGGAGAGGTCTGCTGTACATTATGGATTAGCTCCCTGGCCAGGATGGCACTCCATCTGCCCTAGTGGTAGCACTGAATCTTAGCCCCCAGGCCACCAGGAGTCCCCACGAGGAGATTATTTCTAAGAGTCTCCTAGTGCAAGCCCACGTGGCCCATATTTTTATTCTGACTTTGTGAAACATGGAGTAAACCTGTCAGAGAAAATGCTTGTATGCTGCTTTGAGAGGCTGAATTTGTAGTAATTTATTTTGATAGGAATAGAAAACTAATGCATAACTGAAACTATGCAGTTGACACTGTCCCTATAAAACAATGCCCATAAGTAAATGATTTTTTTTTTTTTTTTGCTCATGGATGGAAGGGAGGTGTTACTAGAGTTCAGATAAATCTCAGAGTTAGTATAGTCTGTAAATCCTTTACAGATATTTCACAGATTAGAAGGGGGAAAGCTGGAGACCAAGTGATTAGTTTTATGAGACAGTGAGGATGGTAACATAAACAGACAGGAGTGCAGGAAGTTGAAGATAACATACAGATAATTTGGTTTTAGTGTGGGATGAAGGGGAGAAAGAATATAAGCTATCAGGTTTTATTCCTGGTAAGTGGTGATTGGTAACACCAAAGAAACAAATACAGAAATGTGTGTATTATGACTTACAAAGACAAGTTATTTTCAGCTTGAGCCTGTAGAATTGAAGTTGACATACATTTAGACAGAGGCCCTTGAATCAGGGGTGAACACAGATTTGGAACTTAGTAAGAATTCAGGGCTGGGATAGAGTTAGAGGTCATTATTTTGCAAAAGATGAATAAGACCAAGGGATTTGTATTGGGGAGATAGCACACCCAAGAAAAAATTCTCAGAGGAGGTGAAAATGGCACGATATGTACAAAACACTAAAAAAAAAAAAAACCTTACTAGACATCATTGAAAATAAGAATAAATCATGGAAAATGAGAATATTTAGTTTGGAAGTAACCTTAGGGCAACCTGCTTTATTAAATGATTAGAGTGAAGGGAATTCACGGCTTTAACCACGCAGTTATAAGGTAGGAGGTAGGAATAACCTCTGAATCACGTGCAATGTAGTAAACTAATATTACCTCAATTAAAACATAAGAGAAAAATAAAGAAGGAAAGAAGAAGTTAGACAAGCTTTTCTGGACTAGCAGACTAATCAGATACAGCTACGTCTTAGAATTACGAAATCTTTCACTTCAGAAATTTTCTTTATCTTTTAATGATTTCCTCAGATAAATGAAATAGTTAAATGAATTAGAAACAGTCCAGTGCTCAGCAAATTATAAATACTATTGTTTGATATGAAGGCTTAGCCACAGACAGTACTTTTGTCCAAAAAGAAATGATAAATGCTAATTAAAACATAGAATGTGTATTTTAAGTGTTCTTGTTTGGAGTCTTCTATGTGATGAGGATAAGCTACCTAGTTAAATAAAATAATTTTTTTTATGTTCAAATGTGGATACATCCATCAAATAATGGTTGAAAATAAAAACAATATACAATATCATTATGCCTGGAACATAGGAAAGTACTAGTGGAGACCACAAAAATAATTAAAGTACTTCTCAATATTTTAAAAATTAAGACACTTTGTTAAATTTATTGTTAAATTTTGAATTTGCATACATATTCTTTATACATAAACAGTCTTATAAATGTTAATCCACTGATACATATTAATTCCACTCTGTCTTTCTTGACTAAATTTGTCTTTCATCTAAGATTCTGTTTTCAAAGGTAATTCAGAACAAGGAGTCTAATTGATCTCCATGGATGTTGTTTTTTCATTGTTAGAAAAATTTTAATCAGTACACAAGAGAGGTTGTTTTTACATTTTTTTGTTGTCATTTTGTGTTTTGTACAGATCAATCCAAGGAAAGCCCATTTCCTGAATATTAGATTCACCTTATTAAAAATTTGTTTGCAATTTTAGACAGTAATGAAGATCTTTAATGATACTAATGATTGTAAGTACTCACAGGAATTGATATGATCAAAAGGATAAATGAGTGAAGAATGAGTGCTTCAATTCAGCTTTCAAAAATAAAAAATAGAAAATAAGAGTTTTTCTCCTCCACCCCCTTTATTAGTTGAAGCACACACACACACACACACACACACTTAATTCTACATGGACAATGTCTATTTTTTTTTTAAAGATTTATTTATTTATTTATTTACACAAGCCAAGCACTGGGTACAGTCAGAAGCGCGGGAGGGTGAGAGAATTCACCAGAGCCAGAGCAGGGAGCAGAGCAGGCAGAGGGACCAAAGTACACTGCTGAGGGGAGCAGCGGGTGGCAGGAAAGGTCTACACGCCATGCAGGACCCTCCTCCAGTGGCCGGGGAGCAGCCGGGGATCAAACCAGTGCGGCAGAGGCTGCGGGCAGCTTCGCAACCCAGCGCTCAACCGCTGTGCCACCGAGAGGCCCTGGACAGTGTCTATTAATAGACTGACATATACTGAAGGGAATGGTTTCTTCAGGAAAAATACTGTGTGGAATATTGCATTTGTGTTGAAAGTTGTCTTTCATGGTGAGTCATATTAAAATGTGCAATTTAGTGTTGGACAAGTGTCCGATTCACTTATATATCCATAAATTACAAGGAGGAAATTATATATCTGAGCTATATAATTAGCCAACATATTCTTGATTACTGAGGCAAAATTTCTACTGAAGTCTTGGATCAGTTGAAAAGATATCACAAATTTACCAATAAGGGTGGTAAAATTAGACACCCCCAACATAATGTGTAGTAATTATGATAACCAAGTATAAATCATTATTTTTGCCAATTTTCTTGTTATTCTTTAGCATGAAATCAGAATCAATTTATAATGTGTATTTTAAAGGAAAATAAGGATTACATATTACATGATTTCTGTGCACACTTAGCCTGGGTATTTTCATCATACTTTTCAAGAAAACATAGTAACAGTTAGATGGGGGCTCACTGAATAAGCTGCTTAAGATCAAATAATGAGCAATTCATAGAATTGAGCTTTATATACACTTTGTTTCTAGCTTCACTGAGGCATAATTAGCAAAGGTATTGTATATAATATGTACTATGTGGTGATTTGATAGGTCTATATACTGTGAAATGATTACCATGGTCACTTTATATAATTCCATTTCTTTTCCTTTTTTTTTTAAAGATTTATTTTTATTTATTTATGCATACAAGAACTGTGGTATAGGCCAGAGTTACTAGGGGTGGGATATGTGAGAGGATTCACCAGAGACACAGTGGGGAGCAGAAGAGGCAGATTTACCGAAATACACTGCTGAGAGGAGCAGGGGTGAGACAGGAGAGGTCTGCTGCGCCATGTGGGTCAGCTCCCTGGCTGGGGATTGAAATCCTGCCACAGTGACTGGGAATAGCTTGATAGCACTGAGCCTTTAACACCTGCACCACCAGGGAGGCCCAGAACTAGTAAATACTTTAAAACATATAGCATAAAGTGAGTATTTAAGGATATTAGCTATAATTAACATATATATTACAGAATCGGAGACATTGTAAGATTCTATAAATTATCGCTATCAATAATAAGTATGTAGACTGGGTCAATTACTTATAAGCAGTAAAATTTCAATATATTTTATTTATTAGTATTCTTTCCCACAAACCTATAATATTATGGTGATGTTGGGGGGAAAGGACATCCTTTTCTCTATCTCTTTCTCCCTGAGTTATTCTTTTCTTCATTTCTTCTTCTTGTAAATAAACCCTTTATTAACCATTTTGTATGTGACTGCAGTTGAGTTTCATTATAAGTCCCTTTTAAGGTCACAGGTGAGGACCCACAGTCAGGCCAATCCATTTCACCTGGGGTTGCCCTGTAACAGTAGCACCTACTATGTGCTAGACAACGTGCCAAGTGCTAGGTGTACATTGATAAATATAACAATTATCTTTCCAGAGCTTACACTGATCTTTCTGTTGCTTCAGAATTCAAGTTTCTTAATTGTTCAGTTAAAAGACACACTTTGTTTTTTTGAGTAAAAATCATGTATGTTATTCATATTTCTCTTAAAATTAGTTTAAGGTACCATGATTTGTGAAACTGTCCTCTGCAAATAAGGAGATCTAAATGTAATAGAGAGCTGTCTCTAATGTGCTCATTCATTTCCATGCAATACTCCACTGCAATTTAATTATAGCAGTTTACAATTTGCTTGAATATAAGCTTCTTCAATGTAGGGGTATATATTTTGTTACCTTTATGTTATTAGTGCCTAGAACCTACCACAGTACACATAATTGCTATGCACTGGTTATTGAATGAGGAAATGAATTCTGCAATAGTCCTGCATATTTCAGATACAGACTGAATGTTCACATTTCACCTTGAAAGACTAAATGGAAGTGGAAAAGAACTATTGGCAATTCAGGTATTGACACTGATGATGTTTAAATTCCCTTAAACTAGATCTAAGTAGAAGGAAATATAGAAAAAATCAATAGGTACAATGTGTTGAGCAGGTTGTCATATTTTTTGGAGATTGTGGAAATTAATAGTATCATAGAGGATAACTGCAGCACTATAATGGAGAACTGCATGGAAGTGAATGGCATTTTGGAGAGACAGCTTTGTGCCACATTTATATCTCATGATTTGCAAAGGGAAGCTCCAAAAGTCATTCTACCTTAAATTACACTTAAGACAAATAGGAATGAACTTTATCATTCTTATTTGAATGTAGAAATAATAAAAGGTCCAAAATGCATTGAGTAATTTGTCATATTTTCTAGGAATTGTAGGAAATTTAATAGTCTCAATTAATCAAGCCCTTAAAATCAGAAAAGGTGACCCTCAGTACAAAAGGTAACCTTGCTTATCGTGTGATAGAAATGTTACAAATTAGATTCCCAAATTCTCCCTAAACCCAATAGAGTTCTTCAATTATTTTTTCACTGAGAAATTTTGGAAACCTACTAGTAAATAAACAAAATGAAACAACATGAGGTTTCATTTCTCTTCCTTGCCAAATTTACTTACACTCTTCCATGTTTGAATAATTAAATGAAGCTAGGACTAAAAAGAGGGCAAACAAAGGGCTTATAAAATCTTCAATAATATATACCATGTACTGAAGAATTATGAGGTAGGACTATAATGCAAACTTGACTTTTCTATAAATTAGTGTCATTTATAAGCATAGCATACACTGATTTTTTTGGATAAAGCTATAAAATATGTCATAAATTATGAATATGAATTTGCCCTTTCTCTATTGCTGCCATGTCATAACAACCGAGCAATACTACATTTCCACCTTTTTTTCACATGTAATATTCCATACACACAGTCTTCATGACATAATTTCTTGAGTGTGGACTATTTTACATTAGGACAAGATCTATTATCATTACCTCAATACTGGCTTTGTCTTCGTTTGTGATACATTTCTTAACAGGTCATACAGATAAGGAAAAATCAGAAAACAAAGCTGAATGGTTCCAAATCATATCTTTCTCACTAAATGGCAATTGCAAATGTTTCTGTTTGTATTTTGATGATTTGCATTTTAACTGAAAATGCCCATCAGCATAGTGTGTGATGTTTTTTATTGAAGACATGCAATTTATTCTAGGGAAAATACATATCAAATCAAAGACTATGTTAGATATAACAAATGAAATTAAATAGTATATACTGCAAATAAATTGAAATAGATTGGGGTTTACTGGTGGTGAGAAAATGAAAACTAATGCATTTTATGTTTTAAGAGTCAAGGTACATGTGCAGACAATTAAATATTAATAATGATGCAAGTTGTTTTTATTGTGAGGAATGTGGTTTACCTCCTATGGTGAAGGGATAGAAAAAGGGTAACATGGTGTGGCCACTTAAAACCATACAATTGTAGCAATAAACTAATGGTGCATAACAAGTCACCCCAAAATTCAGTACCTTAAAACAAACCATGTAGTTTATTCAAAGTTTTGTTGTTCTGCTTGATGGTGCAATTAGGTCACTCATATGGCTATACTAATCTGACAATTTGACTGGGCTACATGATCATAAATGGGCTCCTTCAGAGATTTGTAATAGCAGTCATCTGGACCATTTGTCTCCAGCTCGTAAATTTTGACCTGGCCTTTTCACATGTTGGCAAAACTCCAAGGGCACAAGTCCAAGCTGCAAATGCCTTTTTTTTTTTTTAATAGAGGCATGTTTATTTATTTATTTTATTTATTTGTTTTGTTTTGTTTATACATGTACTGGGTACAGTCAGAAACGCGGGAGGGTGAGAGAATTCACCAGAGCCAGAGCAGGGAGCAGAGCAGGCAGAAGGACCGAAGTACACTGCTGAGGGGAGCAGCGGGCGGCAGGAGAGGTCTGCGCACCATGCGGGACCCTCCTCCGGTGGCCGGGGAGCAGCCAGGGATCAAACCGGCGCGGCAGAGGCCGCGGGCAGCTTCGCAACCCAGCGCTCAACCTCTGCGCCACCGGGGAAGCCCTGCAAATGCTTTTCAAGCTTTTGTTTATGTTATGTTTGCTAAGCTCCCATGATCTTTAGCAAGACCTATTACCAAGCCTAGAACCATTGTGACCAGGATCGATACCAGGACATGGACTAATGGAGGAGCAATTCATTGGAAGTCATTATTGCAAAACTTTATTGTTGTAAGGAATACACAATAATTATTCAATATATGTGTCTAATTTAGTCCCACCATCTCTGCACAAGGGTAGGGAGTAAAGGTAAGAACATAGCAAATGAAAGTCACAGAAACCATGAAAAGGTAAGCAATCTCTCTTTTTAATCTCTAGCAAACTCAAAGAATTAATCATCACCTCTTTCCCAAAACTGCATACTGAGTCTCCTTTCAAATGATATCAAACCCTTAATCCACAATATTAATGAACACTTGAGAAGACTTATAAGATAATAAAATCTTAGAAACATATTTTTTTAATAGTTTGGTCACAGACTTAGGGAGTATTCATCAATTCCAATTCCTTCATCAGGAATGGCAAGAGCTTCACTGCTCAAAAAAACAAGGCAGGTGTTTGGGAAAAGAATAGAACTCAGAGTCAGGTTCAGTTTGAATGTAGAGAGCTTCAGTTTCCAGATTTCTTAATCAAGATTAATTAAGGATAATATCACTGATTGCTTATGCACTTTATAAATATTACACATATATTGTATGTGTAATACTTAAAATTCTATGGCTCAGAGTCATTCCATTGCCTTGAACAGAGAAGTTTGGGATCACTGACCCCAAGCAGGCTTTCTCAGTAAGGGATCTCAAAGCACAATTGATCATTTTTAGCCCAGGAAACATGCAGGGGCTAACGATCAGTTCCAACACTGGCTCACTCTCTGACCAGTCCTGAGACACTCTCTTTGTTCCATGACCATTTGTTTTCTCTTGTATGAAACAAAGGGGTAAAGGGAGGACTGGCCCTCAAATCTGGGTTGAGCTGAGGTGAATCACATAGAGGAAGAACATTCAGGACATTGTTAATCTTGCTGTGTGAAAGAAAAGACCTGGAGTGATATATTATTTTAAGATTTAAAAACTATCTGACATATTTGCCTTCTAAGCAATTTTAGTGCAGCAACACAAGCAGCACAGGGAAGCTAGGAGCAGCTTCAGAAATGTGACAATAATGAGCCTTGTTCCCTTTCTGTCATAAGGGCATCAGGGAAGTGTCACCTCCCTTTTGCATGCCTGGAAGGCAGAATTTTGTCAGGTATTATTGTATTTCTTTATGCCTTCTTTTCCGATTTTCTCTCCTTTCTTTTTCTTTTGTTTTCCTATTCAAGCAAACCGTTATAAAATTAATATCTATTGTTAATAATGCTCAACGGTGCTAAGTGTTCTCTGTCATGAATGTGAATTGTCCTTTTCTATCTTCTGTCAGACATCATTTTGTAAGGATCATGTATTTGCATGGAACTGGGCTTCATCTATCAGTGCTACTTAAGATGTCCTGTTGACTCTAGTTGGGAAGAAGTTCATTTGTCTTTTTTATTTATACCTTAATCATTTTTCCCAGTTGTCTTCCACTTTGCCCCCATACACACAACCCCTCCACTTGGAGAAGTGCCAACTTCGCTCACCACTCTTCTTTAGATAAAGCATTTCATTTTTTTTCCCAACAGGTTTAACATGACTTACCCTAATCCATCAGACATCTAACCCTTTTTTGGCATGTGTATTCATTTTCTCAATTTCTAATGGACATTTAAAAAGTCATTAATCCAAAAAAGGACCGAATATCCCCTTATTATAACCTTTACCGTCACCTCTTCAACCTGCCAAGGCAGTACATTCGGGAGTCCTGTCTGACCCTGTTTTTATCAAGTTTTCTACAGTCAAATATCAAATCTTAGAAATTCTACCTCTATTGTAATAGGTTGCCTTTCTTTCTAAAGCAAGACTTCTTTCTAAAGCAAGATGGGCAAAACTTTTCTCTGTGATTCATGCAATGTCTCCTCTTTCCTTTCTCTAACCTTTCCCTTTTCTATTCATACATTATCACCAAGCTCATATTTCTGAAGGTTAGTTTTGGCCACATTCTTTCTCTTACTCTCTGTTGTCTATTGTGAAAGGAAACAACCAAAAAGAAAAAAAATAGATTCCACAACCTTATATCTGAAATGTAAGCATCACCCCCTTAATATTTCCAGGGTTCACATATGATCCAGTGATTCCATTCCTAGGAATCTACCCAAAGAACTAATTTGAAAGGAAACCTGTGCCCCTATATTTATTGTAAACAGCTACAATAGCTAAGATAAGGAAACAACCCAAATGTTCCAAAACAGATGAGTGGATCAAGAGGATCGGTACATACATACAATGGAATACCACTCAGTGATCAAAAATGATAAACTCATGCCACTTGTGGCAATGCTTTCTTTTCTCTGTGATTTGGTACCTACTATGCTATCTATTTAAAACATGATGGACAATTTCTCCTCTTTCATACTGTAACTAGTTTAGACATGACCTCTGAAAATACTTTTTTGGTCACTCACCTATTCTGCCTCTGCTTTACTTTCCAACCTCTCTGCGCCTATAGTTCCCTGGCCATGTGTCAGTATTAATAAATACTGCTGTACATATATTCCATAAAATACAGACTGAAGCTGTCCCTGAGAATTTAAACTATATATTTATGTATAGTTTCTATATTCTATAATAATGATAGTTCCCAATATAGAATAGACAATCAACAAATGTCTTTAATACATTTTTACATTAAACTTTTGATTTACTCTAAGATGGGATTACCTAATGCATTTTATAACCTGCTCCTAAATATTTCTGAAAGAGAATTAAAGCATGTATCATAATATATTACTTTATACTTAAAATGGATGTAAAAACTTATTTTCTTGCATTTGATTTACACTATCACTTATATACACACACACACACGTACATGTTTGTATACACTAGTCACTCTTGATATAGTTTTTAAAATATTTTGTATCATAATGCTAAATTAGTATGTAGCCAACATTAATAGTTAGTGAGGATGCACACTTCAACTTATGTCTTTTTTTTCACTGCGAAATTAGGTTGTGTAACAATTGCATCATAAAACATTGGTTAGTCAGGTTTTCAGCAACGTTTGGAAATGAAGAAAGTATGGTTTGCAAAATGGTTATCTGCTGAGTTGATTTCTTTGTCATTTGAAAGCTTATTGCTGTGGCTTTTAATTTCCCTTCCTAAACCATATTCTCGGCTTAACTATCATATCATTTAGCTCTTGGAACACATCCTCCCTAGATAGCTGTGTCAACATAAACAATTCGAAGGCAGCTTTAGAATGTTCCCAAGCTAGTTATAGGATGTACTGGAAGAGGAGGTTCAGTATGTCCTATGAAGGCCTGTTCCCCATGGTAAAGTTAAGCATCCCAGGAAATATGCTTTACAAAATCATTCTCTCAGTAAGAGATCTAAGTACATCTATCCAAAATGTATTTGTATTTTCCTCCCATTCAATGTGTTCTGTGTGGCTCATCCAAATAGTCTCTCATCTGATATCTGTAGGAAACAAGCCAATACGTCATAGGAGTTTGGATTCCCAACTGCTGGCTTCTAGCTTTCTGCAAAGTAATATGGTCCAGCACTTATGAGCGGAGTGAATCCAAAATTCTGCCACCTTTATAAAGGCTGTTTTTAGTTCTCCTTATATGCCTGGGCCACAAACTCCTTGCCTCACAACTGGAACCCTTGAATTTTTATGCTAAAGACCATACCCTACTCACGTTGCTCCTTCTGTCCTCTCTAGAGGTGCCAGGGAGCATGATATAGAGATCTAAATCCAGAACTTCACATAAGTTTCATTGCCACTTCTATGGTCAAAGGATCCACTGGGCTGTTCCTCATTAAGTGCATGATGAGGGTTTCATATATCTCAGAAAAAAATGAGAAAAAGCAAAAGCAACATATTCAGAGTTTTCCCTTCATCTGATTTGATCAATTTAGTGGATATTCTTTTATAGTGAGATAAACTTCAAATGAGTTCTTTCTGTTAAAATATCCTTTTATTGTGAAATGACAGTCACAGATGATGTGAGTTAATTACTTTAAAATGTCCTGACTAGGAAAAAATAATAAATTTGAAAAAAAAAATATTTTTATTCCCCCGAACATTTTGGAAATATTTAACTCCCTGTGAATTTAAAAGATTAAGAATCACTACAAAAAGACTTGCTGATGTGTGAGTACACTTGAATATACCGGAAAATGTAGGATTCTCTATTTCTGAATCTTATACTGTGTTGTAAATCAAAGTTACCTTAATTGAAAAAATACAAAAATAAGAATCATTATAAAAAACTGCAAATATGGGGCCTCCCTGGTGGCACAAGGAGTTAAGATACAGCCAGTGAAGCTGTCCACGACCTCTGCAGCACGAGTTCCATCGCTGGCCAGCCAGGGAGCAACCCACATGGCGCAGAAGACCTCTCCTGACTTGCCCGCTGCTCTCCTAAGCAGTGTATTTCATCAGTCTGCTGTTCTGTTCCCTGCTCTGTCTCCAGTGAATCCTCTCTCCCTCACCCCCCTGTGCCTCTGGCCTGTACCCCTGCTCTTGTATGCATAAATAAATAAACCTAAAAAAAAAAAGAATATAGGAATTGAAATTTAAAAAAAAAAAGCTGTAATATAACTGATAAAAAGCTGATGTTTTCTATATTGGGGAAGCTTTAGAACTTTGTACATATTACGTCTTCTAATCCTCATACTGACTCTGTGAGATACTATGTTCAGGTCCACTTTACAGAAGAAACTGAGACTTAGAAGAGAGTAAAAGCTTTCCTAAGTCAGGGATAATAACAAATGCTAGAAACAGGTTTTTCACTAAAGGTTTGTTCCAAGTCTGTGCTACTAAACCTCTATCCAAACCGCTACACAATTTAATTCCCTATACTCCACTCAGTCCCTGTTATCCAGTCAGTTAATTCTCTTGATTTACTGTGCTTTCTATTTTTTTAAATTTATATATGTATTTTTTTTTACATCATTGTTCCTCTCAGGTACAATCTCCATAGAATTTCCACCACCAAGTCACCATGAACTATCACCATAGTCTCTTGGGCTCTTCCCTCCCCTTTTCTGATCTCTCTCCCTCTCTCTCCCATGCTGAATATATCTGATTTATCTTTAGCCTGCTAGTTTTTGTTGGTATTCTTTTGTTTTTTCCTGATCCCTTGTTTGATTCCCAATATCCCTCCCATAAGTGAAGCCATCTGCTGTATTTTGTTTTCCTTCTGACTTAATTCACTCTGCATAATACCTTCAAGCTCCATCCATGTTGCCACAAATGGCATGAGTTTATCTTTTTTGAGTGCTGAAGAGTATTTCCCACTCTGTCTCTGATGAATCTTCTCACCCCCCAACCCCCGCATCTCTGGCCTGTACCCCAGCTCTTGTATGCATAAATAAATCTTTAGAAAAAAATAAAATGCCATTTTGGGTGGCTTGCTCCTTTCTTGAAGTTTTAATAATGGTGCCCTTAAGATTCTCTAGGTAATACCTGGCTCTATAGTGCAGCAACTTGGTTTCATTACGTATTTGTCCAAGAACTGGAATCTTATTTTTAATCAGTAGCCTGTCTACTGACAGATTTTTTTCAATGCTGGCTACAGGGCTGATCATTGCATATAACTTCTTTGTGCTCAAGCTCTGATCATTCCTCAAATAACCACAGATACAAGTGGAAGTCATTAGTGCCAGTAGTGCTCGTGAATTTCATCTGCTGTCTGCTGCATACTGTCTGGTTAGTATGCTCTGTGTGTCAGCCTTGGCTTCTTTTCTTCATATGCAAAGTCTTCTTGGCACTTATTCTGAGTGTATTCTCTCCTCTGACTGCAGGACCTAGTTAGAGATTCCAAGTCTTCTCACCTGTCCTATCCCATTGCCATCAAATCAGATTCTCCTCTACATCTTTTTTTAAGATTTATTTATTTATTAAGAAGTGGGGTGTAAACCAGAGGTACAGGGGGTGAGAGGATTCACCAGACAGAGTGGGGAGCAGAGCAGGCAGATCTACTGAAATACACTGCTGAGGGGAGCAGCAGGCGAGGTAGAAAAGGTCTGCTGTGCCATGTGAGTCAGCTGCCTGACCAGCTGGGGATGGAACTTGTGCTGCAGTGTCTAGCAATAGCTTCACAGCGCTGTCTTTAACCCCTGCACCACCAGGGAGACCCAACATTATTTTTTCATGCTACATCTTTAAGTATCTTTTATCTTTACTTCATTAAAAATGATCTTATGCCTCCACTTCAAAATTTTTCAGTGGTACATATGAATTCACACACACACACACACACACACATATATATACATTTTTAGAATGCTTTTCCTTCCTACCTAATGATTTCTTTCTCTTAAATTTAATTAGATATAATTTAATTTTCCAGATTCATCTCTACAGTTCAATGTTGTTATTTTCTGGGCAACAAACCCAATTTGCACTTGAAAAGTATTGGGTTTATAAAATTTAAAAAAAGAACTATGTTAAATGTTCTTTGAGTATATATATGAGGCTAAATAATTGTGAAGCAGTTGATTTCAGTACCTAGTGAAAGCAAGTCCTTCAACATATACTTATTGCAACTGGTAGTAAGAAACAGCTATGCCTGTTGAAAACCATTTTATGGTAGTAACCTGTTGACAGAAAAATAACATGTGAATTGCTCATTCTTAAAACAGTAAGCTGAGGACTGATACTAAGCAATTACAACTAAAAAGCACCAGATGACCTGTACTGTTTGGTATAATGCCAAATGCCACTGCAATTCACGGTGATTAGTAGGTGTTTGCTATGCCACCTGAACCATTAAAAAGGAAACTTTGTTTTTAATTTGATTAATAATGCAATTTGTGCAGATATATATTCTGCAATTTACAATGCAGTTGCATGATTCCAAAGGCATAAGATATATTCAAACAAATCTATTACAAACTTACTAGTTTATATTCTAAATTTTTAGAAAGTGAAATGTGTGTTAACAATGCTTAAAAAATTGTCCTGGAGCTGTTGATTGCCTTTTCAGAAAGTGCTGAGTGACAGTTACACCAGAACATCTAAGCCTCTACATGAGAATGCCTCCTACAGCAATGGAGAATTTTTCCTTGTGAGTTGTATAGTGAATTGTGCTTGACACTTCCTACCGAGAGGGAAGTTTTGGCAAATTTTTAAGGCCCCTGATATTTTACCATATGCTTTACATTTCTTTTATGTATAATTTTTGTTAAAATAGTGATCTTGATGACATAATGATAACATAATCCTTCTAAATTACCATAAATTTATAGATAGATAAGTGTGTGCATAAATATATAGTTTATATAAATATTGAGTAATCAGGGAGCAATATAGAGGGAGAGAGAAATAAAGAGGTGAAACAACATTTACTGAATGCCAAGTGATTGTCACAAACATGATCTATTTAGGGGAAATATCACTAGCTCAGGTATCCCCAAGATTTTCTTTTCTAAAAAAAAAAAAATTTAAAAACTCTCTTGATCCAACTCATGCTATATGCAGATGGAAATTCAGTGCCCTCTTATCAGTTCATGAAGAATTTCCAGGGTCCTCCTTCTGCTCTTTCTGCTACTTTTCTTGTCTAATCTCCAATCTCTATTGCAATGGCCCCAGACAAGAGAGAAACTCTCCACACTTAAAGGCTCCCCAACACCCAGTAGACATCATAACACATTACTGAAAATGCTGGATAATCAAGAACAAGTATAACTCAGAAAGTGAAGTGAAATTTAGTAGCTTATAGGACATCTTTTAATCTTGAAAGCTTATTAGTCATTTTTCCTGCTGGCAATTTCCCATAGACCAAGTTGTCTTTCTAGGGCTGCTCTTCTGCCACCTGTTAAGTCATCTTTCTCTTTAAAAGTCTTTAGTTTTTCCTCCTCTCTTCTTTCCACCCCCCATACAATATTACCTTTTCAGAATAGCCATCATTTTTCTTCTCTTTTCTCACAAAAATTTAATTCCTATTCCATCTTTCAGAGGTCAAATCAGATGTCTATTTATTTATTCCACATTTTCAGCCTCAACTGATATTTGTACCCTAAAATTACCAATCAGTACATTTTGCTAACTAAAAGAGAAAATGCATGTATTAGAGATTTTTTTCATTATAAATGTAACCAATGTTCAAAAACTGTTGATACCCTCACTTTAAAATAAGGAAACTGAGGATTACAGATGAATTAACTTGTCGAAATCATATAGCTGGTGAGCATCCGAGTTTGCACTTAAATCAGTGTGCTTACTATCTAATCTTGTATATTTGTTGTTATTATTTTCATATAAATTACATTTAGTCTTTAGGACAAAGCCAATGACATAAGCTGAAATTCAAGAAAACTTCCTGGTAGCCAACATGGTAGCAAATACTAGAGAAATACAGCAACACTTGAGACAATGAATGCTAGACATATTTTGGAAAAACAATTTCTCCTCAAAAGTCAGATATGTTTTGAAAAATGGCTTCTGAGTTGTGCTTTCTTTCCCTACAGTGATTCTAGAGTAGGTCAAACAATACAAAAAAAGGCCCCTAAAGATTTTCATTTATTACTTAAAACTGACTCTGACCCAAGTATCAGAAAAATAAAAGTAATTAACACTTGGCATTTCTTTCCTGATTATAGGTTTATGCTTATTTATTATATATTATTTATATTATCCCCTTCATGCTATCACCCTGAGACACAAAATTCTATCATTTGTCATTCCCTTAACCATTCACCACTCATGTGTTAACCAGTGTTAGTAGTCCTATCTCTGATGTCTTAATTTCATTTATATATAATTGTTTGCTGTATATTGACATTAACATAAGGTGGCCATCTAATCACCATCATGGAAACAGAGTTTACACAAGAGACTTTCTAGCTCCCGATAGCTTCCTGGTCTTGTTCTACTGTGTTTTTTGCTATTCTCTTGGTTAGTTATATTAGCTTCTTTCAAATAGTTATTTATTTGAGCATGATGGTTTGGTGGTTCTGCATGTTGGTCTGGTGGGTCTATCACTCTGGATTTGACTGACGTAGAATTTCCCAAAATGTCTTTATATATTTGCAGATTGGATTGGAACTGGTAGTTTTTAACTTTGATTATAAATTAGAATTATTAAAATGAAATTATGAGTATTATTTAATTTTTCATGCATTTTAGTCTGAAGAAGCCATATATTTGGTGACCAAACATGATTTTCAAGTAAAATTTCCTGGGAAATTCTACCAGGCTATGCAACTGAACTCTGAGCATTTATACAAAGAGACCCTGAATATGCAAGTGAAGCGTGTGTTCCAAGTGAAACATGGAACACTTTATTTAGGAAGCAAAAGATAAATTCTCAGAACAACACTTCAAATCTCTCCACTGGTACCCTCTGTCATGGAATGGTCCACATCTATCACCATTAAAGACAACAATGATCTACCCAATCCTGTCAAGCTTTCCACAAGATTTTGCTGGTGAATAATGAACTGGAAACACAGAAAGAAATAGGAAGGGCTCGGTCACCCATCTAGGATGGCCCTCATCTGCCTTAAAATTAAGTTTTTCTAATGTGTACATATTAATGAAGTTCTATATATTATTTATGTTACAATGCTTGAGAATGAGTGTTATGAAAATAGATGAAAAGCCTCAAATCATACCTGAAAAACACTTTGAAAAGAGGTCAAGCAATTTGGCTTTTCTTAACAAAAAGTTTGATATAAAGTGTGATCTGCATTTAGTGGTAGACACATATGTCAAAAAACTCTAATCAATTATATCAGATCAGATAATTTCAAAAAAAAACAATAAAAACAACTTAAGGGAATGTATTAAAACAGGTGAGATCTTTAAATGGATTTTCATGTAGGACATATGCAGGGAAATCTGGAAGTGTGTGGTAGACCACTTAACTACTAAACATCTTTCCCTATAGTGTTTTCATTGAGTCTATTTGTCATTTATTATCTCCCTATTTAAACAACCCCTGTATAAACACTTGTGCTTTAAAACCTATCTTGTAGTGTAGAAGATATTATTGAAAGTATCACAGTTTACTCCTTGCTATCAATGCTAGAGAACTTCTGAAAACATTTTAATTAAGTCATTTTGGATATAACTTTGATCACAGTGGATTTAATTGTCATATGCTGAGTCTTGGAATAGATACATAATATTTGAGGAGATGTGGGAAGAAAGAAAATACACAATGTAATAAAGCCTACAATTTATCACTAACTACTAGGAGTTACAAAATTGTTCCATATGTATAATAGACTGTGAAGGAAATGATCAGAAAGAGAGAAAGTATGTGAATTCCCCACACAAGGATTTCAGTATAATTTTTGTTTTTAACAAACGGGTGTAAAAGACTGCTGAAGTCCAAATCAAACAGGCAGCCATTATTGTTCTTTGTACTGAAGCCTTTTGCATTCCTTTATCAAACTCCCTCTTAACTGGATCATACAATTTTCCCCAGGTACATGTTGAGCCCTTCTGTTTCAGAGTAAGAGTATATTAGGAAATCATAGGTACAGACACTTATTCCCTTACATGTTTTCCATAACTATATCCACTGCTAACTCAATCACCTTGAATTGCCATTGGCAGAATACCATAGATTGGGTGGCTTAACAGAAATTTATTTCCTCACAATCTTATAGAGTGGCAAGTCCAAGATCAAGGTTCCAGTAAGGTTTTGTTTTTTTTTTTCTTTTTTAAAGATTCATTTATTTATGCCTACAAGAACTGGGGTACAGGCTAGAGATGCAGAGGGCAAGAGGATTCACCAGAGACAGAGTGGGGAACAGAACAGACAGACTGACTGAAACACACTGCTGAGGGGAGCAGTGGGCAAGGCGGGAGATGTCTGCTTCACCATGTGGGTTTCTCCCTAGCTGGCTGGAGATTGAACTCGTGCTGCAGAGGCTGTGGATTGCTTCATAGTGCGGTACTTAACCCCTTGCACCACCAGGGAGGCCCTCCAGTAAGTTCTGATGACATCTCTCTTCCTGATTTGCATGTGGCCCTTTTCTTACTGAATCCTGACAGAGTCAAGAGAGAAAGCTGTTTCTTGCTCTTTCCTAAAAGTGCACCAGTCCTACCAAATCCCACTCTCATCATTTCACTTACCCTTAATTATAGTTTATCCCCAAAAGCAGCATGTGGGGGTTTAGAGCTTGTTGAACATATGAATTTTGGGGGTATGATTTAGTTCTTAGCCTTGTCAGTATGTATAAGCAAAACCTTGAAAACTGGGCCTCCCTTATGGCACAGGGGTAAAGACAGTGTTATCAAGCTACCACCAGCCACTACAGCACGAGTTCGATCCTGGCGGGCCAGGGAGCAACCCACATGGCGCAGCAGACCTCTCCTGTTGCGCCCACTGCTCCCCTCAGCAGTGTATTTCAGTCAGTCTGCCTGTTCTGCTCCCCACTCTTTCTGGTGAATCCTCTCACATACCCCCTACACCTCTGGCTTACACCCCTGTTCTTGTATGTATAAATAAATCTTAAAGAAAAACTTGAAAATTTACAAAAGTAAATTATCTAGGAATAATATAGAATAGAACAATTTATTTTGTGAGAGTGAGGTAGTGAATTTTATGTAATTATTTCAAACAAAATAAAAGGTCATGTTTTGTTTTGAAAAAAGTGGAAGATTTTAGAAGGCTTGCTACAGCATAGAATGGGGTTATTAATTACAGAAAAAAATGACTGTCAATACCTCATCAACATGTCTCCATCTGATTAACTTTGTGTTCTTATTAAAAAATAAAACACATTTCACTTGTAGAAGAGGTATCCATGACTGTTTGATTTAAACAATAAACCTTCTGCAGCATGTATCTGCTTGATTTATGAAATAAACCTTCTCCCATAGTAGCTGACTGATGGAGCTGTATTGATTTGTCAATCCCTGTGTGTGGTGTGGTTTTCAAAGCTGTCATTCTGCACATTATATCCAGTTAGGAAAAAAACCCACAATGAGAAAATGAAAAGCCACAGGCCTGTGTGATCACTGTACTTGTTACATGTGGATATCTCCAGAAGCACCTTTATAGTAATGAAATCATCACCTTTCATTTATATAAATCCTTTCATTTCAGGAGCTCAGAGTGGTTCAGAAATGTCATTCCGCTGATCCTCACAGCTGCTCTCGAAGACACTGACAGGGACCTATTAAAATGTTAAGTGGGTTTGGTCCTAGCAAATGATAATCATAGTTAACTTAGGGGCAAAAGAAAATGTTCTCAACAGAGGGATGAATCTGCAATACTTTCCATGGTGGGAACATTTAAGGACGATCATATTCTGGCATGTGGTTACTGTGATGTCTCATATTCTAAGGATCTGATTAAACCAGCAGCTGAGAGAAACAAGATATCACAGCAGCTATTTAATTCAAGAGTTCTGCTAGGAAACTCAATTTGTTCTTGAATGGAAATCTGACCTAAATTCTTCAACATGCCTTCCTCCTCCACTCTGACTCTATGTAATGCCAATGGATATAAATGTAAATGTATAAATAACATATAGATGCAAATAAAATGCACCTTCATTAGTACAACTATTAGGTGAATCAAACTTTTGAGGACTCATCTAGAAAGAATCTAGATAGCCTAATGACTCCAAGAGCAGGTCTTATTTTTTGGGTTTAACTTCTGCTTGTTTATTGTTGTTTTGAGCATCTAAGGTTTACCAGTGGGTACCAACACTGATTTCAGGGGCTCCACAGGAAGGTTTCAGGTGATTTGGATGTTGTCATTTTTGAGGTTTTTGGTAGAATTTCAAAGATGTGGGAAAGTACTTTTCTTCTGGGTCAGATGCTTGTAGCCTTCATCAGATTCTCAGATAGCCTTTTAAATCTCTAAGTTAAGGACCATCTTGGAGGCTAGAAAAGGTGTTGTCAGAGTTAGTGTCTCTGGTTTTAGTCTACCACGTTCTGATTGTGTCTTCATGCATGCCTTTTTATCTACCGGAGTGGAGAGAAAGAGACTCTGGTTTCTTCCTCTTCTTATAAAGGACACCAGTTCTATCAAATTAGTGTCCTGCCCTTATGACCTCATTCTAACTTAATTACCTCCGTACCTCCAAATATTTTCATATGAGAGTGAAGACTTCAACATATGACTGTTAGGAAGATACAATTCAGTCCAAGTAAAAATTACATCTATAACTGGACTTCATCAAAAGAATACAGAAACCATGAGAAAGAGCTCCCAAATCTCAACACTGAGAATAATAAGAATAAGAATCTCAAAGCATAAATGTAGATACACAACCATTTGGTGGTGGGGCTTCATTTTAAGAGTGGGCTAGACTTAGTAACTCACTTCCAAGAATATAGTATGAATGACAGGAGTAGTAAGTACATGGAAGTAATCAACTGACTTCATTTTAGCGTGTGATCAATAATTTCACCATTGATAAAACATGTACTCTCTCACATGAAATGAAGAAAAAGTTGCTCTATACAGTATCCTTTCAGAATCTCACAAGCACAATCTAATCTTGAGAAAATATCAGGGAAACTCAATTTCAGGAACTTTATTCAAAATATTTGACCAGTATTCTTCAAAATTGCCACGGTAATAAAAAATAAGAAAATTCTGAGAAAATGTCACCAACTTGAACTAAAGAGGTAGAACAACAAAATGCAATGCTATGTTTTGTATAGGATCCTGGAATAGAATTTTTTTTTTAAAAAAAAAAGGACCTAAGAGCCTCCCCTGGTGGCGCAGCAGTTGAGCGCTGACTGTGAAGCTGCCCACAGCCTCTGCAGCGCCGGTTTGATCCCCGGCCACCAGCGAGGGTCCCACATGGTGTGACAGACCTCTCCTGCCGCGCCCACTGCTCCCCTCAGCAGTGTGCTTAGTCAGTCTGCCTGTTCTGCTCCCTGCTCTGTCTCTGTTGAATTCTCTCACCCTCCCAAACTTCTGACTGTACCCAGTGCTTGTATAAATAAAATAAATCAATCTTTAAAAAAAAATAAATAAATAATAAAAAGGACATAAGTGGAGGGCCTCCCTGCACAAGGGGTTAAGATGCAACCTATGAAGCTATCTGCAGCCACTGCAGCATGAGTTCGATGTCCCCACCAGCCAGAGAGCTGCCCACATGGTGCAGCAGACCTCTCCTGATTTGCCCGCTGCTCCCCTCAGCAGTGTATTTCAGTCAATCCACCTATTCTGTTCCCAACTCTGTCTCTGGTGAATACTCTCACCCCCCCCACACAAGTCTGGCCTGTACCCCAGTTCTTGTATGCATATATAAATAAATCTTTTTTTTAAAAAAAAAGACATAAGTGGAAAAATTAGCCAGTACAAATCAAGTTGTAACTTAGTGGTTTTGAAACAATGTTCAGTTTTTACTCATGACAAATGCACTATGCTTATGTTTAATTAACATAATTAGTGGGATTACATGATCAGCTATTATTAGCAGAAGTGGGATGTGGAATATGTGGGAAATCTTTGCATTTTGTTTTCAACTTTTGAGTAAATCTGAAACTATATCAAAATGAAAAGTTAACTATTATTACTCTAATTCCTTAAATTTCTCAAAAGGAATTTATGCATTCTCTTAATTAATTCCATATGGTTATTTTTCCTCCACCACTGCAAGCAGTTGCTATTTCTTTGTCTGAACATAGATGATTTTCTTGCTTCTATATGTGGGTTAATTATCCCAGAGATGGGGGTAAATCTATTTTTAAATACAAAAGTCACACCAAGGATGGTAAAACTGGCAAGATACTCATTTTATAAATTGGATGCAGTCTCTGAAACATTTAATTGAAGTGAAATTTACATAATATATAATCAATTCAATTAAGTGTGCACTTCAGGGGCACTTCATGCATCTACAATTTTGAGTAAACTTCCACTGCTCTGTAGTTCCAAAACACTTTCATTATCTCAGAAGAATATCTCTTCTCCTCTCCTTATCACTCCCTCTCTCTCCATCCACTAGCAAACACAAATCTGCTTTCTTTCTCCAAATATTTGCCATTTGAGATATTTCAAATAAAAGTTATTCTATAATATTGGATCTTTTGTGTCTAATTTCTTTCAGTTTGCATAACGCTTTTGAAGTTTGTCAAAGTTGTGGAATGTATCTTTTCATAACAATATAACATTGCATATATGAAGTCTATATCCATTCATTCCTTGATGGATACATTTTTTGTGATTTTGAATAGTACAGCTATTAATACTTAAAACCAGTATTTGTTTGAATACCTGTCTTCTGTTCTTTTGGGTATTCAAAGGAATTTCTAGGTCATATCAGTCTATGCTTAAGTTTTTGAGGAAGCACAGAATTGATTGGTTTTGCTTTTTTTAGGGAATATTCACTGGAATATTGATAGAGATTAGATTGACTCTACAGGTCAATTTTGGGAGCATTGCCGTATTTTTGAAATTTTAAATTTTTTTCTTTAATAAAATTATGGAGGAATTCACATCAAAATTCAAGAGCAAAGGTAGAGATCAGATTTACAAACAGCTTTTTTTTTAACAAGGCTGGAGCAGACTTCAAATTAAGGCACAATCCATGCAGTTCTGTCCACTTCAGTTCTTTGGGCATATTTAAGGAAGTTAATTTTAAAATTGTATCTATTAAGTCTATTGCCTAGGCTTCTTCAGGAATTGTTTTTTATTGATTTTTTTTTACCATCAATGGATTTTGCTTTCTTGTATGATTTATAATATTTTAACAAGAACTTGATATTTTGACTATTTTAATTTAGTAACTCTGGAAATCAGATTCTTTCTTGCTCTGGGAATTACTGTTGCTACTTAGTGAGAGCTGCATCTTCCATTTGTTCAGTTACTTTTCCAAGTTATTCCTACAAAGTCTATATTTCTTGTCATGTGTGGTAATTAAAGTCCTATTTTCTTATCTCCTTGATCTGACAGTAATCTGACAGATACTATCTTAAATGTTTGGAACAATAAATATTTTTTAATAAGCTTTTATGTCTTAACATTCTTTTAACAAATGGCACTGTAAAAACCACATCTGTTGAGGGACTGAAACAGATCTGGTCGCTATACTAATCTCTAACTGACTACCAAACACATCTAAACACACAACTCTTAAGGGTTTTTTTTAAATATATATATATATATATATTAAAATATTATATATATATATATTTGGTTCATTTTTGTGCAATATTTGATTTCACCTCTCAGGTGTAATCCCTGTAAAATTTCCATCACCAAGTCACCTGTGAACCATCACCATAGTCTCCTGTGCTCTTCCTGCCCCTCTTTCAATCGCTTTCCATCCCTCTTCCCTGTTGATGTCTCCAATTTTAGTTGCCTGCTAGTTTTGTTTTCTTTTTTTTTTTCCTTATCCCTTATTTGGTTCTCCTATATTCCTACTGTAAGTGAAACCATTTGATATCTGTCTTTTTCCTTCTGACTTATTTCATTGATAGGACAAGACCCTTGTTACTCACTTGGCACTAGAAAGCAACACCAGCAATGCAGGTTACCAACTTCATTGCTGCTGCAGAGATAGCAGTGTGGGGGTGATATTTTCTATAAAAATGACCAAGTTCGCCAAAATCAACCATTCTCTACTCACTAAGTACTTTTCTGGATGTTGTAAGTATTCCCTGATGACAGTTTTAAAGTAGTTCATTCTCAAAGTTCTAGCCAGCTCAATAGTTGTTTGGTGGAAAGTCTGATTTCTGGAAGTTCCCATTCAACCGTATTCCATGACATCAATCTCCATAAAATGTTTATGGTCCTATAAATAAGTGTCTTTCAACTTACATTCTCCGTGGCATTTATTTATTAAATGACAGTCATGTTTTCTGGCATTATTTGACTTTCTCTCTCCTGAGTTGATATTGATGAATTTGAGCATCGTAAATAGAGCTTTGATATAACTCCACCATATTTCTCTCAGAGTATGCAGTTCTCAAAAAATTTATCTACATTAAATTTCTAACTTTCAAGTTATAGTCTAATCTATCATTTCACAGGTATAAAAATTGAGATTCAGAATTAAAATGACTTGCTTAAAACTCAGCATATCCACAACTCAAATATAGAGTCCCTTACTTCAAATTTAATGAACTTTCACACAAATATTATTTACATTTCCTTCTATGTTTCTCGCATTTCTCATATTTTTTACCTAAAAAGTAAGCATTGACAGGGACTGTGTTATGGATATATAGATATCAGAGAATAAACATTGATGGTATTGTGCTTAGTGGTGATTATGATCATATCCAGGCACAAGATTCTAAACCCCTCAATCCAAAAGATTCTAAATAGAGTAAAACATTCCTCTAACCATGTCAGCTATTAAATTTTCATAATTTTGCTCTTACTTATATTATACTTTATAAGCATACACAAATGGAAGATATTTTTCTTTAATGATAATTTTGTTTAAATGGAGCATAGTGTCATATTCTGCTCTTTAAAATCAAAACTATCACTGTCATCCTTCTACATTACTCATATAACACATTGACTTTTTGTAGCAAAATAACATCTGTGCCATGCATGCTACATTGTTTATACAGATATTTTCCCATGATGAACATTTATTGTTATTTCCATCTTTTTCAAGTGCAAGAACATGCTATTAGCTCTTTAGCTGCCAATATTCTCATTTATGTTGTGCTGATTCCTAGGAGTGGGGTCAGTTGCAGAAAAGCACGTGTATTTTTTTGTCTTTAAAATATGATTCTAGATTGTCTGCCACAAAGACTGTAATGCCTCAAGTTTCTATTAATTGCACATAGGAATTAAATTTATTTCCCCAATAGAGAATTTTCATGGCAATTTTTACATTGAAGCTCAGAATTCAACACAGATCTTTTTTTAAAAGATTTATTTATCCATGCATACAAGAACTAGGGTATAGGCTAGAGGCACAGAAGGGTGAGAGGATTCACCAGAGACAGAGTAGAGAAGAGAACAGGCAGACTGACTGAAATACACTGCTGAGGGGAGCAGCAGGCAAGACAGGAAAGGTCTGCCATGCCATGTGGGTATCTCCCCTGCTGGCCGGATCGAAACCGCACTGCAGAGGCTGTGGACAGCTTCATAGTGCTGTGCTCAACCGCCTGTACCACCAGGGAGGCCCTCAATACAGATTTCTGTGAAATACACTGGACAGTTTTCTTCAATGACTTGCCTGTCACTGGAATAAAAATGTAGTGTTCAAGGTATTTGTTATGTTTTGTTTTTCATTTCTGCAAACATTCTGGCAATCATTTTGTGTACTAGGGCTGATGGAAAGCAAGATAGAATGGCAGGTACCACTTATCAAAAGGAGCCCTATGTCTTTGAGGCAGGACCCATGGAAGGCAGAGAAGCTTTACTCTCATCATGCATTTGATTAAGGGCAGATGTTACAGTTATTTCCCAGGAAATGGATTTTATGGTCACTTTTTCAATAAACTGCACTGAGTAATAAATGAAAGTCATTCAAATTCCTCTCCTTACAGTGAATAAGAAATAATCAGAACTTCAAATTATATTCACAAGTTAAAGAAAAAATAATTCAAGTCTTTTTACTTTGCAGTTTATTTTGGTAGAAATTTGGATAAATATTTGATACACACACACACACACACACACACAAATTAGCATAGACTCCTTTCTGGAATCCCTTTTCCTCTTAATGTACACTTTTATTTTAGGCATTATTCAAAGCCCATCTCAAATAGAATTGCCTTTTTAATGAAGTTATTCAAGATTTCTCAAATAAAAAAATAATTATCCTATTGGCTATATTTTCATCATTTTCTGTATTTTGCTATCTATATTTACATTTGCTTTATTTTACTTATGTAAGTAAATTACAAACTACCTTGATTTACTATAACCTTATTTTCTTAAGTGCAAGTACTCTCTTTTTATTGGATAGATTCCCAAGAGTGGAACTGGTGTCACAAGATATGCATACTTTTAATTTTAAAATATGTTCTCAGATTGTTTGACACAAAGACTGTGACATTTCCAATTTCAATCAATAACTTTATATCTTTACATTTAAGAGATTGTCACATAAATAGGAAATCAGAAACTATTTCTTAAATATATTCTTTTAGATCTGGAAGATCACTATTTTACAATTTACTACCTGAGCAACACTGGAGAAATTATTAAAATCACTGAAACTCGGTTTTCCTCTCCGTAAAATGGGATACCATTTACAGTTCATATAATTTCCTCATGTGGCCAAATAGTGTATTTTTTTTGTCAGTTTTTATTATTTTTAAATGAACTGACTTGAATCAATAACTGTTCTACATGATGGTCACAAAAATGATTATTTTATAAATATTGATGGTGTCACTGATAAATGTTAATAAACTAACCTAAGAACTAGAGAAAGACAACCTAAAAAACTAATCCTTTGAAACTGACTATAGATCTGAAGCATCCAAAGTGGGTAGGGAGTGGGGTAGGGGTGGGAATAGAAGCAAATAGGGAAGGAAGCAAAATGGACTACATTTTGTGGACTGTGGGTGATGTGGTGGGGGTAACATACAGCGGTGATACCTGAAGAGAATCTGTCAAGTGACCTGTCTCTATCACTCTGTCTCATAAATAATCCATCACTAGTAGTTTAATCAACAAGTAATATATGAATACATGGGTTTAGGGCAGTGATTTGCTATCTGACTACCAGTACAGTTCATTATTTCAGGCCTGAGAAAAGCAAAAAGGAGATGAAAAGGGAAGCTCAACTTTTGTTCATCTTAACTGAGATGACAGATGTTTGTTGATAAAGAATTTTTCTCCTGTCTTCCATTGTGCTGCTAGAACATCTGAAAACCTCCACTTCAAACTTCATAGTTGACCATCTAGATCTGCCTTATGTTTTTATACAGGAAAGTCCAACGCCAGATTTATGTTGAATCATTGGCTTTAAGGTCCTTTGGTCTCAGAAAAGGGGAGAAAGTAGCCTTTGTTTAACTGACAGTCCTCTCAGACATGGAAGAGGTGATCAGTATTTCCTGTGAGGAAGCTGATGGCTATCTTACCATTCTGATTTCTGGATCCTGGGATGGCACAAGGTCAATGTTTAGTGCATACCTGATTAACCAACTATTGAATGGTCTTTCTTGCCTTGGTTATTTGAGTGTGACATGTCACAGACAAAATTTACTCCTCCTTGTTGCCTTTTCTCATTTAAAATTCTAGAACTCATTCTAGAAGCACCTTTCACCTACTGGTGGACACCACAGAAAATGTGAAAGCTTCTTGTTCCAACACTTTGAGAGTTACATTGAGATAGTAAACTATGAATTCAGTGATTAAAACAGAGGGAGCTGAAGAGAGACGACGCCAGTCCCTAAAGAAGAGAAAAGGATGCCAGCCTCTGAAGAAGAGAGCTGCAGATGCCAGATCCTAACGAAAAGAAGATGGTTCCAGCCTCTGAACAAAGAGGAAAAGAAGCATCCAGCAGTCAACCTCCAAGGAGGGAAGAGAGGCCTCCAGCCCTGTCCCTGACATTGCCTGAAAGGAGCACTTAAGGCTCTGGGTCTGGTGCATCTAAGAGCTATTTGTTGTTGATATAACCCAACAACTCACAAAGAGCTGTTAACTCTGGGTGTCTCTGAACTGAAAGAGGGGCAGACAGGGCACCAGGGCAACAAGGCAGGAGGCTGGATAGAAGGCTGGAATGGCCACCCACCTGCCCAGGCTCTGAAACCAGAGAGCTAACAAAAAGCTCCAAAATGCCAAAAGGCCCCAAACCAAAACCAAGAGCTATAGCCTAACAAAGGACAGTGCCCAATAAAAGGACAGGTCACTGTCTGTGGGTTCTCACACAAACACACAATTGCAAGAAACCTCAGGGTCCAGGAACAACCACCATGGAGTTTATTTTACAAATAGGGGAAACAAAGAGCTTACTGTAGCCACATGTGGCCAGCTATCTCACCCAGACAGCATCAGTGGTGGTCACCACTGGTCACCACAAGTACTGGACAGCACTGGCCAGTAGTAATGGTCATTACTGTCCTTCAGAGGCAGTGTCAGAGACACCCAGTGGCATCCTCTTCTCTTCTTCAGGGATTGTGGTCATCTCTAGCCAGCTCCCTCCGACTCTGGATTATATCCTCTTTCAGGGCGCCCCACCCACAAGTCTGATTGGACCATTTTTCAATCCTGTGGCTGATTGGACCATTTACTAATCAACCCATAACAACTGATTGGTCCATTCCACAATCCCGGAAGTGTGCTTTACATAAAAGGGATCTGAGGAGCAACTGTCCTAACTGACGTGTAGTTAGAGGCTGGGTCCTGGTAACAAAAGTCTGATTAGACCATTTAGCATTGAGTAGTTCATAGCTCTCACCTGATTGGTCCAGTCCACGATCCAGGAAGTGCACTGCCACATAAAATGTCTCTGAAGAGCAACTGCCACAATTGACTTGTGGTAGATTAACAGGTTGAAAGAATCCACTGCTCTTGCCAGCTCCCATCGCTGTGGTGGTTGGGTTCCAGTAACAATTCCACACACTGTCTTCAAATGCCATAACAAGCCCAAAGGCACAACCTTACATAGAGCAGATTATAATTTTAAACTTCTCAGGCCATCAAAGAAAACTGAAACACGAGCAGTTGAAGAGATACATAAGGAGAAACAACACCCAAAACCTAAACTCTATTGAAAAATAATAAGGGAGGGAAATTTTCTACCAGAAAGCTTGACTTGGTCTCGAGAGTGACCTTGGCTAATTGATGGGTTTTGTGATGGGGAAGGTGGTACTTATGTTGTCTTTTTAACCTGCATAATCTAGAGTTCTGTCCCGGCCTTTTTCATGATGGTAAACCTTTAGTAATGATTTTTAACTGAGTTTTGTAGTCCCTCCAATCTATGATAGTTAAAATTTCCTCAAAGCATCTGTAAAATGTATCAAACAAACCTACAAATATATTGCTGCTACTGATGATCAGGTTTATGCCTTTTGAAACAGTGGTATGCAACAAAAAAATATTGTTTACCAATGGGATTTTCATTGATGTAATATACCCAGACTTCATATAAATGTCCTTGATGTGCCTCTTGAGACTAGTTATCTTTTTTTTTTAAAGATTTATTTATTTATGCGTATAAGAGCTAGGGTACAGGCCAGAGATGCGGGGGTGAGAGGATCCACCAGAGACAGAGTGGGGAGCAGAACAGGCAGACTGACTGAAATACACTGCTGAGAGGTCCGGGGGTGAGACAGGAGAGGTCTGCTTTGCCATGTGGGTTTCTGCCTGGCTGCCAGGGGATCAAACTCGTGCTACAGAGGCTGTGGATTGCTTCATAGTGCTGTGCTTAACCCCCTGCACCACCAAGGAGGCCTGAGAATAGTTATCTTTATATCAGGATAGCAAAGCAGACCTAACTCGACCTCTATTGCTGTTACCTGTGCTTCATTTTCACTTTCTTCTATGAATATCATCCATGCTCAACTTAGCTATAGTCAAGTGGCGTCTGGGTTCAAATATGAGATACCATCTATTTCGCTTGAATTGTTACCTCAGGTATGTGACTTAACTTTCATGCTTCAGATTTCTCAACTATAAAACAAAACTAATGCTAATGCCTCCTGCATGGAGTTGTTTTGAAGATGAAATGAGTTAGTGTACTAATGAAATAAGAATACCATTCAGCATGTAGTATGTGCTCAGTAAATTATATTAACTATTATAATAAATTACAATCACTAAAAATAACCCTGGGGATGTATTTATTATCATAGACCTATTCAGGTGAACCAAACTGAGACATGAACTGAGGTTGCATAATTGGAAGAAAATGAAAATATACCTCACCATTTATTATTTTACTTTGCTAGTGAGACCAAGAAGAAACCTGAACATATTAATAATGGTCTGATTACTGGCTGATTACTTTTAGTCAGTGTAAATTACAATGTCAGGAAGAAATACAGTGGTTCACAGCAATAAACCATTCCAGTTCTTCTCAAAGGAGAAATATGTGGTCAGTCCCAGAGACCTCCATCAAGAAAGGTGAAAAGAAGGAATTATAGTAAAAACCACTGTAGATGGAAATGGATGTATTTATTAGTCTGTGCTATGATCTCTGACTGTATAAACTATATTTTCTAGTTTCTTTATCTGATGTTTTGACATCTAGGGTCTTGCTGAGTTGGGAAGGAGCTCTTCCCCAGGGTTAAGGGCTAGCACATTCCTAGAGATAGGCAACTCTCCCAATATGCAAACTGACCTTCCTTTGTGGATTTTATCAGTATTTTACACTCCAGAGAGATCAATCCTCTGCCATAATTGCTCCAGGACCAGACACAAGACAATGAGAGACAGCCCTGATACTCCAGAGTCCACTCGAATTATTCAAGCTAAACTGTTCCTAAAACCACTTAGCCTGCTAACTCTGCCTTGTCCATTCCTTCCTACCAAAACTGAAAAAAAAAAAAAAGGCATTTTCTATAGCTTCCTGGCTCTCTTTCTTTCTGAAACTGATCTAAGTGGTTTTTTGTTTGGTGTCGGTGTCAAGGACCCCTTCTCTTGGGGAACTGTGAGTAATTACTTAATGTTTTCAAAAGCAATCATCTCCTGATCTGTTGAACTTACCAAATCAAAATAAAAATAAATTCTTGGATATATGTTAAAACCTTCGCAGATGCATTTTTTTAATTCTGCAAAAAAAGCTGTGTGAAGCATGGCAAAATCCTCCACAATAATGATTCTATCATTTTTTAAAATTAGGTAGCTATTGTGGGCTCAGTGGTTTGCAAAGATTTATTGCAAAATAATTTTTGTTATAAACCCGGTTTATTTTTAACTATTTCTAGGGGAGTAAAACAAACAAAAAAGGTCATTGCCCATTAAGTCACCCACTGATATAGATTTTATTAAAAACACAAAACACAGTAGATAATTAATATGATGAAAGTGACTGTCTATGATATGTAAAATTTCAGATAAAAAATATCACTCTCATATTAATTAATATTCTCAGCCATTATTATTGCCCTTCAACAGTACTCAGAGCTTTGCTGTGCATTATTTAACAATGATGCTAAATTTAAAAGGTACATACTATTATATTTTCTTCCAAGTTGTTGGTAAGGAAGCAGGTTTAAATTGGGTAAGTCTCATATTGTTGAAGCCATAAATTAAACTCAGGTTGTCTGATTTCAGAATCTGTGATTTCAGCCACTGCAGTAAATTGACTGAACCATGACAGTCACCATGAATCATGCTTGTCCACGTTCTCAACTACATTCATCCTATGCATTCATGGGATGATGGCGGTGAAGATTTAATAAATCTTCAATTTATTAAATATCTTCAAGGTTCTGAGGGAGGTACTCCACCAACATAATGGCATATAATTTTAATAGAAAGCTATGACAGGTAACCTCATGCTAGAGGCAAAAACACTGAGGTTCAAAAATATTTACATCCAAAAATATTCGCTAGAAAGCAGAGTGAGTCAACTTTCAGAGACAGGCATGGACCACAGAGTTCATGACTTTGAACCAGAATTAAGAACACAGAACTAAGAGAAAGTGTCATCACTGTCCAGAAGGGAACAGAGTGGCAAAATCTAAACGAAGGACGCACTGGTCAGAGCATGAAGGAAATGGGGTGTCCAGCAATAACACTGAGGCAGCAACTTGATATGGAATAGGCAATTTACTAGCTGAATATGGTAGAAAGAGTATTTTGAGCACCTGTATATCACAGAGTCTTGCCAAACATAATACATTTAGAACAATGCAAGTGCACTCTGGAATTCTGCAAAGCTCTGTAATTGAGATTTACTCTGAGGAGATTTGTGCTTAAAACCATCCTAGCACCAGGCTTCTCTACGTTTGGCTGGAAATTTCAAGTAAACTATTTTAGTACAGGCTAGAAATTTGCTTGATAAATATGTTCTTATGGGTAAATAAATGAAAATTAATTATTAAAACTACAATTTATTACATATATATAGTAAATACCAATAATGAACATTGAGCATGTTATATTTTTTAAAAATATGGTATATCAAATCCTATCAAGAGAAATACAAACTAAATTTTATCATGCATATTTTGTATCTGAGGAAATAAGACTTAGATTGGTAAAGTGAAGCACCTGAAGTAATACAATAAATATTTGTTGAACTCAGTTTTCACAATCGATTGGAATTGATCCATGGATCACTATAAAGAGTTTTCTGCTCGCGGTTTTTTGTTTTTTTTTTTCCAGGTAACTTCAGTTTGCAATTGGAAATCTAACAAGCTTAAGCAGAAGCACTATTCCACTTTGGACAACAATCTAGTAATGCTGGCAGTTCCCATTCTTATATTACCCAGCACTTTCTCTCCTAGAGGTTTCCTTTTTTTTTTTTTTAAAGATTTATTTATTTATTTATTTTATTTATACAAGCACTGGGTACAGTCAAAAGCGCGGGAGGGTGAGAGAATTCACCAGAGCCAGAGCGAGAAGCAGAACAAGCAGAAGGAGCAAAGTACACTGCTGAGGGGAGCAACGGGCAGCAGGAGAGGTCTTTGCACCATGTGGGACCCTCCTCTGGTGGCCGGGAAGCAGCCGGGGATCGAACCGGCACAGCAGAGGCTGGGGGCAGCTTCGCCACCCAGCGCTCAACCGCTGCGCCACCGGGGAGGCCCTAGAGGTTTACTCTTGAAGCATCTTTTACACATGCTCAGAGAAGATATGAGCAAGAATGTTAAAAGCGTCCTTGTGTATGATGGCAAACAAAGAAACACAATAATAAGAGTGTTTGAAAGAGATAAATCACATGTCAACAAAAGTTTACAATTGTAATTCTGAAAGGCTACTAAGGTAAGTTTCAGGGGAAAAAAGCAAAAGCAAAATAAACACATTTGTAATGAGAAGAGAGGGTGATGATCTATCAGAACAGCAGGCATGATCCTTGACTAGTCTAAGAATCAATTAGTAAAGATGATTTTTTTCATTCACTGAAATGATAGTGTAATAGTTACAATGAATGCACCTAATTAGTATAAACATTAGTAAACCTCAAAATTATAAACTTGTGTTTAAATAGCTTATAGAGCTTATTTACATATTTGAATATGCAAATCATAACACAAACCCATAGTATATGCAATTAGTTTCCTCTTGTTACAACACAAATAACACAAATTTAGTAACTCAATGTTCTCAAGTAACTGTATAACCTTGAACCACTTTCTTAACATCATTTAAGGCTCATTTACAAAGTGAATATAATAATTGCACTTAACTCATAATATTATCATAAAGATAAAAAATATAACACATTTGAAGTGGCTGACACCTTTTCTGGAAAAGAATATATTTAAAGCTGCCAGATATAATAAATAACAACAGAGGACACCCAGTGCAATTTAAATTTCAGAAGATATGTGTATATACAAGCATGTCGCAGAGAGAATAGCATACTCAAACTCCCACTAAAGAAACCCAATAAGCTATACTTTTTCTGGTATCCCCAGACAGACAACAATACCTGGTAGTTGGTAGCTATTTTTTTATTAATAAAATTTGAAAACTAGAAGATTTAATTAACTTGTATCTCTAGTGTCAAGTCAGAGGTTTAGAACATACATGGAGTTAGGATGAAAACAAAGGGAGCTTTACATTAGAGGAATAATATTTCCCTAGCAGTTGTAATGAGATACCAGCCCAGAAATAATTCCCTTTTACCAACAAGGGAGGAAAACAAAAGAGGAGATGGAGTTATGAAAGTGAGATACAGGCAAGAAGGAAGTCCCTCTGCTGTGAACCAGAACTGAAGATACTGAAAACTCAGGATTCCTGTCCCCCTCACTTTCTTTGACAGCTAACACTTTCCTTGACAGTTTAGTTCATTAGCTAAATGAATTAAGCACTTCAATTAAAAGTCACCTTGACTGCAGCAATCAATCAGTCATCAAGGTTGCCCTAGTATTTAAGCTAATCACTATGGGGAACATCAAGTTTTAATTAACTCTTGTGGACAAACACAAAAAAATGTCTACAAAAGTATTACTTAGGAATTATAATTCCCACTGACAGAAACTATATTTAGCAACTGCTATGAAATAAATATTATTTATAACATTCTTAGGATAAGCAACCAGGCTTATAATATTTTATCTATTTTTTAAGATTTATTTATTATACACACAAGAACTGGGGTGTAGGCCAGTGGTATGGGGGATTGGGGGGTGAGAGGAATCACCAGAGAAAGTGGGGAGTATAACAGGCAGATCTACTGAAACACACTGCTGAGGGGAGCAGCGGGTGAGTCAGGAGAGGTCTGCTGCACCAAGTGGGTTAGCTCCCTGGCCTGTCAGGGACCAAACTGGGTGCTGCAGTGGCTGGCCAATAGCTTGATAGAGCTGTGTCTTTAACCCCTGCACCACCAGAGAGGTCCCAGGCTTATAATATTTTAGATATTTTACCATGGTGACAAAACTAGCAAGTGCATAGATAATATATTTGAAATTGCTTCATCTTTTGCTCATCAAGATCAAAAACAGTTCTCAAAACTCAGTGAACAGCACACATTAAAAGGGACAATTTTACTGTATATATTATATCTCAATGAATCGTAATTCAAAAAAAATGAGAAAGTAAGGTTATATAGCCAAAGAAAATTTGAACTATGTTCTTATTCTTTCTTGTATTAAAAACACACCAATAAATGTTATTTAAATTGTAAAAAAAAAAAAGAGAGAGAGAGAGAGAGAGAGAGCTAAATCACTACACTGAGATTAAGGGTGAAGTCTGGTATCCTACATACAAACTTGATTCTGTCTCTAAGCAGCAGTCTGACTTTGACTTTGGGAAATTTGTAAGTAATAAAGTTCCACATGTGAACTTCTTCATCTGCAAAATGGGCTAACTATATTTAATAATGGTTTCTTTGAGGATTTAATGAAATCATCCGTATCAACATTGAACTGAGATTTGATGCAATCACTCCATACTCTACCCTAGTACACATAACAGGCTTTCAGCAATTTGCATTATGATTGAATTTAATGAATTCCTTTCCTTCAATTTGCTGTAGGGGAATTTCAAGGACACAGAGGCAAAGAATTTCTCACTTATTCAACAAACTGGAAGTGTGGAGAAAGAGGAAAAGGACATTGAGTCATTGCATCTCTGGAGGTAAGAGCCAACACTGGCCGGCAAAGAGGCCACGAAGAAACAGTCAGCACACAGCCTGCATGTCCATCAATTCTCCCAAATGACAGGAAGGTAAAAAGTGGTATTCACTGAGTTCATGCTTTTTCCCTTGTGTAGAGCTATGGTATTACCCTCTGGAGAAATTAATTTATTCAGGAAACATTTATTCAGTGACTCATAGAAGCCAGGTGTATTGGAGGCTTGTGTCATGAAACCGTCAGAAATCATTTCCTAATATATTTGGGTCATTGAAAGCTGAGCTGGGGCTATCCATTAAGATATTGTAGCCTACTGATTTCCAAATATGTCTTTATTTAGGTTCTCCCTCCCACTCCCCCAAGTAGGTCCTGAGTGGAAATAATTTAGAAACAAACACCAGAAAAGAAGGACAAAGGAAGGAATGTCAGCCAAAGGGTGTGTGCTATGGTGCCAGATTTCACAGGTGGTGACCACAGTTTAGTACATGGGAAATCTGTGGAAGCCACAGCCTCAGGCTGTGAGGAAGCCAAACAGCTCGAGCACATTAAAACCTGCAGAGGGATGTTCGAGTGGCGGTAGAGTTAATTTCTTAGTAATTCTGGTCCTCCTGTGGGCAGACAAAATATGAAGGGTAAACCAAAGATAGCCCTCAGGCAAAGAGAAGATTGAAGCTGGCAGACTGAAATATGGCAGATTTGCACTAAAAATTTGAGAAACATTTAATAACCTGAAATGCAGATGAGATTCTCACTCTCACAATTTGAAACCCAAGTAGCTAAAAACTGAGAGTTGTATTTATTGAGCTGTAACCATGTGTCAAATACTCTTCCATGCATAATTCATAGTACAGAACAAACAATATACTTTCCCTCAAAAAATTTACATCGTAGTGAGGAGATGGAGAATAAATAATATAAATAAACTTTAGTGTAGTATGTTAAATAGTAATAATTTCAAAGGAGAAAAAATTAAAGTGGGGAAAGAGTAGTGGAAAGAGAAAAGGTAGTTTAAATTGGCTGATCTTGATGAGCAGGAAACACACTAATGACGGAGGAAATAATTATTGTGACGTCTGCTGGAAATTATGATTGACAGATGCAATAGCAAGTGCAAAGGCGCTGAAGCAGGGGTTTGCATAGGGGGAGCAGAAAGCTGGTGCGGACAGAACATAGTGATGCTGATGGAGACTATGGAAGAGTCTAGCTGAGACTACTTAGGTATGAGCACATAAAGAAGAAAGAAGGGAGTTTGACAGTCTCAAGTTTGTTCCAAGGTTGAAATTTTAGCAGTTTGAGGAGGAACAAACAATTTCACTAACAGCAAATCATGTATACAGCAGGTCTTCAAATGACCTATATAATGGGTCCTTAGATAATATTATTTTTATTCAATGTGCTTTCATTAATCCTTCATGAGGGAAAAAAAATCTCAGCCTAGCCTACACTGAATGAAACACTGTTATCTGGGGCCTGTTTCCACTATATCTCATTTTGCTTACTGGAAGTTTCCAAGAACCTATCAATGACAGTAAGTGAGAACTTACTGTACCAAAAAAATAAACAACAACAACAACAAACCTTCAGTAAGTGAGCAACCCCAAAAGCCAGTGTGGGGGGAAAATATTCCAAGCAAAAGAAAGTGGTCATTTGCCATCTTTCCCTCCTATGGAGGGACTCCTTCATTAAGGATGGGGCTACAGTTTGACATCCAAGATTTTATTGAGGCACTAGGAAATATAAGCATAAATATGGAAACAGACCAGTTTTACGAAGTTTTCACAAGGTACATCTGGATTATGTAAAACCATTCAATAACATCTGTAGTACTCCATCCTCCTATAAGAGTAGGAGTAGTATGGATGGCATATAACATTAAAATACTTCAAACACAGTAAATATTTCTGTGCATGTGCTGTGAATATTCCATCAATATTGAGAAATCACCTTAAGATTCCTATTTATAAAATACTATGGGTCCAAGGAAAACTTACCTAGAAACAGAAATCCTGCTTATCTTGAAAAGACAATCTTCAGTTCCTCTTTCACTTCTTAGCTCTGTGTTTCACAGTAAATGATGATGCCAACAACTCAAGTCGTGTGAAATATCAATAACCTTTAACTTACGCCCATTTATGAAATTATGTGCCAATTGCTCTTAAACACAGAATTGATTCCAGAGAATGAGCTTCTATTTCCAGCTGCACAGATGAGTCATTTAACCTCTATTTACCCTTTAAAGATAGGAAGAAATTGTTCTTTGGCCTACCTCACCAGGATAAAATGTCTGTTGGTGAGATAATGTCTATAAAACAATTTAAATGTCTCACTATACAAGGAGCAAATGTTTTCAAAGTAATTTGGATTTTCTGAACCAGAGGCTGAAGGAAATTCATGCAACAGGATTCTTTCAAGGACTTAATGGAGATTGGGGATGAAGGAAGATCCTTTCTTGCTGGCAAATGGGGAAACATTTGCACAAAGTTTTAAGGAGAGAAGCTGGCCCGTCTCAGATAAATCTTAGAGAAATCAGATAAATCTCATTATTCACCAGATGCAATCCACTTCCAAATCCTATTCATCCTCCATTATCACTTTCTTGCTAAGCACTACTTGCTTCTTTAAATTTTAGTCTCATTTACTTTACCTAATCTACACAGAACTCTTGATTACCTGAACTACTATTAATATTTCTCCATTTCGCCCTTACTTCCACAGTACATACTGTCTCTTTTGTTTTATTCCTGGTGCTTTCATCAAACCCTTTACCTGACCACTTCCAAAATACAGCATTTGCTTCAGCCATGCTGAACTGTTTGTAGTTCACCAAATACAGATATATTATATATCTGACTTTTACACATGTGACTTCTGCTAGGAATATCCCATCTCTTCTTCTACAGGGGCAACAGTTGATCATGATGATTGGAGCAAAGACTTCAGCAAAGATCCAATACTAACCTACACTATTTATGTCTTTGGGCAAAATTCTGAATTTCTGAGTCTGTTGCTCAGTGTCCCCTGAATAATACAGAGGTAACTATACTTAGCATATATCAAGAAACCCAGAGCTTCAGTTATTACTAATATGTTTTGGCAAAATCTGCCTTACACTTTGAGTGAACCTTGCTTTTTTCTTTTGTGTACACTATTGTTATCAACCCCCTCTTCCTTTAGCAGACAAACTGTTTATTTCCTCTTTTGACCTACTCTTTTATCTTAAAACATCTTAGGAATGTTTGAAAGTAATTGTTTTTATGTCTGTATACAGGATTGTGCAAATTTATTGAAAATAGATCCAAATATTATTTATTTGCCAAATTCTGGCAAATAATGTCTTAATAAATGTGTATTGAAAAAAAAAGAGAAATCTAGCATCACAGGATTTATCATAAAATATCCTACAGAGATAAAGCAAATACCTTTTCTCTCTTCTGGGGAATGCATGGTCCCCTAGAGCTTCACGGCAGAAATTACTTTGTGATTGTGTAATTTTTTTTTTCCCCCAGCTGATTTCCTCTTGGCCATGCAAATCTATAATGATTTACTCAGTAAAAAGTAAAAAATGGCTTGTGTTAGCTACTGCTTAGCATGCTCTAGTGTTGAATATTGCATCACAGTGTGAGTTTCATACTTTTTGATAGCTGAAATATTTGGGATCAAAATTAGTTATTGCTAATCTGTCCTTACTGAACCATATTGATTGCATAGCTTGATAATCTAATACTGAACATTTATTTATATAGACTTCAGAAGCCTTATACACTGTTGGTGGGAATAGACTACAGGTCCAGTCCCTATGGGAAACAGTATAGAAATTTCTCAAGGTATTAAAAATAGATCTAACATATAATACAGCAATTTCTCTCATAAGTAACTACCCAAAGGATATAAAATACTCATGCAAGGGCCATATGCACTCCTATGTTCATTGCAGCAATATTTTCCATAACCAAACTATAAAAACAACGTAACTGCCCAATGACAGATGAGTGGATAAAGAAGACATTGTAATATCCACAACGGAATACTACTCAGTTTTGTTTTTTTTCAAAGGATAAAATTTGGTCATTTGTGACAACGTAGATGGAACAGGAGGAGATTATGCTAAGTGAAGTAAGTCAGAAAGAGAATGACAAATATCAAATCATTTCATTCATTTGTGGACTATAGAGAAACAAAACAAAGGAAGAGATAAAACTGTTCCAAAACAAATCCTAGAAATCTGACTGCAAAATTGAGACTACCAGAAGAGGAGGGGAGAGGTGTGTGCCAAAGGAGGAAGGGTCTCAATGGCGTATGGTGGAGGATTAAGGGTGCTATGGTACTCAGTGGGTGTGGTATTAAAACTTACATTTGTGGTATTAGACTTACATTTAACTCATATGCAGTGTTGTAAACAATTGTTACCACAATAAAAAATGATATAATTACAAAAAATAAATATGCAGATTTGTCTGTAAACTGAATTTATTTTAATTATCTATAATTAGGTCTGTCACACAAATTTCCATATTAAAATGGCAACACTCAGAATCTATACTTCTATCATTTTATTATAAAATGCTAACTTATAATTTAATTTTTAAAATGTAAAAAGCCAACAATATTTAATTCTTAGAACTAATGTTATTATATCTCAAAATAATTTTTAGAGTAAATGTACATTCTGAAAGAAATGAAACTGTTGCAACTTTGGTGATAACAAAAATTAATCAGAAATTTAGCATAGGCACTTAGAACATATTCAATTAGAATTCTTAGTAACTTGACCTTGAAAATGTGACAAGGAATCATTTTGCTAAAAATACAGAAGGGCCACCCTGGTGGCACAAGGGGTTAAGTCTCAGCACTATGAAGTTATCCACAGTCACTGCAACTTGTCTTTGGTCCCTGGCCAGGGAGATACCCACATGGCACAGCAGACCTCTTCTGTCTCGCCTGCTGCTCCCCTCAGCAGTGTATTTCAGTAGATCTGCCTGTTCTGCTTCCCACTTTGTCTCTGGTAAATCCTCTCACCCCCCTGCACCTATGGCGTACACCTCAGCTCTTATATGTATAAATAAATAAAATAAATCTATAAAATAAATAAAAATACAGAAGTCCATTTCAATGACCAGAGTCTACTCAGGCTGGCTCCCATTGGTCTTTTCCTGCCTATTTTTCCCTCCTCAGGTTGTGCAACCCCACCTGCTTATCTACACAGAGTCAATGAGCAATAGCTGTAAGGGCCAGTTGGTCTTGGTCTAGACTGATCGTCTATAAGTTAAGTCAAAGGCTCATGTACACCCCCTTAAAAAGCTGATGGAAAATAACCTTGTGATGTGAATCCCTCCTAAATACCTCAGAACACATGTCAAACTACCCCCAATTGAACATACAACCCATGAAGACATATGAATTGCCCTAAGCCTGAGCAGTGGGTGCCACATTCCCTGACCAGTTCATCCTTCCCCACTTCCATTCACTCTTATTTTTTTACACAATGGAATATTACTCAGCAATCAAAAAGATAAGCTCATGCAATTTGCAGCAACATGGATGGAGCTGGAAGAGATCATGCTCAGCAAAATATGGCAGAAAGAAAAAGAAAAATACTGGATGGTCTCACTCATAGAAGGAATTTAGAAAACCTGAATAAGGGACCAGGAAAAAACCTAATTACAGTAAAGTAAAAGGCAAAATCAACAAGCAACTATAAACCAGAGACACACTACGGGGGGGGGGGAGTAGGATCAAAACAAGGGGGAATTGTATGGGGGCTATAACCAATATGAAAATGCATACATTGTGCAAAAATGAAAAATTATGTAAAAAATGTATAAAATAAAAAATAAATAAATTAAAAAAATAAAATCCTAAACCTCTTAATGGGCATAGAGACAGATTTGAGGTGTGTCTCCTGCCTTGATTTCTGTTCCATTGGCCCAGCAACAGTAAGTTTCTTTCCCTGCCTTAAAAACTGTTGTCAAGTGTTTTCACAACAGGCAGAGGACCCCTACTAGGTCTAGTTACAACTTTCATTTTTAATGAACAAATTTTGGTGTTTTTTTTTTTTTAAGCGATAGGTAACATTTTGTGTGCCTCAATAATATAACAACCTACTTCATTGGGTTCATGTAAATCAAACCTAGATGTCCAGTCATCTATTTTTGGGCATTTGGGTTGCTTCCAAGTTTTACCTATTGTAAATAGTGCTGGATCAAGAAGATGTGGTATACATACACAATGGAGTAATATTAAGGAATCAAAAAAGATAAACTCATGCCATTCGCAGCAACATCGATGAGCTAGAAGGAATTATGCTCAGTGAAATAAGCCAGAAGGAAAAAGAAAAATATTGGATGATTTCACTTATAGCAGGAATATAGGGGAAACAAATAAGACATCATTGTAAAAAAAATAATAACAGTACAAAACACAACAAAGCAAAGACAGACAATTATAAATCAGAGACATCCTGCAGGGGAGGAGGAGGGAGAGGGATCAGAGGGAGGGAGGGAGGAGCACAGGGGACTGAGGTGATGGTGCATGGGTGCCTTGGGGAAGGAAATTCTATGGGGACTCAATCTGAGGGGGTGGGGAGGCAAATATTATTTAAAAAAATAAAAATTAAAAGAAAAGAAAATGATAAAAAAAAATTGAAAGAAAACAAACCTAGAGGTAAAGAGCTTTTATTGATGGCTTCTAAAAGATTCTTGTTTCTTTCTGTACAACTCTGACCAGCTTCATACAGCATCCTTTCTTCCAAAGCATGACAGGATGCTGAGGTTTCAGGCTGCAGACTCTGGGGCCCCAGTTAACTCAATGAGTCTCTGAGGGGAGCATACTATCATTCCATAATTTTTAAAGTACTTGGTTCCTTGTGCAGCTCAAATATTGATAGTTTGAGGAAATATTCCTTATAAAAAGGGGAAGTGATGCCTTAATTTTCATCCTAGATTACAAGGTAATCAGAACTTTAAAATCTAAACCAGAAATGTTCACATTTTTGAAAAGTTAATTGCAGGTTTAAAGAATATCAACCAAATATAGAAAGAATACTCGTGACCCATCCCCAGCATAGTGAGTCTGTAGTCTTCTCTCTTTGGGATCAGGCATTTACCCTATTCTTTCTAAAAGGGATGATCCTGGTCTGTAACTGACTATCTGTATATGGGATAACTCATTACTCATCTTTAACTCATCTTTAAAAGACTTTAATCATTCCTATTATAATACACAAAAAGTCTAACACAAATCTCATTAGGCTAAAGTCAAGGCATTGTAAGGGCTATGTTCCTTTCTGGATGCTGTAGGATGGATACTGGATGCTTTTTCCGTATTCTAGTGGTTTCTCACATTCCTAAACTTGTGGCCACCTTCCTTCATCTTAAAATCAGCAATGTTAATATCTTTTTGATGATTCTTTCATAGTTGGGTTTCTCTCTGACTATAGACAGGAAAATGATTCATAACTCTACTTGGTAAATGTCTTGACCAGATTCTATTTTGCCCAAGCTCTTGCCTGTTACTAGGAATATGTCATATAATGTAAATAAAAAGCAATAATAATTCAACTCATACACTATATAATAAAAAATGCATCCATTTTTTTGAAGAGGAAATGAAGGCATGAACGGGTCAAAGTAATTGTCCAAAGTCAAGAACTAACAAGGGGCAGACTAGTTCTGGCACTAGATTTTCTGAGAGCAAAAATGCTGTCATAGCTACTCTAGTGCAGCAGAGTCTCAGCATGGAAACACTGCTTCTGACAGATTTCCTCATTAGCTACAAGTGTCAGACACAGTATTTAAGCTTGTCATCGTTTGCACTTCATGCATCAGGGAATTCAGAATTTGCACCAAATAAAAGCCATAGCAAGGATTCTGTTGGCATCATCAGGGGTTCAGCAAATATCCCTATATTGATGCTTGAGCACACCGTATTTCCTAGAAGTTGCAGAGAACTACTTGATTGGAATGAAGCATTGGAATATAATGAGAATCCCTTTTAAAATACCTGTCCTGGTAGGAGAAAGATTAGTCCTGAGAAAGAAAATCTCAATAACTTTTTACTGTCCTAAAAAGCCAGAGACTTGATCATAAGCAGCCATAATGACTACAACTAATTAAAGGAGCTACCAGTAAGTTTCAAGTCATTTTTTTCCTTACATTTTGAATATATTAGCCAAGTAGAGTGGTACTATTTTTAGTCTCTGTCACTGGGAAAATCAACCATGCTGTATTTGGCTTGACTTACTCTACATAGTTTTACTATGGCTAGAGCTTTATGCTGATCCCTAGAAGGATTTCCTCCCTACCTGCTGTCTATCTAGAATTTGTCCATTCATGGGGAAGGGTATAACCTTTCTCTAATAACATTCTTAAAACACAGGCATCATAGGGCCTCCCCTGGTGGCGCAGCGGTTAAGCGCTGGGCTGAGAAGCTGCCCACAGCCTCTGCAGTGCTGGCTCGATCCCCGGCTGTCAGCAAGGGTCCCACATGGTGCAACAGACATCTGCTATGCCCGCTGCTCCCTTCAGCAGTGTATTTCGTCAGTCTGCCTGTTCTGTTCCCCACTCTGGCTCTGGTGAATTCTCTCACCCTCCTGCACTTCTGACTGTAACCAGTGCTTGTATAAATAAATAAATAAATAAATAAATAAATAAATAAATAAATAAATAAATAAATCTAAAAAAAAAACTTTAATAAAAAAAAACCACAGGCATCATAGGCTATCTTATATCTTATATTGAAGCATAGAGAACTGTCAATGGTCAATAATTTGGACCTACAAAAAATATAGGTACATATTTTTTAACCATATATGCTCTGAACTTTCACCTAAAATTCATTTCATAATCTAAGATTTGAGAGGGCTTTGTTTGGAAAGATGTTAAGTAACTATAAAAAAAAGCACTGAAGTTTAATATATACAAAAATGTAGCTATATGCCTGGGTGTTGTGTGTGCATATACACTGTGCATGTCTACACATGCAATGTTTGTGAAGTAATATAAATAAATGAGAGGTGGAAAAAAGTTAATATATATTTTTACTGCCTTCCAGATCTCTACTACACCTTAGGGGCTCTTTTTATTTTATTCCAGCTTCACAGCTTTGAGAGTTGGGCATCATTATACCCCATACAGAAATAAAGAAACAACAATGAGACACAAAAAAGTCAAATAAATTAAAGTTATGTAGAGTTAGCCAGGTTTCACAGGCTAGCCAAGATATCAAAAAAAAAAATCAATTTTGTTTCTACAGCACAATGTCACGTTTCTACTTTTGTTTTATTATAATTAATACACATGTATATTTCCTGCAAGTCAAATCAGGACAGGGATATTATTGGATGCTTTGGTGAATGCCTAACTAATGGTAGCTGTCAGGGCAGCATGGCACACTGCCATACCCCATACCTGGTACCAGCATGAAGCCAGTGAAACCAATGTAGACAGTGAAAATAAGCACAATTCTATTTCCTCTGTGACACTGGAAACTGCAATATCTGCCACATAAAGCAACTAAAACAAAGCATGAGTGTGATTTTGTGAAGACATTTAAAATTCTTGTGACAGCTTTTATCACTCCATTCATAACGCCTCTGCTTATGATGGTAATGAAGGAATAGATTCCTATAATCATGGTAGGAGGGGGAATATTTATAATATTGTGATAAAAATATATCCTCATATATCTATATCTATGAATATCTTCCTATCATCTCTGTAGACACACACATATTTTCCTGCACAAAAGTTGCTCAATAAATACTAATAGATTTATTATCATCTTTAATTTTGTTTTCCCTTTAGAGTTATTGCTCCTTTTCTTTTTCAACTGGGAATAAATGTAGACACAATGACTTTAATGAATTTAGATGTTTCCAGGATCTGAGATATTTACCACATAAACTGCTATGAGAATTGAGAAGCTATGGGGCTTCCCTGGTGGCACAAGTGGTTAAGTCTAAGCACTATACCTCTATAGGCAGCCACTGCAGCATGATTTTGATCCCAGCCAGGGAGTTGATCCACATGGCGCAGGAGACCTCTCCTGTCTCATCCCCTGCTCCCCTCAGCAGTGTATTTGAGTAGATCTGCCTGTTCTGCTCCCCACTTTATCTCTGGTGAATCCTCTCACCCCTCCACCCCACATCACTGGCTCTTGTATGCATAAATAAATAAATCTTTGAAAAAAAAAAAGAATTGAGAAGCTACAATTTAGAAATGAAAAGATTTCTCAATATATATCTCAGTCACTGTAACTGGGTCCTCATGATTATGTTAATGATAGTAATTAGGGCTATATACTTAGTCGAGATCTAGTATTTTAAGAGACTTTAGGTATTTCTGGAAACCTGCTACAAATTACTATGCTACAATGTTTAGAGGTTTGGTTTTAATCAGATGACTTTTTCTTTTCTTAACACAAGTGACACTGGTTATTTCTCCTCCATGATGCAAGAAACATCAATAATAGTGAAAAATGATCAACATCAGTAATCATCAGTGAAATGAAAATCAAAACCAAAATGAGATATTATCTCATATCTGTTAGAATTACTGTCATCAAGAAAGCAAGAAATAACAAGCATTGTAAGGATGTGAAAAAGAAACTCTTGTTCACTGCTAGTAGGAATACAGATTGGTTCAGTCACTATGGAAAACATCATGGAGAGTTCTCAAAATTATGAAAGATAGTTAATTGATCCAGCAGTTCTACAATTTCAGTTTGTGTATATATCTAAATGAAATGAAAACAGGATATCGAAAAAGAAAAACAAAACAAAACCACATGTCCAAGATCATTGTAGCATTATTCACAATAGTTAAGATATGGAAACAGTTTAAATATGTCTGTCAATATATATGTGTGTGTGTGTGTGCATGTGTGTGTGAATGGATGGATATAGAGATACATATACAGAATATTATTCAGTCATGAGAAGGAATAAGTTCTTACCTTTTGCAGTAAAATGGATGAAACTTGAGCTCTTACTAAGTGAGACATGTCAGATAAAATAAGACAATGATTGTAAAAATACATGTAGAATCTTTTTTAAAAAGTCAGACTCATAGAAACAGTAGAATTTTGGTTATCAGGGAGTGGGGAATATTGCAGAGATGTTGGTCTGAGGGTACAAAGTTGCAGTAAGAAAGTGAAAAAATTGTGGAGATTTAATGCAAAGCATGGTCTATGTAATTTTTTTTTAAAGTTTTTTTTTAAAGATTAATTTATTTATTTATACAAGCACTGGGTACAGTCAGAAGCACGGGAGGGTGAGAGAATTCACCAGAGCCAGAGCGGGGAGCAGAGCAGGCAGAAGGACCGAAGTACACTGCTGAGGGGAGCAGTGGGCTGCAGGAGAGGTCTGCGCGCCATGTGGGACCCTCCTCTGGTGGCCTGGGAGCAGCTGGGGATCAGCCGGGGATTGAACCGGCGCTGCAGAGGCTGTGGGCAGCTTCTCAACCCAGCGCTCAACCGCTGTGCCACGGGGAGGCCCGGTCTATGTAATTAAAAAAAAACTGTGTTATAAACTTAAAAGTTGCTAAGAGACTGGATCTTAAGTGTTCTCACCATAAAAACAAAATGATAATTATGTGATGTGAAGAGGTGTTAGCTAATATCACAGTGTTAATCATATTTCAATATATAAATATAACAACACTTAGTACATCTTAATTTTATATAATTTTGTCACAATAAAAAATAGTCACAAAAATGTCTATTATTATTGGACTTAATATGTAGTTTATGTTTATTATTTCACCGCTTTCAGTACAACAGTATGAGCCAGATAACGTTATTGTTGCATTTTACATACAACAAAACTATATATAGAGATGTAACTAGCAAACATATTTAGCTAATAGGGAGTAGACCTATTAATAGAATTGTTATCTAGATCTATTTGAATGCTATATTTGGGCTACTAATCTACAAAAGTATTTGGAGAATCATCGCTGAGTATAAGATTCTAGGATGAATTTTTATCCCATTAACATTTATATATAATGTAGCATTAACATTAGAAAACATGGACAAGTAAAAAGAAGAAAAGAAGAAATGATTACAAAGTTCACACTTCCAGAGACAACTACTACCAACAACTTGATGTAATTCTTTCCAATAATCCTTCTGTCAGTCTCACTACTTGCCTAGAGGACAAATACCTATTCTGATATACTATGTGTAGATCTGCATATATAATTGAGTCAGCTCTTGATCTTGCATCATTCTTCCATTCTACCCTCAGGGCTATAGATAACCAGCTTTCTGATGCCCTGCAGACTTCATTTTGTCCTTAGGGAAAACCATTACCAACAGAAAAACCTGTGGAGTTATTCTCAACAGGCAAGCACTCTCTCTGCATATTTCACTCATGTTTATCACTATTCTTAACATTAGTTTTACTTTATCTTCAAAATCAGCCCATGTGCTGGTAGGAGGACCTTTGGCTTTAGCTAATTAAGGTATCTCCAAAGGCAATATTATATTTAATGAGGAACCTCAAATCACTGTTCATTAATCAAAGGACTTGTTGCAAAGCACACTGGTATTCTATGATTAAACTAATTCAGATCAGAAAGTTAGCTAGACATTTTAAATTAGGCAGAAGCCACATTTGTTTCCCTAGTGTAGCTGTAGGTAAAATTCAAGAAAAATAAAAACTTAATGCAAGAACTAAGTAATTTTACACATGTTTCTATTTTAATACTTATTTTTGAGATTGTTGCTACTGCATGAGGTATAAGGATGGTGTTAGCTACAAGCAACACTAAATCCTCATTTTGGTTAAAGAGAAAAGATTTATCATCTTACAAAATTGGCTCCAGGGTTACTTAAATCAGTGGCTTAACAATGTCATTAAAGATTCAGGTTTTCTTCCTCTTTCTTCCAACATGTTCTGTGTGTTAATTTAGTGTAAATCATAGTTATAAGGCAAGGTCCCAAGGACAGCAAGAAAACTTTGTTGCTTTGCCCTTGGGTGATACAGAGTCAAACTGCCTAGGGTATAGTGCCCCAGTAATTCAAATACTAACCCAGAGATTGCAGTGAAGGTATTGTTAAAGCTGATCATCATCATCGACAATCAGTTCACTTTATATAAAGGAGATTATTCTGAATAATTTGAGTGAGAATCATCTAATCAGTTGCAAAGGCTTAAGATCAGTCCAGAGGATTCCTGTGCAAGAAGAAATTTTACCTGTGGACTTTCACATCAACTTCTACTTGAGAGCCTCCAGCCTGCCCTTCCTGACAGACTGCCCTATGGACTTGGGACTTGTTTAGGCAACCCTCACCACTGTGTAAGCTAATTCTTTGTGATCAATCTCATTGGCATTTAAAACTGCTTAAACACATTAAATTAAAGTCAAAACAGAAACTAAAAGCAGAGTATTGAAACAGTATTTTTTATACACCAAATATATCAAGATGAATATTATTTTTCTTGGTTCTGTATGTGAAGAATGCTCCAAGAAGTTATCCAGCATTTACAACCATTCATTAGGTTTGCTGCTTCTTGCTTGGATTAATTACAATGCACGATCTTCAGAAATATAAGCTACATTAATACTTTCATTTCTTATTTTCTATACTGAATACTTTATCTCAATCTCCCATCTTATATTATTTTATAAGTAATACAAAACTATAAATATCTTTTTGAGAGTCACTTATTATGTGTAGAGTTTAATCATCATTAAAGGACAGCTGCAAATGCAAAATGGTGTGTGTGTCATTTCTTTGTACTTGGTATCATTGACTACTCTATGGGTATTGAGCATATACAATATACCTTTCCTGTAAAATTGGTTCACAAGAGGTATTACCAGTCACAAGTTACCAGTTTTGTTTTCAGTAAACATTCATGATAGAAAACACATAATGTTACCTATTCTGACTTATTCTAACCTATATTATATGAAATCAGACCCTGATTTCATTCTTTTTACATAGCATCTAAATATATTTTTACTTGGGCCATCTATGTGTCTAATAGTTATTTATCAAGGACTTTCTATATTTGAGAAAATGAGCTAATTTCTTGGTACATAATCAACAAGGTATGTTTTTATTAATATAGCTTATATTTTCTCAAACTACAAGACATATGATTATTTGAGCACAACTAAGGTAATACCATTAAATTTAATGAATATTTTTGAGTCCATAAAATGCACCAGTCATTGTGCAAATCACTGTAGATAACATCAGTAAAAGAATAAAATTCCAGTCTCATAATTTGCATGCTAAGTGTATCATGGTTGCCACATAAAAATATAGGAAAGTAAGTTAAATTTGAATTTCTGATAAACAATTTAAAAATAATAGCAATGTCGGGTCATCTTTTTTTAACCCAACGTTCAAATATGACTAAACACCATGCACTTTTATTGACTAAATCTGGCTACCATAACCAGGCCAATGGTCAACTAATATCTAACATAATATATTGTTAAGTTGTCCAGAGTATTGGAAGATGCAAATTGATAAGAAAATATTAAAATAAGTTTAAAATATTTGAGGGAAGGAGAGAAGAGACATCATATAGCAATGGAATGAAAGCTTCTAGGCAACTGGAGATTAGAAACCAGATAGGATTGTTTCAGTTTAGCTCCCATTTTGAAAGAGTCATAAGAATAAAGTCTTGAGGAAGTGAAGACAGGAAGAAACTTCCTAAAAGTAAGTACATGAATAAATGAGAGCTGTGAGAAAGATCATAGCCCAACAGAAAATCCTAAATATATTCATGGAATGTTCTAGGAGTAGCCACTAAAGAGATGAGGTTGACTCTGAACTATGGAGTTGATGATGGTCAGATATTAAAAAGTGGGTATATACTGGAAGCAAACCAAAAGGACCCCTACAGTATTGCCTCTTATATTTCTATGCATGTTCTTCAAGTGTTAGGTCAACTTCTTGTACCTTCTTCCTAAAGTGCCCTGCACACACTTCATTTATTCTAGACTCTGAGCTTTGAAGGCAAAGATCTTTTTTGCATTTATATTTGTATTCACAACTCTTAATAGGTCTTAAATTATTACCAGGACAGTTTCTAGAATATATATTTTTTTTACATCAGAGTTTTGATAAGAATAACACTGCTCCTAATCTCTATTATGATTTTTTTCTTTTTACTGGACACATATTTTAATACAGTTGGATGAATTCAGGTCTGTATTTAGGTTACAGTGCAGGCAAATATAGAATCCAAGAACAAATTGCAATTAGAGAAATCAATCTCTCACTTTCTCACTCTAAAAGCAAGTTATGTTAATTTAGATATATATATATATAAACACGTATGTAAGTAGCAAGAACAGTTTTTCTGTGTTTAACCTACATACTGTATTATGAATAATGCATCAAATAATTCCATCCTTACCTGAATGGTTTGGAAAATTATACTTTCAATAAAACTGAAAATTTGCATGCCATCCAAATCTATGTTAAAAGTAAAGCATTTAATCAACTGTCAAGCCATGACAGCTCTTCTCTTTGTGAACATTTAGGACAAAGACAGCATTAATGAGTATCTAGAAATGTGCCATGACTTGGTATCAAAACTGTACTCTTCCTAATTTGATGAGAATAGGTGTTGCCTCACTGAGAAAAGCAGTATCTTTTCCATGGCAGAAAAGGTAGGCAGGGGGGCAAATCTGCATGAAACAGACAAGAAGTAGAAATGTGTCCTGGCATCATTTTACTGCAAAAAGCTTCAAAATTGGAAATCCTACCATTAATTAATTAGACAATTCTGGAAAAATAATCTCTCTAGCCTTATTTATCTTAGTGTATAAAATGAGAATTTTGGAACTGATGATCTTCATTGTCCCTTAGAACACTTCTCTTCATCAATTTCTAAAATGAAACCTAAAACTCTCACAAGCTTTACTACTTGGTTGAAGTTATAAATGCACATGGTCCTAATGCAAACACTGAGACTCTTGTTATTGGTCCAGGGATGAAACTGTGGAATGTAAAGTAGTCTTGGTTTTTAACTGAAGGCCACAGTATGAGTTCAAGTGAGGCTGATTTTAATAGCTTTTGACTTCAGAAGCAACAGCCCAACTAGCAAAACTCACTTTGAACAAAAAAGCAAGTCTCTGTCAGAAAGCTACTGAGCAATTTGATTTACTATGTTTTTCTAAACCCTTTAAATCTAATGAAACCTCAAATACTCTTGAGTTTTAGAGAGGACAGTGAGGTCACAGATAGGTTCGCTTAGAGTACAATTTTCACCTTCCAGTTTAACTAGTTGTACTTTGAATGTGAGCTAACTTAAGAGGTTTGTGCTACATTGACGGCCCTTAATAAATAATCCTGTTATTTTTTTCTTTGTTGATTCTTTCCCAATATTGACTCTGAGCTAGGTCAGATGGGACATTAGTAAAAATGATGAAATGCACATTAAAAAGCAGAATGCTTTTAATCAATAAACTCAACTGTCATTTTAAGAACCAGTAAAGAAGAACAAATGGAACAAAAAATATGCTGAGAAAATGAGATACAGATCAGAGCAGAAATCAGTGAAATAGAAAAGATAATAAAAAGACTGATAAAACTCTTAAGAGAAAAAAAACAAAAGTTTGTTTGTTAGAAGATATATAGAATTGACAAATCCCTCAGTCAGTTCTTTACAATTTGTATTCATTATTAATCCTGTAAGAAGATTTTTTTCTTTACACATAGGCATTAAGGTAATGGAAATTAATACTATCATGGAATATTCCTACACACTTGTAAGAATGGATAAAATTTAAGACTTTCTGTATTCTGTATTAACTTTTGGCAAATACATCCAGCAAGTAGAATTCTCATATTAATGGACAATATATAAATTGTTATTCTCATCTTGGAAAAGTTTGGAATTACTTATTCTCCTACCATGTAATCCAGCCAAACTACTTGAGTATTTACTTCCCAAAATAAAAGAAAATATCCATTCACATACATGTACATGGATAGTCATAGCACCTTTATTTTAATAGCCCAAAATTGAATCCTAAACATGCATTAAAACATGAATGGCTAAACAGTCATATGTCCATACAATATAATGTTAGTAATTCTACTAGCAATTAAAAGCAATGGACAATGTATGAAATAACATGCATGGATCTAAAAAGAATTATGCAAGTGAAAGATGTCAGTTTTAAAAAGGCCACATACTTTATGATTCCATTTATAGAAAATTTTTGAAAACATAAGCTTTCAAAGCACATAAGCTATAGTGAGAGAGAGAAGATAGGTTTTTCCAAAGATGGGATAGGCGAATTAGAGATGAATTATCAGTGGCATAGGGAAATTTTTCATATGATTCATATGCTTATAGTCTTGATTTGTGATATTTTCATGGACATACACAATTGTAAAACTTATCTAATTGCATTTCTTAAATGTATCCAATTTATTGACTATCAAAAACCTTTAAAGCTGTGTATAAATGTTTGTACAGTCTTTCTAAACATGGGATCCTGCATACATTAAAATATCCTGCAGTAAAAATAAATCAACGGTATGTGATAACATGCTTTCTACATTAAATTTTTGCTAGGTAAAGAAGGTAAATTCAGAAGCTACATATTGTCTGATTTCACTTATATGCCATTTATGGAAAAAGGTAAAATTGTTGGGATAGATTTTTGTTAACTTGGTATGGAGGAAGAAGGAGATTACTGAGAATCACAAGGTGATGGAAATACTCTTTTCTGTGGTTGTATTCATCTGACTGTATACATTGACAAGATCGATAGAACTATGTTCCTAGGAGAACTAGCGTTTTGCCTATGTAAATTATGCTCAATAATCTTTCCTTAAAAACTGAAGCATTCATTAATAACTGTCTTTCTTATTTCTTCAATTGATTACATTCACACAATCAACATCATCCAGTACACTAAGTGCAAGTTGCAAGGTGTACAAGTTTAGTACATAAGAATTTTCTAGACATAGTCATGTTTCTTTATTCTACCTTAATGCCTTTTACTTACAGAAAAAATGTGATCTTGTTGCTCTTATCCCAGAGATTCCAGAGTACTGCTCTCTTTAAAATAATGCACTATATTTTTCCTGATTACTGAAGAATTAACAGAAGAAAAACAATCAAATTTAGAATATTTATCATATTATCTAGTTATGTATTATTTAATTGACTAAGCATGAGTGTTACTTAAAGCAGTGTTTCCAACCATTTTTAATTCCTAATTCTCAATACATGAAATTTTTCTGATCTGTGTATTTTATAATTTGTATTATAAGAGCAATGGTACCATCTCTCAAATACAAAATACTTAAACAATGCAGGTGATTTATCAAATATATATATATATATTTCTCTATCCTAATTTCCCCCAGGGTTCCTATTATCGTCTTCTCTTCATCCCCACTCCTCTTTAAGAGCCTCTGCTATAACTCTAGGAAAAGGCCGTAGTGTTTCACGCCTCCTCTTCAACAGCTCAGGGTCTTCCCTCCTACTTGCCTCCCACTCCTGTTCCACCTTGTGATGAATCTTTTGGGCATTTTGCTAATATAAACAAAATACATATTTTTATCATTTTATTCTTTTTTTCTGACTGTCAGCCTTTAAAATGTTATTTTAGTCATTATACTATAAAATAAAAATTAAAACATACAATCTATAAATCTTCATCATTCAAACCACACTTTATGCTCTATGTTCTCTATGGGAATTAGCAATGCGCCTGTTGAGGCCTGCTCATTCCAGTAAGATCCTAGTGAGCTGTGACACCAGATGTTTTCAAGAGACTGCATAGAAAAAAATAGCAAAGGAAATGCAATTACCTTGTCTGCCTTGGGAGAAAATAGTTTTCACAGACCTTAATTTTGCAAGTCCAGTCTTGTGCAGAGAAGTGTTAACAATCAAGGTAGGCTGAATTACAGCCCTCCCCAAAATATCCAGGTCTTTCAAATCCTATGACTATGTTATTTATATGGAAGATTTGACTTTGCACATGTGATTAAGTTTTGAAAAGACTACTATAATTATTAGGTAACTGAGGCTGATGTGGTATAATACTATATATCCTTAACTATAAACACAATGTTAGGTATATAGATCTGTAGAATTTATTCATCTTGCATAACTACAATTATATATCAGTTTATCAGCAAATCCTCATTTCTACTTCCACTTCCACTTATTCCTATGTTTACTGCATCATTAATCACAACAGCATTATTTGTAACCCAAAAGTCCATAAAAAGATGAATGGTAAAGAAAGTGTAGTATACACATAAAATGGATTATTTAGCCTTACAAAAGAAGAGAATCTTGTGATATGTGACAATCTGCATTAGACTGTAGAGCTCTATACTAAGTGATAAACATCAGTTAAAAGAAGACTAATATAGCATATCACTTATGTGAAATGGCTAAAATGTCATGAGATAGATCTTTATTAAGAGCTCTACATGACTGGAATAATATGGTATGATTCACTTATAAAGTTATCATATTCCTTTTTTTACCTCTTATATAATTGTATTGAGATCCATCTATGTATTTGCATTAATCAACAGTGTATTTCATTTTGTTGCTGAGTATCCCATTTTATGCACACAAGAACACTCCGTTAAGAAAAAATAAAGGGGATACATTTTTATTTTTTTTTATAAATTTTATTGTTATATTCCCCATACAATTGCAGCCCCCCCCCAAAAAAAAAAAAATAAAAATGTATCCCCTTCCAACTCAAAAAAAAAAAAAATGCACATTATTCCAAATTATTTTCTCCTATGTATCTATGTATGACTTTTTCAGGAAATGAATTCATTCAAAATATGTCTTATTTTTTCACATTGCAATATATTTTGAGCTTTTGTTCCCCTGTAAGAACCCATAGGTCTTCTGTTCTATTTTAAGGACAGTTCATATATGCCCTAGGTTTTTATGTTATTAAGAAGACATTTATGTAAACAAAGTTTTTCAGATAACAACAGCATTTTGGGCAGGAAACAATGCTATGTAAATGGTTTAAAAATAGAAAGGAGTTAACGTTCCTCTACTCATAGTGATGACACCGTCAAAGGAAGGCAGAGATTTAAATGAGACTCGCTGGTGCACTTAGAAAGCAGACCTGATTCTTTTTCTCTATGAAATGACAATCTCCTGGGGCTTCCCTGGAAGCCTGGGTATGGGGTATTTAAGGACAATGAGCATGTAAGATACAAAGATACCCTGGGGTTTAAAAAAAAAAAAAAAAAAAAAAAAGAACACTCAGTTATCCATTGACCTGTCAATGAACATTTGCACATTTTCAGTTTTGGTACTAATCATCACATCTACTATCCATTCACCTTTTTTTAACTAAAAGAACTAGAACTAGAGTGGCTGGACCACAACATAGTTGTATGTTCAACGATTCATGAACTTCCAAAAGTATAATCTAACTTAGTTGTACCATTTTACACAATTGCCAGCAGTATGTGAGAGTTGTAGTTTCTGCATATCCCAGGTAACATTTGTTAAGTCAACTTTATTTTAGCGATTTCAAGAGATTTATAGTGTATCTTGTGGCTTTAACATCATTTCTTTAATGGATAATTGTTAATTACCTATTCATGTGCTCATTTTTCATCTATATATCTGCTTTAGTGAAGTGCCTTTTGAAAAATTGTTTCTTCTTAGTAATTTTTCAGAGTGTATTAGATGCCCTGGATAAAAATTCATTCGAAGGGCCTCCTCTGGTGGCGCAGGCAGTTGAGCACCACGCTGTGAAGCTGTCCTCAGCCTCTGCAGTGCCGGTTTGATCCCGGCCAGCCAGCAAGGGTCCCACATAGCGCAGCAGACCTCTCCTGTCTTGCCCACTGCTCCCTTTAGCAGTGTATTTCATCAGTCTGCCTGGTCTGCTCCCCGCTCTGTCTCTGGTGAATCCTCTCACCCTCCAGCACATCTGGCCTGTACCCTGGTTCTTGAATAAATAAATAAATAAATCTTTAAAAAAATTCATTTAAAGATGAATTCCCCAAAAGTTTTGTACGAGTATGATCCTTGTCTTTTCACTAACAGTGTCTTTTAAAGATCATATGTTTTTTAAATGATAAACTTCAGGTTATCTTTTTTTTTTTTTTTTTCAGCTCATGCCTTCTCTAAGGATATTTTCTCTAACCCAACTTCGATGTTATCTTATGGAAATGTTGTATTTTAGGATTATGACCATGATTGATTTGAAAAGATGGAATGTTTTTTGTTGTAGGAAAAAAATTGAAGGTAATTTTTTTCTGGCCAGAGATAATGCTGAAACAGATAAAACAGTTATAAAGGGGTTAAAGAGTGAGGGGGTGTCAGTAAATGAAAGCTGCAAGTTATACTCACACATTCTATAGTGTGTGGGACTGTAATTTTGAAGTGAAAAGTTTCCATGACCACTGCTGTGGTAATTGGCATTAGCACTGTATATTCTTGGCATTTTAAGTGAAAATTACTGCCTTGCTTCATACTCCCACTGTTGTACTAAAAAGCTCAGCTACCACATGACTTAGAGCTTTTAGTCCCAAGAAGTGCATTTAGATCATTCAATTGAACTTGCTCTTTCAATTTTTCTACTTTTCATCTTAAATTTTCCATCACTCTTGCCTTTTAAAGTTCTCTTTTAGAATCTGAGAGAGATCCCTAACATTCTGTGCAGTACTACTCTTTGCAGAACCTAAGGGCAACAACTTACATAAAGTTTCTTGTTGCTATCTCTGCGAATACCTGCACCATAGGCGTGATCAATAGTGTTAGCTACCTACCAACACCAGAGTGTATGATTGATGCATATCTATCACATTAGTAAGATGCATTTAGGACAGTCTGGATTAAAATATAACTGTATGTTTCTATTTTGTACAAAATTTCCATAAGAAAACAGAAGTTGGGTTAGAGAAAATTTCCTTAGATAAGGCATGAGCTGAAAAAAAAAGATAACCTGAAGTTTAGCATTTAAAAACCATATGATCTTTAAAAGACAGTGTTAGTGAAAAGACAAGGCACATACTACTACAAAATATAAATATTTAAACTATAAACTGTATGTTTATAATTTATATATTGTAAAAAATATATTTAGATAATATGTTTATAAGTAGGTATAATATACTCTATAGATTTTATATATATATATATATATATATTCCTATAAAATAGGTAGGTAGGTAGGTAAATAGATATAATATGCAATTTGGTCCAGAATGTTATGTTCTCAAGGGCAAAAGACTTCAAGGACTTTATAGCCACACCAAGAGAAAGACTATTATTTACAGAGACACTAACCCAGAAGTGAAGTGAATAAAATATTGCATTGTTATTGGATATAATATGTTCTAACATTAGACAATGAAAATAATGTTCAGAGAGAACAATGTCCTGGGAATAAATGGAAAAGATAGCTCAACAATATGAAAATACCTTGAATGCAAAAAACACAGATGATTTCAAATCATATTTTACAGATATTATGTTAAAGAACTGGTCAAATGAATAAACACTTGAAATTGCCATGAATATAAATTCTCACATGGGAAAGGTAACTAAAGTTATAAGGTGGATCTCTGGTAAGAACTGTAATAAGGTTTGAATCCATCATGTTAACTGCTACGTCCATGGAGATCTTTCACTTAGTATGCAAGTCATTCATAAATAATTATACCATGACTTATTGGAGAAAATCAATATTACAATAATACAAGCATGCAATTCAATTTCAGTAAAGGCAGCAGGGGGTACAAAGATAAGGTTCAAGAGGTCAGTACCCAAGAGGAGCTTTGAGGGTATAGAACTTCCCTTGCTGTCAGCCCTCACAGTGAAGAGTGACCATGACCTCCATGACCATTGCCAAAACCTGCAGAAAGCTTCAAAGACCCCAGGGGCAGAGTTTAAAGCACCTCAAATTGACTTAATTCAGCTCCTATATTTTACTGCCCTCAGAGAAGTATTATCATGTCCATTTGTCAGTTTTACTTTGGACTTGGTCTCTGGGCACAACTAGGCTTTCATCTGTCCTAGCCTTTAATACATCTGTCTATCAGTGTCCTTATAAACAAGTGGCTGCTTCAATTGATAGTGTTAGTCACTCCATTTCAATTATATCCATTCTCTCATCAGCCAGGATCATTACACTATAAATAAATGTAACAAGATCATGTTTGAACCAGTTATTGTAACCCCAGTGAAAATCTTTATAAATGGAGACACTGAATCTAGACATGGGAGGAAAAATCATGATTTTCAAGTTTAAAATAGTGAAAGTTAACACTATTAATAAAGGACTATCAAGATTCACCATCCAGGTAATACCCATTGACTAAAATTAGGAAATAATTTTAAAAACCATTTATTTTTAATGATTTTTACTAAAGAAGAAGTACTATACAGTAGACTTTAGTTTGGACCAGCCTGCTTCTTACCCAGAAAGTTTTCAATCTATTTCTATGAGCACCAGAGTAAATGTATTCATGTGCGCTCTAGATAATACAAATTATAGAATATACACTGTCACGATATTAACCTTATTATAATGCTTTGCTAATTGCTACAGTTTTAGAGCACCATTGCAAGTTTTTTTTCCTATTTAGCTATCTAATCATGACTAATGAATTTCTCAAATAATATTAAAAATACAGTCAGTAACAAAATGTTTTAATACTTCTTATTTAATAAGCACATATCACATGTTAAACATATTACACATATTGTATCGGTTCCTAACAAAAACCATGCCAAATATGTTTATAATTTCTGTTTTACAAAAATGAAAATTAAGGATCAAATAATTGAAACAATACACCAAGGTCACATATATAAAATAATAACAGGTATCATACTGGTACTTAGTAATTTGATAATTATTTATTAATGTGTACCTTTAATGCAAATCTCTTTTGATAACTTTAAACCCATTAATTGTAGGAACTCTGTTGTATTTGCTATTTAGATCATTTCCCTAGTATAGAAAGAATAAGTAAATATTTATTGGGCTGGATTTTCAGAGGCCTGAGATTGCATAAAAAGCATTTGGATAAGGAGGTTCTTTTTTTTTAAAGATTTATTTATTTATGCATACAAGAGCTGGGGTACAGCCCAGAGATGTGGGGGGTGAGAGGATTCACCAGAGTGGGAAACAGAACAGGCAGATTGACTGAAATACACTGCTGAGGGGAGCAGCAGGCGAGACAGGAGAGGTTGTGCGCCATGTGGGTTGCTCCCTGGCAAGCCGGGAAATTGAACTCATGCTGCAGAGGCTGGGGACAGCTTCATAGGTTGCATCTTAACCCACTGCGCCACCAGAGAGGCCCTTGAATGAGGAGGTTCTTGCAGCATTTACATAAATTCCATTTATATAAATTCCCTTGAATATAAATTCATATATTTCTGTCCTTAAATATCCACATGAATAGTGTTGCTTAGGCTTAAAAAATATCTCTCTTTGATTGATTTGTTTGAATACTGAATTTGAATCTTATTCCTAAGCATTTTCTGGTTTGTGTCATATATTTTTCATTTTGTGGGTGGGCTCACTTTTAGAATCATGCAAACTGTCATTCAAAGTTAACTATATAGTCTACAGTGGGTGACTAAAATAGAAAATGCATTAAAAATAAAGTATGTCATAAAGTAAGGGAACAAATCTTACTGGGTATACTTAACATTGTGCGTAAAGTACCACCAATGGTCTTAAAAGGAGAAATACATGACCTTCAAAGTGGATGACTTGAATATAGTCAATATTCAATTAAGTGTACTTTTAAATGGAATCTTGTCTTAAAAATCAGACGATGTCATCACTAGTCATAATTTCAATATATTTATCTCCACAGATTTTGCATCTATAGTTTTATTCCAAACACACACTAAACATTTAACCAAGAGATTTGAAAATTTCTTATATTTTATTGGAATCAGACCTAATTACCCAATGAATTAATTTTTTTTTTACGGGAATCAAGAGGACAGTTTTTTCTTTATTTAAGATAATGAACAAAGAATGGAAATTTCTCTTACAAAAGTAATGCATGTTTACTAAGAATGTGAAATGCAGAAAGCATTAATAATAGGGAAAAATAATCCACAGGCTTAAGTGACAGTGGAGTCTGTAAAAATTCCACATTTATTATTTGACTACTTTTTCTCTTAACAATAATATTTATTATTTTCCTACCTTTTCTCTTAACAATAATATATCATTATTTTTCTACAGCATAGGTGTACCTCAATTTATTTAATCAGTTCTCTAGTGCTCATCATGGAAGTGTTGCATTAACATCCATGCACATCTGAGTTTATCAACATTGCGAATTGTTCTTTGGGTGAGTTCCTAGGAGCAGGATCCCTGAGTCAAGAAATCAGGCTTTGTGCAGATGAGAATGCAGACTTGGAGTTCCACACTTACGTTGACTCCCAGCACTGTGCGTGGCATCCGAAGGGCCTTGCAGGCTGGACTTGATCTCCACCCTGGTGAATATGGAAAATAACAGTACCACCTCTACTGGTTGCCAGGAGATGTGTGTGGCTTAATCTGTGGCAAGTGCCTGATTCTGGCCCGGCCCACTGTGAGCATCAAGTTCTTGGCTCTTGTCACTATGATTGTTGATCTTCTTGCCAAACCGTGTTCCAGAAAGCACCCTAATTTAAACTCCCACAAGCATCTTTTGAGAACACCCATTTCCACACACCTTTGTCAACACTGGGTATTGTCATTCCTTTTATTATTTCATTGTTTGCCAACTTGATAGGCAAACTTGATGCTTGATTTACTTCTTTGATGCTAGTGATGAATATTTTGATTGTCTTTATTCATAGTTACTTATCAGTGAGTTTCCTACTCATGAGCTTTTCGTTTTGAAGCTTGTTCACCTTCTTAGGAATTTCTTTAGTGTATGTATAAAGGTCTTGTGCTGTTTAATTTTGTGCACATAGAAATTGTATTTTTCCTTGTCCTTGTCTAAAATTGTACACTGAGAAGTCCACCATGAGATGTTATCTTATTTCTCCAATTTGTATTTTTTACTAGTGTTCTTTTTCTTTTTTTTTTTAAATATTTATTTATTTATTATTTATACAAGCACTGGGTACAGTCAGAAGCATGGGAGGGTGAGAGAATTCACCAGAACCAGAGTGGGGAGCAGAGCAAGCAGAAGGGCCGAAGTACACTGCTGAGGGGAGCAGCGGGCTGCAGGAGAGGTCTGCGCGCCATGCGGGACCCTCCTCAGGTGGCCGGGGAGCAGTCGGGGATTGAACCAACGCTGCAGAGGCTGCGGGCAGCTTCGCAGCCCAGCGCTCAACCGCTGCGCCACCGGGGAGGCCCCAATTTTTATTTTTTTTTTTATATTCCCCATACAATTGCAACCCCCCCATTCTGACCCCAATCCCTCCCCTCCCGCCCCCCACCCCCCAAAAAGTGTCTCTGGTTCATAGTTTTTTGTTGATTTTGATTTTCACTTTCTTATAGTTATTCATTTTCCTGGTCCCTTATTTAAGTTTTCTAGATTCCTGCTATGAGTGAGACCATCCGGTATTTTTCTTTTTCTTTTTGGCTTATTTCACTGAGCATGATCCCTTCCAGTGCCATCCATGTTGCTGCAAATTGCATGTGTTTATCTTTTTTGAATGCTGAGTAATATTCCATGGTATATATGTACCACATCTTCTTGATCCAGTCATCTATTTTTGGGCATTTGGGCTGTTTCCAATGAATTAATTTTAATATGATTATATGGCATTATTTGGTTGAGAAAAACAAATGTTTCAATAACATACTTTTTAAGGATATCAGATTCTAATCCTCTAAGTCATCTTTAGAGAGCTTCTCAGTTGAAGATTTAGGAGAGAAGAATATGCCTGGGAGGATTTAAAAAATCCATGCCTTTCCCCCATACCCCAACTTATACCGCTCTTCCATCCAACTGTCATTTCTTATCCTTTAATATTCTTTGTTATAAATCCATGATGTGGTGAGTGAATGGGTTTTCTGAGTTTTGTGTATAAAGCTAGCAAATTAAACAAACCCAAGTTGGTTGTCCTGAAAAGATCTGATTTAAAGTCAGTTGATCAGAAGCATATTCAGGTGCTTACAACAGATACTTAAAGTCAGAGGAGTGGATCATGGTGACCTCTGGTCTATAGTCAGTTGATCAGAAGCATGGGCTTATCTGGGGCTTGAGGCTAGCATCTGAAGTAGAAGGTAGTCCTGGGAGACTGAACCTTTAACCTGTGAATCTGATGATATCTCTGGTAGATGGTGTCAGAAATAATTTCATTTGTTGTGCTTAGAGAGTGGATAAATATCTGGGAACAAGAATAAATGGTAACAACTGTACCAAGACTTTTGCAAAACAGACTAAAACATTTGGAATCTCTCAATGGCTGAGAGTCATTGAAGGCTTTACTTTTGAATATATTTGCATGAATTAGTTTATAAAATAAATCATAAGCAAGATAAATAGGAGAAATGAAGCATTTTTGAAAAGGAAGAAAGCAAACAGAATTAGGGCCTCCCTGGTGGCGCAAGGGGTTAAGCACAGCACTATGAAGCTATCCGCAACCTCTGCAGCACAAATTCAATACCCTGGCTAGCCAGGGAGCTACCCATATGGCACAGCAGACCTCTTGTATCTTGCCCACCTGTTTGTCTCCCAACTCTGTCTCTAGTGAATTCTCTCACCCCACTCCTACCCTACACCTCTGGCCTGTACACCAGTTCTTATATGCATAAATAAATAAATTTAAAAAAAAAATGAAAGCAAACAGAATTCATGCCAACAGTAATGGGAGAGTGTATTTGTGAGTTGTGTGTGTGTGTGTGTGTGTGTAGGTAGTAACAGTAACAGGAAATCTTTACATAAAAGTACCAAATGCAATGTACCATTGTAAGACTACATATATTTATTAAATGATTTTAAGACCACACTTTGAGTTAAATACTATTATTGTTATTTCAATTTACAAAGGAGAAAATGGTGGCACAGAAAGGTCATGTAGCTTGCCCAGTTTCACATGCCTATTAAGTAGTTGCAGTAGCCCCTACTACTAGGCAATGGAAGCTTACATGTTTCTCCAAATAGAGATTTCACCCTTATCTATTACTCCATGAAGGAACATAGGCTATTGGCTACTAAAAAAACTCTGAAACTCAGAATGAATTTTGCTGACTTCATGATTTGTTTTAAAATTCTGCTGAGGGCCTCCCCAGTGGAGCAGCGGTTGAGTGCTGGATTGCGAAGCTGCCCGTGGCCTCTGCAATCCCTGCCTGCTCCCCGGCCAACGGAGTAGGGTCCCACATGGCGCATAGGCCTCTCCTGCCGTCCGCATGGCACACACACCTCTCCTGCGGTCCACTGCTCCCCTCAGCAGTGTACTTTGGTCCTTCTGCCTGCTCTGCTCCCCGCTCTGGCTCTGGTGATTTCTCTCACCCACCCGCGCTTCTGACTGTACCCAGTGCATGTATAAACCAAAACAAACAAACAAACAAACAAATAAATAAATAAAACATGCCTCTATAAAAAAAAATAAATAAAATAAAATTCTGCTGAGATCAACATATGAGAACCAGGATATTCAGATTCCCACAAGAAGTCTTCTATTCTGAAAACTTGGAAGCTAGCTCTCACTGGAAACAGAACATGGATCACTATAGTGAAAAAAGTGGGCCACAGGGATGGTTGGGAAACAATTCACCACCAAGCAATTCACTAGCCCTTCTGATTGTTCAAAATAAATAGAAGCGAATATATTGGAGAGAATTTTCGCCTCATTGGCGATTTACTGACCTTTCCCAGGTATAAGAAAGTAAATGAAATTGGAAGACCTCTGGATATACAATACATGTTGGTGAACATCAACATAACTTTAGGTCAAAATAACTTAGGAACAGAAGCCCCACAGTTAAACATAATTACTTTTTGATGTCTATGACTCATTATTCCCATCTATATACGCTAACTCAAACTTGTAATTGTTGGAGCAGTTTTCACAGAGTAAAATCTGTTGGATTATTTCCTAGGTTTAAATCCTGCTTTCATTATATAATAAACTCATTGAGATTTTTATTTCACTAAACAAGCCAAATAACATACAAAAATATCATGCATCTATTTATCTCAGAAACACTGAAATAAAAAAAAATAGATTTCAACTTTAAGCTTAGTTCACTAATATAGACTGACAGTGCATTGAGTAGGAGCTCAGTATACAGAGTCTGGAAAATTTTAAAGGCAAACTGAATTCAGCTTAATGACTTTTTGGAATGGTGGTGTTGTCTATTCTCCAGAACCACTGAGAGACTTGCAAACTGAGACAGATTCACACCATGATCACAGAAAATACAGCTATTCCAATAGAAATAGAGAAAAGTCTTGTCTTACACAGAAAGTACCATGACAGCTTTGCAGTGGCAGCTTGGGGGCCGTGGGAGAACACATATGTGGATTTTATTGGAGATGTCTGCCTGGGGAGTGAAGGTAGAATGTGTGGAGGTTGGCAGACTTTTGTTCTTATCACCGCTCCATAAAATCTGTCAAATGCCCATGCTGTCTCTCAAACAAAAAATCTTGAGCTTACATATAATTCAATATTACATATTAAAAACATATTAATCAATGCAAGGGAAAACAATCTCTATTATTCATAAGATCCATGTTTCTTTTTTCCCTCTGAGAAGAAAACTTCCCTCTCCACTATAATTATGGACTCAGTAATCCTTTTCTGTGTCAGGAGTAAACAATGATCATATGTTGGTGGGATTAAACAGTATCCTTTAGTCTGGCAACTAATGTATATAATGTAATTGTCTGCTTGCTTTCCTCTCTGATCACTGAACTGGGCTCTTTGACAAATGAGGATATATCTTCTTGTGTTCCCAGTGGCCAGCTCAGCATCAGAGGCACTCAATAAATACTTGATGAATGGACAAATAAAGAGGAGCTGTCCTAACAGTTATTCTGCTGAATGTATGACGGCGACAGTAGGGAGGTGCATTTATTCATTTACCTAAAATTAACTACAGTTGCTCTAAGAAGATCAGTCTAAGAATGTTATTTGTCAGACAAGTCCAGACAAGAAAACACGTTTTGTTCTTCTCATTTTCAGACAGACTGAATACAGCTGGCAAACACAAACCCAGAATGTGATCTCCCACAGCCATCACAGTGGTGATGCAGCAAAGCAGTTTCAAATAAACATCCAGCAGTCAGCAGGCTGTTCTGTCCATTCTTGAGAATGAGAACAAATGCTGAGATCTTTGAGTGGTTTTTCTAGATTTGTAAATGTTTATGTCCACAGAAGTATCATAATGAGCACATATTGGCCCAGATGCAAAGTTCAGTATGGTTCCCTTCGAATTCATCATATTCTCCCCCTTGAATGGCCATTCAGAAGGTGGCATACATTCATTCATTGCTCATGTTCTCACAAAATATAAAGTTAATGTTGCCATTCCTTTTTTTTATTTCATCTATTGTTCATGGTTTTGTTGTCATGTTTTCATTCTGGCATGGGAACTGTCATTTTATTTTTTTTTTCAAACTTTTTTTGAACGTTTTTTTTTTCACAGCCATTCATTTATTTATTTATTTTTAAGATTTTTTTATTTATACAAGCACTGGGTACAGTCAGAAGCGCGGGAGGGTGAGAGAATTCACCAGAGCCAGAGCGGGGAGCAGAGCAGGCAGACTTAAGTACACTGCTGAGGGGAGCAGCGGGTGGCAGGAGAGGTCTGTGCGCCATGTGGGACCCTCCTACGGTGGCCCGGGGAGCAGCCGGGGATCGAACCAGCACTGCAGAGGCTGCGGGCAGCTTCACAACCCAGCACTCAACTGCTGCGCCACCGGGGAGGCCTGAAACTGTATTATTCCAGAGTGGCTAATTTTCTTTTTATAACATGAATCTGATAGTACTTCATTTTATCAGTTTAAGTTTTTGCATGTGTGTTTGTGTTTGTTTGTTTGTTTTTTAGCAAACTAAATTATCCTCACTCCATGTTTTCCTCCTGCTTTACTATGGGGGTAGTCTTGTTTTGCTGGTTAATTATGTGGACAATCACCTGTTAAGTATATCTCAAATATCTTGAATATGTCCATCTATCACAAAGTGGGCCTGTCAATGGTCTCTCTGATCCAAATGGCAACTGCTTACTTTCTCCACAGAGCTCTGTTCTTTTCACTGGGGTTGTTTTCTAAAACTCTTGGACACACATTTTCCCTAACTACTATCTTTTCCTGCTACTGCCTTGTCCCAATCCCTTGTTTTAGTATTCAAAGTAACAACTAAGATGGAAAATTGTGATGAAATATTACTGATTTTGATATAAGGAAAGAGAAGTATAATACAAAAGAGGAATAATTTATTATTTCTACTAAAGCCCACGTGTCCATTGTCACTGCCATGGCAAGCCTCCTGGAACATGGCTGTCTCTTCACAAATTTTGTCAACTTTTTTCCCACCTTAGTGACAATGCTGAATAGGAAATCATCTCTCTCCCTGTCCTACTCCGCTTGTATGTGTTGGCCCCTGATTTGTTCCTAGACAGCATTAAAACCCATTAACTGAAGATAATAGTGGGATCTTGACTAATTACCCAACAAAGATCAATTACTCTCAAATCTTCATGTCAATAGTAGTATTTTTTTTTAACATTTCCAATGAATAGTATATGAAGGAAATATAAATTGCCCAATTCTGCTTGAGAATGATGTGGCCAGTTTATTTCTCCCACCCTCCCGTGTTTTTTTATATGTCCTTTCTACAATGTCATCTCAGAGCTTTATTTCCTTAGTTTCATAACTGCACTTTCCCATATCTGTGGGAGCAAATAATTTTGGGAAAGACTAATTTGGGAACAAGTAACATAAAAACAGCACCATTGGAAATCTCCTTAGGGAAAAATAATCACTTCCTCTTAAAGATTAATAAAGATAAAAAGATGTCCCAGGGAAACATTTTTTTCTTACTATTTAAATTCAACCTTGTATCAGAAGATTTAGTGAGTCAAATGAGGGAAAGGAAATGAGACATACAGATAAAAAAAAAAGGTAGAAATTAAACTGTTCTGTCTTTTGCAGATGTGATTATTTAGAGCAAAATCACAAGGGATAGACAACAAAGCTCTCAGAACTAGTAACTGCCATATAAGATCACAAATACCAAAACCAATTTTACTTCTATAAATTAGCTCATTACTAATATTTGGATTTTATTTCAATTGGAAATTGAAAGAAAAGATAGAATAGCACTACTAACAACAGTAGAAAAACAAAAAACCAAAACTCCAAAGTCTTGGGTATACATCTAACAAAATATTTATAGGATTTTTATGGTAAAAAGCTACAAAACTCTTATGGTAGAATTAAGGCTTACCAATAGAGATAAACCATGTTTATGAACTTCAAGTATCAATTTTAAGACATCAATATTTTCCAAACTAATTTATAGATTTAATGTAAAATTCTAAGGGTATTTTTTGTAAATGTCCATAAGCTAATTTTAAAATCCATATGAAAGGAGAAAGAACTAGAAGAGCCAAATTAAATCTGAAAAGAACAAGTAGGAGGAGTTTTACCATTTGTTTTCAAGTCTTATCCCAGAGTTACAGTAATCAAGTGTACCATTAAGAAAATATTGGATAAATATGAAACAATGAAACCAAAGAAAAAGTTCAGAATTAAGTCCATACATATAAATGGTCATAGTCATGCAATTTTGCTCAAAGTAGAGCATCAACTCAATGAAGGAAATTATTTTTAGACAAATACTGTTCAGAATATACTGAAACCATTGTGACAACATCACATCTCTAAAAAAAAAAGGCTAAATACTTCAGTGGGCAGAAAATAACAACAGAAAATAACAAAATAAATTTTTAAAAAGCTAAACTGTTGACTATATTGTCTTTTTAATTTTTAGTTTTTTATATCATTGTTCATTTTTAAACAATATTTGCTTCCCCCGTAAGGTATAGTCCCTATAGAATTGCCTTCACTAAAGCATCTGTGCACCATCACCTCAGTCCCCTGTGCTCCTTCCTCCCTCCCTCCTTCTGATCCCTCTCCCTCCTCCTCCCCTGCAGGATATCTCTGACTATATTGTCTTAACATCCTGCACCAATGATCTAACAGAGACGCATGTCCATTTCCGGATATAAAATAGTACTGGAAAGATTTTGTAATCTGTAAACTTGCCTAGTCTGATCTATACATCCCAGAATTCTTTTCCTTCTGTGTTTCTTTTAGTGGGGGTCACAAAGGAGATTCATGGAAGATTTGGGAGCAGTAAAGAAAAGGCAGTCATTTTTGAAGCTTCCACACATTGTTGCTAAATTACTGACTCATCTGCACTAGCACGAAGCAGCAGCAGAGTCTGCAAATGCCTTCCCATTTTCTGAATTCCCCTTCAATATTTCTGATTCCTCAACTAGATGTGTGTCTAGGCTAGTCACAGGACTCTCATCACCCAGAGGTGATAAGAAACATCATGGGTTTCAGACTGTTCTTGTATAGTTCCAGTTCATGCTTGTGGGTTTCCAGCTTGCCCTTGTTCTTGCCCACATTACAAACATCATTAGTCAGTCAGTTTCCTGATTGGCTGCATTGTGAAGTTCAAATTTGACTATCAGACAAAAGCTCTATGGAAACACAATGGCATAACACCAATTCCTTCTAACTGAACTGGGTTTTCAACTTCTTTTCACATGTTCTCTGCACTATTTACTTGGCTCATCACAGCTGCCTTGAGGATCATGCAATTTTGAATATTATGTTATGAAGAATTAAAGTCGCTAAGCAAAGTTTAAAAAGTGTAATTTTGGTTAATTAATTGATCGTAATGAACTTTCATCTCAGTGAACATTTCTGAATATCTCCAGTCTGTTAATTATCCTATATCCTTCTTTGGAATGAATAAACGTATGCCAGTTGTATTTAACTGAAGAGAAAAGTGTTGCTGAGACTTTCATATAAGTGACAACGACAAACTCCATGTCTAGTGTTGTGCCAGCTTTGTAACATCAGCTGACCTAAAGAGAGCTAGAAATGTCCTTTCTGGTTATTGAACTGGATGGAGTACCATGAATCAAAGTTACAGTGCTAGAAATCTATTATGAAAGCACTTTTGCCAGAATGGATAGATGTTTCATCAAGCAATTTCCAAGCCTTGCTAATTGGTTAAAAAAAATTAAGAGTTACTAATGTATAATAAGCATGACAAGTAACAAAGAAAGACGTGTTAAAACCTCATTAACACTGTGAAAGACATTTTGCTGCTCAGACAGCGAACACTGATTAGCTCACACTTCTCTACTTAAACTTCTTCACATTTCCTGTGAAAACAATGGTCTAAAGTTTTCACCCCTACATTAAGCAGATCACTTGCATGGGTATCCTTGGTCTAGAGAGACCCCGAGCCTTGGGATTGCAGCAAGAGAACTCTGTAATGGAAAAGTGTCAAATATCTTGACAGCTACCACCTGAGGAATCAGCTGTGGATGTCGCAGATTTCCAGGGCTAGTGTACCACACTCTTCAGCTCAATTATGAAAATGCACTTTAAGGGACTGCAATTTTCCTGGAGTGTGATGTTGAATCAGTAGACTTTGATTCTTTAGCATCTATGAAACTCTGGTGGGTTATCTTACTTCAAGTCCCAAGTCCCCTCACTTTAAAAGAGTTTAAACACTTGAGTACTTCTTGAACTTACTTATTATAAAAACCTATAAAGATAGTAGACTTTAAATTTAATTTGTTAACATTTATTATTCCTAAGGAATTTGGGAGATGCTGAAGTGAGAAACAGAAGTAGGAAGGCTAAAGAGATTGAGATATCTGTGGTTGTCACTGAACTGGAAAAAAATAATAAGACTTGAGGATACACTTTTGAAAACTTCTCAGTTGAACTGGAATTGCATATACATAGCTACAAAAAAAAAAAAAAAACCAGGAGGAAGAATTTCTATTCTCTGTTGCAGTAAAGTCAGAGTGAGCTTACTTTATGGACAATTGGGAAATGATTGCAGACTGAAAAACAGGAAAATACCAAAAATTAGATCCAAAAGTAGATGATACAGCATAAATATAATGGCAATTTACTCCAAGATAAAGAGAGAAGCTTTCTTTTTTTAATACTTCCAAGAGGATGGAAGTTTTTATTTCAATCAAGGTATAAATGCAGGAAGAATGGGGAAAGAGATGTCCTCAGCCCTGACCAGGTTTCTATGACTGTGGTTAACCTTTGAATAACACAAAACGATGGATTGTGTAAAAAACAGATTAAAAACAACCAATTGTGTCTATTTTACAGAATATCATGACTTTAAGGAAAAAATAAATCTGAGTGAAATTATAAACACTCCATCTAAAAGGGCATTTATATTTTGTGCCTGTTATTCCTATTCTGATATCAGCTTGATCATGAATTCAAATAACAACTAGATAAGTCTCAAAAAAAAGTTTTGGTCTTAGAATCAAGATTAAGACCAATAGAGAATGAATTCTTCAAAAAAAAGAAATAAAAATGAAGGGGTGAGAGGGAAGAAGTCAACTGAGTGGGGACCCAATAATAATTTTAAAATTCAAACATCTTGGAAGTTAAGGGAGTCAAAACTATAAAGGAGAATAAAGCATGTTCAAAACAAAATATTATTCAAGATGCAGCTAGAAAGTGGAAGTAATCCAATTTTTACGAGAGTTACTAGAATCCAAATTGATTAAAAGGAACAAAGTAGATTAGAGCTTTAAAAAATCAAATTGAGGGCTTCCCCAGTTGCGCAGCAGATTGAGTGCAGTGCTTTGAAGATGTCCGCAGCCCCTGCAGTGCAGGTTTGATTGCTGACTGGCCAGGGAATTACCCACATGGCGCAGTAGACCTCTCCTGTCTTGCCTGCTGCTCCCCTCAGCAGTGTATCTCAGCTAGTGTGCCTGTTCTGCTCCCCACTCTGTCTCTGGTGTATCCTCTCACCCTCCTGCACCTCTGGCCTGTACCCCAGTCCTTGTATAAATAAATCAATCTGTAAAAAAAAAAATCAAATTGAGTAGCCTCCCCCTAAGGAAATGCAAAGCTCTCTCAAGATATTGTGAGTTTGCCTCTTAAAGCTGTAAGTAATGAGTTAATGAGAATAATTGAGGATTTTGGAGAAGTATATTCTATTGTTAAATAATTTTTGACAAATTTGAAAGGAAGGATTAGATGAGATATATCAGGCTTCATGAGTTACTTTGGCTGGTTGATAGGTAAAGCAACTGCATGATGTTCACCATATATCCAATTAAATCTCTAAGGGAAACTCTGGAAAGATAAAGCATATGGAAGTGCGTCTCTGGGAGAATTGACAATGCATAGAGATATGTCCTGTGAAATTACAGTACTTAAGGAGGTGCTGGTGAGTCAAATTTATTCAAACAGATGAACTCTGATTTACCTTCCTTGTCTTACTAAAGAAATATCCATAAATCCAAATATGAGAAGTACAAAATCAAGACAAGTAGCTTAAGCTTAAAGCAAGCAAACAAATAAAATACAAAATGGATGAAGACACTGAAGTTATAATGCTATACAAAGGAGAAAACAATAAAGGCAGTATGAAAAGTAGACTAAAATTTTAACAACCAGAAACAGCTATCTAAATAGGAAGGGGAGCTGGCAGACAGAGAAAAGTGGAAAACGAGAATCAAGATCCATCACGGATTTGGGAATACATGTGGCACAAAGAAAAGTGGTAATGGTTACTGCAGGGAACAATAGTGATCTTCATTGGATCTCTGAAATTATAAAACTTTGAAAAGCCAAATGTAGCTTAAATGTTAGAAACAACTGCAGGTAATTGTTTTATAGAAGCAAATATGGGGGTGGGGAAGAGGGATTGATTTACAGTCTACAAAGTTCCCAAGACTACACAATGATACAAAGCTAAAAATCCTATATTATAATGATATATAATAAACAAAAAAGTCTCCAGCAACATCATGGCAGAACAGAGAGTTTAGGATTATTTTTCCCCCTCAAAACAATTATTTAAAAATAATACTTGGGGGCCTCCCCAGTGGCACAGCGGTTGAGCGCTGGTTTGCGAAGCTGCCCGCAGCCTCTGCAGTGCCCGTTCGATCCCCGACCGCAGGGTGAGTGTCCCACATGGCGCACAGACCTCTCCTGCCACCCACTGCTTCCCTCAACAGTGTACTTTGTGTCTGCCTGCTCTGCTCCCCGCTCTGGCTCTGGTGAATTCTCTCACACTCCTGCACTTCTGACTGTACCCAGTGCTTGTATAAATAAAATTAATTAATTAATTAAAAAAAAAAAAAGCCAGTCCAGAATCCACCCAGGAGTCACTAGTCACTGAGACTATTTGTTTAAAAATAAATCAAAAATAAAAATAATACTTGACCAAAGGACGATTCAGAAGTTCCCTAACAGAGTCTAGGACTTCCCCATGGGGGACTAGCACTGAGGTCAGTGACTTGATGCAGGGAAAAGCAAGCAGGGAAGGGGTGAAAGGGAGCATGGCCTGGAGAGAAGATACTCCAACCCCAGCAGGACAGGCTGGGGGCCCGCCAAACAGAGCATGACAATGGGGTACTTTGGGGCACTGTGAATTTCTCTGGAAGGACTTTTTAGAAAGGGAGTGCCGTCACCCTTGGGTGCAAGTCCCACGCAGAACAGTGGCAACTTCATGATCATTGGATCAAAGAAAGACTCCCCTCCCTTCCAGAAGCAAGAGATGTCAGAGTTGCCAGGAGAGCCCAGGACAGGCTCCTTCAGAGGTCCAAGAGCAAAGAGCAGTGGTGAGAGAACTCACCAGTCCTGTGGAAAGTATCGAGGCAGCATGTGGTGCCTGCAGCCCTGGTCCCTGGAAGGCTGGGAGGCTGGGGTAGAGAGTGCTGTGGCACTCATTACCTGGGGCCGTAGCCTGGCAGCAGAGCATGTGCTCTGCTCTGCCTGCCAGACCTAAGTGAGTTCAGGAGCATATACCTGTGGTCCAGAGCTACTCGCCCTCACCAGGACACTCAAGCTCCACATGTCGTGATTCTTAGTATGAAAGATCTGAGCAGGGAGGTAGAGAGGGGTGTGTTAGGACAATTGAAGCACCCAACAGGACTTGCTGGGGAAAGAGGAGGCAGTAGTGAACAGCAAAACTGACACTGAATATTTAAGCCCCAGAATCCCTTCCCACCCCTATCTCATGCCAAGATAAATTGAGAAGCAACAAAACTAAACCCTCAAAGGCTTTCCCAGACAAACAGAAGCTAATAGAGTTTATCACCACCAGACCTACCTACAAGAAACATTGAAAGAAAACATAAACCCTCAGCTAAATGACAATGGGGATAAAAAATCTGAAGCATGAGCAAGAATATTATGAGTTAAGAACAACAAAAACTTATAAGGACAAAAGTCAGAAACTAGGACTATCAATGTGAAGCTAAGATATGAGCTTGTAAAGTTTCATATTTCAGCATATATTAATACAAATATACTGGGGTGCATTAAAGCTATTTGAGAGTTCTCACTGAATTCAGAATTAAAATGGATTGCCAGAGACACAGAACTCAAATAGCCAAAATAATGTTTCAGTCCTGAGCAAATTATATGTTTACATAAATCATTTCTAATACAGCATCCACAAAATGCTGTACATAACAGAAACACTGTTTTTTAAATGCAGGCTTGAATGTTTGAGCTAATCTTCTATGAAAGGCAAATGGCAAATGTTACAAAACAGAATCAATCCAGGGATTCAAGTTATAAATGGACCCAGCTTCTGACTTGGAGGCGTCTATTTATCCAAAGTTTGAATCTTTACTAAAGACACTTTAGTACATAGAGAAGGGCACCTTCTGTGGGTAGAGTACAGAGTGAATACCCTATATACCTACTCATGTTAAAATTACAAATAAAAACAAGAAAATAATACAAAATAAAGGTAGCAGCCATTACTGTGGAGGTGGTGCCATCAGGGAAAGGTTTAATTTCATCAAGGATTCAAATTTTTTCTATAAACTTTCATACATCCTTCTTATAAGACACAGAAGAAACATCAAAATTACAAAGAAAGTTAATTTTAGCATCAGATCTTTATAAAGGAAAATTAAAGGGAATTTCCAGAGATTATTTCCTGTCACTTTCTGTGAAGTAAATTTCAAATCTTGGAAAAAAAAAAAATGGGAGTCTCCTTGAATTCAAATATTTATGCCAAAAAACTCTGAAAATCATTTCATTTCTGTTCATATCATTGTTCTGAAACTGACATTGTTTTAGTGGTGGTCTAGGGGTTAAGTCTCAGCACTGTCATTGGGACAGCCTGAGTTGATACCCCAGCCAGGGAGCTAACCCATATATGGTATAGCAGACTCTCCCGTTTACCTGCAGCTGCCCTTAGCAGTGTATTTCAGTAGATCTACCAATTTTACTCCCAAATCTGTCTCTGGTGATTCCTCTCATCCCCCAACCTCTGGCCTACATCCCAGTTCTATGCAAAAATAAATACATAAACTCTTAAACAAATAAATAAGATGAATTTACATGTTCTAACATGGAGAATTATCTCCAACATATCAAGCAAAATCATGTTTTGCAGAGCAATATGTGTAATGAGTTCTTAAAAGATAGAAATAGTACATGAGAGAGTAATGTGTAGAAAATATCTGGGAGAACATTTGTTACAATGTTAACAGTGGTTGTTTGGAAAAGTGAGCTAAATAAAATAGCACACTTTTGCATTGTTTCAACTGTTTACAGTAAAAATTATTATTTTACAATAAATATATAGTGTTTAGAAGAAAATACTGTTCCATGCTGTCATAGTGATAACTTAAAAATAGAGATTAGCTTGTGTTCTTTTTCAATTGAAGTCAATGACCAAATCAGCAAGACCTTTCCATCTTAGTGAAGAATGTGATGTAAATCCCAGACGGTTTTCACTAGCCACAACACCAGGCCTTTTGGGACAACAATGCTGAAAATCTAGTTTCAGCTCTCTCAAGCCTTGGAAATAAGACTTTGAATAAAGGTGACAATTCCTAATATCAATCATCACTTTGTTCATGAGGAGAACAATGTCTTTAATAATTACGTGAATTATTATATTAATGAAACATTTCAGTAAGGGTTGGAAAAAAATTTAATCTGTATTTTTAATGATGATTTGCCTTTATAATGATCAACTTATTTGATCTTAGTGAAATCAAAAATAAAGAATTTAGCACAAAATTTATTTTATCTCTTAGCTTCTCGTCATAGAACATAGCAGAGGAACCCAAAGAAAGTGTGGGTACTGTGATCTTATACTCTTAAAAACATGATGTTTTACTTACACCACAGGCATTTTATCCTTAAAATATTTTTAATTTACTCATATAACCTCTTGCAAGTCAATTGTAATGTGTCTTAGCAAAAGTAATGTAAAATAAGGTGGAAGTGTCAGAACTGAATATTAAAATAGCTTTCATACAAATCTGTCAAAACAAAATAAATGGATAGATATTCTCACAGATTCTAATATGCATTTGTAGTTATTCAGGACTGTGATAACTATGCTAATATGCTAATTAGAGTTTACCAGCAGTAGATGTCCAAACCTCCAAATAATCTGCCTCCTATTCTATGTCTCCAGTATATCATCTTGTGCCTCACTTTAGTATTTGGTACAGTCATTTATCATTTTGATACCAAATTGAACTAAACTAAAAGTTTTTAATTAATGCATAAATCAGGACTACTGGTCTCTAGTACAGCAAAGCACGGAATATCAAGAATATATTTAACATGCAAAGGAGAAGTCCAAAATAACAAATTTAGAAACCAGATCTCAGAAAATCACACTATGATATAGGAGATACCACTCTAGTGTAGATTAACAACAGTAACTGGCCACACCTTTAATGAGGGCCCTGTCTCTTTGTTTCCTAGATTCTAAGATTAGATTATTAGTTGAAGCCCAGTGTCTGTATTCAGTCTCTCTATGCATCCACTACTGTGGTTCCCATCTGTTACTTTCTGAATTAACTCATGAATTCTTTTTTTCAGTCACTGACTCTGAATTTCCACAGTGTCCAAGCAAAGCCCCATTTCATATTCAAATTCTGACTGCATAGCTGTACCACTATAATTCTGTTTGAAAAAGCTGATAGCATGTTAAAATTGTGATTTGGAGGATGAAGAAAAACACTTCCCCATCAATATAAAAAGAAACAAGAAAAAAGATGGCAAATGACAAGGTAACATTTTCCCCTGCCTAGCCTGAGGGATCGGTTTGGAGATACGTCCGCCAGAAGATCATGACTTCAGGCTAAAGAAGCTGAGCTAATGAAATTTTTAGAGAATTGCAGCAAACTGTCCCTCTGTTTCAGATTAGCTCTTACCCTGTGAGCAACATTCCACAAGATGCTGATAGCTGAGGCAGCAGCAACTGCCATGGCTGATGAGTGGACTAGAGGCAAGGGAAATGCAAGTGAGCTTGTTCTTGGCTTATGAGTCTAATCGCTGCATCCCCCTTCTATCCAAGGAAGAATATAGATTTCCATGAGGGTAGAGAAATTGAGATGGCACCTGAGAGGCAGACAGCCAAATGTTAGTGTGAGTTGATATTGAGCACAGCTGGATAGCAGATCAGGACTTTACCATTATCTACACTTTTGCTTCCCCTGCAGACTAGCAACAACCTGGGTCCTAGCTCATCTATTACAGCACTCAGTTTCTACTCATGTCTTTGCACATTTATTTTGTATAAAAATATCCCTTGGTTGAAATAGAACATAGGAGAATTATTGGGGAAAAACAGATAAATTAGTGTTATTGTTTGGGTTTTTGTTCTGTTTTCTTTATATTCTGAGCTCTGCAATAAACAAAACATATAAAGTGTCTTTGGGGTCTTAAGTGTCTTTGGGGTCTTGAGAGACACAGATATTTAGAAGATTTTTAATAAACAATTTTGAAAAATTATGAAGATATAATGGATTTCAGGTTGATAGGTTGTAACTAGTATAAGGCAAAGTATCATAACGGACTTACTAGTGGATCTCCACTATGTTTTTTTTTAAGCAGTTCTTTCTTTTTATTGAAATATATATATATATATATGTGGAGAGAGAGAGTCATTGAGTCAATGAAAACTGTATGGGGAAATACATGTAAAGAAATAAGAATATAAGCTATCATAAGAATGCAGATATTACCTTCTACAAGTTTGTGAGTCAGCTACATTTAGTATATTCAAATCTGCTATTAACCTACTCTCCAGATGATTCCTTCAAGTATTTTAAAATTTCTTAGCTAAGCTGTAGTTATTCATACACCATGGTAGACTAATGTAGACTTTCATCTTTTATGTGGATTTTTAAAAAGATTTATTTATTTTTGCATACAAGAACTGGGGTATAGGCCAGAGGTGTGGGGAGAGGGTGTGAGAGGATTCACCAGTGACAAAGTAGCGAGTGGAACAGGCAGATTGACTGAAATACACTGCTGAGGGCGCAGAGGGTGAGACAGAAGTCTGCTAAGCCATGTGAGTTAGCTCCCTGGCCAGGAATCAGACTCGTGCTGCAGTGGCTGCCAATAGCTGCATAGTGCTGAAACTTACCCCCTGTGCCACCAAGGAGATCCTCATGTGGATTTTATAATCCAAGAAGAGATCTACATTTTAAGCAGTCACATTTGAACTGCAAAATTAAAACTGTTACGATTTCAGAAAGGCAAAATACATAGTGCTCTAAGTTATAACAGTACATTCTGATTTCTTCATGGCAATACACAAAGGTAATAAAAAATGTGATATATGAGTTGAAATGTAAGGACACTGATTAGTAATAGATAAACAGGAAGGGAAAAAAGTATGCCTGGCTGAGGGTCGGTCCAAACATAGGTGTCACGGGAAAAGCATCAGTTGATATTATCAAGACAATTGACAGAAAGAAGACTACGGTGGCCCAATTTGAGACACTAACCTCACACTCCAAAATGCATACAAGTTACACACACAGAGTGACTGGAGTATCCTTTTCTCACATCAATGTTCCATACTCCCAAAACCCCATATCGATGACCCTTGTCTCTGCCACACCATTCTAACATTCTAACATCATTCTCCCATCACGGACTGAGAATTGAGTAGCTGGTATTGTAAAGAAGCTATTGTACAGAATGTCAGCTTAGCCTTTTGAGCTTCCTGGACACATTCTGTGACCTGGAAAGCTTAAGTAATCTTTTTGCCAATGGTCTTCATTCAGAGCAAAGTCTGCTTTTTATTTTTATCACAAATAGTGAAATAACTCAAAAGACGGAAATTTTACTGACACCAACATATATCAGCTTTGAAGAGCCACATAAACAATGGAATATCACCCTATTTCAATAACTTTTGCTTGTTTAAAAAATCAGAATAGGGGTGTCCCTAGTGAATCAAGGGGTTAAGCGTCAGCACTACGAAGCAATCCGCGGCTACTGCAGCACAAGTTCAATCCCCAGCCAAGGAGGTGACCCACATGGCGCATCAGACCTTTCCTATCTCCCCCACTGCTCCCCTCAGCAGTGTATTTCAGTCAGTCCACCTGTTCTGCTACCCACTCTGTCTCTGGTGAATCCTCTCACCACCACCCCCACCCCCGCACCTCTGGCCTACACCCTAGCTTTGTATGCATAAATAAATATTTTTAAAAATCAGAATGATTAGAAGATAGCACTGTAAACTTGCAAATAATATGAAAAGATGACATTGTTGGACAAGTGTTTAGACAGCACTGATTAAATTCCATAATGATCACCTCCTTACAAAGGTAGGGTGCTTCCATTGGTGGTTATTCTCAATGCCATCAAATATTTTGTCATATTTAATGTCTGTCTCTATGATATTGAAGTCCTATTGTCACTAGACCAAGCTTCACTCAGAGTTTGAAGTTATATTTCCCCAGATTTAACTTCCCTCCGAACATAAATGGGAGCAAGGGTGACCTAGAATGTTAGACCCCTCCAAGGAGGGGCTTCCTTTGTTTCATTCATTGCTGGATATTTTATATTATATCTCATATTCTGGGGCAGGCTGGCCCATGGTGGTGACAGTATAGACATTTGTGGTAGGAAAGAATACCCTCCTTTGTTTGCTTTGTCTACATAAATGCATGGAAATCTCATGCATGGGACAAATAAAATTCTTAGTGTTAATCTGCCTTTTCAATATTCTTTAGATAAAAATGAATACATACAGATGGTATGATATTGTGATCCTATGCTCTATTTTGGAGCCCCAAGTTGAATCTAATTGGAAGTTTAGCTGAGACCTCTTTCCTATCTACTTTCCAATTTTTCTTATGATTCTGGTTTTAACAGGGTTTTATTCTCCTTAAGTTGAGACCAGATGTAAATACCCTTGCATAGCTTTTCACTATCCTTGTAGGACTTAGCTGAGATGATTACCATATCAGAACTAACCTCACACTCCAAAATGCATACAAGTTACACACACAGAGTGACTGGAGTATCCTTTTCTCACATCAATGTCCCATACTCCCCAACCCCATATTTATGACCCTTGTCTCTGCCACACCATTCTAACATAAACTGCTCTTGGATTTTTTTTCCTCTAGGTGTCAATAGCTGACTTAGTATTTTGTACATGTGAGCAAAGCTTTTTAAACTGAAGACATACATCTCTGAAAATGGCTTTCATACTTTCATCAGTCCAAAAAAAGGTACAGACTTATGATCTAGAAACTCAATTAGCACAACATTATCTAGATCTCTTAATCTCTGCATAGATTTGGTTCTGAATTATAAACAAAAAAGACACAAATAATAATAGGCATATTCTGCAGTTACAGCAACCCCTTTCAGCACTGTATTGGAGGCACTCCAACAGAAAATGTCAGAGATATGTGGACCCTTTGTGCTCTAAGAAAAAGAGCCAAAAAGTTTCATATCTTATTACAATAGTTACAGAAAAAACTTCCATACTGATTCCTATACAATTTCCAGACTTCCGTTAAAACACTATCTTAAAACTTTAAATATAAATTTAGCAAGAAGAGAAATTCAACACAGGATGATAAAAGAGGCACTGAATAGATACAGACTCAAATAAAATAAAAAGTAATAATAATGCAAATTCAAACTCCATCTAAAAATACACATGCATCATTGCAATTATTAATATATCATTGTAAAAGGGGTATCATTTACATTTCCTATTATCATTCCTATAATTATCTATGATTCATAAAAGTGAGGAATTGTGAAAAAGTATCAATTGTAATAGACCTTTTATCTACTATACATTTTAGGAGAACCAATTCAATTAATTTTTTATTATTAGTGTTAAAATTGAATTCTGAAAGTTATAGCTTAGTGTTTAATCACAGATTTAATGGACATTTTAAAATAATGATTTAGCCAAAATAAAACTGAAAATGAAGCAGTTTGCATGCAATGAATTAAGTAAATACGTAAATATTTAGTGAGTATACAACATAATATATAAGACATAAGAGATTACATTGCCAATCTTGGGGACTTTATTTTTTAATATCAATGTCTCATTTACCCCCTTTTTAAAGAGCATTTTTAAATTTCTTTAATTTCACCAGCTACCCTGGGTTCTAACATTGCCTTAACATACATCCCCTATGATATAGGAATGAACCAAATATATTTCTTTATTAATTTACAAGAATTTTAGCAACTTCCTGAATTACCCCTAATGTGTTCTTACTTTTTTTAGTGGATACTGTTTAATCAAAAGAAATATATCTATGTTGGCAGAATTTCAATTCTATGCAAAGTTTTTAGAAGGGTAAAAGGAACTAATAGTTTTAGAAATCCATTATATATGAATGATAACCTACCAGGCATTATATGTCTAAATTTTATTTGACTCATATTAATTGTATAAGGTAGTTATTACTATCCTGTTTCATAAGTCAGGGTAGTGAGATTTTAGTAATTAGGTTACCTGCATAAGGAAATGAATCTATTTGATCTCAAAAGTTCTTTCCCCTACATGAAAATACTTTGTTTATAGTTTATTTCTCACATATGGATACCAAAAATGAGTGACAGTATTTCTGGATACTATGTTCAGATTAAACAGGTAATATAGGCAGGCAAGGTCTTTAAATAATTTGTATTGTTAATTTATTTGTTCATTGTAGAAGATATCTGGAATAAAATTTGTAAAACATTTAAAGAAAAAGTATGAATTACAGCAACTAATCTAACAATAGAAAATCAAGTAGGAAAATAAAACTGTTCTAATATTTAGCCATCAATATTAACAACTTCCATTAGATGGGGATGAATTTTAAGTTAGTATGTTTGGGAAGTTATAACAGTGTTAACCCCAAAGACCTGTGAAAATACAAAGATATGAGAGAAATCATACCTGACCACAAGACAATTCAAACTTAGAAGAAAACAAAAAAAAAATATACAAACTATCCTCTTCATAAATTCTATTATTATTGTTAAATGCTATAATAAGCCTGGAGATGCCACTATCTTTGGGATTGTGGGAATCTAAATAGGGTGGTCTAGAATCAAAACAGAAGGAAACTTTGAAGCAACATAATTAGGCTAGAAGACATGAATACTTTGTGAAAAGAAAGCAAGGGTAGTAATTTAAAAAAAAGGTCAAAAAAAGGATTTTTACTATTAAACAAAAATGCAGTAATGTGAAAAGTTATCTATTACCAATGAATCAAATATAAGAACATCATCAACATTAGTAAGGATATCAATGGTATATTCTGCATCTTTCTTCTAGCCTCTAATTAGGCTTAAGGGACAGAAAACACATGGTATTTTGGTGAGAGATTGTAGCACAAAAAAAAGGTGAATAATTTGGGCCACCAAAATAAGTTACCTCAGGAGCCTCCCTGGTGAAGCAATCTGCTGCCTCTGCAGCCTCTGCAGCACAAGTTCGATCCCTGGCCAGCCAGGGAGCAACCCACATGGCACAGCAGACCTCTCCTGACTCGCCCAACGCACCCCTCAGCAGTGTACTTCAATCAATCTGTCTGTTCTATTCCCCACTCTGTCTCTAGTGAATCCTCTCACCCCATGCATCTCTGGCCTGTACCCCAGCTCTTGTATGCATAAATAAATAAATCTTAAAAAAAACAAACAAAATAAGTTACCTCAGAGACCATGTCAATTTTGTGTACTATCAGAATTTCAATGACAATTATGCAAACATCAACATTAATGACTATGATGAATTAATAAATGGATTATGTACCAAATATATAAAGTCTATGGGGAATTCTGTTGGATTATTACCCTTGTGTAATTTGAAACTGACTCCCATACATGAAGGGTGAAGAGAGACAGAAGAGACAGACCATGCCAAACTGGTAGCTGGCAGTCTCAATGACCAAGTGGGTCTCAAAACAATTAGCTTTGGAGCCTCCCTGGTGGCACAGTGGTTGAGCACTGGGTTGCAAAGCTGCCTGCAGCCTCTGCAGCGCCAGTTTGATCCCTGGCCACCAGGCGAGAGTCCCACGTGGCTCACAGACCTCTCCTGCCACCTGCTGCTCCCCTCAGCAGTGTACTTCGTCAGTCTGCCTGTTCTGTTCCCCACTCTGGCTCTGGTGAATTCTCTCACCCTCCAGCACTTTTGACTGTACCCAGTGCTTGCATAAATAAATAGATAAATCTTTTTTTTTTAAATTTAGCTTTGTGTACCCACCACACAAATCTAAAAACCTTATTTAGAGGTTCTGAATCGTTTTAATCATGTGCATTGTCCAAATGGTTTTAGCAACACATTTATCTCAGGATATATTCTTAGGAGGCTTTTAGGAATAGTGAAGGCAAGAGCAACGCACATCCCAGGGGTTGAGAGAATTGAATAATTGCCGAAGTCCAGCTCCAATCAATAGGCAGTTATGTTCTTTTGGCTGTTTCTTCAGCAATTTGGGGGAAGTGATATGTTTATTATTACTCAGGAATCAAATGCTTATGAACCACAACTATCCTTAGATCACCTCATTCAGGTCATAAAATATTTGAACAAAGGAATGAGTAATGTGATATAATAGTAAGAACAACAGATGTAGAGCCATAAAGCCTAGAATTAAATTAAGGTAAAACCAGTTACTATATAAAGCACTGACTTAACATTTTTAACTCTCATAGTTCTCTTATAATATTACCAACAGAGGTATTTTTTTGGGGGGTAGGGATTTAAGAGATAATAGGTCTAAAAACATCTAGTTTAGTTTTTAACACATTAGACTGTGAGCTTATTGAATTTCATGGGTTGACCTTTCCGCTCATTATAAAGCCATCTTACATAATGTCTGACATTAAAAAATGATTTTAATAACGTTCTGTCTGATACATAACTAGAGTTATTGAATAATGTACTATAGACTAGGAGTCAGCAAACTTCTTCCTTAAAGACCAATAAATATTTTAGATTTTGCAAGCAATATAGTCTATTGCCAACTACTTAAGCTTGTTGCTATAGTGCAAAAGAGGCCATATGCCACACATAAAATGAATGTGACTGTATTTTAATAAAACTTTATTGATTGTCTTAGATTTGAACTAAGGGCCTTTGATCACCACTATTTAGAATATCAGAGTTTTCACATAGTTGTTGCATATATATCCCAAATTCTGAATGATTAATTAATATAAAATATAAAGAATCATCCAAGTTTTGAGAAACGCTAGGACATCATCAGTGAATGGATGGAAGTTCTTTGATTTGAAGTTCTCTTTTAAAAAGTACATGCAAAGAAATAAATGTATATGTGATAATAAAATAACTCAATTTGAGGCAACAACATAATTATGTTTGTTTTCACTTTCTGTGTTAGAATAAAACAATGTGTAAAGGCACAAGTGTCTCCCCATTCTATTTGTAACACATATTGAGGAATAGAATGTGACCCAGAACAAAGAAGTGATAGCTCGCTAACAAATGTTATGAATATTAGTTCTCGTGTCATGAAAGAAATCCTGGAATGAACTGATAGGAAAAAAAATACACCATTAAACTGCATTTGACCTGAAACATTCTTTAATTATGAAAAACAATAACCAAATCCAATACTTATATGCTGCATGAGAAAAATAGTAATTTCATTGTTCTGTTTTTGAGGTAAGAAACATCCTGAAAAAGGCAAGTGTGTCCTTAGGAAAAGTTTTGATCAGGTGCAGGCCAGACAAAAATAAATGCTCTTATGTACTAAAGTTTTATGCTAAGTGCTCATAAAATTACTGTTAATTAAACTATCTCAATTATTATTCATACTAAGAAATAGATACTACCAATGCTATCTCCTAGATTTTATCCTTTTTAAAAAGATTTATTTATTAATGCATACAAGAGCTGGGGTATAGACCAGAAGTGGGGAGGGGGTGAGAGGATTTACCAGAGAGAGTGGGGAGCAGAACAGGTAAATCTACTGAAATACACTGCTGAGGGGAGCAGTGGGCGAGACAGGAGAGGTCTGCTGCACCATGTGTGTTGTTCCCTGCCTGGCCAGGGATAGAACTCCTGCTGCAGTGGCTGGCAATAGCTTGATAATGCTGTGTCTTTAAATCCCTGCATCACCAGGGAGGTCCTCCTAGATTATATCTTTTACATTATAAAATCTCTAATATCAGGTCTTATCTTACAAGGCAGGGGCCCACCATGAGGTAGTTGTTGATACATAAACATGAATAGTAATCAGGAGTAGCAACATCAAAACTGGCAGATTGGATGTCACAATCATGGGGTCAATAAATAATGAAGCACCATTTTAACTCTAAAGGGCCAAATTGTAGAAAGGGGGTGATTAATCAAACATGTTTATAAACATTACTAAAGTTGGGCCTCTCTGGAGGCTCAGTGGGTTGAGCACAGCGCTGTGAAGCTGTCTGCAGCCTCTGCAGCACAGGTAAAATTCCCAGCCCACCAGGGAGATTCCCACGTGGTGCGGCAGACCTCTCCTGTCTTGCCCTCTGCTCCCCTCAACAGTACTTTCGGTCTGTCTGTGCTTTCGGTCTGTTCTGCTCCCCACTCTGTCTCTGGTGAATCCTCTCACCCTCCTGTGCCTCTGGCCGGTATCCTAGCTATTATATAAATAAAAAGTAATCTTAAAAAAATATTACTAAAGTTGAAGTAAAAAATAGGCTAATTTTGCTTAAATTCAGAGTAAGTTTAATAATGAGGTATCATTTTGTTTTTATTTATTTTTTAAATGAAATGGTTTCATATAAAAAAGCAAATTAACATTTACACATGCCATTTTTCTGTTGTCTCAACAGTCAATTTTTCAAAGATCTTCTGGCATTAAAACAAATTATTTTTTAAGTATAAGCCCAGAAAGCACATTGTATTGTTGATGAAATACAAGAATGACATTATATGTAAAAACAAGGAAATTAATCACTCTAAATTGAACATTGATTTGGAAATGTTAGATTCTGAATTTGCAAATATTCAGGAAAACTTTAACTGGTATTTCACTTATTTTTCCTTTTGTATGTATACAGGAGTTATAATAATAAAATCTCCACCTAAAAAGGATAAAAGAATTCTCCCAAAATGTAAAATAAAAATGTAGTAAAAACAAAGACTATTTTCTTAGAGGTACATCAAATAATAGGGGATCTTATAATCAAAGGTGTTTCAAAAGAGGTGAAATATTGTGGAGAATAGTAAATAAAACTCAATTGTTGATGTATAAAGTAACATAACTAAACCAACAGGGCAGGAAGATATTGTTCACCCATTTTACTGATGAGGAAAGTAAAGCTAAGTAAGGCTAAGTCCCCTTCATTATGTTCCATAGCTGGTTAAGATGAGATCTGAACACATATGGAGAATAGTAAATAAATCCCAATTGTTGAATGAAGGTTACTGAGAAATAGCTGATGCAAGAAAAATGCCCTGTCTCCATGAGAACAAGAGATAAATCCCCATGTGAAAGGCATCAACTTTGCACCACGAGATGAGATATATACATCCTTATCCCACAGACAAGGAATGCAGGATTCCAGCCTGTGTAAATAAACTCTGCTAAATTAATGTCCAAACCTAAAGTTAGTCTGTTCTGTCAGTTCTTCACAAAGTTATTGATTTTATTGTCTAAAAAGTATATAGACCTCAGATATTGGTCATTCCATGGGTCCCACACTCTACGGGATCTCTGTACATACAAAATTGTATTTGCCATTTTCTCCCATTTAATCTATCAGTTATATTGGGTCAATTTAGTGAGTTCCATGAGAAAGGACTTAGAAGGATAGAGAAAAAATTTTCTTCCCTGACAAAGCATTCCTTGTCATGCCTCTTATTCACCTTGATATGATTAACCCCTTTCCTCGGTGTTTAATACTATGGTAATGAGCTTATATTTAAGCATCGCTGTTCCAATGCTAACTAGTGAGCTCTTACATATAACCTTTTGCCCAGCATTTTGTAGGCCATAAATATGGTCTAGAGCTATTAAATGAAAATGAATATTATAAATGTAATCTGATATATAAATGTAATCTACATTTTCTTTGCAGCTGAACAAATCATCTAAACAAAACATAACATACATTTTGAAACAAATTAGGAAAAATATGTCCTTGATGAAGTACTAAGGAAGAGAAATGATCTCATCCTTCACAAAGTGGAAATGCAGGGAGTTAGCATGGAGATAAGAACATGGGTTTATCCACAGAAGCAATTTCTAGTCAAAGAAGAAAGTTTTCCATTTCTTTAAAAATATTAGGTTCAGACTGCAATTCAGTTACCTTGGCTAACTTATCTTAGTAGAGGTTCCTGAGGGTCTATGATCCACTTTAGATTTTTACTATAGCCTGATTAAAAATAGACAACTGAGAGTGATAAAAATGTTTCATTTCCTTCATTCACTATATATATAATAAATGTTTATTGGAGAGATTGAGGTATTTCCTTCAGGAAAAAAGTCATGGAAAATAATCATTTGGCTTATTGCACTCCTTCATATGGGATTCTGGTATTGTATTCTGCATTTTATGTTGTTCTTTGTAAACAGTATGTAAAAAATAGTGATATGTTGCACAGGATTTTGGAGATAAAGAAAATAGACTGACCCCTGAGATATAAACTAATCGAGTTTTCAGACAATAGGATGAGATAGAAAATTTCTAAACCCACTAGAACCATTATCTATATTTTTGACTTGAAAGAAAAATGGTATCAAAAGAAGAAAGGGTCTATCTTAGAAAATTATGTTTACATTATCCGTCATCCCTGAATTTTTCCAATATTTACTCAACAAAAATACATCTTCTTTCTTTTTTGCTTCCAAAGAGTAAAAGTTTGTTTTCTGTGTGTGAGTGTGTGGGGGCAGGGATGGTGGGGAGAGGGTAAGTTCTTAGCAATATCATTAACATACAAAAATAAGGATCATTATAATTTTGATATATATTCATTAACTTTAAGTTCACCTGTGAGGACTGCTTGAGTAGACTTTTCTGGTTGGAAATAACCTCTTGATCTCACCACCACTGTATCTTCCTTACCAATGTCTGTTGCTCCTTTGATTTTCATCTTTAAAAAATGATGACTGCATCCTGATATTTGACTCTTCACATTTTAATACACAAAACTTAGGGACTTACAACAATTAAAATTATCTGATCTTCCTAGAATAGGAGATATTCCTGTGACATTCCAAATGAGGCTGAAATTCAGGTATTAAGCATGTCTCCAAAGTGATAAGAGCAGTATTATTTTACACATTTCCCTCATAAGCCGAGAGCTTACACCCTTACAGGTTGTAAATTGTCACAACTTTCAACAAATTCACTTGATAGAATCACAGAATCAAAAGCTAAAAGAGGAACATACAAGTTTATCTAGTATAACTTTCCACTAAATATTGAATCACATACATTATCTTCAATTTTAAAAATAATTGAATTAAGAAAATAGGGCCTCCCGGGTAGTGCAAGGAGTTAAGTGCCGCACTATGAAGCAATCTGCAGCCTCTGCAGCATGAGTTCAATCCCAAGCAGGCCAGGGAGCAACCCACATGGTGAGGCAGACCTCTCCTGTCTCGCCTGGGGCTCCCCTCAGCAGTGTATCTCAGTCAGTCTGTCTGTTATGTTCCCCACTCTGTCTCTGGTGAATCCTCTCACCCCTGCCCAGACCACCCCGCATCTCTGGCCTGTACCCCAGCTCTTCTATGCATAAATAAATACATCTTTAAAAAAATAATAATGGTCAAATTTCACATTTAGAAGTATGGTTTTGTCATCATTGTGGAAAAAATCATCAATGGAAAGAAGTCTAATCAGAAAGCTATTAAAATTGCACAAATAAAAGCTGGTGATAGACTGAGACAAGAGTGGTAATATTAGAGAAGTGGATATACTTGAGAACTATTTAATATAGCTAGATTATAGTATAATACATTTTAGTTGGGTTATATTTCTACTGATATTGTTCCTTCTGAGTACAGCTACTCCTTTTAAGCTTTTGAGTAAGTTCTAATAAAATTACACAATGCTATTAGAAGAAAATCATTGTAGAATCAAAATTATGAAATGGACATAGGAGAAAATCATAATGAGCTATTATTTTTCTGGCACCTTTGTGGAGGTCCTGAAAATTGTGACTAGTGATTCAATTTTATGTGAAACAGTTTGTGTTCTGAATTATAAAAATAATGCAAACTTAATCCCAATCTTGGCAAAATCTTGTTATTTTAAATAATTCAAAGTTACTAAAATTCTACAATTACTCCAAAAGAAATAAGGGCAAATGCCAAGGCACCAATGAGTAATATCTGTTGATCTTGAACTTTAAAATAGAAAAAAATCAGTTGAAAGTAGTTTCATATGACAAAAAAAAAAAGCATACTTAGAATAGTAAAGAAAGAGATGCTTTAAAATAGAACTGCTAATCTTACAGAGTTATAAACAGAGTCATAAATTCTTCTAGTTCATTGATTCTATCAGTGTGTCTGAGTATGAATTGGTATTTTTTTGTTTTCCAATATATTCTCTAAATTTACCTCCATGTTCAGGAACTACACACATTAAAAATCCCAATGTTGTTAGAGTAATTTCCTCATACACACATTAAATGATTTTTACATATAAAATATATCCATACATTTATATGTATTTCTAGGATCTACTTTTTTTTTAATTCTTTTATTTTTTTAAGATTTATTTATTTATTTATACAAGCACCGGGCACAATCAGAAGCGCGGGAGGGTGAGAGAATTCACCAGAGCCAGAGCGGGGAGCAGAACAGGCAGAAGGACCCAAGTACACTGCTGAGGGGAGCAGCGGGCGGCAGGAGAGGTCTGCGCGCCATGCGGGACCCTCACCCGGTGGCCGGGGATTGAACCGGTGCTGCAGAGGCTGCGGGCAGCTTCACAACCCAGCGCTCAACCACTGAGCCACTGGGGAGGCCCAGGATCAACTTTTTTTTTATAAGAAAAACGTTCTGAAATCTCTATGGATGTCAACAACTTCTGAGAAATTATAAATTAGTGAATTAAGCAATGCACAGACTTATAGCATGGAGGTAATTGACTGTTGTAAATTTTTGACATTAAAACTTTTCTAACTTCAAAACTGGAAATTTTTATTGGTTCAATATAATGTAATATGTTATAATGTCAAAAAGCTGATATTATTAATAGATTGGTATTTTTATTTTAGCTTAAATGAAGAAAAGTTCATTTCCTTTTTGTGAGTCCTATGGTTATTTATAAAGAAAGAAACTTAGGTTAGTTTTTGTTATACAGTTATTTGAAAGATTGCTATAAAATCTGCTTAAAAGAATATTTGTTATCTTTCCATTTTTATCTTCTATCATTCTATCTGTACCTACTCTAAAATCATAGGGGACTTTCTCTCTTCGTTTAGCAAATCTGCTCAAAAGATGCCCAGGCTTTTATTTCATTGCTTCAGTTTCCTCTGTCTCTGCTCCCTCCCTCATGATTTTACTTGGAGAGGTGCAAGAGAGGCCAACTAGAGCTTTATCTCTTTTCTGAAGCCTGCCTAGATGTGTTCTCTCAGATTAGATTGTCCCATGCTCTGCGCTTTCACACTAAGTTAGTTTAACTGTGATTCAATATAGCTTATCTGCACCATCACAGAGCATGTCCCTTGAAGTGAGACATCATGTCAATTCATTTCTACAAATCTGCATAGTCAGTATAATGGTTGTCTGCCCACAAAAGTGCTCACCGAATGGATTATTGCTACTAAGCAGGAGTACATTCTAAACACTGGAAGCATATCTCCCAAAGGCATTCTCTTACACGTGGAATGCTCACAGTTATCTATTGGTGTTTTCTAATTGCCCGACCACACATTTCCTACTAGTTTACCAGTCTCCTGCTGAGATAGTACTGCCAGGAGCTACATGGCTTGCCAATTTGTGTTCAAAAATGTTGAAATGTTGCCTTATCTGTGGTGAACTAAACAGCAGGGTCTCCGAACAGTTACTGTGGCAACAGAGGGGAGAGAAATTAAGAAGGGCTGACAGGAATAGATATTGCAATAGAGGTGAACTGATATATCCCACAAAGGTTTTTCCTCTTCCAGGTTAGAAACAAGTTACTTCGACATCAAAAGACTAATTTGATTGCTCAAAAGGATGGTTACAGTATTGCATGCTAGGCATCAATCTATGCTGAATTACTCAGTGAATCATGTGACTCCATCCTAGACAGCTTCCCTTGCATAAGAAGATGAAACTGTAGAATTTTAGTTGATTATTTAAAATCGCTATTATTGAAGTGACATTGATTTATCACATTGTATATATACATGTTCTCAACTCTTCAAATGAATGTCACTACACTACAACACCCTGCATCTTTTGTCCCTCCCACCACTACCACTCCCCCAACATCAATTGTACAGTCAAATTACAAGGGATTTTTGGGTTCATTTGGTTTATTATTTGCACAGTTTCTTTACATTCAATACTAGTGAAATCATCCATTATTTTTCTTTATGCTTCAAATCAATTTCACTTAGCATAATCCCCTTGATTTCCATTCACATTGTTACAAATAGCAAGATTTCATCTTTATAGCTGAGTCTTATTCCTTTATGTGCATCTCCTTTATTCACTCATCTGTTGTTGGGTACTTAGATTATTTTCATAACTTGGAAACAATTAAATGATGCTGCAATGAACACGGAAGTGCATATATCCCTTGAATTGTTTTTGGATCTTTGAATCCAAACACATGGAACAACAAGTGGAATTACTGGATCATGTGGTGAATTTATTTTTAATATTTTGAGAAACCTTCATATTTTTTCCACATGAGTTGCTCCCAGCTACATTCCCACCAATAGTATAAAGTGTTCCTTTTTTCTCCATACCTCAACAACACTTTTTTTTAAAGATTTATTTATGCATAACAAGAGCTGGGGTACAGGCCAGAGGCATGGGGGGGTGAGAGGATTCACCAGAGACAGTGGGGAGCAGAACAGGCAGATTGACCATAATACACTGCTGAAGGGAGCAGCGAGTGAGTCAGGAGAGGTCTGCTGCACCATGTGGGTAGCTCCCTGGCCAGCTGGGGGATCAAACTTGTGCTGCAGTGGCTGTGGATAGCTAGCTTCATAGGTTGCATCTTAACCCCTTGTGCCATCAGAGAAGCCCCACTTTTTCTTTTAAATATGGGCTATTATCTTAGGTATAAGTTTGAATCTCATTGTGATTTTGATGTGCAAGTTCCTGATGAGAAATGAAAGAATTGTTCTTGGAAAACTATTTAAAAAATTAAAGGAAGTAGAAAACACAAAGAAATGAAAGATAGGCCTTGCTCATGTACTGGAATAATAACATTGTTAAAGTGTTCACCTTATCCAAAGTAACATAGAGTCAATGCAATCCCTATCAAAAATGTCAATGGAATTTTTAAAAGCAATAGAGCAAACAGGACTTGAATGTCTATGGAAGCATTTAAAACCCTGAATAGTTGAAGCAAATGTAGCAACAAAAAGACAAATGGAGGTATTCATATGCCCAAACTTCAAACTATGCAAGGCCATAGGAATTAAAGTTTTATGGTACTGGTATAAAATTAGGCACGAAGACCAATGGAACAAAATTGAGAGCCCAGGAATAAAGCCATGCTTATATGGATAGTTCATTTATGATGACCAAGTCAAAAATCTACAGTGGGTAAGAAAAGTCTCTCAAACAAATAGTACTGGAAAAATGGACAGCCACATGAAGAAACATAATTCTAGATCATTTTCTTATACCATACATAAAAATTAGCATAAAATGTATTAAAGACTTGGATGTAAGCCCCGAAACATGAAATGCATAGAAGAAAACAATGGCAAAACACCCTACAACATTGACTTCAGTGATGACTTAAGGGACTGGAATCCAATGGCAAGGGAAACAAAGACAACAATAAACTAAAAGGTTGCTGTACAGTAAATAAAGCTATCATTATATCAAAAAGAAACCCACTGACTGGGAAAAAATATTTGCACATCATACATATGACAAGCACCTAATACCCAAGATCTACAAAGAACTCATTGAACACCACAAAAAGAAAAGAAGAACTCAATAAAAAATGGGCAGAATTGCTAATTAGACACTTTGAAGAAAACAACAGGCACATAAAAAAATGTTCAGCCATCACTTATCAATAAATTAACTTTTAAGAGAGTATGTAAAATGACTGGAAAATCTTATCTTTCCCTGAAAACTTGTTTCTCCTCTCATTTTTCACGAGATCAAAAAAATACTATTTTGCCCATTTTCAGCAATCACTTGATAATTAAATTTTACTTACATTCTCCATGTCTTTTTTTCAGGTTTTCTGAACTGCAGTTACTTCCAAAGTTGGTCACTTTGTGATTATTTATTAATGTGTACCTTTCTAATTCATAATGAGTATATTTTGTATACTTACGGTATTATTAAATAAGTTATAAGTAATATTTTAAAATATTAGTATATTTATAGAGATAATAGGAGTATAGATGTAGACAGACAGATGTATTATTTATACCCAAAAGGAATAATGTTATCTACAACAAATTAAAAAAACAAAATTGTTGAAACATAAAATAACTCATTCTCAAAAATTAATATGCTATATTTTATATTGTTATATTATATTTTGCTACATTTATACTATACTATATTGTACTATACTGTTGTATTTTTTTATTCTAGAATTATTTATCTATAAGGAAACCCAAGAATGTTGAAGAGTACTTGGAGCAGAATTGAGAAAATTCTGGTGGAGAAGCTCTTTATGTATACCAACCAAATTAATCTGATGAAATGTAGATTTGGAATAATTTCCCAACCTTATGATTGGGATCACTTCTAGTATTTCTAACTTCTTCCACTAGCAGGCTTATCTTCCCATGTGCCAGCATCACACTGCCTTTATTACCTTACATTTATAAAGGGTCTTATTATCTGGTAGTGTAGAACTAACAAACTTTATTTAATCTCAAAATGTTAAATATTGACCTTTGCATTTAAACATAATTGGGGCCTCCCCGGTGGCGCAGCAGTTGAGCGCTGGGCTGCAAAGCTGCCTGCAGTCCCTGCAGCACCAGTTCGATCCCCAGCCACCCCGTGAGGGTCCCACATGGCGCATAGAACTCTCCTGCCGCCCACTGCTCCCCTCAGCAATGTACTTCGTCATTCTGCCTGTTCTACTCTCTGCTCTGTCTCTGGTAAATTCTCTCACCCTCCCATGCTTCTGACTGTACCCAGTGCTTGTATAAATAAAATAAATCTTTAAAAATAATTATCTGATGTCAACTTGTTCACTACCACGAAAAGTATGAAATAAAATTGATTTAGTCTTCTAAGTCACCATGCTGTATCCATTTATTAATTCCTTCTTTAATTTTTCCATTTTACAGACTTGTTTAACAGGTGTTTTCTTCACTTTTTGTTTGATTGTTTTCAGGTATTAGTGATTTTTATACTATTGTAGATGGTATCTTTCAATTTTTATTGAGCTTTTTTTGCTCATATAAAAATAAAATTATTATGAAGAGAACTTACTTTAAGCTATCACGCTAAATTCACTTATTCATTTTAAAATTTATTTTCTAAAAACCTTTTATGTTTATTATATTATCATTGAATAATTACTTATTTCCAATCAGTCCATATGCCTTTACCTGTACCCTGTTTTATGACACTAACTGAACAGAAATAGTACATAACCCATAACTGTTATAAGAAAAGCAAAAACACCAGGTCATCTCAACTTGTTTCAAAACCATTCTTTTTATCTACATATTTCATTATAGTTCCCCTGGGTCTTTGTATCCAAAGTCCTTTGATGCCTTTAAAAATATGATCTTATAATTTACCTGGATTTACTAGTTGTTATAACAGAAATTACCTTTCTACAAATTAATGCATTTTCCCTGAAAATATTACTATTGAATCTTATGATTGAATTATAGATAAAACATTTTAGGTTTATTGTTGTCTTTTTAGGTATCTTCTAGATAGGATTTGATTTTCTTCTGGCAGGCATCTAAGTCAGGTCTAGATGATTTTAATCCCCTCAGGTATTAGTGATTCAAACTTATTTTCAGTGACAACTTATTGACTTCCAGCTTAGTTTCACTTGTTGGATATGGTCTTTTGGATTCTACTAGAAAATTCTGGGTGTTTACCAGAGTCTCTGACCAGGCAGGACAACTCTAATTTTTATTTTACCAGTCTCATGAACATGCTAAAAATGGTCTGGAGTCTCAGATGTTCAGTTGTAGATTTCTACTTAGCTTGAGTCTCCCAGTAAATATTTCTTTTTTTAATAAGCTGGAAAAATATTTAAAGGAAGACTATTATTAAATGTCTCACTCATTTTGCATTGTTTTCTTTTTCTCTGGGAATTATAACCCAGTAAGTCTTTGTTGGTGTCATATGCTCTCCAACATAATTTTTGTCTGAAGTTTTTCCAGCTTGGTGAGTTGTTCTCAGTGAATGGATTGTTCTAAGACAAATGATTGTGTTGTGCCCATATTTATTATCATATATTTTAATTCTGTCTCCACTTTCAAATACATAGGACATTACAATTGCAATTAGTATGCATTTTCATATTATTCCGCTTGTTTATATTTTCTCTTTTCCCCATTCTTTTTTTAATCTATGTGTCCCATTTTTCCCATAAAAACCTCTAAAATTTCCTCTAGCATAGTTATACTGTTAATTAATTCTCTACAAATAAAAGAGGATGCATGTATAAACCTCTGTAATCATTTACAAAAAAAATAGCTACTGCTAATTTTAACCTAAAAGGTAATTGTATTGTTAATTAATACAACAAAATACTAATCCTTTTAACCAACAGACGGTGTCTAACATTTATAATTATTAATCTGTAAAATTATCACACTTAAGACAAATGAAAATAAACTTCTAATTCCTTTGATTAAAAAGATGTTCAGGGGTCTGTGAAAAATAACTGATTTCTTTGCCTCAAATAAATAGATGAAAACATACTTAAACAACATAAAACTAAAGGTATATTGCTACTTGGGGGGAAAAAACTGACTCTGAGCATGGGGGATTTTGAGATACACACACACACACATATACACACGTGAGTAGCAGCAATCAAATGCAAAATTTCCATGGGAACTCAGTACAATCTTTTTTTTTTTTTAAGATTTATTTATTTATTTATACAAGCACTGGGTACAGTCAGAAGCACAGGAGGGTGTAAGAATTCACCAGAGCCAGAGCGGGGAACAGACTGATGAAATACACCGCTGAGGGGAGCAGCGGGCAGCAGGAGAGGTCTGCCGCACCATGTGGGACTCTTGCCCGGTGGCCCGGGATCAAATCAGTGCTGCAGAGGCTGCGGGGTGCTTCACAACTCAGCGCTCAACCACTGCGCCATCGGGGAGGCCCCAATCTTATTTTCTTAATGCATATGTTCTCCCACTAATCCTTTGAAGCATCAAAGGATGTGGATTTCTATTTCTCAGGAAGATTATAAATTTCCTTAGACAGCTATAGGAAATTCCATGAGCACAAAGTATTAGTAATAAAGTACTGTACATGGCTTTATATGATGGCCCAAATAGTGAGTTTGCTACTAGCTGTTACCTTTTTATTTTAAGATGTACTTTTATTTATTTATGCATACAAGAACTTGGGTGTAAGCCAGAGATGCAGGGTGGTGAGAGGACTCACCAGAGACAGCAAATACTAATTTGCTGTGGGAAGAGTAGGGAGCAAAAGATGCAGATCTACTGAAATATGCTGCTGAGGGGAACAGCGAGGGAGACAGCAGAGGTCTGTTGCACTATGTGGGTTAGCTCCCTGGCCAGGGATAAAACTCAGGCCACAGTGGCTGGCGATAGCTTGATAACGCTGGATCCCTGCACTGAACCACCAAGGAGTGCCACTGTCAGTTATTTTTCATTCATAATGTAATGAGAAAGCTTGTTCACAACAGTATAGCATAATTTCTGGTAGAAAGACAAGAGTTTTGACACAATTTTCTGTGCATTTAAAATGACTATGCCAAGCCATAGCTTTATTTTTACCTGGAGGTTAGAGGATTGTCAAAATTTCTTGCACAAGTAGGCCTCACTTGGTTTTCTCTGTATGACATTGTATAATTTAAGCCACAGCTGGTGAAGGCTAAGGCTACAATTTATTTTATTTTTTAAATATCACCCAGTCTTATCCTGTTTTTCTTTCAGAAGTAAACAAAGGAGTTTTCACGAAATAGAAAACGTATAATAATTTCTCCATGGGGTGGCTTCATGGCATTTTCATAAAGACTACTTGAGCATCAGGGAGTTGTGTTAAAGACAGGACTAGCCTGGCAGATTGTAAAGGTTGAGAATTCACCAGAGAAAGCAGATAGTGTACATGCCTTTCATATTTTTAAGAATAATTTCTAAATTAATTTCAACAGCTTTCTGAAAATTGTGTTTATTTATATGTTCACAATTACTATGTGCCAAGAACTAACTCCTTTAGGTGCTAGAAATGAAGAATAGCACAGTCTAATCTCAAAGAGTTCACACATCACAAAACAACAACATATATTTGCATAAATGTAAATATATATGAAAATATAAAGACAGTAAAATTGATCAAAGGGAAGATCTCTTCCAGTTAGTACTGTAATCATAGAAGAACTCAGGAAAAAATATTTGAATGTATCTTGTATAATTCTTTCATGAAGGTTATAAGGAAATAGAGGGAAATGAAAAGAGAGTGTGCATTAATGGCAGAAAGTGAGCAATAAGGCAAATAAGCAAAATGCTCAGATTGGATGAGTAAACAGTTAAGAAAATTAGATTGGCTAGAATGTAGGACTCTTAGTACCTACATTAAATACTATCTCAAAAATATACTATTTCAACTTTAAGACTAGATTAGGTCATGAAATTATGTTAGTAAGTACTTCATTACACCTGTAGTGACCTTTTAAAAAGAAATTTATGAGTCAATTTAAGATTTGCTTCTCCAGAGAAGACTGAGAGCTTGCTAGATAGAATACATTCTTAGTGTCCATTCCTGTTCTTACCTCTTTTATAGATGGTATCTGACTGTTTTGCATTAAACATTCTTGAGCTGTTCATATTATTTGACCTCATTATCTCTCAGAGATTCTGAGATTCTTGAAGATGATAGGGCTATTTCTTTTGAAATGCTCAAATACTCATCATAGTACTTGTTAGAAAATATTTAGCATTTCATCTCTAGCATTTCATCTCATTTGAATGACAAAATGAATCCCCTTCAGTAATTTAAATTTCTGCACGTACTAATATGCCAGCTAAAGAGTATACAGATTTACATTATATTTTGATGTATATTTTCCAGCTATAATGCTTTATGACAGGCAATAACTTTTCATCCATCCCTTTTTAACGTTTTATGGAAAACATTATAATCTAAATCCATAGCAGTGGTATTTTGTTTATTCTCTAATTTTGTAGTTCCAGAAATTTAGTCAAGTAGGTTAATTTACGTATCTTGCTATTATGTTTTCAAAACTGAATTTTAGTAATGTTAGCAGAATTATATGGGCTTTAAAATGTCAATAGCAAGATATTGATAAAACATGGCATAACCAAAGCTGTAAGGAAAATGACAAGAACCAAACTCTACACACTGAATAAAACAAAGTGCAAAGATGAATTTGTTGCAAGGGTTTAGACCTGCAAGCTGGGGTACTCAACATTATGAAAGCAATGACCTCAAACTGTTTTGAGTAAGGGTATTTTTTGGGTTGGATGTGGAAGATACTTGGCTTCTTGCAGCAGACTAGTTGCAGAGGATTTTCTTATTTTTATCAGGATTAAAATAAGCTGAGTTAGGGGAACAAGGAAGATCAGAGATTGGGTGAGCAGATTTGACATTGGGAATTGACTTCTGTGGATCTCTGAGAGGGTTGTAAATACCTATTAGTCAAGTTTAAATTCTGTTCTCTATTATGTGCTTATGTTGTTCTCCATTTTGTCCCTAACACAAAGTGACTTGATCTGAGTTTGGACCTACAGGAATCTGAGATTTAAAAAGGTCGCATTTTCAGAGTATAGATAGTCCTAGAGAAATATCTGTCCCTTCCTATGTGATAATTATGTAAATATTAACAGAATTACAAGGTAACCAAAGTGTTTCTCCTCATGTTACTGGTAGTTGAAAAAAAGCACAATTGTAACCATGATAAGATATAATCCAAGCATCCTTTCACTAAAAGCAAATGTGTTGGTTCTCTCCTTGTGGGAGAGAAACTGCCAAGTTACTGCTCCGGTTTATTTTTTTATTACAGTTTCCTCAAGTCCACCATTTAGCTCATCTCCTGAAATGTATTTCTAATTCAGAAGTAGATGATCCCTGGTTGTTTGGTTGTTTGTAAGTGCATTCCCCAAAGATGCTTTCCAAGGAAACTGGCAGTAGTAGCATTGATTTGCAGACAAATTATCTCAGGTTTAAATCCTGGTCTTATCTATACAATCTCGGTAACATTACCTACTTCTATGATTTTGAAGAGAAGCAAATAGACCACACCAAAATATGTCTCTTTGGAACAGGTTTATTTTAAGCTGATTATTTTTAAGAAATAGCAGACACAGGAGATGGTCTGAACCTCGCAAAATGTCTCTTTTGTAAGAAACATTTATATTTGTTAGGGGAATCTCTCTTCTTCAGGGTGTCACCCCCTCTGTCCCAGGTAAAGAAGGATGATTAAATATAAAATTTTAACAGTGGAGAAGGCACTGCCTTTGGCCTACTTAACAAATGTACCTTGGTTACTTGTTACAGTGCTTTCCTAATAACCTTACATTAACCAGCTTTCCTACATCCTGCAGTATCTTTTTTTTTTTTTTTTTTTTGTCATTAGCTACACATGGTATTTATGGTGACAGCTTGGACCATGTCAGTTTTACCTGGTATATCCATGTACACCTGGGTTCATGTTTATATTTAATAAAATAAAAACACCATATTCTTAATAATGTCACCCTTAAGTAGAAATATCAAAATATTTCACTGGAAGAGGATGTACTTTTTTAAGGCCAGCTTTATTATATGTTATTACACAGCTAACCTATAAAAGGAATCCATTTCAAATAATATTTTAGAGTAATCTCGGGATTTTGAAAAATCAGATTTTGCGACTGCCAGTAATTTCTATTTTCCTGTTCAAAGGACCAAAAGCCACATAAAGTATTTCAAACCTTACATTTTGGTGTCTTATTTTATTTATCTGCACTTGCAACTATACCATACAGCATTAAATTGCTTTGGTTTGTAAAGATAATGTAAAATTTTCTGATGGCCTTGCCCTACTTTGAGGAGCAAATTCACAAATCACCTTTACAAGCTCCAGTGTGGATGCATAACTTGTTACCTGCAGGTAAAACAACCTTTCAACCCTTTAGACTCTACTAAGGACCAAGGAGCTAAAGCTTTGCAATGGGTACCCAAGGTTTTGCATATCTGCAAAATTATTCTTTGGAGAGGTCATTAGGTAATGCATTGTCTTCTTTTAGCATAAGCATATCTTTTGGATGGAGTACTTCAATTTAAGAAGACCCTCCTCTCAACCATAGTTATGTTCACAATGTTGGTGACTCATTGTTGTTGGCTATATAAACTAAATTCAAACATGCTTATTTGGAACAGTTCTCACAGAGTATTATCTATTGGGTTGCTTCCCAGGTTTGAATTCTCGCTCTTATTATATAATAATTACTTCATTATCTTTCATGGTTTCTATGATTCAGGAATTCAGAAAGGGGTTTTTTTTGTTTTTTTTTTTTTTTTTGATGGTGATGCTTTTGGGGTTTCTCATTAAGTTACTGAACATGGTGGCATGAGCAAGACCAGTGGAAATCTTCAGCCAACTTTCTACCCAATTGTGTTTCCAGGGCTTCACATTCAAATATCCTTACATGGGCAACTTTAGATCATCTCAGAAATAAGGATGTCTCAAGGCATTTGAAATGAGGTCATATGACGGAGGACATTAAAAATGACTATTTCAGAAAATGAGTTGGAGGCTGCCTCACCTTTTCTGAGCTGACTCAGAAGACACACAACATGATTTCTACTGGATTTTGTTGGTAACAAATAAATCACAAACCTTCCCAGATTCAGGGGGAGGAAAAATAAACACCACAGTCTGTTAATGGAGGTTGGCAAGCAGGTAATGATAAAGTTGTCCTCTTAGCAAATAAAATTTACTACAACATTTGGCATGCCACATCAAACCTGAAACAAAGTAGTTCTATCTAAAAATAAGGGTTTCAAAGACTCTTTTCTCCTCCTCTCATTTCCCATTTAAAGTATCTTTGTAGACCCCTGTATCTATTTCACAAATTTGCAGTAAAAGCACTATCTAAGTTTACTGACTGGGATAATATTAGATTTACTGTCAAGGTCTACTTCCACCATTAATTCAGATTGTCAAACTATGGAGTATCAGACCTTTCAGGACACAAAAGAAAGTAGTAGTTTATTTGGAATTTCTCACATTAATTAAAGTATAGTTTATCTAATCCTGCCTGAGAAACATGCTCCTTTTTCAGGGGAGACTAATCTATTTGATCAAGCAAATTATAGAACCACATATAGATTAGTGTTAAATGATATAAACACTAGCCTAAGATTACAGGTCAGAAAGTGACTACACATCACATCTACACTGATGGGCATCGAATTTCCTTGAAATTCGAAGTCACAACATAAAGTCATAAAAAAGACATCTTTTCAGGGCCTCCCTGGTGGTGCAAGGGTGCTAAGTCTCAGCAATATGAAGCTATCAGCAGCCATTGCAGCATGAGTCTGATCCCCGGCCAGGGAACTAACCCACATGGCACAGCAGACCTCTCCTGTCTTGCCTACTGCTCCCCTCAGCAGTGTATTTCAGTAGATCTGCCTGTTCTGCTCCCCATTCTGTCTCTGGTGAATCCTTACATTTTGCCCACTCCCCCGCACCTCTGGCCTATACCCAAGCTCTTGTATGCATAAATAAATCAAATAAATCTTTAAAAGGTCTCCCCTGGTGGTGCTGCAGTTGAGCGCTGGGCTGCAAAGCTGCCCGCAGCCTCTGCAGCACCGGTTTGATCCCCAGCCAACCGCGAGGATCGCACATGGTGCACAGACCTCTCTTGCCGCGCCTGCTGCTCCCCTCAGCAGTGTATTTCCTCAAGTCTGCGTGTTCTGTTCCCTGCTCTGGCTCTGGTGAATTCTTTTACCCTCCCGCACTTCTGACTGTACCCAGTGCTTGTATAAATAAATAAATAAACCAACAAACAAACAAATAAATAAATAAATCCTTAAAAATAAAAAAATAAAAGTATATAGACATCTTTTTGGTGACATAATGCATGTAAATTATTTAATATAGTGCTAGGATATGGAAATCCATAGTACGCGTTGAATAGGGTTGTTAGTGACAATAATAGACATAGTAGCAGTTAATAGTAACAGTGGAGGTAGTATTTGAATAGATTAATATATAGTCAGTATAAAAAAGCCAGCCAAATTTGGATCATATTATCATAAACATCACATTATGATAATTTAGGAAATGTTAATTTTAACAAATGCCTCACTAGAAATAAGCTGGAAGTAACTGACACATTTTGCCATTTTGACTTGTATTTACTAATTTTTACAAGTCTTTGGTTTTATGCAAAAAATGTTTAACAAACTGATTCTGGTATGACTTTTTTGGGACATCATGATCAATGAATAGAACATTCAAAATTTTGTAATCACAGAATAAAACTATTTCCCCCACACTGATAATAGAGTTCCAATAAAATTTAATGTTTCCAGCAACACAATATGGTATAGAGTTTTTTGTTTCCTCCTTTTTATTGTCAATGCAAATAGTTTGTTTCAAATGTGCTTCTTAATAATCTTTGTTGTATCCATACAACAAAGTTTTTATATCTCCACAGAGGGAAGATTTTGTGCTCTTGAGTAGAAAGTCTAAAGGAACTTTCTGAATGAACTCAATGTTGAATACTTAAAATATGTGTGTATTTCCCAAGAACAATTATAGCTAAAAATGGAATATTTTTATGGCTTTCAAACAAAAGAACTAAATGTTTTAAACCTACATCTTAAAAAAGCAATCCACGGATCATGTCTCTAAAAAAAGGTAAAACTCTGTGTAGAACACTTTCTGAAATGCACTTAAGACTAATTATAGAAAATGAAATCAAATCATGTCTTTAAATAAAAAAACATTTTAGTAGCTGTAGCAATTTTCAGGAATTATTACATTTACAAAAACCTGTGGGAATAAGACAGAAGCATCGAAATAAAATTAATAAAGAAAATGATCTCACATTGTATCCAGTTTCAATAATGCCAAGTCAACTTGGCGAATTATACTGCCAAATTCCATTATCAAATGTGATTTCCCCTTACGTTTTGAGTAAATGTTTTTAAAAAATGTCACTAGAGAATTTTCAACTAGACTTCCCAATATAATAATTAAAGTAAACACAGTAAAAATGATTGGGTGTAATATTTTCAGGTAAACAAATCTATGTTTGCTTATTTGACAAATGTGTGAAATTTAAATATGTGCCAAGCAGAGAAATGCAGCAACTATTTGTTCAACTAGAACCATAACTGGAAGAGGCTTTTTGAGATACAGAAATGAAAGAAGCAATCCTTAGAGAGTTACGGTAAGCAATTTTAGCTTCAAAATTTCTTTCTATCTACCTTTGCATGAATGTGTGGGTTTTTCTGATATATTTTTGTTATACTTCTACTCTGGGATAAGTACTGTACTAGACTCTGAAACTCCAAATTTAGCAATTCATGACATATTTTCCAAACTGTGTATAGCCACTATACTGAGAAGTATAATAATATGGCTTCCATGCAGGTTCTAGACCAATTACACAGCCAATACAAAAAATGAGATTTAAATTATACATTGAATTTTCACTTGAATATGGTTCTTATGAAGTGCCTATTGGTATAGATGAGGCTTACTGAGGTGCCTCTAAACAAATTAAGTTACTGAAATGCAAAGAGCACCAAAAAAATTATATACACACAGACGTACACATATATACACATATGTATATGAGGGGAAAAACAACTCACTGGAGGTTCCTTTTTCATCATGAGCATGATGATAAATTCTCCTTTTTGACTATATTTTCTATGCCAGTGTTTTTCAAATTTTAATGTACACGTGGATCACCCGAGAGATCTTGAATCTTCCCACTTCAGTAGGTCTCAAGTGTGATCTAAGAGTCTACATTTCTAACAGCCACCATGTGATAACAATTACTACTGGTTCACTACTCATATTTTAAGTAATGAATTTCTGAATAACTTCATGATAATACCCATCTCACTGTATTGAACATTATGTATTTTCATGATAATTATAAAAAATTCCATAATTTCCAGCATCTAATCCAGTGTCTGAGATCTCAAAGGAGCCTAAAAATGTTTATTTAACAGAAAAATAGATTATTGTGTATATACTTCATTATATCAAACAATGACAATTTCGGCTATTCTAATTTTCTAAAGTGAATCATCACTGGGTTAATTACACTTGGATTTAAATATTTCCCCCTCTCTTCATCTCCAAATGATACTCTAATACTAAACAGTAAAAAATTATTTACATCACATCTGATATCACATTATTCAAACCTAAACTTGTAAAGTCTAATAAAATCCCTTTATTTAACTGTAACTGGAATACTTAGGGTATTTTAAAATTTGATTCTTAATTGAAGCACCAATGTCCTCTGCATTTTGAATGGAGATTGAAATTATTTTTCCTGAACTCTGGTTCTCAGTCAGCCCATAGAAAAAAACAGAATAATGCCTGATGCCTTCTCTCTGGAGACATCTTCTCACACACTTAAGGTTGTGATGACTTCTTTTTACTCTTTCTCATTCCAGCATAGGTGATCTTTAGGGAATGTTAATTAAAGCAATGAAGCTTCAGTACATTATCCCCCAAATCCACATTGTTCTTCTTCATTTTGATGGCAGCATTATCAAGGGAATTGATCTTTGGCTCATTGTGCAGGATTGATAATGTACTGCAGCAGGGAGTTTTGTTCTCTCATAAATATGGTGAAATGTGGCCTTCACTTAAAATAGTTTTCTAGAAAATCCTCTATCATGGTGATGCCAGTGTCTCCCAGTTCATCTAACTGTGGGGATAACCATTATAGTATGAAAGGCCATTTCAAAAGGATTTTCACTACTGCTAAACCTTGGAACATTTTTAGATTAAAGAGATTTACTTGTATGCAAATTAGACTTTTTAATTCTATTCTTCAGAGTGTTTTGGAGAAGACACATATTTAATACCATTCCTCTGTAACTGGAGCAGTTTTTGCTATGAAAATGTTTTCTTAGATTTAACATTTTCTTTCTGTCATTTTTGTTATATACAACATATACATATCTGTAGTATTAAGTTTTCAAATTATTCACTTATGTAAAAAATAACTCCCCTTTTTTGGACAGCAATTTCTAGCAGTATGATAACTGCCATAGCAGGCAAATTATGATTTCAAATAATTTTTGCCTATGTATTAATGCTAATCCCATTATATCTCAGAAATGCCCTACTTTTCTTTGTCCTTTTAAGCCTTAAAAAAAACTGCAAATAATACTTTCTTAATGAATATATCTATTTGCAATTCAGAGCATGAAACTCAACCCTAACTGCTAACTCTGTTACATATTTACTTCAAATAGCCAAGGGGTATGAAGACTCTTGAGTTATAAGGAAAAAAAAGTGGATGGTGTGGACAAAACTACTAGGTATACCTGGGTACACCTTAAGAAGGTTAAGTATTGAGCTGTAGGATGCTCTTAGTGCTGATTCCTTTTATAAACCAAATTAGTACTTCTCTTTTGTATACAAAGTTCCTCAATTTTATGGAAATGAATTTGTTCCATCTGTTCTGTTTAGTCCTAAACCCACAAAAAGTTATACAGTCTCACTCAATGGACTGGGGGTAATAAAGAGCTGTTCCAACCACTAGGTTGGTCAGTAATAACCTCAAATGTGTATTTAAATTCTCTCTCACACACACAAGTTCATACACCCACAGATCAAATATAATTGGATATATGTGGGATAATTTGCGGGATAAATGCTCTTGTCAGGTGTCATTTGACTGTTGGATAGCTGGAATGGCCAGAAAGGAATATATAATGAATATGCTGGGAATGCCCCCACCCCACCAGCAAGAGTATAAAAGAAGACATTCCTGGCTTGGCAGTCCCCAGAAACACCATACTATTCCCAAGGAACAGGGAAGAGGAGATGGTGATTGTAATGATTTCGGGTAACAAGGAACCTCTAGCATTATGAACATATGTGATGCTGGCTACTGGAATGAATGTTAAAAATACCTCCATTAAGAAGTAGAATGGAGAAAAAGAAAGGGGGGGGCAGCAATTTCAAAAGCATCAGAAAGGGTAGCCTTCTGGAGAGTGAAAACATAATGTTAAGGAAGAAGATTTAAAGAGGAAAATGACATGATTAGAAAAATAGCATGAAAACATGTGAAAATGAAAATGACATTCTTCTCAAGAGTGCCCATTAGAAGTCAAAAATTTAATTTACCTTAAGGAGTTTCAATGAGTTAGTAAGTTCTAAATAAAATTATCTACAGTCTCTGGCTAAGCAGAAACTACATGGGGCTGTGAAATGAGAAAGCTGTATTGACTTCTTGTGTAAATTAAAGTTTTGATCATTTATTCAATACAGGTTTGAAAGTCTATAAGTATACCATTTAGATTTCCAAATTTATCATTTTGTCAGTATTATCATAATAAATTATCAGCATTATCATAACTCAGAATTATCATAATAAATTCAGCATTATCATAATAAGTGTTCTCTACAGTCAAACCTCCATCAGTGTTAGACATCTGTCTTTTCTACCACAGTTGTACTGAGACTTCAACCATTAATTTACAGGTTGAATTAGAGCTTAGGGATTGTACTGCAAGCATCTAAAATCTACCTTTTTAGGGAAAAATGTTCAGTTATCTAATTACAATATTAGAAGTCATCCTCACAATTATTCAGTAATTCCTAAGTATCAGTATAGTGTTCAATTACACAGAAGGATATGGAATAGAAAATATGCTTAATGAACAACAGATTTCAAATAACTAAACTGTCATGACTTTTCAGAAGACTGAAACAAATGAAATTTAAAAAATTACAATAAGATGAACAGTTTCAAATGCACAAGTTAAACTAGTCCATAATTTCTGTAACAAATATAACTATTTGAAAAAATAATAGGAACAGTAACAAGGCTACTGTATAGTAAAATTAAATTCATGAAATTTTCTTATGTGGCTTTAAGTCAAAAAATAGTATCTAATTACTTGGCTCATTAAAAGTCTCATAAGCCATATGTGTACAACGAAAAAAGATCAGCCACATATGTCTCAAGTGAGGATAAAATTTAATTAAAATAAAGAACTATAAAGAACTGTCCTAATAATCCTTTTCAAAGAGACTAAGTGAGTAATAGTGAAATTTCAGTTGGGGAAACAGGAATATTCTTGGGCATACAGACAGAAAAATAATATAGGGAATAAATGATCCAGGTGATGAGACTTTGTGATCTGGAACACAGTTGTATCAGGATGAATATTATTTTTTCCCAGGATGCATCATTCTACTCTGGGTAACATAATATGTGTACCCTGACCATGCCACATTTTTACACTATAATTGACATAAACTGAGAAAGAAGGTATATATATATATATATATAAATTTATATACATTTATATATATATTTTTATAAATAACCACACATTTAAAAAATTTAATTACATTAAAAATTATTACTTTTTTTCAGATAATTATGTTCCGCAGTTTGTTGTCCTTACTCAAGCTTGCTAGTATCTCCTACAAGGACATGCAAATATATATTATTGCCATTGTTCAAATTTAAAATGGAAGAGACTATCAGGGATTCACTATGAAGCACTAAAACTACGGCTTCTACCTCTCCAAGTGTCATGCTCTAAAAATAAATAGGACATTTCAATCAATTTCTTTAGATTTAGATTGTTATCCTGAGCTTCCACACTTTTTAAAAATATTTTTATAAAAAATTTCAGCAAATACAACTTTTCTAGGGTTGTTCCCTTTACTGAGGGCTATTTACTACTTAGAAAAAGAAGAAACCAATAAATGATGTGCAGACCATCTTTGATTTTCGCAACTTTATCACCATTTTACACATTAAAGTGAACATTTTTCAGTTTGTATAAGTTGTTCAAGGAAAATACAGTGACTGATGCTACAAAAATTATTTTATTATTTAAGCAATATGGTAAAAGGTAGTTTGAGGTCCAAGGTAACATAGAAATTTGGGGTTTTCTCCCCCAAAAGGGCTTCATTTGATATTCATGTTTTCTTTTTTTATCAGTTATTTTATTTTATATAATTCTTACATCATTTTTCATTTTTTTAAATAATAAATTTTATTTTTAATATTCCCCCATACAATTGCAAACCCCCATTCTGACCCCAATCCCTCCCCTCCCGCCCCCCACCCCCCAAAAAGTGCCTCTGGTTCATAGTTTTTTGTTGATTTTGATTTTCACTTTCTTATAGTTATTCATTTTCCTGGTCCCTTATTTAAGTTTTCTAGATTCCTGCTATGAGTGAGACCATCCGGTATTTTTCTTTTTCTTTTTGGCTTATTTCGCTGAGCATGATCCCTTCGAGCGCCATCCATGTTGCTGCAAATTGCATGTGTTTATCTTTTTTGAATGATGAGTAATATTCCCTGGTGTATATGTACCACATCTTCTTGATCCAGTCATCTATTTTTGGGCATTTGGGCTGTTTCCAAAGCTTAGCTATTGTAAACAGTGCTGCTATAAACATAGGGTGCAGGTGCTCTTTGGAATGGATGTTTCTGTGTCCTTTGGGTAAATACCTAGGAGTGGAATTGCTGGATCATATGGAAGCTCTCTGTTTAGTAGGTCCAGAAATCTCCACACAGCTCTCCACAGTGGTTGGACCAGTTTGCACTCCCACCAACAGTGTAGAAGAGTTCCTTTTTCTCCACACCCTCACCAACATTTGCTGTTGCTAGTTTTTTTAATATGTGCCATTCTCACTGGTGTAAGATGGTATCTCATGGCAGTTTTGATTTGCATTTCCCTGATTGCAAGTGATGTTGAACATTTTTTCATATGACTGTTGGCCATTTGCATTTCTTCTTCAGAGAAGTTTCTTTTTAGCTCTTCTGCCCATTTTTTGACTGGATTATTTTCTTTGTTGTTGCTGAGTCTCATCAGCTCTTTGCAGATTTTTGTGATCAGTCCTTTATCATTAGTGTTGGGTGCAAAAATGTTCTCCCAGTTGGTGGAGTTTCTCTTTGTTTTTGTTATTGTCTCTTTTGCTGTGCAGAAGCTCTTTAATTTGATGTAGTCCCAGCTGTTTATCTTTGCCTTCACTATCACTGCTTTGGGTGATGTGTCTGTAAAGATGTCTTTGATATGCAAATCACGTAGTGTTTCGCCTATATTTCCTTCTATGTATTTTATGGTTTCAGGTCTTATGTCTAGTTTTTTAATCCATTTTGAGTTGATTTTTGTGTATGGTGTGAGGTAGTGGTCAAGCTTCATTCTTTTGCATGTAGCCACCCAGTTTTCCCAGCACCATTTATTGAACAAACTTTCTTTGCTCCATTGCATAGTCTTTGCTCCTTTGTCAAAGATTAGTTGACCATAAATCTGTGGGTTCATTTCTGGATTTTCTATTCGATTCCATTGGTCTGTATGTCTGTTCTTGTTCCAATACCATGCAGTTTTGATGATTATGGCTTTGTAGTATAGTTTGAAGTCTGGGAGTGTGATGCCTCTATTCCTTTCTCTTTTTTTCAGGAGAGCTTTGGCTATTCGGGGTTTTTTGTGATTCCATATGAATTTCATCAATAATTGTTCTATTTCTTTGAAGAATGACATTGAAATTTTGATTGGAATAGCATTGAATCTGTATATTGCTTTTGGTAGGATGGCCATTTTAATAATGTTTATTCTTCCAATCCATGAGCAGGGGATGTCTTTCCATTTCTTTGTGTCTGCTTCTATTTCTTTTAACAGTGTTTTATAGTTTTTTTTTTTTATAGGTCCTTTACCTCTTTTGTTAGATTTATTCCCAAATATTTGATTTTTTTTTGTTTCGATAATAAAAGGGATGTTTTTTTTTATTTCTTCTTCTTCAGATTTATTGTTTGTGTATAGGAAGGCTACTGACTTTTGCATGTTGATTTTGTATCCTGCCACTTTACTGAATTGATTGATGAGTTGAATTAGTTTTTCTGCGGAGTTTTTGGGGTTCTCTATGTATATTATCATGATATTCATGTTTTCTTTGAGGGTCCTCTAACTACTTTAAGAATAGTACTGGAAAAATGATATTTTCTATTGTCAGATAAATTTTGGTAAAGCAATGTCATATGTATATGCAACATACACGTATATGTATACATGTATATATGAATATGCACATATGTATTATACATACCGTACTATTCCATCTTTCAGAGTTTTCATTAACTTATTTACTGTTTTATGCCTATGATTATCCTTGCCCATGTGTTGCTTCTAAAGTTTCTCATTTCCTTTGTTTATGATATAGTTCTTTATATTACTCCATACTTTTTAAAGAATATATACAAAGTTGTTCTTCCTTTGTTTTTAATTCATAGTACATGTTTTTCTTTTTAGTATGAGACATGAAAATATACACACTACTCATTTTTCACCAAGAAGAGTTATGCGTTCAAAAGTTTCTAATTAACTGTCTCATAATGAAGTAGAACATTTAAACACAAAGCACTTCAAAAAGGAATAAATTCACATACTATAATAGAATTTCATTAATACCTATTCAAAAGAGTTAATTGTTATTTTAATAAGTGAACCTTGTGTTTCAAAAGCTGATTGGTATGTTTAATTCATTTCCTAAGTCTGTTTTGATGAATTATGGATGTGCGTTTTCACACACACTACCTAAGAAATCTCTCACTAGCATCTTTCAACAAAAGACATGCACATGGCAGCCACCAGGAGACAAGCTGAGAAATCTAGCAGGATGATACAACAGCTAATGCCCTAAGAGTGTATTCAGTCTGAGCTGAAGAAACAGTGTAAAGGTCACAGTTCTTAGATGGTGAGGCACAAAATATTTGGTCTGGAAACTTTTACAAGTTTGACCTTTCAGTGAAATGTTTCCATACGGCCATATCACTGAAAGCTCAAAATATATTTTCACCTATTTTCTAATTGTTAAGTATTTCTTAAATTCCAAAGACATTGTCAAACAAAAGGTTATTGTTATTTTTCAAGATCTGAATCCAATGTAGTGAGAAAATTTTTTTCCTCAATTTTTTTAGCCTTCCTTATTAAATTGTTGGTGCAATAATATTGTTAGGAGTGGTTAAATTAATCAGCAATATCAGCACAAATATTAGTTTTTTTGCTTCTAATGACATGAGAAATAATGCTGTAGTTATATCTCCATATCTTGCTAATACTACTGAGTTCAGAGTAAGCAAACTGAGAGGAAACACTCAAAATTTGCACCAAGTATCCAGTTCATGATCCTGAATAAACCTGTATAAGCTCAGAGATAATGTGTTCATAACTAAGGAACTAAGTGAAACATCTAAATTGGAGATGCATGGCTGAGCATAAGCGATTGAGAATGAGACATGACAAAAGTTGGGAAGAGCCGTTATGGGGGCAATGTCAAAAAGATCATGGCTTGCTGAGGAAAATAGACATGAACTAGGGTAAGGAGCCGAAGCCCTTTCCTACAATAATTTTGTGATTCAGAGCACCTGAAGAGTCCAGTAACCTCTAGAGGGTCACTCACAATAGCCAAAGGGAGTTCAGGGATGCTTTCTGTTAGCAGGAGTACCTCGTAGGTTTCTGATGAAATTCTCCTTAGTGTCCTCCCATTTAGCTGTGCCCTCCTCGTTAAATCATAAAAAAAGTCCTTCTGAACAGAGTATACTCTTGCCAGGGAAATCCATTCTTTTTCTTCATACACACATCACTATCTTAGGGACTCACCTTAAAATTTCAAAACCTTCCTGAAAGAAAAAAAAAAAAAAATGGGGCAGGGGGCAATATCCTCCTATGTATATACTTCAACTTTTGAATCATTGACAAGGTCTGTAAACCTCCTTTAGTCAAGTGATGCCTCTCCCTTATTTTCCAGCATTAAATGTGCTGCTACTTTGTCTCTTCATCATCCATTTAAATAATTCTAAGGTGAGAGGGCCTCTCTGGTGGCCTGGGGGTTAAGTCTCAGTGCTATCACCACTAGGGCCTGAGTTCAATCCCTGGCCAGGGAGCTAACCCACAAATGGCACAGCAGACCATCAATAGATGGTAGATCACATCTACCATCAATATCAATAGATGCCTCTGAGAAAACCCCTTAGTGTGATTACTTGAAACATGGCAAGGAAACAGGTTGAAAGTTAAGACTAGAAAAGTCTGCTGCGCCATGTGAGTAGCTCCCTGGCCAGGTGGAGATCGAACTCGCTGCAGAAGCTGTGGACAGCTTCACAGTGCTGTACTTAACACCTGCCGCTGCTCCCCTCAGCAATGTATTTCAGTCAGTCTGCCTCTTCTGTTCTCCATTCTGTCTCTGGTGAACCCTCTCACCCCCCATACCTCTGGCTTATACCCTAGTTCTTGTATGCATAAATGAATAAATCTTTTTAAAAAAAGGACTTCTTTTAAAAAAGACTAGAAAAGTATTAAGGAACCAACTCCATGTTGAAAATAAACCTTAACATGCATGATTTTGCATTGATAGGAAAGGTCTGTGTACCACATCTCCAAGAAGACATAGACACAGAAATCTATAGAATTGCTAGCTTTGCCCAACTTCTGCTGTTCTACGGAACTGAAAGATAATGGAAATGCAAAAAGCATCTGAAGACCCAAATAAGAAACAAAATGCTTTGGGAGATGGTCTTTTCTTACTCCCTTAAAAGGGGAAAAATTAGAGTAACCAGAGGCAGAAAACTGCAATTGTTAGCCTGATTTATGTTCTCACATTAAGGTGTTTTATTGGTGAGTATCAGGCTAGATTTGTAAAAAATATGTATTTCCAATTACTGAACTTATTAAGAGGCTTTAAATTACAAGGTAGCATTTAGACAAAACTTTAAAATAAGAGGACAAAGATACAGGTCAGATACTTATTGAACAATCACTCTGTGTCAGATATTTGTGTGTGTTTGTGTGAGTGTGTGTGAATACATATACACATCATAAAATTTTTTATTTATGTTCCCATAAGCCTGTATGACAGGAATTATTATTCCCTGTACAACACTTAGGGAACATAAAACCAGAATTCTCTTATTTAGCTTTGTAAATTATAAGCTTTCCCTTGAAAGAACTCCAGGTGCTAATGTATGGGTGAGATATACTTTTAAGATGATTACAATGTTTTCATCTCATTCAAAACACCAGTGGAACAAATTTTACATAAATTGACTCAAGAATGGAAGTTTTATCACATGATTTCTTTTAACACTGAATTTAGAATATATCTCCTTGACAATTCATTTTTGTTTATTGCATGCAAAAGTCTTCTAAATGTTTGAGGGCAGCTAACATATGCAAGTAAACTTATACTCACTAGAAGAAATAATCTTGGCATTAATTCTTTTAACTGCTTCTTACATACCATGGCGTCTAGGGCATTCATTCTGTCTTAGACAACTCCTGCCTGACAGTTTTCCATTCATTGCTGGCAACTATGAATCAATAATCTAAATGCTATCTGACATATAAAAGACACATCAAAATGTTGAATTATTTTTATAACTAATTTCTTTATGATACACAATTCTCTACTGCCCAAAAGGTAAGTTATTGAGATGCTGAGTTTTATGTATGCAATATAATTTCATTACAGTTATGTCATATTTAAGTTATGTCATAATTCTTTTAGTCATTAATCAAATTATTTTTGTCCTATGCTGTATCAGATGGGTACTGAGATATGAAAATTTGATAAGCTTGCTTTCAAAATCCAACACAAAAGTGAATAGAGGGCCAATAATAGTGTAAGCTCTCAAAATGAATGTATAATTACATGCTTTGAAAGACCTAAGTGTCGAGATCTCCTTTCTCTCTTGCACTCAAAAATCTATAGTGACAGCTTGCCTAAAGCAATACACTCTCCGCAGCAGGTGAGCCCCAAGTGGGATAGATGAGCTCTAAGAGCAACTGTGTAAAGCAAAACCAATCTCAGGGACTCAAGACCCATTAGAGCCAAAGCTTCAGGCTGGTCTTCAGTCTGCAATGCAAAGACACAAGTAGCCAGAGATATTTTACATCAAGAAATGTCACTAAACTGTGCCTCCCTGGTGGTGCAGCACGTTGAGTGCACCACTGTGAAGCTGTCTGCAGCCTCTGCAGCGCCAGGGAGATACCCAGGGAGATACCCACATGGCACATCAGACCTCTCCTGTCTCATCTGCTGCTCCCCTTAGCAGTGTTTTTGGTCCATCTGCCTGTTCTGCTCCCTGCTCCATCTCTGGTGAATCCTCTTACCCTCCTGCACCTCTGACCTGTACCCCAGTTCTTATATAAATCTTTTTTTTAAAAAAATAAATGTCACTAAACTATAAACTACTCATGTGCTTATGTAAGTGCAATGGACATTTAGCTCTATAGAGGCCAGAATAGCTCAAGATATGTTGTCATATTTTATCATAATTTTTACCAAAATTGTGTAGAGTCAAAGAATTCTCTAGCATTGAACTAGAAGGATAGAACAGAAATTTGGGCTGACATACACCAACATTGGCTTCAAGCAGCCATAGAATATTTTGCACATGGTTATTGTCAGGTAAAGAGGGGTGTTATATGTTGGGCGATGAGTAGGTAGATCTATATGGTGTGAAGGCCAAAATGAACAAACAAGGAGGGAGCAGGTAGATTACACTAGCATTGATTCAAAAGAACACCTGTACCCCTATATTTATTGCAGCACTATTTACAATAGGTAAAACCTGGAAACAACCCAAATGCCCAAAAATAGATGAATGGATCAAGAAGACCATGGAATATTATTCTGCAATGAAAAAAGATAAACTCATGTCATTTGCAGCAACATGGATGGAGCTAGAAGGAATTATGCTCAGTGAAATAAGTCAGAAGGAAGCAGAAAAATATCAGAGGGTTTCACTTTAACAGGAATATAGGGGAACCAAATAAGACATCAGTGTAAAAAAAAATAACAGCACAAAACACAACAAAGCAAAAACAGACAATTATAAACCAGAGACATCCTGCAGGGGAGGAGGAAGTAGAGGGATCAGAGGGAGGGAGGGAGGAGCATAGAGGACTGAGGTGATGGTGCACGGGAGCACTGGTGAAGGAAATTCTATGAGGACTACATCTGAGGGGGTGAGGGAAGCAAATATTGTTTAAAAATGAATAATGATGTAAACATTTTTAAAAATTAAAAAAATTAAAAAAAATAAATGATTACAATAGCAGGTGGAGCCATCTACTTGTTAGACATGGCTTTATATTCCTTAACACTCTTTCAGAATGCCCCCGCTCCACTATCATAGATGCACCAGAGCTGATTTGTAAGCTGCAGTTTTCAGATAATATTTAACCATTATCATTGCCAAATCCTAAGAATCACAAGAAATCAGAATAAACACCTATCCCAAACATTAAGAAATCGTATATGCTTGCATTTTGTATTTGATTGACAAAACAGTAACGATACATCCAAACCAAGGAACTGAGAATAACCAAATAGCAAATGTTTACAACAACTGGTCATATGGCTTTATTGATTTATTCATTTTTGCTTTATGAAGATATATTGAACATACTATGGTCTTATTTGTATACGAAGATTTTCCAACAAAATACTGATTTATTTACCCAATATAAAAACTCATGCTTTTTTGTTTCTTTTATTTTTTTGTTGCTTTATTTAGAAAATACACTAGACAACAACACAGAGTATTATAATACTGTAAGCTAAAAGAATAAAACCTAAATGTGACAATGTGAAGCGAAATCAAAGATGATCCATATTATATAGGTGAGTTGTCTACTCTGCAAATAAACTACATCATTGTGAAAATATCAAATTTATTGGAGCAAGTTTTTTCAGGGAATATAATCAGATAGTATCCAAAATTCATTATAATGAATTCAAAACATTTCATAAGTCATTGAATTATACTGCCATTAAAATAATTTAGATAGAATGAAGACTATTTTATCAATAAGTACACAGAGTTAAGTGTTTATCATTCCCTTTTTTCAACTGGAGCTTCCTTTTGGAAACTTTTTAAAATATAAGACGTTGTGTGAATTGCTGATCTAAAAGTGGAAGATAGAGCCTCCCTGGTGGCGCAAGGTGTTAAGTCTCAGCACTATCAAGCTATCAGCAGCCACTGAAACATGAGTTTGGTCCCCAGCCAGGGAGCTAACCAACATGGTGCAACAGACCTTTCTTGTCTCGTCCACTGCTCCCCCTCAGCAGTGTTTTTCAGTCAGTCTGCCTGTTCTGCTCCCCACTCTGTCTCTGTTGAATCCTTTCAACCCCATTCCCACACCTCTGCCTGAGCCCCAGTAATTGTATGCATAAATAAATCTTAAAAAAATAAGTGTGGAAGATAAAACATGTAAATTTGCTATATGTATATCATTAAGTATTGGTCTTTCCCCCTACTAATCTGTCTGGTGTTAATTTGTTCACATACCCAGCCTTAAAAGAGCCTAGATGGAGCAGAGTAATTTTTTTCCTGCTTCACAATACTGTTGAGTGGAAACTGACTCTTGCAAAGAATACATAATTCCACATCATTCCTCAGATTATATAGTTAATTCTACTTGGTAAGAATAGACAGAGACCAATACTCTTGCCCTTCTTTAAAAAAAAAAAAAATTCCTCCAAGTTGTTTTTTCAGTTCTGTCCGTTTTCATAAATATCTCCCATTTTAATTAAGACAGATTTTTTTTTCCCAATCAGATCAGCAGAGTGTGATTTTGAACAGTGAAACATAATTATGTTATGGACATGGAACATCAAAAAATAAGCAAATAACAGAATTAGAATCTGTTGAACTAAGAACCAAGACTATTGAAGACAGAATTTTTACCCCTTTTAACTACAGATGAATCATCAGATAAATATTTTTCACATGTAACACAGTTGATTTAATAGAAATTACCATCTTCTCAAATAAACAGAGTTCACTTGATATACAATACAATGACTAATCTGATTTTTATTAAATATGCTTGGATGATAATATAAAAAATTCATGATGCAGACCAAAGATTTGATTAATTAAAATTAAATAAGCTGATTGCAGATAAAGATTACTGAACATTAAAAATTCTCATTATTATTGTAAAATACATTTCTGAGTCTTGGAATACACCAAGAACTGATATCCAGAGCAGATTAAAGCTCCTAATATGGTGTTCCTGGTGATAACTTAAATAATTTGTTCTTTGCAACAATTGCTATTGGTAGAATATAAGATATTACAGGCCCCTGAAAAACACTTGTCTCTTACTGAGTGTTTTTATATACTCTTGGATAAGTCAATAATCCACTTCTTAGGGATTTTGAGATACACTAAAAATTTTATCTTCCAAATTTCATGTTTAAGAAATTAAAAAAAAATAGGCTTTGAGAGTTTGCTGCGATGGGAAGATTCTAAAATTTGGAACATATCATTCTAGGTTTGAGTACTAACAAGTATAAATGACCAAACTGGGTCTTTTGCTAGTCACCCAGGAGGCCAGACTCTGAACCACAAAAATGTTTTTGCACAAAGGAGTTTTATTATATGAGCCACAGTCACCAGAGGAGTTGCCAGGGTTAATCGCCTAAAAGAAATGAGCTCCATGAATGGTGCAGGTACTATGATGATATACAGGGGAAGGAAAGTGAGGCGATGTGGGAGGCAAAGTGAGTGAGGGGTGTCCCATCCTCAGGTTCTAGGAGGCTCTGGGCAGCACAGGCTCATGAGCTACTGTGGCTGTCTTCCTCAGCAGTGTTCCTTTGGAGTTAACAGGCAGTAAAGACCAGCAGGTGCTTGCCCTGGAGTTATCACCCTCAGAGCATCACATAGAATTTTGATAAAGATATAACAATTAATTCTCCAGGCTCCTGGGAATGCAGGTGGAGAATAAACTACAAGGGTGGGGAGGACAAAGACTGTTTAGTATTTGATTCTGTTTTTATGCACTTCCTTTCATACATTTGATGCAATATGTAAAGAGCAAAATTGAGAATCTAATTTAAATATTCACCTTTTACAAGAAGAATTTCCTAATATCGTCTCATTTTCCCAATTCTTTGTTATACATGACTTTATTCCTGCAATTGTCATAGTGCTCTGTAAATGGTTTCTTTAGAAATCTATTTCCTAGACTAAATGAGAGTCAAATGCTACTTCACACTTATGCTCATACACAGTAAACACTTAGGAAACATTTCAGGAAGGAAAAAGGCAAAAAGATGAATTCATTTTCTCTGCCATTTTCAAGATACAAAAATAACCTGAAATACAATACTGATCCTATTTCCAAATAGGGAAAATACTATTTCCTGTGACGCAGAAGGGAGAGAAAAATATACAAACCTAATAGACTCAGGCATGGCAGGAGGTTAGGCAGCGACCTAATTTGTGCTTAACAGTTAAAGATCTGTGGACTCTGCTCCTACTACATGCTGACTACAGTAAACAATAATCTCAATCCCAAATCACCTCTCTTTCCTTTCCTTAATTAGTTTGTTAATGAGCTAATGTTTCCAACGGACTGTGAAATTGAAACAATGTGCTGTCTCCTGTGATTCCTAAACATTTTCACTGGACATAATATGTGTCTCGCCCTCAATGGGATTTTCTTTTTTCTATTTTTAAATAAATCAAAAAGACAGCCTCAAAGAGGTACAGGTGTCTGGTGGGTGAATAAATAAACACTCGCAGCATGTGGAACAATTAAATAATCTCAAACAAAATTGGATCAGAGGCAGATGCACACACCACAGGAATAACACTTGACAGGCAAGGGGAAACACTCCAAATGAATCTCTGATGGAAAAGCTTGGCTCAGTGGGTCAATCTGGTGTCTCCTAGCAATGAAGTATAGTCTGGATACTCACTATATACCCCTGGGAAGGAGTTCTTCAGGAAATCTGAGGCAAGAATGATGGAGTGCAAGGTTGCCAAGTATTAGGCTAGCACTGAAGTGGGCTCACAAACAGGCTCTCCCAGCAAAACCAGAATGTTCAACATTTCTTAGACAGGCACCACCATGTTTTCTTGCCTCTGTGTCCTATTCCCTTTACCTGGAAGTTTGTTTGTTTTTTTTCCTTGCTTGTAACACCATTTTGATGTAGGTGTTAAATAATATTCATTCTAAGATATTTAAGGATCATTTACTTCATGATGCATTACCTAATCGCTCTGGCCTTATTGCATTAAATAGCACTCATGTGTTGTTTAATATTTCTAACAAAACTTGTTATGCAACTCAGTGAGCTCTTTTGGGAGAAAATTTATTGAATTTCATTTAAAGGCAGAATATCTGTAAAAATTGCAGAGGAGTGTACTAAGTAAAAGGGGATATGACTACATGATTTTGGGAGGGGGCACATTTCTTTCATGTTCATGATGAGATAATTTACATTAAGTCGATTTGACCCCGGAAGAATAGGAGGTATTTCGATAGGCAGAGTTGATGAAAGGACATTCTAGACAGGAGAAGAATGGTGGTGGATGCAACAAGAAAGGAAGCAATGAGGTAAATGAGTCTGGATTTGAGGGACTAGTATATGAACAATTTGACTCTTGTGTAGGGTAGACTGAACGAGTGGAGTAAGTTAAGCATAAGATTAATTCAAGAGATGGAAGAGAACTGAGTATTAAGCACAGTTTGAACTCAGTCATTAAATATTTAAGGATTCCTAAAGGTTGTCAAGATTTGAAGAGATTAAGCTGATTCTCTACTTGTCTTTATTTATTGAGAAAAGTTTTACAGTTTACTAAAAAAAAAAAAATGGGTATTTTGAGTAAAGGAAGTGATGAAAAGGAAAATTCTTACACTTATAATATAAAAAGCAATCTCTAAAAGAGATGCCTAAAATAATAAAAAACAACCACTGTGTCTGGGAACAAATGTCATTGCTCAAATTTGTACAATATAAATATAAATACAAAGATATCTACAATGACTTAAATAATTGTGGAAAACTTGCAAATAACAGTAAGTCATAAGAAACAAATTGGTCTAATTAAGAAAAAATAATAACAAAAATGGAAATCTGTAGGAACAGTCCTAATAAAACTAAAGTCATATGAAAAAATAAGTTTTCTAATTCTGTTTTCATTATCTTATGGAACTTTGAACTTGATACATTAAGACATAATCTAGACCTCAGAAAGGAACAAGACACCACTGCACAGAAGGGAAATAGATCACATAATTTTGTATCACTTATCGAGTGTTTACTGTCAGCACAAAGCTAAACAGGGCAAGATCTCTAACTTAGATTTAATTTCAACTGTAAGTTACAAAACACAAAAATATTTCTTCGGTGATAGATAGCCTATTGTGAGTATTTCATTGAGAGACTAATGTCTTGACCTTGAAACAAAACTTGTTATGGAAGGAAACAAATTATGATATGTTACGTAGGAAACAAATTCCTACAACTGTTGCTTTGGTTGTTGGTTGAGGAATGTCATTGGCTTGGGGACAGAATTGAAAAGCCCTGTTTACCTTTGGGATCTGGGGAGAAAACCCCTCTTTTCTCAGGCATGGGTTTGTAAACTCATCAGGGCCTTATCTTCGTGAGTAAGCATCAGGGACTTCACTTGGTCCCTGATTTAAACAATAAGAAAATCTGCTTTGTGAATTTTCTCAGGAATTGTTTTGGGCTCATCCCTTGGTGATTTCTCCCTGGATTACTTTTTCTATTTTGATTTCACTAGAACAAAAACTTCAGGAACTGTGTAAGGGATTTTTGCTTGTTTTGTCATCTTTATGTCACCAGTGTGTAGCTCAGTGTCTGTTGCATGTAACAGAAGGCCCCGATAAAAAGAAATGGGGGCTTGTGCAACACTCTTGAGGGTCCTTGGAATTATAATGCTGAAAATATTCCCAATTTGGATTGAGGATTCAGGGGCAGATATCTTGGGATGGGGTGATTTATATATGAGTTTTAGAGAACAAGTAGGAGCTAATGGGGTAGAGGGAACTTTAAAAGCCATTTTCAGACAAGAACAACAAAAACATTAACAAACGTACAAATGTGGGAGACTATTTCATGGTATCACAAATCACCTTGTTCTCTTACAGCATTGCCTGAATAGCAGGGCAGTCCAGTGTTTTCAGAAGGCACATTCTGCAATGAGCTAGATTCACGCCCCAGCTCTGCTCTTTGTATGTTAAATCACTTATCACAAAACTACTGTCTAGGAATTGGCAGTTGAGTATCCACCTTCAGACCTTGTTTTCTGTGGAGAATCTTCAAGCAAAGTTATGTCCCTGGGAATCACTGCAAAGAGCAGCTTGGGAGAGGAATTCATCTCAGAGGAGGAGGCTACAAAGGTGCCTTCTGTTAAACAGGAAACTTGTTTCAAGAAAAGGTTAGGAGGAACTGCCTTTGAGAGAGAAGGGGGAAAAATGAAAAGAAAGAAAATAGTGTATATAAAAGATTTAAAAAGATGCATATTCAGTGATTATTTAAGAGATAATATTCCTCTAAACAAGTATTTCTTTTGATAGTCAAAGGCTTATAGCAATAGTACCTGCTTATTTATTATTAAATAATATTTTGACAGATATAATTAAAAAATTAATAGACTTGAGTTATTCTATCAATCCCATTCTGCAGTAAGAAGGTTTAGATTATGTTCCAAATAGACATAAAACTAATATTATTTTATGGTATACTTTGATTTTCATGTCCAATGATATTTCTTACATTTATTATTTACCATATTGACTAGCTCTAGATAATTATTTGCTTTCACAATGATAAAAATAGTTACACACTTTCAGGTTATTTTCTTTGAGTATCTGTTTCCTTCTTGCTAATCTGACTATAGAAGCAGAGGAGGGGAAGAAACGAGGAAAGAAAACTGATCAAAAGAAGAAACTAATACAACCAGAAATATAATTTGTAAGAATTCCTAATAGAGACAATTTTACTAATGTTTTTTGCGATGTTTTCTCTTTTAGTGGAGTCAGTCAGGTAAGATAACTCAGGTTTACTGTCCTATCTGTCATATTGTTATTATTCCATTCATTCGAAGTGTTATGGCCGTAGACCCTTATTCCATGTCAAAGCCTTCTGACATTAATTTTTCCCTCTTCCACAGCCATGCAAATAAATTACCAGGATAAATAATTAGACAATTTTAGAAGAAAAAATACTGAATCACAGAGAAAATAAAGACATTACAAAGGTGATGTTTAGCCAAAATTAGCTAGCACAAGGAATTCAGCTTCATGACTCCTCAGTCACTAATATAAAGAAAACTGTGCCCTGATTTCCTTCTTTCTTTGTTGTTTATAGTATTTATCAAGCTAAGAGTCTGACCAAGGGTCTTTTTAATTTATTTTTGTGTTTGTTTTGTATATCATTACTCCGCTTAATCCCAATTAACCATACTCTTAATAAAATATGTAAAATGTGTGTATACAAATTGGATCAGAATTGTTCTTTAGTAACAGAAACAATGTTCAAATGTTCTAATTTGTAAAATGTAAAACTGAATTTATTACACTTTAATCAGAGGAGATGATATATCCTCAGACAGTTCACTACATATTAAATATGCCTGGTTCAGTGATTTCACTTTGGGACAGGAGTTCAGCTCAGGGATGTGATTCAAATTGTGATTCTGAGACTACAGCTTAGTGGAGGAGTGCTCAGTCTGAACCTCTAAGGACCTCTTAATAATGAGATTATTTTCTCATAATTAATCAAGAGAGGACTTTTCATTCACAAAGACAAGGATACTGAAAGAATATGTACTGGCAAATGTTCTCAGGCTAAAATCAAGGTTAGCCAGAACTACTCATTTCAATTTAAAGATTAGATACTACCTTCTGGGAATTGCACAAAGGAAAAGATTAAGTAAGATATATTTTGGGTTAAGACATCTATGATGTGATGGTGATCATTATGTATTCATCTTGAAAACCTGTAATAGTTTGGCCCTAAATACACTTCCATCTTTTTAAAATACTGTTTTCATCTTTCAACATTTATAATAGTTTTTTTATTAATTTATTAATTTTCTCTTTAATCAGTCTCTTTCCCAGTTCCACTAATATCTAAGCAAAGGTGTTATTTCAGGCAAAATTTTAGACTCGGTCTTAATCACGGTTGGGGAACTTCTGGTTTAAATTTTTCAACTGGGTACACTTTAACTAAGTTTTATTATTTCTGCAGCAGTCATCTATTGACTAAAGTTCTCTCAAAATTACTGCAGAATCAGACACTTTTAGGTCTATGTATGAACTGAAACAAGAGACAAAAACAGCCAAAGAGCAATCCTCTGAGGATAGTCCTAAGTATGTTACTCTAGTCTCCCCACTGCATTGTTTTGATTCACTTGTATCTCACATTAAGTGAAGTATGTTCTATCCAGACTTCTTTGAAATGGTGGTTACTCACAATTCTTGGGCAAAATTTTGTAAAATTTTGTACTCCTGCAGTTTATCCTGAAATTACAACTGATTCATTATGTCCCTCCTCTACCACCAATTGTTCTTGATTTCTCTCATCCTACCTGGTTTCCAAAGAAACACGTCAACTCTGAGTATATTCCCAAATGAAAGCTTTAAAGAGGATATTAATTAAAGAATGTTCATATTAGCAGTGCTCAACAGCAACCCCTCCAAAAACAAAAAAGGAAGAAAAGATGAAAAAAATCAGAAAAAGAAAACAAAATGATTATGAAGACGCACAGCGAGGAAAAATAATATGGTATGTTTACTGTGGTATATTTATGCCATGAAATAACTTATGTCAGTAAAAACTATTCTATGCAATAATATAATCTATGGTTAATGAGGAAAACCTATAAATATCAGCATTTTTATCAAGTTGAAAAGCAAACAAAAGAAGTGCATTACTTAGGCATATAATTTTGGACATACGTAAAAAAATATACATAACCTAGAATGATGGTTGCGTGGGGGATAAAGGGAATTAGAATATGAAAACTTACTAGTAAGAAGGGGTTCAATGGTGAATTTAGTAGTGCTCATTATATTAAGAGACTACATAACTAAATGTGAGTCCAAAATAATCATGTATCTGGTAACAAGGATTATTACTAATCCAGTTGCATGTGTGTGTTCCAATTCAAAATAAAGTCTCCAAATTATCTGATCTGAAGGTATAACTAAGCTAAGCTTGTACAGCTTGTACTGCAATAGATTACCTATAATGTCACCCACCATTTCTTTTTTTTTAATATGCTGGGGATTAAAAATAAAAGGGAAGTTTTTTGTTGATAAAAGTTCTGTGAGCATTGAGAGAGCGAGCTCTTTAAAAAATAACCAAATGTTTTAAACATTTTATTTTGATGCAAAATAAAATCATTAAACACACATGCTAAATTCAAACTTTTTCTGAAGTGTTTTTGTTCAAAAACAAAATGTCCATAAGGAATGATTTTTAACAGTTTTGAGACATAGAAATTACTCCAATTCATGTAACCCAAGTAGCTGAATTACAAACTTAATGGAGAGTACACAGAAATATAAATGTTCACTTTTAAAAAAATGAAAAATCAAGAGGATTTCTTATCCAACTCAAAGCTCCACTTAAGTCTACTTATTTCAAGAATGCAAGAATCTAATAAATTATTTATTCACATGGATACCTTGACCATCTTAACACAAAGAAGAACTATAATAATGAACCTGACATGAAGACAAATGACTACAATTAGCTTCCTCATTAGTTTTAACCAAGACTACTTCTTTAGTCATGACTGATTTATCTCCGTTTTACTTCGCTGGTGATTCAGCAAGTAAAGGCAGGTAAAGAGAGTCCATTTAAACTCTAGACTTCAACTTTCTATTACTCTTTGAATTGCTCTATGGCTGGTACTCAAGAGAAGATTCATATACTTCTATAGGAAAATGATCAACAATTTGAAATACAACCCTCATAAAATATAGTAATGAATGTATGACATATGTCTATCTTTCATATGATAGATAAAAAACATTTAAACAAATATTTAGAGAATGTTGAAATAACTGTATATCAAATATATGTTCTTGACTCTGGCTCTGGTTCACTTTCATTATGAAACATCAGAGGGGGAAGACTAAGACTGGGGAAAGGCACACTGGTGGTGGATTAAATTAAAAACATTTTTTCAACAGTTTATGATTCTTCCTAGGTGATTGCGGTTGTCAAACTGGGAACAAGCATAAAGCTATACTCTCCATCAGGAATACAGAAAGACATAAACCAGAAGCAGAGGGACTTCTAAAGGAGATAAAGAATTCTCAAATCTCAAGTACACACACATGTATACACACACTCATATATAATATGTATATGTATACACACACTCATATATAATAGGTTAAGGAAATGAATACACATTTTACTAAAGTGAATTTAAAGATGAAATAATAAGCACGAGAAATAAATTCATATTACTACCCATCAAGAAAATGGGAATTTTTACTCAGCTATCAGAACAGATAAAAATATGGTTAAAATGTACAATTATTGTAAGGAAGAAGCAAAACTGAATCTCTGATACATTGTTGGTGGGAATTTAAAGTGATGTAATGACCCTGGAAACAAGTTTTCTTTAATCAAACAGAAAAAATACACTTGCCATAGGACCCTGCAATCACAATCCTTGGCATTTTCCCTATAGGAGCCAGGTTTTCTTTCCACATACAAACTTTTACGTGATTGCTCATAGCAGTTTTATTAGTGATTGTCAAAAACTAAGAATAACCAAAATGTCCACAATTGGTGACAATTAAACAAATCACTATATCCAATTGCGTAGAATATTTCTCAGCAATAAAAAGGAACAAAGTACTGATAAATTCAGCAACTTGGATAGATTTATACCAAATGGAAATAAAAAACAATGCAAACAGGTCATACATGATACTCTCATTATGATAAAATCATACAGAGGGAGATGAAAGTAGTGCATGGAATTAAGAATGGTGAGGGGAAGGGAGTGAGTGACTATGAAGGTGTAGTATGAGGGATATTTTGGTGGTGATTGCGGTAGTGGTTACATGAAGCTACACATGGGACAAAAATGATAGAATTTTCATGCCAGTGTGCCAGTGTCAATGTCCTACATTGCTATTATACTACCATTAGGTATACAGTGGCAGGAACCCGGTGAAGGGTACAGGTGACTTCTTTACACAATCTTATAGTTGTCTATGTGTGTGTGTGTGTGTGTGTGTAGTTCTTTCTTTTTTTTAAATTATATAATTTATTAATTTATATATTATAGTTATTTCAAAATAAATATAAAAAGTAAAGGTAAGATTTTTGTCATTTGAAGTCATTACTCAGGAAAGGAGAAGACAAAATGCAGACTGGGAGAAAATATTTCCTAATTTTATATCTGATAAGTAACTTATATTGAGACTACAAACTCTTACTTACTTTCTCTAGCTTCTGTCTTCCCTGGTCCTGCAGTTATTTGGTCATTCATATTACTCTCTAGAATAAAAAGATAGGAAAATTGGAACATAATTCAGAGAACCTGAGAGTTGACAAAAGAATTAAACATTGTTTTCATAAACTTTGCTGTGATTTAGCTAAAAAGATCCTTTCTATTTTTCTAGTCCTCTCACCAGATTATATGTGAGATGTTGCCATTAGTACAATGATTTCAACAGAAATTTTTGTTCTAGATGAAAATTTCACCTATATCTCTGACTATCCAGTACTTAAATTCTCATAGGGTTAGGTACCTATTTTGTTATTTGTGAACCTTTAATCTCATTTCAGACTTCTTAGTGTCTTGGTGCCAAAAACATACCATCAAATTTAGTTATTTGTTGATTAGCATCCTGCAGACAAAGACATTCGACTGATTGTCTCAAATGACTAAGTGGTTTAGGATATTATAGATGCAATCACTGTCAAGAATGGGTAATAGGATCAAAGAGCTATTAAAATGCAAAGAAGGGATGCATCAAAAATCATGAGCTGTTCACATTTACAAGTGAAACTGTAATTATCATACATTATACGGGAAAGAAAATAACATTGATTAAGCACCTACTATGTATCAACCATCTTGCTATTTAAATTGCAAGCATTATCTGATCCACAGAGCAGCTCTTTGAAGTAAGCAATAAAATCTTAATTCAGCATGTGGAAATGTATATTTTGGAAAATTAAAAAAAAACAGCTTGACAAGGGCATACAGCTACTAAAAGAATAATCTTGGACTTGAACCCAAATATGTTTGACTCCAAAGATTCCTTTATTTCTAATAAAAATTAACTTAAAGGGGTGAGAACTGTGCATTTTGTGGGGGGAAAAGTCAATTCTTGAGAAAGAAAACAACTAGAGCATTCAGAATTTCATACCTTTGACCATAATTCATTTTGAAAATATGATCCATCAACTAATATATTGGTTGTTTATATTTCAATGGCTTTTATTATGATTTCCCAATGTTCTTATTTTGGTAAAGAATTTCTAGCTTTTGTTTATAAAATTATTGCATTGGCATTTATACCATGTATATAATTCACAGTGAAACAAGTTTTTAGAATTGTATAATAATCCATTGTAATGGGAAATTACAGAAAATCAGATATCTAAAAATTTCACTTATTTTCCATAGAAAAATGTAAATGACATTCTCAGAAATATTTTCTAGATGACAAGAAAAAAATACACAATTGATTTCTGTCTAGGCATCATTAAGAGAATGCGGAATTTGAGACATACGAGAAAAATTATTTTCAGCATTAGTTAAATAAATTACTGTAACATAACACACTCTTCTGAATAACCCTCGGTATATGAAAAATTTTTCCTCACACTTTCACCAATCTTTGCTGAAGTCAATTGACAGTATAAAAGTTATAAACAGCATGAGAAGAAAGTATTATAAAATCATAGCACAATGAAAATTGTTTTACTGTTGAATGTATCCTATAACTATTTTTGAAAGACAGTATAAGTTATGAACTACATTTGAGAAGAACAAAAGACAAAGCCACTTCTGCACAGCAGATTCTTGTCGAGTACAGAGGATGCATTTGGTGCTGAACTACAAGTTCTTTCCCACCTTTGCTGCCCTAGACAATAACATGCCTGGCTGTGTCTAGAATAAACTGCAAAATGAAAATGTGATTCAATCTTAATTGCTTAAATATATATGTACATATATATTTATATGCACACAGAAACACACAGATATTCTTGAAACACACAGATATTCAAGGTTTTAAATATCATTAATAGTACTCACAAGTCAATATGAAACTTATCTGCCTTGAATTTTGTTCCAAAATTTACCTGACTTTTTGTGCTGACATTTACATTTGAAGAATATGAAAAGCATAAGCTAGAAAAATATTATGTTAACAACAGAAGTGTAAATAAAATGTGATTTAATGGTTGTGTTAATTGTTTCTCCTTCCTGCAGACACACTTTATTTTTCATATAAAGTAATTCATTTAATCATTTTGAAATAGTGGTGTATTTCTTCCTACTTACCTATTTTATTTGCCACTTAAAACACTCTACCCATAAAACAACATGTGATTTCATCATAAGCAATATCTTAACAGCAACTACTGCATTTACTGCCACGTTATGGGCATTAAGACCAATCCTCAAGACATACATGATGTGTCAGTGAAGGGTTAAAAGCTTGCTGGTATAGGTCAGTATGGTATATAGTGATATATAGTCACTAGTGCAACACTTTTGCTAAATAGATCAATTTCAGTGTCAGCTATTGCTATTTTAATTTCAGATAAAAGTATTTATGTTTTCATGGAGACTTTCAGGAAAATAAAAACAGAGCAGTGCTTTTATTGGCTCCTGTCAAAACTCAGACCTGAAGAGAATGTAACCTTAAACTGGAAAGGTTATAGTTGTCTGGTGTCAAACACATTGCTTTTCTCTTACTGTATTTTAGTATTCATCACTGGGAGACTCTATTACATAAAGAAAATGATGCAAGTCAAAACCCACATTAAAGTGCCTGTACTATGCATCCCCTCAAGCAATGAATAAGAGTCCCTATTGCTCCACATACATGCTAGCTTTTGGTGTTCTGTGTTCTGGATTTTCACTGCAGTGAATATAGGAATTCATATATCCCAGTGATTTTATATTCTTCATGTAGATACCTAGAAATAGAATTGCTGGATCATATGGAAGATCTAGTTTTAATATTTTGAGTAACCTCCATATCGTTTTCCATAGAGGTGGAACAGTATTTCCACCAACAGTGTACAAGGGTTCCTTTTTCTTTATATCCTCACTGTAGGGCAGGACAGGTCACTGAGCAGGTTTTCTGATCCAGCAGACCAGGTAAAGGAGGAGTCCTGGAACCTTCAGTGGCTTTTGTAGGCTTTTATTGGGATTACCAGGCACACGGCAGGCAGGGGGACTGAGGAGCCGGGAGGCTGGCAGGCCTCCCAGCCCCCAGCAAGTCTTCACTCTGGGCTCTCCAGCCTTCTCTCACATTCTCTCTGCTTCTGCTTCATGGCTCTGCTTCTCTCTCAGCTTCTCTGCTCCTCCTGGTATCCCCGTGACGCCACCCTTAAAAGCCCTGTCTTAGCCCAGGTGAATCCCATCTACATATGCCCACCCCCTACTCCAGGTGCCCGCCATCAGGCATGCATTTGGGACCACGGGGTTCCATCATCTATCCTAATGGCAGGAGAGCAGAAAAGCCTGATACTTTTTACCTTACCCTACACTCACCGACATTTGTCTCTGTTTGTTTTTTTTGTTTCCTTTTGATATGAGTATTCTCACTGAGGTGAAGTGGAATCTCATTGTGCTTCTGACTTATATTTCCCTCATGTTAAGTGAGGGTGAACACTTTTTCATGGGCCTATTGGCCATGTGTATGCTGTCTTTGGATAAGTATCTATTTAGCCCTTATGCCTATTTTGTGGTTGGGATCATTGTATTTTGTGGGAGCTGTAAATCCTTTGTAGATTTTGATATTAGCCCCTTGTCAGATACATAATGTGCAGGTTATTTTCTACACCTCACAAAATAAGTACTAGTGCCAGGTCGGGGGAAGTTGGAGGTTGGAGTGCAGATCAGAATGCCTGCTGTGCTATTTTCTTAATTAGGGACATAGTCTGTGTCAGTAACCCATTTCCTCCACAAGGTCTGCCCCTCTTTCAAGAGCATATACCTGCACACAACCTCCGCTTCCCTTGCCCAGAGTTGACCTCTGGCTGAGCTAACCACCCTTCCCCACTGCCCTCTTCTCCAGACAGTAACCTACAGTTTCCTTTCTCCACCCACCTCCTGTTCAATTTAGCAATGGTCTCATCAGTGTTAACCCTGCTCAAGTCTGCACTGGCTTCGACTGACCAAAGGACGATCAATTAAACTCCTATGGAAGAGACTAAGTGTCTAAACAGCAGCCTCTGACTCGCTGTTCCATGAACTGCAGTCCACAGAGACCAGCTCCTGCAGTCACCTCTGCTGGGACCTCGCACATTTGCACCTGCTCCTCTGATTGCCAGAATTTACTGGGTCTCGGTTGCTTCCAGGATCTGCCCCCAGGCTCACTCGGGTCAGTGGGAGCCGACCACAGCAGGCTTGCTTCACCGTCCCATGCCAGAGCTTGCTGAGGTCAGCCGGGCTTACCATGGAGAAGGCTGCTTCCAGGCCATGTCTGGGGGGCCCCCTGATAGCTCTAAAGGCACACCACCGTGGGGGCTGTGGGTCAGCTCCCTGAACGCTTCCTGGAGCTTGCCCAGGTTTGGAGATAGGGGAGCTTGGGAAGGGAGTAAGGAAGGGAACTGCATGACAGGTCCGCTTACCTGCTGAGGATTGCAAGGAGGCCTGCCTTGGCAGCAATCATCCAGGGGCCACTGAGGTCAGCTGAGGGATCCTGCTGGTGGTCCTGCATCCAAGGAGTTCCTTTCCTGGAGCTACATGGGGTCTGTGCAGATGTCTATGGAGTCAGCTATGGTGAATCTGCTTCTAGACCCTCCCTGCTGCTTGCTGAGCTCTGCTCAGAGGTCACAGCAGGCTTACGATGACTGATTAGATTGCAGGTCCATCCAGTTCTGGGGTTCAGAACTTGCTGAGGCTAGCCAGGTGTAGGGGGCAGAATGGACACAGAGCAGGTTTTCTATGATCCAGCAGATGGGGTAAAGGAGGAGTCAGAGTCCTCAGTGGCTTTTGCAGGCCTTTTATTGGGATTTACCAGGTACACAGCAGGCAAGGGTGCTGGGAGGCGGGGAGGCTGGCAGGCCTCCCAGCCCCCAGCAAGTCTTCACTCTATATGGGCTCTCCGGCTTTCTCTGCTTCTCTTCTCTCTGCTCCTGTTCGTTCTCGGCTTCTGCTGGCATCCCGGCAACGTGGCCCTTATAAACTCAGTCTCTCAGGCCAGGTGTACCCACTTCAGGTGCCCGCCATCAGGCATGCATTCAGGACCGCAGGGTTCCCTAATCTATCCTAATGGCGGGAGGGCAGAAAAGCCTGATACCTTCTACCTTACCCTACACCAGGGTTACAGTGAAAGGGCCTTTCCATTTTGACGCTGCTGTTTGCAGGGCCTGTCTGGTGCGGGGACTCACCTTGCTCGGCTGGGCAGGCCAGGTTCTTGTCCTGGTCCACTGGCTCCCCTTTCTGCAGATGTTACTCTGAGCGAGCTTCTTGTCTGTTTTTGCTCCGGGAGTCCCTGGCTTTATTCTGCTGCAGTTGGGCTGTGTTGGAGGAGTTGAGCGACTTCACTCTGCGGCCATCTTGCCCCGCCCCTTCCAGCCCTTTTGTAATATTTTGGAAAATAGTCCTTAGCCAGGTAAGTCTTTTGAAATATTTTCTCCCAGTCTGTGTCTTCTCAGTCTTTTGACACTGTCATCAGTGAAAGAGAAATTCCATATTTTAATTAGATCCACTTATAAATTATTTCTTTCATTAGTCATGATTTTTTGGTTATATATAAAAGTCACTGTCATACCTTTATCTGGTTATTAGCTTCTCGAAGTTTCATAGTTTTGTGTTTTACATTTAGATTTTTTAGGAGTTTTTTGAACTATAATAAATTTCTTAATATTACATTAAGTTGAATCTTTTCATGTAAATAAAATTTATTAAAAGACAGTTTCCTTTTAGGGCATCCCTGGTGGCTCAAGGGGTTAAGACACAACCTGTGAATCTGTCCGCAGCCACTGCAGCATGAGTTAGATTCCCGGCCACATGGTGCAGCAGACCTCACCTGTCTCACCCGCTGCTCCCCTCAGCAGTGAGTATTCCAGTCAATCTGCGTGTTCTGTTCCCCACTCTGTCTCTGGTGAATCCTCTCACCCCTGACACCTCTGGCCTGTACCCCAGTTCTTGTATGCATAAATAAATAAATCTTTAAAAAAATTTCCTTTTAGCTTTTGTAACTTATTTTATAATCATAAGTTGATTACAAGAACTTTCGAGTGACCCCCAAAATAGAATCTAGTACTTTTCTATACTGGCTTGAAATTGCATCAAAATATGCACAATGAAATATATACCAAATATCAAGTATAGCTATACTTGTGTTGGGTTTAATGAATAGCTTATTTAAAATGTCAGTGTGTTTTTGAGAGTGAACAGTGTTCTCTCACAGTGGATGCCCTGTTAGGACTACGCTGTAGACATGTTTCATTGATACTGACTTCATCCACTGGTCTGTTGTCTTCAACAATTCATTAAAATTTGTGTTTTGTGCGTTATGCCCTCGAGGGATAGCTACTTGTTCAAATCCTTTCTTTTTACGTATGTGACATTCCAGTTTATTTCAGGTAAAGTGGACATACTGAAAAGAGATGGAGATAGAGAAAGAGATAGAGATAGCAACACATGTTTTCTAAATTTGTTCATCAGGCTAATATTTAACCCTGGGGTTCTAGGCATTTGGTCATTTCTTGATGGGCCAAATTCTGTGTCTCCCCCTCACCTCCAACCCCAGAATATTACTTTGATCTGAATTATACTTGTTTGCATGATTTTCCCGCTGTTACTCCACAAACTGAGGGGGACAGTCTTTTCACTTTTGCATGACCATCACAAGTCCTGGGACACTATGAGGATGTCAGTATTGTTGTAATGAGTAATTAAAGAAAAATCACATTCCACTGTGATGCGTTGATTATTTTCAGAAATTTAATCATGTGACAAAAAACTAGCTTTGAACAATGTGTATACTTTGAAGATTTGCATCTTTCCACTGTCTTTTATATTTAAAAATGATGAAAATATTATATGAAGTAATAAAAAGGTTGCAGAATTCTTATTAATAATATTTCGAGGAAGTTTTTAATAATAAGGAAAAGGTACTGGTCTGCAAATTTAGAGCAGTTGCATACCCATTCTCATGCAACTCCTTAACTCTAAACTATATATTTGTTCAGTAGTTATTAACCAACTGCTTGCTACCAGGCTCTAGAGCTAAAAAAAAAAAAAAAAAAGTCTACTATTTCAAGAAATAGTATTTTCTCTGACAAAAAATGGGAATATATGTATGTATTGATAAATACATATACATACAAATACATAGGGCCTCTCCAAGGAACACTGAACAGTAATGGCATTTTCAATATTTTACATGAGAATGGAAGTCTGCTGAATCTATCTCAGTGTACTAGATACATAGTAAAATTTAGTCCCTTAGTCTCTATTCTGCATAAATCTACACATCCTCTTCCAGAAAGTTAAAAACATTGCTTCATTAAGGTGTATAGGACATTTAGTAGAGGGATACATACTCATTCTGATTCCGAGCATGCTAAGTATGGAGTGTATCCTTGTTAATCAACTGTATTCACCACGCTACTTGAATGAAATTTAAACTGTTGGAACAGCTTTCTAGATATTCTCATGTATGAGAGAACATAAAATATAAAGTGAAAGTATTTATAAACATACATTTTTCACCAATTCTGTAAATTCTATTTTCTATTCATCTGCCCAGTGCATCTGCCTCTCTTTAGCCATGCTCTAAGCACAGCCCACATCCTTTGACTCTTAACATAGCAAACCAGCCACCCTCCCCGTTCTCCAAGACTCTGAAGTGCTCTTTCTCCCTGCAGTCAGCAAAATAAGTAAAGAACCAGTGTTCCTGTTCCTCTCCATATATAAAATTCTATCCAGCAGGCATACTCTGTTGAATCACTCTATCTGTAGAATTTACAGAAAACATCACCAAATTAGGTAGCTATTTGTCTGTCTAGTGATTCATTTTCATGAAAATATTTCCTTTACTGTCTTCCAAACCAAATCAGCAAGTCAGAATTACCCAGGATATGCTACTGAAAATATCCTCAACATTCTGAAGTTCCACTTTTATTGTAAGAGGGGGGAAAGACAGAGAAGCTAAACTCTCTCTTCTGTTGCTCACAGGATGTTTGAAAGGTGCACTTAGAGAAGACAGGGAAAAACATACAGCCATAGAAATCTTTCAATGCATATATTCTATCTATCTATCTTACTAAATTATTCAACAAAGGATTTTGGTCTTTCTGTCCAGATTTAAATCCTGTAGCATTAAAGCACACTGGATTTCATCTTTCAGGATCTTCATTTTGCTCACTTGTTTACTGCTAGAGGATCTCCTCCATTACTGCCAGAGTATTGCCTCCGTTACTGCTAGAGGATCTCCTCCATTGCTTACATTCTGCTCACTACTGATGTTAACAACCCTTTCAGTTAATAGTCTCAAGCATCTCAGCAATTCATCCATTGAGGTATAGAGCCCTTCTCCCACAGGCCAGGAATAGAAAAACCGGATGGGTCTGCTTTGAAGTGGAAATGAGGAAGGAAGAAGATGAAGGAAAGGAAATAAGAACTGAAGGCAGTGCTTTCTAATATTTTCCCTTGAACTACTGTTCATAGCAGACAGAAGTTGGAAACATACCCTCCTGTTCGTCTGGGGGCACAGCCTGGAGAAATTTATTTCAAACACAGATTTTCTTCGAACTTTCTAGTTAAATCATTAGAAGTTAAGAATTTGCATCGTGTTACACAATGGGGATGTTTAATTTAAAAGCAATGTTCTAAACATGTTAGTTAGAAATATATGCTATATATGCTCCAATAAAACATTAGATGAAAATACAGTATCAGTGGGAGCATTGTATTTATTCTGATTTCTCTCTTCTTTTATCGCTCCTTAGAATATCTTAGATACTGGGCCTCCCTGGTGGCACAAGGGGTTAAGACGCAATCTATCAATCTATCCACAGCCACTGCAGCACAAGTTCAATCCCCAGCCAGGGAGCTACCCACGGGACATAGCAGACCTCTCCTGACTCGCCGGCTGCTCCACTTAGCAGTGTATTTCAGTCTATCTGCCTGTTCTGTTACCCACTCTGTCTAGTGAATCCTCTCACCCCTCCCCAAACACACATCTCTGGCTTGTACTCCAGTTCTTGTATACATACATAAATAAACCTTAAAAAAAAAGAATATCTTACATACTTATCAAACAGGCAAGTTTAGACTCTGTACCTAAATTGATTAAATAAAAAAGACATGAACAACATTCATACTGCTGAAGCATCCTAATGTGCAAGCACATTTTTTAGGAATATAAATAACACAAATATAAGATGATATAAACTTTGACATAATTGGAAATCTAGATCTTCTGTTTATATAGTTAAGACATTTCATTTTATTCTTATACTCTTTTATTGTTTAAGAAGATTATTCCATGTTTTATATCTCCCATAAGATCTCCATTTACTCTAAACCCACTCATTAACTTGTTTACCTTTTCCCTACTTACTTCATGTGGCACATTTATACTAAATATTCATATTTAATTTGACCTATTTCTAGAATTTCTACTCTGTTTCACTGCCTATCTTTGACCAAATCATGGAAGCAACCTAAGTGTCCAAGACAGGTTAGCAGATTAAGAAGACAGATATACATACAATGGAATACTACTTAGCAATTAAAATAAAAAATGAACTCCTGCCATTTGTGACAACTGGATGGAACTGGAGGGGATAATGCTAAGTGAAATAAGAAAGAAGGGCCTCCCAGGTGGCACAGTGGGTTGAGCGCCACATTGTGAAACTGTCTGCAGCCTCTACAGCATGGGTTCAATACCCAGCCTGCCAGGGAGATAGCCACATGGCATGGCAGACCTCTCCTGCCTCACCTGCTCCTCCCCTCAGCAGTGTCTTTGGTCCGTCTGCCTGTTCTGCTCCCCACTCTCTGGTGAATTCTCTCACCCTCCCATGCCTCTGTGCCCCAGTTCTTGTATAAATAAATAAATCTTTAAAAACAGAAATAAAAAAGCAAAAGGCAAACATTTGATGGTTTCACTCATATTAGAAATATAGAAAAACAAAACAAAGTCAGACAACCCCAAACCAAAATCAAGCCTTAGAAATCTGAGTAGTTTGCTATTGTTTTAATGAACATTTTGTATTGGGCATTTAGCTTAGTTACTTTCATTTCTATTGATAAAGGTCTGTTAATCCTATAAATTTTCATCTAATAGTCCATTAACTTTATCTCATGTAACTGATAAATTTCATTTTATCATTAATTTCAAGAAATTTTGAATATTTCTTTGTTCAAACAGTAAATAACAATTCCATTGCTAATCTTTTCTGAAAATAGCTACACAAACACAACAAGAAATAATGTTTTAACCATACAGCTGTATATCTCTTGAACCAGGCAAGTTGATATATGCAATTAATCATCAAAATTACATAATAAAAAAAATTGAAATAAACAATATATTTTCATTAATTTCACAACAATATAAACATCTTAAGTTTAATGCTTTTGCCCTTGTAATGAGAGATATATTTAATAGATTAATAAATTTAGAAATGGGCTGTATTTACTTAGTAGGCTGGTGTTTGCCTTAAGTTGAACATACGGTAATAAACTAGGAAACAATCTCTACAGATGTATAATCAACCCCACTGTGAAAAATATCACCAAAACAATGAAATTTTAGCATAATTATTCATACATTAATTCACAAAACAAACCTGATTTTACTTTTTTTTTTAATTTTTTATTTTATTTTTTTAATATTAAATTTTATTTTTATATTCCCCCATACAATTGCAAACGCCCCATTCTGACCCCAATCCTTCCCCTCCCACCCCCCACCCCCCAAAAAGTGTCTCTGGTTCATAGTTTTTTGTTGATTTTGATTTTCACTTTCTTATATTCATTTTCCTGGTCCCTTATTTAAGTTTTCTAGATTCCTGCTATGAGTGAGACCATCCGGTATTTTTCTTTTTCTTTTTGGCTTATTTCGCTGAGCACGATCCCTTCCAGCGCCATCCATGTTGCTGCAAATTGCATGTGTTTATCTTTTTTGAATGCTGAGTGATATTCCATGGTATATATGTACCACATCTTCTTGATCCAGTCATCTATTTTTGGGCATTTGGGCTGTTTCCAAAGCTTAGCTATTGTAAACAGTGCTGCTATAAACATAGGGGTGCAGGTGTTCTTTGGAATTGATGTTTCTGTGTCCTTTGGGTAAATACCTAGGAGTGGAATTGCTGGATCATATGGAAGCTCTATGTTTAGTAGGTCCAGAAATCTCCACACAGCTCTCCATAGTGGTTGGACCAGTTTGCACTCCCACCAACAGTGCAGAAGAGTTCCTTTTTCTCCACACCCTCGCCAACATTTGTTGTTGCTAGTTTTTTTAATATGTGCCATTCTCACTGGTGTGAGATGGTATCTCATGGTAGTTTTGATTTGCATTTCCCTGATTACAAGTGATGTTGAACATTTTTTCATATGTCTGTTGGACATTTGCATTTCCTCTTCAGAGAAGTTTCTTTTTAGCTCTTCTGCCCATTTTTTGACTGGATTATTTTCTTTGTTGTTGCTGAGTCTCATCAGCTCTTTGCAGATTTTAAAACAAACCTGATTTTACTTTATAGTAAGAATGGGTCTGCTGAGTTTTTGTTATATTGATATAGCTACATGAAAAAAAAGCCTTAAAGTCTTTATGAATGAGATTCAATTTGTGACCGTTGCATATATCAAGGATAGTCCTTGTCAGCTAGATTTTAACTGAAAGATTAAAAAAATACAATAAATAATACGTAAAGAAAATCATTTTAATGAAGACATCTGTAAGTACCCCCTAACTCTATAGGGTCAGGTAAACATTACTCAGGAGAACTTAAATATTATAAAGGTATTTACAATTTCTGAAATATCTACTAAAATATTATTCATTTCCCTTAAAAATACTCAAGTCTGATTCCTAGATGTATTAGATAACTATGAAGCTTTAAACAGGTTCCAACTTGAAAAGAGAAAATTCCCACTGTGGTTGATTAATAATTTTGTGTTTAACTCAGCTGTTGTTGTATGTTCTTTATAGATCTTTGATCTCATCCTCTGCATTGAAATAAAACTTTCTCAACAGAAATGTAAGGAGACACAGAAAATAGCAGGAAAGTCAAGGGAAGACTTTGAGAATCCTCTTTATATACTTACAGGGGACCTCATCAGGAATAGAAGGGTTCACAATGTTTTCTTATTTGGCGGGGAACAGCCCAGTGGATAATCAACAACTCCATCAGATTGGTGAAGTTAATGCTCATACCTGGCATATGTTTATACAATGTTATACTACTCAGCAATCAAAAAAGATAAACTCAGGCCTCCCCGGTGGCGCAGTTGTTGAGCGCTGGGTTGCGAAGCTGCCCGAGGCCTCTGTGGCGCCGGTTCGATCCCCGGCTGCTCCCCGGCCACGAGAGGAGGGTCCCGCATGGCGCTCAGACCTCTCCTGCTGCCCGCTGCTCCCCTCAGCAGTGTACTTAGGTCTTTCTGCCTGTTCTGTTCCCTGCTCTGGCTCTGGTGAATTCTCTCATCCTCCCGCGCTTCTGACTGTACCCAGTGCATGTATAAACAAACAAACAAATAAATAAACAAACAAACAAATAAATAAATAATACATGCCTCTTTAAAAAAAATTAAAATTAAAAAATAAAACAAAATTAAAAAAAATAAAGATAAACTCATGCCATTTGTAGCAACTTGAATGGAAGTGAAAGGAATTGTAGTATGTGAAATAAGCCAGAAAGAGAAAGATAACTACTGGATCATGTCACTGATAGGTGCAATATAGAAAATAAAAGAAAGGGTTAAAAACAAACTATCTTTCTCCTTCTGGCTTATTTCACTTAATCAATAACCCCTCTTAAATCTACTATGCTAAATAAATAAATGAATTTTTGATAGCCAGATAAATCATTCCAAATCCACAGACCATATATGAAATAATCTGGTTGTACCATAAGTACTATGTTATGTTCATAGTGGGACTTTAGCTTTGTTATATTGGCATAGTATTTTAATTCTCATTTCTCTGATAATAACAAAAATGAAAAACTTTTCATAGATTTATAGTTACTATCATGTCCTTTTTCCAACGTGCCTCTGCAAATCCCTTACCGATTTTATCATTTATACTCTCTTTTCAATACAAATATCTTGTGAATGAACCGAGGTTACTCACTAATATAAAGGTGCTCTGACTAACCAGGAGGATAGGCTGATCTGATCTTTGTATAATTGTCTGCCTGTGTAGTCACCCAGGTTAGGATTTACCCACACAGCTACTGAATAAAGTAACCAACAGACAGGAATATAATCCAAACATAGTCTCAGCAGCATTGACTCTCACAAAGGCTGACTTTGGTACTGTCATTGTTTCACATCTTATATACAACCAAGAAAAGATCCATTAAGAAATATGAGAAACTCTCCCAAACTGCGCATTTCTACGTAAGAAGTCTTGCTGCTTGCTGTCCTGGGGTATATTTAGGAAATGGCAGATCTACTATCCCTTGTTAGAGTCTACCAAAAATTGCATCTTGTTGTCTCTCCTCCATTTTTTCTCTCTTTTCCCTGTAGCTCTATGTAATCTTTTATTTTACAGGAGCATTGATAATAGAATAAGACTGACTTTTATCTGTATATTTCTCCCAAACTTCTTACTCTTTCCTAAGACTTCAGAACTTTAAAACCCAGTAAAACCTCTGAATTTTCTTTAAGCCAATCTCATGAATTACCAGAAGCAGTAGTTTTGAAATTAAAACATTTTTGATTAGAGGAAAGGAATAATATAAATCAAAGAAAATAATAATATTTCAAAATACTATGCAATATACTGTGTAAGACTTTCAGTGTTTTTATTTTCATTGTTCACTTTTGATGAGCAAAGGTGGCAACATCATAATAGCAATGTCTCAGAATTGTCATGGATTATTAAATGACAGGCCTGCAAGTGAGTCAGCATAGCACATTGTTCCCTTTAAATATTGTTTGTAAAGGTTAGCTATATCTGAATCATATGTTCTTTAAATGATTTACAAGTCAATAAGAAAGGAGATGGTCTTTGAACTTTTCCTACAATGGTGTCTTAACTGCCATTGTCATTAAACTTGGCATAGTACTGTTGGCATGCCAAGAATAATGTCAGAATAACTCAAGTTCTAAAAGAACTTCAGAAGTGGCTCTGTGGAAGCCAAATTACCAAACCCAAGGAACTAGCTAAATTGACAGCATTCTCAAGCGGAAAGGGCTAGGTTAATGCTCCCTGCCAGGAATCTTTGCTCCCACATGCCAAATCTCCAAGGAGGCCACAGGTGAGACAGTCACTCACGGCCTCGTGTGGCTTCCTAATGCCCTGTCATGTCACATGCCTGAGATAAAAGCTTTTCCTTGTGATTTTTCTATGCAAATTTTATGTGGTCTTTGAATTTTAGATGTCAGAAGAGATCAGTGTAATGGTGCATATACAGTAACTTGAGAACCAAAACTCTTTGAACTCTTAGTTAGTGCTGACAAATTGTAAAATCAAGTGCAAAGGGGAACCAAGATTTTAAAGGTCTCTCACCTATTCAAACTGGTGACTAAGAATAAGAATGTGTGTGTGACTGGTAAAAATGATGCAAATGTAAAAAGCAAGACAAAGATTCAAATTTAGTATACAAATACTCTTACATAGCGAGACAAAAAAATCAGTAGTTGTTTTATAGTCATTCTTTTCCTTTTGCATCTTGCTTGTTTTACTCATTACGCTCATTATGCAGGTGTAGATTCTGGGCAAATAAGATTCTGGAGTAATAAGAAACTAAGAAGTATCACTATTAAAATTGAGCTGAGGTGAGGAGATAGTTTTCTTCTGATGGAAGAGGTTAAAGAAATAGCCAGGTGCTGTGATTGGACAGTCATGTATTTCATATGAAATAATTTTTTAAGGATTATTTATTTATGCATGAAAGAACTGGAGTGTAGGCCAAGATTATGGGTGGTGAGAGGAGTCACCAGATACAGACAGAGTGGGGAGCAGAACAAGCAGATCGACTGAAATACACTGCTGAGGGGAGGAAAGGGTGAGATAGGAGAGGTCTGCTGCACTACATGTGGGTTTGCTCCCTGGCCGGGGATCAAACTCAGGTCGTTGCAGTGATAGTGTGATAGCACTAAGACTAAACCCCTATGCCACCAAGAAGGCCCAATGTTAAACAATTTTATATATTTTAAGTTTCGGGAAATTATAGCAGGATGTCCAAGAGCCTAGCAACAATTGTTTCTGTGTAATGATGAAAAGAGTGGTATGTCTGAGTGCAGAATGATAACATCACAGTTCCTGCTTTCAACTTATATTACAAAGCTATGGTAATTAAAACAGTATGTGATTGGTATAAAAAACAGACACATAGATCATAGAGGGCCTGAAAATAAGTTTACACAACTATTGTTAACAAATGTTCGACAAAGGTACCAAGAAACACAATTGAGAGTATATATTCTAGTCTCCCCTGTTTTTCACTATATGCTAAGGCTGTATCCATGTTATGTGCTGCCTTTAAAATTTCGTAGGTAATTCTGACATTCACTCTTAATTGAGTAGCATTTATTTCAGGAATGCTGTAATAATTCAGGAACTGTATCAGCCTAAACCATTAAATTAATAAATTAAAAGGAAAAAAATCATAAAATTATACAGAGGAAAAAAGAATATTAGCTGAAATTGACCAGGAATTCTAATGAAAGCTTAAATAAAATAGGAATGTTTGGAAGCTGATGATATAGTAACAGTATCATAAAGCTAAAAAAATGTTATTATTGTCTCATTCCACCTATTTAAGACATAAATTTGACTGTGCTTATCTTTGTTCCAGTTTGTTCCACATCATGGATCCTGGCTACTATTTAGTAGTTGTTATCTGTTATTTTCATGGAGGTGGAAAAAATGAATTTTGGCATAACCATAAGATATTCCTTAAAATTTCTGTTGAGTATGACAGTCAATGATGAATACTTTCATTCTCAGACAGCAAGTAAATGGGAACAAATTATTAACTCAAACATGGGGTGGAGGGAGAACTAACAAATACAGCAGCGAAACACTGACCTGTTTTCTTTGGAATTCAGAAATAAAAAGGGATGCATTCAATCAGCACCAGTAATAAACATGTTAATAGATTGTCTCCCTAATGTTTTATTAGAAAGAAAATGAATCAATCAGTTTGAGTATTTTAAAAAGATACAGAGTATTATTCTTCTTTGGTAATAGTAGTATTATATATTCACAAAATAAAAAACACTTGGTCAAAAAAAATAAGTATTGTCAGTGGGCCTGGGAAAATTAATTAAAGAAAAAAAGAATAAACACTATAATTGCAAAAATACTAAAAAACATCTAAAAAATATAAGAATCATTAGGAACAAAAAGAATGTTTTATTAATTGGCTTAAAGGATGACATGAAATTAGATTAATGTACAATGTTCCTAAATAAAAAGATTTATTGGGCCTCCCCTGGTGGCTCAGTGGTTGAGTGCTGGGCTGCGAGGCTGCCTGCAGCCTCTGCAGTGCTGGTTCAGTCCCTGGCTGGCGGTGAGGGTCCCACAAAAAAAAAAAAAAAAAAGATTTATTATCAAATATATACAATTCAAAGTTAATATATAAATGAGCAGAGGAACCCCAAGTAAACACAATATTGTTTATTCACTATATTATATGTAACTCAGTAAGCCAAACATCCTATTATTTAGATGTTTACTGGTCTTTTTCTATCTTCCCAACTTGACTGCAAGTTCCATGAAGGTAAGAACCAGATCAGTCCTGCCCACTGTTTTAGCCACAGCACCTTGCATAATTCTTCTCTATTTTTTTTTCAGAACTTTTTTTTTTAGATTTATTTTTATTTATACAAGAGCTGGGGTACAGCCCAGAGTTGTGAGGTGGTGAGAGGATTCACCAGAGACAGAGCGGGGAGCAGAACAGGCAGACAGACCGAAAGCACTGCTGTGGGTAGCAGCGGGCGAGACAGGAGAGGTCTGCCTCGCCATGTGGGATTCTCCCTGGCCAGCGGGGAATCCAGCTGGCACTGAGGAGGCTGCAGACAGCTTCACAGCGCTGCGCTCAACCCGCTGCACCACTGGGGAGGCCTACCTTGTGTAATTCTTGTAGGAGCACCATAAATATTTGTTAAATAGAAAAATCTTAACATTATCAGCAATATAATAGTTTGCTGTAGAAAAACAGAACACTTGGGCCTCCCCTGGTGGCACAGCAGTTGAGCGCTGGGCTGTGAAGCAGCCAGCAGCCAACAGCCTTTGCAGTGCCTGTTCGATCCCCAGCCACCAGCGAGGGGCCCACATGGCCTGCAGAACTCTCCTGTTGCGCCCACTGCTCCCCTCAGCAGTGTATTTCGTCAGTGCTTGTTCTGTTCCCCGCTCTGGCTCTGGTGAATCCTCTCACCCTCCCTCGCTCTGACTGTACCCAGTGCTTGCATAAATAAACAAACAAATAAATAAATAAATAAATAAATAAATCTTTAAAAAAAAGAAAAACAGAACACTTGTTGTTCTAGCTACATTTTTAGACAATTAGAAGGTTCTTTGCTTAGTGCTAGATGTTAATGGAAAATATTGAGATGAATATTCTTTGTCTACACCTTTCTGTCTACCAACAATTTCATAAATAATGAAAGAATGGGGCAAAAAACTACTTGCTTTGAATAAAATCTTTTAATGAAAATAAGAGTCATATATGCAACTAAATATTATACAAAGCAGAACATTCCAGTGTGGTTGAAGTACTGTAGAAAAATGAACTGATTGTGATTTCTGGGAGGGAGAAGTCAATGAGTTTTTTTATATATTAATTATTCTGCCAGGAATGAGTAGAAATTCAGTAATCAGTAATATTTTTTAAAAGTCTGTATTTAAAAACTTTATATGACTATCAATTTAAATCAAGCTGTAGAATTAGAAAAAATAATTTAATGAGAAAATCTCCTAAACTCTGGAATCAAGCACTACTTACAATTGAAATGTTTTGGTCTCAACTCTGCTTTTTATTACTGCATAGTCTTTGTGATTGCATTTAACTTCAATAAACTTAGATGAAAGAAAATTTCTGGGTGTGTTATCTTTGTTGGCTCTTTTGTGTTGCCTCCTTTTTGATTTTCTTTTCTGTCACTCTTGTTATATCTGTATTTCTTTTCTAGCCAAACTCTGTAGTTAAAATATTTTCACTTGGCAGTAGTTTATTTGACAGCTCCCTTTTTCTTATATTCTGCAAGAAACTACATATAAAGTTATTAAAGATGCTAACAATGACTCCCTCTTAATTGAAGTATTTTCAGTATACATCAGATGGGATACTTTTTTGAATGTATGTAAGGAAATTTTCATACATATTTACTGCTGTTCAAGAAAGCGAGCCTCATTTTCTTAAAAGATGAGTTTAAGTTTAAGGGACAACAGATTACATTGTCACTTCTTAAACATTCTAGGTATTCATAAATTCTTTAAGTCGGGAGTATTGAAAAGGACAACTTTAGAAAAGCAGATTCAATGATTACATTCAAAATGTGACTACACTGAGTAAATATATATTATACTTTGTATATTTTGCATTTGATCTACATGATATATTTGGAAATGCAGATAAATATGAATGGTTATCATTTTGAAAATACTACTTCAGTGTCCTTTAAAAAATTACTATAGTTTTAGTAAAGAATAGGTTGATAACTATACTTTCATTCCTTCGTGCAACTGCAACTTGAATCATTGTATGCTTAGACAAATAAAAAAACAAAATTTCTAGAATATATCAAGGCATGTTCCCCAGTGAAAAATATTCTTGGATATGTAAAGATCACCTGTATACAATAAGTCTCAATACCACATTTAATTGTATTTTTTTAAACATCTTATTTCTCATTTTCTTCTTTCATAAAATGCAGTATAATAATTATCTTTTGGGCCTTTGCTTTCTTTATGTTTTATGATTTTTTTTTTTGCTTAATCTGAATTGTATAGCTCCCATATAACAACAGCACTGCTGACAAATAGACAGAGTTCAACTACTGTTCAAGGATTTCAAATTAAAATATTTATGAGTTCATTGTGTTTTAAAAAATAAAAAACTGCAATAACAGACCATTTATTGTTTGACTGTCCATCTGTTCCCACAATTTTAATTCAAATCTGGACAGGAATATAATCTTGAGCTGGAAATGATAACTGTTGTCATGTGCCAAATTCCTATTCTCCATTTTATGCGTTAATCTGGTAACAACATTTTTACCCAGGGGGACATTCTTACAGAGAGAAAAATAAATCAAAATGCTGAAAATGTTTTGCTGTCAGAATGACCAGAATTAAGATAAAATCTTTTAGACTTTATTCATTCTTCAAAATAAAATGTAAAGGCCAAAAAGAAGAATGGAAGCTGAGTAGTCTAAAATTTAAGTTACTTAAAGACTTTGAAATTAGAAACAATTTTAAAACAGCACAATTGAGCGTTCATAGAATATAAAAATGATCACCCTTACATTTTTGAAAATGGTGCAAGAAGACTTATAATATTTAATGAAGTAATTGGCTTTTGTCAATTCTGGTTAAAATGTATTTCCCACAGCTGTGTGACTGTCATATTTGGTTGAATAATGGCAAAATTCACAGCATTCTGCTGTCTTAAAAATTGATAAAATACACTTGTTGGAAACTCTGTGTGTGAGAGAATAGTAAATTGATGCGCATATATCAATATTTAATATCTATTTTTTCATGATTGCAAAAGAATATTAAGCTAAAAATAAAATTTTCTTCTTATTGACTCTAGGATTTATCACTAATTTTATCAGTCAAGATTCAATCACAGAAGCCAAACTACTGGAAAACACATATAACTGATACTGGCGTTTTATCATACACAATTTAAGAAGCTGGGTAAATAGACTTTGGTAGGTTTAAGGAGTTAAGCACAGCACTATGAGGCTATCCACAGCCTCTGCAGCACTAGTTCGATCCCCAGCCAGGGAGGTGACCCACATGGCATAGCAGACCTCTCCTTTCTTGCTGGCTGCTCCCCTCAGCAGTGTATTTCAGTCAATCTGCTTCTTCTGCTCCCTACTCTGTCTCTGGTGAATCTTCTCACCCCCTGCACCTCTGGCCTGCACACAAGTTCTTGTATGCATAAATAAATAATTCTTTAAAAAAAAAAATCTGTCTGATGCTGCACCTTAAAGTCAGCCTGACACATAGTAAGGAAAGTAGATGGACATCTGTGGGGACTACAAAGACCAATACTCATTTCCTATTGATTCACTAATGTGAGGATTCCAAAGAGATCTGGTAATAGTTTAAACTTTGATTTAATAGAGCTGTTACTATAGACCTTGGATTAAACATTTCTCTCCTTGGCAACTAAGACTCATAGACAAGGGGCCTCCCTGGTGGTGCAGCAGTTGAGCGCTGGGTTGCAAAGCTGCCCGCAGCCTCTGCAGCTCTGGTTGGATCTCCGGCTGCTCCCCTGGCCATCGGAGGAGGGTCCCACATGGCGCGCAGACCTCTCCAGCCGCCCGCTGCTCCCCTCAGCAGTGTACTTCAGTCCTTCTGCCTGCTCTGCTCCCTGCTCTGGCTCTGGTGAATTCTCTCACCCTCCCGCGCTTCTGACTATACCCAGTGCTTGTATAAATAAACAAACAAACAAATAAATAAATATATATATATGGGCAATAATAATGATGTTAGTGCCTTTCTAGGGTAATAATGAGATGAGTCATTCATGCATCCCTTGTTTCCTGGTTATAAGAAAAAAACAGTACCATGTGTTGGTTGCTGCTATAGATCATATATCACTACATCCTAGAGGACATTATCTTAGCCTCACAAAATTTAGTCAACTACTTGTCATTTCACAAGGCCATGTCACCTAAGTTCAGATACATCACAGAGATGGGGATAATAAAAACAAATTTCATGAGCATCTCTATATTATGTTCTATAAAATTAATTCCTCAGTCAGAGGCTATGATCACTAGAATATCATGATGGGGGATGAGGTATTCCTTAGGTTTGGCAGTATTGCAGACTAGGAAGGCAAATCCATATTTAAGTGAGTGTCTATTCATTATGGATTGTCTTGAAATAATATTCAAACATGAACCCAAAGGTCATGGGAAAATATCTGGTACATGCACATTTTGTATATATATTAGCAAAAGAAAGGTCACAGGGAAGGAAGAAGGAAGGAAGGAGATGGAAATATTGTATAGTGACTATTTGAATTTCTAATCATAAACTATTTTATTCCCAAGAGCACTGACTTTTAGAGGAATTTTATAAAGGCAAGCAAGTAAGTAGTTCTACTCATTAATTAGTGTTCTTGTGAAACTTGTATCCCCACAAAAGTAATTGATGCTCTTTTAGAAGGACAAAATGAGTATTCTCTATTTAGGGATTATAATTATAGCTAAACAGTTGACAAGTCATAAAATAATATATTCACTACATAAAGTTGCCATAAAATATCAATTGCAGGTCCAGCAATCTGTCTTTCTGTGTAATATATTTGATTATTCACCAAGTGTTCTCGTCAGATGAGCAAAGATCTGGCTTTTTAAAATTCACCAGTTAACATTGGTTAAAAGCTTTTCACCGAAATCTCTAAATTCATAAATCCAATATGCAGACTCCTTACAGCTACTGAGTAGAAATAATAAAAGTTTCTCATATCAGTTTCCTAATTTCATGTCTCCCACGAAAGTTGAAAGAAGTCCTGAAAAACATGAAAAATAGATACTAATGTTGAAATCAATTATTAGAAATATGCATCTGTGGCTAGAAATCAGACACAGAGGTCAAACCTTTATCTAACACTAATTAAAATTGATGATTATCTGCCCCCTTTTAAATATTTAATTAATGTTAACTGATAACAACCTATCTTTCTAGACAAATACGCTTGCACTTCCCTTTGCACTTAACATGTGCCAGCTGTACAGACCTTGCAATTTAAAAAATTAATTTGTTTACAATTTTTCAATTGTATTTATTTTTATTGAGGCAACATTGGTTTACAATATTGTGTATGATTTAGGGAATATATACATAGGTCCTCCAATGATGTCACCCCACCACAGATGCCACCAAAGCACCCTTAGTCCTTTTTTTCTCCCACCCACCAAACATCCTCCTTGAATAGCCTCAGTTGCACTGACATTTCCTTACTGATTTAAGTTCATTGTCATTTCTGAGATTTTTACAACTTGTGTGCTCTGTCCCACTCCATCATCTCTCTTCTTCCCCTTTCTTTACCTGCCTCAAGTTCATCATACCTTCTTCCCTGACATCTCCTCTCGTTTAGATTCCCTCATTACACTTCTCACAACATCAGTACTGTTTGTTGTTCTTTGTTTGTAGTTTGACTGCATGGCAGAGAGGTTCAGAGTGTGAGATCTGAAGTTAGTACCCCGATGTTTGGATGCTAGCTTTGCTGTTTGTCAATTGTGTAACGATGATGAGGACAAATAACTAAGAAGTTGTGGGCACAATATAAGCACAACTAAGTTTTTAGAAGCAATAAACCTAGGATCAAAGCCTTATTCTTCCATTTTCTGGTTCCACAGATCTTGGGTAAGTTACCAACTTCTACTAGTTTTGGTTTCAGCAACTGTAAAAACAAGGGTATCGATAATACCTAATTAAAAGATTTGTTTCAAGTATTAAAATAGGGCCCATCACATAAGCATGAGCTATTATATCTCATATAAGATAGATTGGTAAGTAATAGTTCAGTACTGGCACATGTTCTGCCATGAATAATTATTTGATGCATTTGTTGTATTTGTAGCAAGATAGCTACCACACTGTATATATATCATCAGCTATGTGATTATTTAATGTTGCTTCCCCACTACATAGATTCATGAAAGCATCAATGATTTGTATCTATTGGACACTGTATCCCCAAGAGCTCATGTAGAAAAATGTATGACATACGGAAAAAGACTCAGTAAGTATACATATCCCATGAATGAATCAATCTTTCCCATCTAATAAAAGTTATGATATCAACTAACTTGCAGTATTGTGAGAAGTTTTATGAGATTTCAATCAAACAGCATATATTAAAAACACCTAGTACTCTGCCAGAAATACGATGCGTAACTGTAAATTATTTGCCCTCTTCCCAGGTCACAAAGAAAATCCATAATCTCTTAAATGTATCACATTTGTAATCTTATCTATAAAATACATCTTATATTATGTTATTAGAATAATTTCTAGAGACATTAAATGGCTGTTCTTTAACAACTTTCATCAATTATTGTAGTTTCACTGAAGACATGGTTTATGGAGCTGCTCTTTCTTCTTTAAATTTATCTTTAATATCTTTTTCTTCTTGTTACTTTTTTGTACCACCTTAGAAATCACACTTAAAAAGTGGGATTAGAACAGATGATCTCTAAATACTTCATTGCCTATTTACCTGTATTCCTCATTGGAAGTTCAGAGGAATTTCAGCAAAATAGGAAAAGCATGAATGTCCTTGAGTAACATTTTGTAGGTACACAATCTCACACGCGCACACACACACACAGACGCCCAAACAGAACTGAAAATTATGTGATCTGTCCCTCATTCCCTTGAGGTTTTTTAATAGCTGATATTCTATGTAAGGTTCAAAAACATTTTAAGCGATAAGCCATTGCATGCATACAAATGCATTTGTCTCTTCCTGTATTTGAAATTTAAAGAATACAGAGCTTTGCTGAGAAAAGCACAGGGGAAGCTTTTATCTCTAGCACATTAAGGGACAAGTCACAAGATGCACGTGTGCCATCAGGAAACCATAGGAGGCCCAGAACTGCTGTGTCATCTTTCACCTCTTCTGGTAAAACAATGCCAGGTTGTGGACACTTTCTTCATGGGCTTACTGTCAATTTAGCTAGTTCCTTAGATTTGATGACCTACTCTCTTCTACACATCTGCTTTTTAATGATTGGTAACACTTCGTTTGCTGTTCTTGGATGTTTTGTGAATGTTATTTGAGGTGGGTCAATAATTCTGCTCTAAATTTAATGACTGAGGCAGTCAGAGGTTCAGATCACTGTAGGCAGAGTTCACGGACTTCCTGTCACTTATAGGTTCCTTAATAGCAATGTATCACTGATATTTATTTATTAAGTGATGCTTAATAGTAGCCAGATGCTTTAGTAAATGATGTGTATACATGATATTTTATTATAATAATCCTGAGACACTGGTATTATGACTAAATTGTGTGGAACTGTTGGTGGTGATGGTCACATAATTATGTTGCTACACTAAAAACTACTGAATTATACAGTTTAATTAAATGAATTATTTTATTAATGTAGCGGGATAATTATATATTTTTTTCTGTGTGTGTTCTATCAACTTTTGAAAAGGATCTCAAATTCTCTCATATAGTTTGTCCATTTCTCTATTTTCACTTTAATTTCTGGTGATTATTTCCATATTTGATATAACATCATTGGTATAAAAATTTAGAATTGTGACATATCTTAGTGAATTAAACTCTATCACTGTGAAATATTCATCTCTCTCCTCACTGGTACTTACCTGCTTTGCCTAGTTAGAATATTTCATAAGCTTTCTTTGATTTTAGTTATGCGTGTTTTCGTTTTCATCTTGGGTGTTTGTAGTTTAGATGTGTCTCTCACAAGCAGTACACACTTGTTTATATTGTTGACTCTTTTTTTTCCCCACCTCCATTCTCCTTTGAACTTTTTTTAATTTCAAAAGTCTCACTTCCTTTATTAGTGTCTCATTGTTTTTACATATATCTTGCTTAGTTGAATCACCCACTATATAAATTTTAATATCTGTCTTCGTCATTCTGATATGATTTACTACACATAGTTCCTGCAAATTCCTTCCATTTTGCTATAAATGTGATATTTCCATTTGTAGATTATTTTTTAAGTAAAGCCACCCACCCTTGCCCTTACCTGATCACTTTTGAAAACTGTTTGTTTTTGTTTCTTAACACTTTGCTTGATGCCCCTTTGCATTGTAATTTTTTTTGTATTTCTTAGTTTTTAATTTATATAGAGCTTTGAGAAAAATATTTTTTTAATTAATAAATTTTATTTTTATATTCCCCATACAATTGCAATCCCCCCATTCTGACCCCAATCCCTCCCCTCCCGCCCCCCAACCCCCAAAAAGTGTCTCTGGTTCATAGTTTTTGTTGATTTTGATTTTCACTTTCTTATAGTTATTCATTTTCCTGGTCCCTTATTTAAGTATTCTAGATTCCTGCTATGAGTGAGACCATCCGGTATTTTTCTTTTTCTTTTTGGCTTATTTCGCTGAGCATGATCCCTTCCAGCGCCATCCATGTTGCTGCAAATTGCATGTGTTTATCTTTTTTGAATGCTGAGTAATATTCCATGGTATATATGTACCACATCTTCTTGATCCAGTCATCTATTTTTGGGCATTTGGGTTGTTTCCAAAGCTTAGCTATTGTAAATAGTGCTGCTATAAACATAGGGGTGCAGGTGTTCTTTGGAATTGATGTTTCTGTGTCCTTTGGGTAAATACCTAGGAGTGGAATTGCTGGATCATATGGAAGCTCTATGTTTAGTAGGTCCAGAAATCTCCACACAGCTTTCCATAGTGGTTGGACCAGTTTGCACTCCCACCAACAGTGCAGAAGAGTTCCTTTTTCTCCACAACCTCGCCAACATTTGTTGTTGCTAGTTTTTTTAATATGTGCCATTCTCACTGGTGTAAGATGGTATCTCATGGTAGTTTTGATTTGCATTTCCCTGATTGCAAGTGGAGAAAATTTTTGCACACAACACTAATGATAAAGGACTGATCACAAAAATCTGCAAAGAGCTGATGAGACTCAACAACAACAAAGAAAATAATCCAGTCAAAAAATGGACAGAGGAGCTAAAAAGAAACTTCTCTGAAGAGGAAATGCGAATGGCCAACAGGCATATGAGAAAAATATTTCATCATCATTTTTAAAAATATTATCGCTGCTTCTGGGTGCCCCTCTCCTTGCCCTGTAGCACTTCCTTTCTCGCCTGTCTCATGAAGGGACTCCATTTAGATGTTGTTAGACTTCTAATTTTATTCACATTTCTCTCAAACACTTTTTATGTTTTTTCCTTTTTACCTTTCTGCTTCAGTATGGTGTTCTATACTGATAATACTTGTAAGTCACTTCTGCTTGTCTGCATTTAACCTTTTGCTAAATCAATTTTTATACATTTTGAATTTGCATTTTATTCATCATTCAAGTCCAATTATCTGGCTTTTAAACAACTTCCTTTTATTGTTCTTATGTCAAATTTATATTAAATCCCACTTCCTACATTTGCATCATTTCCACTTTTTTGTTTTGTTTTAAAATCTTGATTTTCATTTATATGCTCCTGTGTTTTTCAGCATAACGTTTGAGTGCCACCAATTGTGTATAAAACAATTAAAAAGACCCCAGATTTACATTCCTCCTGGAAAAGTTCGCAATTTATTCTGCTAGGCTAATAGAGTGGTGGGAGATTATGATTATGAATTCTGGAACATGCTACAGCAAAGATGATTCATGAAACTGTAAGTGTCAGCCTACTGCTAATTTACTCTAATCATCTACATTGTTGAACTGATACTATAACCTACAGGACTTCTGCCTACAGTAGGTCTCAGTTTCTCTTTTCTGTTTCATGAGACTGCTGAGATTCCATTCCATATATCAGTAGAATCATGTTTAAATTTTTCATTGTAGAGCCCCACATTTCAGCAAATGTCCTATGGTAAATCCAAGCATGTGTCAAGGTCTGTTTAGAAAGCCTTTGTTTCTTCTCTGTGTCCCTTTCAACAGCCCTATACAAGTGCAAAATGTTAATCTCAACCAGTGGGAGCAGGCAAAATTGGCAAAGCCCCTGGGGAAAAAATGGCTGCACTATTCAGCACATCTCTTTGAGGTTCTTGCCACTTCAGTGAATTAGACGCTCAAGTTTTTATTTCCTCAACCCTAACTATTGCATTCAGAGAAATAAATTTCTCTACTTTATCTAAACTTTGCAGTTGTTCATGGTGGTAATTATGGCCTGCCACTAACTTAGTCCATCCAGCCCTGTGACAAAATTATAAATGATTTTTTTTCTGATGAGTTATTCTATTCCCTTTTGCATAAAAGTAAAAAACTTAGTATAAAATACACTACAGGAAAATTTTTCAATGTAACCATCGATATAAAATGATTGCAGCAAAATTCAAGAACATATATACATATATCTGGAAAATCACATTATTTTGCCAATTGAAGCATCTATAAGGAAATACCAATTCATAAATTTTATGAATGCAAAGATCCAGAAATTGTATTTCTAAAATCCTATCTATTTCTAGAAAGCTAAAATACATTAGTCCATTTCCATTTAAATAGAATTCAGTTTGACTTAATCTAAAACTCTAACTTCATAATCAAAAGTGGAAAGCACTTTTGAATTTGTATGAAAATAAAGTACTGAAAGTAGTCTCAGATTTCTGCACAAGTTTAAAGTAGAAAACAAAATGCAAACCTTGCACAAAAAGGAGCTAGCTTTATAAACTTTCAATTCACATTCAAATAAATTAACCCTTTCACAATGAACTGTACAGCACACTGTTCCATATTACTAAGGTGTAAGTTCCCTGAGAATGTGGTTCAGATCCAATGGTTTACTGTGACCATCATTATATAAAAGCCTTATTGTTTTTAATGAATTGAGCAGAATAGTGAATAATTCATAAATAACAGGCAATGTTTTCAATCAAAAATAATTAAAAACTCGTTATGTTTGTATGATGATCATGTAATTTTGCATGCAGATTTTCTTTGAAATAGATTTTTTTCTGTTGAAAACTGTAATTTTTATCAAAAACACATAAAAATGAATTTTGGCAGCTTATGAAACTCTAACTTCTGAAACATGTTTATATATATATAAAGGGAGGAAGTTATTCAACTTCACAGAAGATAGTTTCAAGTTTCAAAACTCCTTTTTCTCACCCTATCATAAATCAGTTTTCTATTAAAAAATTCTATTAAGTGGTTCTATTATATTTCATACCACATTTAATAAATCAGACAATTATATTTGTATAATATAAAGTGATATAGCTTGAATCTCAATAAATAGTTGGCATACATCTTATCGCTGTTTTTATTACTATTATTTTTGTCATGTAAATTTGGTAGTTTATAGAAATCTCACTGAAAGCATATAAAACTACCACTGTGACACCTTAAATCAGAGTAGATAACAGAAAGTATAGAGGGTGAATCGGTTTATTTACAGAGATTTGAGATCTTCACATTTTATCTACTTTTCTTACTACCTCTACAAGTTGCCTGCTATTTTGGAAATGTCCAATAAAAGACCATATTTTTTTTCCTTTTTAAAAGATTTATTTATTCATGCATACAAGAACCAGGGTACAGGCCAGATGATCTGGAGGGTGAGAGGATTCACCAGAGGTGGAATGGGGAACAGAACAGGCAGATCGACCGAAATAGACTGCTGAGGGGAACAGCAGGCAAGACAGGAGAGATCTGCCGTGTCATGTGGATATCTCCCTAGAAGGCCAGGATCAAACCTGCACTGCAGAGGCGGTGAACAGCTTCACAGCACTGTGCTCAACTGCCTGCGCCACCAGGGAGGCCCCTACATTTGCTTTTAGTGTTTGTTTTTTTTTTCATTTTTTTTAATTGAGCTAACGTCAGTTACTAACACTCTCTATGATTTAGGGAAAACATAACATGTGACACTCTCCACAGATTCATTGAATCTTAAAATTACTCAAAGTGTATGACTTTCTTGATTGTGATATATCCACATATTCTTCAACATTAAAAATCTCCCAATTTAAAAGGATGATATATTAATATAATCTCAATATACAAGTTAAAATGGGAGAAAAATTTACAAGCATCCAATATGCAGAGAATAGTGTTAATTATTATACTTTGAAGTTTTTGAATATTTACCCCTCACAATAAATTTTAGGAATGTAGAGTATATTATGTCATCATACACACAGCCAGGCAGACAAGGTCCTCCACAGTGGCCTAGGGGTTAAATTTCGGTGCTACCACTGCAGCTGCCTCGTGGCCTGAGTTGAATCCCTGACCAGGGAGCTAACCCACATGGCACAGCAGACCTCTCCTGTTTCCCCAGCTGTTCCCCTTAGCAGTATATTTCAGTAGATCTGCCTGTTCTACCCCCCTTTTTCTCTCTCTGGTGAATCCTCTCAGGTTCTCCTCTGCCCCCACACCTCTGGCCTACACCCGTTCTTCTACACAAAAACAAAATCTTCAAAAAAAAAAGTCCTGCAGAAAGTAAAGTTCACTGATGCATTGTAAAGTAACAAACCCCTGAGCAAGACATTAGCGTACTGATTTTCCTTCCTATTACTAAAAAGTAAATTTATTTAAAATATATAGATTTGGGGCCTCCCTGGTGGTGTAGTTGTTGAACACTGGGGTGCGAAGCTGGCCGCAGCCTCTGCAGCGCCATTTTGATCGCTCCCCAGCCGCCTGTGAGGGTCCCACATGGCGCACAGACCTCTCCTGAGGCTCCTGCTGCTCCCCTCAGCAGTGTACTTCATCGTTCTGCTCCCCGCTCTGGCTCTGGTGAATCCTCTCATCCTCTGCACTTCTGACTGTACCCAGTGATTGTATAAATAAATAAATAAATAAATAAATAAATAATCTTTAAATATATGGGTAGAGAGAGATTTAATAATTTTTGAAACACAGGTGTATGCTATTTGATTGTCGGCCTTGTTAATTGTTGTTTTACTAACAAAAATATTGAGCATCTGGTTACTTTTCAATAAATTTTAGCTGATCTTAGAAACCATTACCAAGTTCTAGAGTTATTCTGTAACGTAAATAATCTTAAGAATTTATAGAAGCACCTATTTTTGCAAAATAAACAGAGAAATGTAAAATTCTAAAATCATATAAAGTAGGTGTCAACTCATTAACAACTCAGTTCTTTTCCAGAGAATAAGATTCATATTTCAATCACAGGTCATCATTTGATTTTTCAGAATATACTCAGAAATTATCAAAAAATAAAGAAGTTATACAAAAACTTATTATTGTAAAAAAGATATGAACACAAGAGTTTTTAAAGCAAAGACATTTCTAACTTTATGCTTTCACATATTTTCAGTGCAGTGGCCCTGAAATGAATCTCATTTTTTTTTAAAAAACAAGACATCCAATTTTCTGCCCTTAAATTTCTCTGCATTAGTAAAAATAAAAATATTCCATCTGTACCAGTACCACTTTTACAAGAAACTGATTTTCTCACAGAAAAGTAAATCTAGAGAAAAGTGTGAATATGAAGTTTTTATGTCACTGCTAGTAACAAAATCTAAATTGATTGGCAACTTTGTGGTAATTTAGTTCTCCAGAAAGCTGAGTCCAGTCTTTCGACACTTTTCATTTGTTTCTGTGGCGGGAAATGCGCAGTAGGAGAATGAAAGTGATTCTAAGTCAGCAAACCTGAGGTCTAGCCTTCATCTGAAACAGCAATAAACATTTGTTTGATTTTGTGTCCATCATAGCAACTTCCAAGTTTCAGTATCTCCTCATTATAACTGCAAAGACTCCAGTATCAGAAGTACCTGATGTCTAATTTAGACTCTATCTCACCCTCCAGGGGCAGCTGGTGAATAAGTTAAGAGTGCACAATGTCAGATAGTTCATTGGTAATAGCATGTAACATGATTACTATGGGCATCAAATAAGGCCAATTCCCTGCCTCCACATTTTCTTAGTGCCCTTTCTTTTCCTGGGTGGATGCTCAGCACAGTTGGAATTAAATGTCTCATGTCTGCATCTCTGGTCCTTACAAGGCCTAAGAAAAGAGAGACTGAATAAAACACGTGTATAATTAGTTCTTGTCATTACATGTGAATTATTCCAGCATATATAGTTATAATATAGTATATGGCATGCCATTAGAGTTCATTAAATGGAGTTATTTTTTTGTTCTTCCATACGTGCGTGTGATTAGGCAAAATATGCTTTCACAAATAGGGGAGGGGATGGTAGGGGAGATACTCGTAATTATTCTAAATTATTCCAAGTTATTTCTTGATATTGCCTTTGCACTAAACATTATACTCAGATTGAAAAATATTAACAAAAAAAACAGAAGTTATACAACAATTTAGTACATTATACTCAGATTGAGAAAAAATTAACAAAAAATACAAAAGTTATACAACAATTTATTATTGTAAAAGAGACATGTTCTCTTGCTCATACACAAGAGTTTTTAAAGCAAAGACATTTCTTTATGCTCATAATCATAATCACCTCATAATCATTGTTTTCATTAAATCCAGGAATCATTACTCCTTTTCAACATATTCGCTGCCCCACACAGACTTCCAAGCAGTCAGATTTTTACCATGAGATCCCACTCCTACTTATCATAGCAGACTGCAGGAAAACAGCTAACATAACTAAGTAATGTCTCTATCCAGAGATGATCACTTAGTCTCTGTAAAAAGTTAGAACTGGGCCTCCTCTAGTGGCACAGCAGTTGAGTGCTGGGCTGTGAAGCTGCCCGCAGCTTCTGCAGCACGGGTTTGATCCCCGGCCACTGGCGAGGGTCCGACATGGGGCACAGACCTCTCCTGTCTCACCCGCTGCTCCCCTCAGCAGTGTATTTCTTCATCAGTCTGCCTGTTCTGCTCCCCGCTCTGGCTCTGGTGAATTCTCTCACCCTCCCACGCTTCTGACTGTACCCAGTGCTTGTATAAATAAATAACTCTTTAAAAAATAAAAATAAAGTTAGAACTAGAATGGTAATTTTTTTGAGCCATGATTCAGGTATCTTTAGTTATGTGACAAAAGTCAGTTCTTAGAAGAATGAGGTCAGTTAGACAAGGCAGAAGGAAGGCGGCATGAAAAGGCAAGAGAAGACTGAGCTAAACAGCTTTCAGTTTCTGTTTCCACCACTTGTAAGGACTGACTGTATTTGGGTCCTGTGCAGAAACTGACAATACCAACTCTATTTTTGTCAGGACTTGTTATTTCTTTTTTTTTTTTTTTGAAGAATTATTTATTTATTTATACAAGCACTGGGTACAGTCAGAAGCACGGGAGGGTGAGAGAATTCACCAGAGCCAGAGCGGGGAACAGAACAGGCAGACTGACAAAATACACTGCTGAGGGGAGCAGCGGGCGCGGCAGGAGAGGTCTGTGCCCCATGTCGGACCCTTGCTGGTGGCCAGGGATCGAACCGGCGCTGCAGATTCTGTGGGAAGGTTCCCCTGCGCCACCAGGGGAGGCCCAGGATTTGTTATTTCTAATCAAAAGAGTAACACATACACACTCATCTTCAAAAAACAAACAAATAAGGATTCCTTGAGATAATCATAAACTCTCTTATAGCACATCATATATATTTTTTAGAAAACCCTATTCAAGATTTGCTATTATTGTTTTTGTTAGTACAAATGTGTGTGCTTGAAGCACTAGAAGATATTTTCACTTTGACAATTTCCCTTTGAAATATTAATCATCAATGTCATTGACTTTATTATAATGAAATCAAAACAATTTATTGGGTATAACTGGAAAATTCTAATTTCCTGCAGTCTTCTTCACCTTTGAATTTGTATGGACAAACTCAAAGTCCATCGTGAGCTAAATGGGAGAACAGAAAGCATTTATCCTAAATATATTCAAGGGCTTGAAAGACGCAGTTACATCATGCTGTTCAGTCAGCTCTCTCTGCCCTTCACCTCATTCACAGTTTTCCTTACACTGTGAATATTTTCAGAAACCAGTTCATAGTCACTATAGAATAAATCACATTTTATAAAACTGTGTTTTCAACTTCTGAATGCAGTCATTTGCAAAGAGATTTCTAGGTTTCAGGTAAGAAATAGAATGTAGAAACCTGGCGCTAGGGCATTTGATGTGAACAAAATTCTAAAACTGCTTTTCTTTCTAATTAGAACCAACTCAGGGAATCAGAAAGAAGATGAATATTCTGTATTATGAAATTCAGCTGAAGTAGGTCAGTATTTTAATTATATTCAATGAATTATTAAATATTTTTCAGAAAGAAGACTACACAGTAAGTCAGTAGGAAAATCATGGGAAAGGTATGTGGGAACTGGGTTTATATCAAGCAGTGGCACTAAGTTGCTAGGCGAGGGGGCATTCACACTGGCCAAGAGAATACATTATTTCAAAAATCACTTCCTAGTCCAAAGGTACTTTATATAAGAAATTAAATTCTAAATTATTTCCATGACTAAATTTCATGTTTTATTCATCTCTCTAAAACAATGCAATTTTACTACTTCATTTACCTTTCTCTGTGTTTGCTCCCAAAGAATATATGTTCAATGAAGCATCTTTAAATTAGACCAAATGATTTAAATGATGGATAATTAGATAATCAATTACAGATATGACTTCATTGTATTGGGACTCATTTTCATGATGATTCTTTTACTCATTATTAATATAATAATGCTTTATCAATTAAGCACTGGCATTTCACTGTGTAGTTAAATACTATTTAATTTACATATTTTCCACAGTTGTCACCATGTCCTTTTAGTTTCAGTTCATTTTTACCAGTATTTAAATACAACAATTTTTTTCCCCAAATATGTTTATGGTGTTAAAGTAGGTATATATCATTGTGTTTCCCCTGGGGATTTTAGGTTCAACTTCTCAAGTGTATACTTTCACACCCTGCACACCACCAGTACCCCCAAATCTTCCACTATGTTCCATTTGGCTCCTTCCCTCCCCCATTCTAGCCCCATAATTCTCCCCCTCTGGTTGCCTCAGTTTCTTCAATCTAATGTTGAGTTTATTGTTGTCAGTTGATTTTTACCAGCTTTCAGACTGCAGCAATTAGAATTCTAAATTTAAATTGAGTATCTGCAGGAGAAATTGAGGTATATAACATTAATTTTTTGTTCTTATATGGTTCCATTTTTATTATCTAGCTCAAGAAATTTTCAATGGGATCTATGTAATCTGATTGGATTTTTGAGACTCTCTTTGTACAATTAGACTTAGCTACTATAGTGAAGTATTTTAGTCCATAAATTAATAACTTTATGCTGGTCTATTATACTCTCTTGGTTAAAGTCATGTAAGTTTTATTGATATTTACAATATTGTGAAACTAAAAAGAATTAGTTTTTTACATAAAATAAACCTCCTCTATTATGAGTTCCTTTATTTTACCTGAAAACAAAGATAAGTGTTTTAATTGTCTACTTAAAGAAATGGTTCAACTCCTAAAAATTCACAGTAAAGACATACTGGAATAATTTGGCACAAACATCACATATAAGTCTAATATTGCAGAACATGAATAATATACAAAGTCATTTAAAATGAAAGCTTTCTTACAGTATGTCTACATGAGAAGCTATAAGAAAATCTCTGACACAAATCTTTTGAAAAAATAAAAAAGTTTAAAATCACTTTCCTCTACTGCCTTCATACAGTTAGTCCAGCAATATGAACTAATCAATCAATATACGTTTTGTAGACAGTCTGTTCTCACATAAAGATTGTGACAGATCACTGTCCTCAACCCTTTTGTTCATTCTCATCCTGAAACTATATATGTTCAAAATAGACCCATGATTTTGTACAAAATATTAAATTAATTCTGAATGGCCTTTTACCATTTGAAGGACAAGACTTATTGATAAAAATCCCTCTTTTTTTGATAGTTTAAATATTTTATTTTATATAATTCTTGCATCTTTTTTCATCTTTGCACAATGTATGCATTTTTGTTTTGGTTATATTCCCCATACAATTGCACCTCCCCCCTTATTTTGACTCTAGTCATTCCTTTCCCCACCCTTTTCTCCCCTCCTCCCCCCATGGTGTGTCTCTGGTTTATAGTTGCTTGTTGATTTTGAAAATCCCTCTTTTTGAAGTAACACATTGAGGGATGAATATGAGCCTGAATTTAAAAAACATAAAGGTAAAATGCTAAGGGAATAGTAAGAGGCACTTCAAATCTCTGAAACACTTTATATTTTAAAGTGTTTTCCTCTTACATTTTAATTGGTTCATTATAATTAAACTGGGCATCTGAACAAGCAGAAGATTTATTTTTGCTTTTACTTTCATATGTAAAATTTTATTAATCAAGCATTGTGTCATCACCTAAATGAGCTAGTTTTCAATATCATTTAACAAAGCCTCTCACCCCCCCCTTTCTTGCCAAGGGAAAGATGTAAATCATTTAAAAATAAATTGGACCTTAAAATTCAGCAGAAAATGTATATGACTGAATTATATGGGCATGAAGGAATGGTGAATGAATATCTTCTTCCAAACCAGTCAATTGTATTCAACTGTTTAATAACATATTGAACAATATCAAATACACAGTTATCTTTTATTTAATTTTCTTTCACTCTATGTAGTTATGAAGGCTTATCACTCTGAAAATTAAAATCATATTTCAACTGAATGTATTTATGCATATTTCTTCATTCTTCAGAATTACCCACCTGGAAGGTCAAGCAATAAGTATCAAGAGTTAATGCATATTGGGGAAATAATGTGCGTTATAAACTTGCTCTGCATGAAAACACTTTTCTCATTAGTAATTTGTTGGGGCCATATAAGTAAATAATTTGGGCCATAGATCTTTATTAGCAGATCTAGAAAACAATGATAACATTAGAAAAAATCTGCTCCTAAAAGGAGCTACACTTTGATGTGATATTGCTGTTTCCATCATTAGTTCTTGGCCTCAAGGATGCTGAGGGCCAGATAATCTTTGCAAATTAGATCTTCCTTAACCTATAATGGGATCTTTTCTCAATTAAACCATCAGAAATTGAAAAATATCATAAATTGATAATGCATGTAATACATTGAACCCAGTGAACTTCCTAGCTTAACCTAGCCTAACTTCAAAGCTTCCAGACACTTATATTAAACTACATCTGAGCAAAACCATCCTACACAAAGTCTATTTTATAATGAAGTGTTGAATATTTCACGTTATTTAATGATTATGGTTCTGAAAATAAGATAGAGGATGGTTTTGTGGTTTCCACCTTCTCAGTTTTCATAGCTGAAAGCACTCTGGGCCTGAAGAATGGTCTAAGCATTGAACTAAAATTAATTGCTGAATGATATGGTTGTTAAAGAGTGGAATCATCAATTTCTCTCTCCTGCTGCAGGATGAGAATAGCTAGTAGTAGGCATAGTGGCATTCACACTTGCTGATGGTTTAGCTACATAGTGTTCTTCAAGTTTGACTTCACAGTTTTTTTTCTCCTTTTCATTAAATACGTCTCTATAGCAAGCAACAGCATCCTGTATCTATCTCTTTGTCAACCTTACCAAACCCCCCATAATAGGTGGTACTGAATGTGAATTGCTTTTACTCTATTGCAGTTTAAAAAAACATCAATTGAATCATTATGTAATGGGGACTTTAGGTGCTTTACCTAGACTGCAAAAATCAATAGGATTAGACCATTTGCAATTTATGTCTTGTATTTCTAGTCAAAAAGGCTAACATGCCCAGAACTTTAGGTTTTTCACTGTATTTCGAAGAGAGAACAAAGCCAATAGACTCTCAATATTGGAAATTATAAACCTGAATATAGCAAAAGTATTACATAAATATAATGTTTTTCAAAAATATCATCACTAAGTTTGCTACAATTTTAATTAATACTCATGTCCTAATACATGTGCACACCAAGATCACCAAAGTTAAAAATATATTTTAATGGCTGAAGGTAGTTTTTATATTCTTCTAACAATAATTTGTAGTTTTGCCAGAAAATTTCCTGTAACATAAGGTTTGCCATTTCACTTTTCCTTGCTTTTTTCCTTCCTCAGTGTACAAGAAACTCTGGCTAATGAATTTGTAGAACTACAGGTGAGATTTCTATAGTTAATAATTGCCAAAATTAATAACTAATGAATTTAAAAAACCACAGGTGAGATTTCCATAGTTATTAATTGCCAAGATTAATAACTAATTCATATTTATATTTTTTATTATTTTGACATAATGTTGGGCTCTGTCTCAATACCTGAATGTAAAATGCATTATTTCTGTTAATAACCTAAAACAGAAAGTCTTTCTTAAAAGAAATATTTAATTTCTACTTTCTGTCTACATAGTTTTAGTTATTTCCAGCATACTTACAGCTAATAATGGATGAAGATTTTCTTCATATAGAAAGGGTCTCAGTTACCAAATTCAACACTAGTTTAAGTCATCACTTCATCTTTTATTTTTTGGGTTGACTATTCTCATGTCACATCACACTTCATAAATTTAGTCTATTGTAAAAAACTGTTTACAGATAATCTTACTTCTTTGTTTTTTGTGAATTTATGTTCTATTATATTTTTAATGTCTAAGGAAATAATCTTAGTTTATAACATTACAGGTTTCAGGTATACATCATTATAAATCAACATCTGTGTGTACTCAAGTACACCAATGAAAGTCAAATTCCACCCTTCAAAATACAATTGTCTTTTAAATTTCTTACTTTTATTCCACCTTTAACATCTAGTGTTTCTATATTATTAAATTAAATGCAATTTAATTGAGAAATAATCAATTTCAGAACATCATTATAATATTATTTGGATATAAAGCATAAAATTAAAATGCTTCCAAATAATAAATGTTTTAAGAAAACTTTATAAGACTACTCAAATTATTTAAGATTATGTTCATTTTTTTATAAAATCAAAGTCATCTTTATATTTTTCATTGTGACTTTCAATGAAGCTGGCTAAGAGAATTTTCATCAAATCTGAGTATGTTTATGGTGAACTAGAAAATCACTTAAGTGCTCAGAGGAGCTTTGATAGTCCTCCAAAAGATTTATAGTAAAGCTAATGGATCTCTAAGCAACTTGGAGGCTTTGGTAATATCTCCAGAAATAAGATACCATCATTCTAACAGACCCTGAGGGAAGTGTGAAGAGAGAAGCCCATGAGATTGCTCCCTGGGAGACACATAAGCTTTCCACCCTGGATACAAAAACAAACATTGGTTCTAAATATGAGTCCCAAATGGAGTTCCAAAATCACTTGGAATGATGGGCATTAATTTTCAATCTACTTCTAACCCAGCCATCATTCTGTAGTGAACCCTGAGTCAGCATCATAAGAGGGGAAACAGTCTCCCCAGGAAGCCCAAGGAAGTTAGACAGACTGCCCATAAGGCTCTGTTGGAGGATAGGGCTACTTCCTGTGCCTCTGCATTGCATTAGGGCAGGTAACTGCACACTAATTACTACATCACCCACGTTGCTTCTCAGAGGCCTCCACAGAGAGATGGGAGGTAAACACAGGCTGGCTGTGATGCAGAGTGAAACATTATGCAAATTGTATATTTAAACTTTTCTCTCAAATATGGCCATTCATACATATTTATAAAATGTCACCTTTTGCATGTATAATTTTATATTTTATTTATCTTTTTAACAACTTAATTGAGATATAACTTACAAATCATAGAATTCTCCAACTTAAGTAGTTCAATCTTTTTACTATAGCCCCAGATTTATTAAAGCATAATCACAATTAATTTTAGAATATTTTCATAAAAAACTATACTCATTAGCATTTTTCTAACATCCAGGTTCCCTCCAGTCATAAGAAACTATTAATGCATTTTCCTTCTCCACAAAATTCTGTTTTTATGGATATTTCACAAATGAGGTAGCCTATTTGATTCATTAGGAAAGTATATTTGGTTTTCTATGGTTGGTGCTAAGTTGGAAGAGGGAACAAAAATTAGGGAAACTATCAGTTATTAATCAGGTCCTTCCAATTTTTGGTCCATTGCTACAGAGATTATTATTTAACTTCCTGAATTTGCAGGTTGGCTTCTTGGACTGATGCCACAGATTGTGAGTCATAGTTGTATTTTCATTTGTGATGTATTTATTGTCCATTTTTGTATTCAATGTTCCAGGTGTAGATAGGCTCAGCCCCTTCATTCCACCTTTGGAAAAATCTGAAAAGCTTTCCAAGTCTTTCTCTTTTTTTTTTTTTTTTTTTTTTAAAGATTTTTTTTTTTTTTAATAGAGGCATGTTTTTCTTTATTTATTTGTTTGCTTGTTTGTTTGTTTTGTTTATACATGTACTGGGCACAGTCAGAAGTGCGGGAGGGTGAGAGAATTCACCGGAGCCAGAGCGGGGAGCAGAGCAGGCAGAAGGACTGAAGTACACTGCTGAGGGGAGCAGCGGGCGGCAGGAGGGGTCTGCGCGCCATGTGGGACCCTCCTCCGGTGGCCGGGGAGCAGCCGGGGATCGAACCGGCGCCGCAGAGGCCGCGGGCAGCTTCGCAACCCAGCGCTCTACCGCTGCACCACCGGGGAGGCCCCAAGTCTTTCTCTTTAGGGGCAGCAGAAATAGTTACTAGAACCCAACATGTTCTCAAACCTGCTTCCTGTTCCACCCATTTATATTAACACCCAGTGCGCTCCCTCATAAAGTCCTGTCCTCTGAGCTCCACTTCAGATTCTGTTTCCTGGGGAACACAGCTTGCATCCAGCAATAGGGCATCAGTTGTCCCAGGTCTGCATGTCTGCTCCAAAAGCTAAATAGTTCAATTCATCCGTCCACATCTAACTTTATGCTTCACACCAGTGCACTGAGGAGCATCAGTACACAATACCACTACACTTTTGGTTTGGGGTATTAAGACTACCATAGATGTTTTTAAATCTATCAGGAAATAGCTTCAGAAAAGTTCCTTTAAATTTACTTAGTAAGCAACTAGCTACCTTGGCTCCTTCTGCCGTTCGGAGTCCAGAGAGACAATGGAAATGGTATGAATGTGGAAATTCCAGTGGTTAAAATTGTACTTAGGGATTTAGCAGAAGATATATATAAACTATTATAAAAACACATCATAGATGTGTGTATACCCACACATTAATATATGTGTGTGTGTATATATATATATATGTATATATTCTCTTAAAGAGATACTAATTAATAAGAACAAATGTAAGTTCATGTTTTGGATTGTTGAACATGAAAATGGGTATAGGATTTTTTTTAAATTGAAATAGGTCCCCTTAAGCAGGGAAGGCATAAATGCCTGGTCATTCATGATGTGAAAGTCATGGCAACAATAAGTCAACAACATAAAGGTGGGGTGGTATTTTCTACAAGGCAATAACTGTGAATGTACATTAAAAGCTAAGTAAATTGTTCTGTAGAGAATTGTCTTTTAGCTACCCATTAAATTTCAACACAATTTCTCATATATATAATCTCATTATTATATTTAAAGGTTAGCTGCAGGATTGCAATTTTTATTAACCAGGGAACTTCATCTTGCCAAAGTAGAACTTTCATTCCCCATATTTATAGCTTTTATTCTTTAAAGGGTTTCTTAAGAACATAAGGTTGAAGAGAAAGATTTTTTCATAAATGGGTAAGCAGTATCTTGTCCTTCCCATCTGCCTTGGTAACACCTATATGTTCACTAATTAAGTCTAATTTGCAAAGTGTAAAACATATTCAGGCATATTCTTGGGTTATTTTCCTTGCTAATTTATCATTTGGCCATGGCAATCATTCATTCAAAAAGCTATATGATCATTCTGTGATGGGCAGAGTCCACAGTTGTGTGCAATCATAAATATTAAAGCCCAAACTGATTAACTGAGAAGAAAATTTACACAAGAGGAATAAAACATCTCTTACAAATGGTTCTGCAAAAACCCATCAAAATATAATATTTAACCACAGTTCTGACTATTTTTCTATTTTGATCACGTCTGCCTTTCATTATCTCTCCAGGTTCCAGGAAGATACAAACTAATGAACAGTATTACTACAACCTTCTCCTAATTGTCCACGAATGCAGGCCACATTTAACAAAATGCTTCATGTCTCTTATCTATCCCTCCCCCTGTGAGTAGTGAAAGGACAAAAGAGGGGTCAAAAATGTCCTCGTATTCCCTGGAGGAAAAAATGACTTTAAAGATTTATTTATTTATTTATACAAGCACTGGGTACAGTCAGAAACATGGGAGGGTGAGAGAATTCACCAGAGCCAGAGCAGGGAAAAGAACAGGCAGACTGACGAAGTACACTGCTGAGGGGAGCAGCAGGCAGCAGGAGAGGTCTGCACACCATGTGGGACCTTGCCAGAGGCGGGGGATTGAACCGATGCTGCAGAGGCTTCGGACAGCTTCGCAACCCAGGGTTCAACTGCTGCGCCACTGGGGAGGCCCAAAATGACTTTAATTTAAAGAACATGAGGCAGAGATCTAGTGGTTAATCAAAAATATAAGATACTGTCCTCCTAAGCCCAAAACTTACTGGCAAATTTTCATCATCACCTAATGACTGAAAAGTGATCAATACTTACTTACTTGATAGACATAAAACTAGATTATCTAATATTGCAAAAGAGTTGGTAATATTTTTTAAGTTTTATTTTTTGCCATTTCTTATTCAGAAACTATGACCTTAAAAAATAGCTTGCTGTGAGGAAAACAATGGTGTCTACAACCCTATTCATATAAGGTAAATAATCATTACACTGTGTTTTTAAAACAAACTGGCTTTCTTATTCCCTCAGCTCATGTTTCTTTTAATTTCAATAAAACACAGATCTGGGGCCTCCCCTGGTGGCCCAGCGGTTGAGCGCTGGGCTGAGAAGCTGCCCACAGCCTCTGCAGCACCTGTTCAATCCCCGGCTGACAGGCAAGGGTCCCACGTGGCGTGCAGACCTCTCCTGCTGTGCCTGCTGCTCCCCTCAGCAGTGTATTTCGTCTGTGTGCCTGTTCTGTTCCCCGCTCTGGCTCTGGTGAATTCTCTCACCCTCCCGTGCTTCTGACTGTACCCAGTGCTTGTATAAATAAATAAATAAATAAATAAATAAATAAATAAATAAATGAATGAATAAATGAATGAATGAATGAATGAATCTTTAGGAAAAAAACAAAACACAGATCTGATGTTTAAAATTTGTTGGGCAAGTTTTCTTTTCTGTGTGAAATTACCTAATGTCTAAGGATAAAACAGATATTCCCTATGTTGTTACTTCTTGACAATTTTCATTAATTGCCTTCAAAGTTTGTTTCCATAATGTGTTTTCTTTGACTTAGAGACTTAACCAGTTTGCTTTGACTTAGAGAGAGAAATAGCTTTTTCTAAACTACTCTGCTATCCAGATAAAAGGTCAAGTAACCACTGTCTTTCTTTATAGGTAAAGACGGTTGCACAGCAACCAACTCACTCCACCACTGTGGAATTATTGGACTATATCAATTCCAAGAGCAACTAACCATAGATCAATTATTAAGACTGAAAATAAAGACGAGAAGAACATGTGAGTAGAGTACCCCAAGGGCGAATAGTGTGAGAGTTTTAAAAAGCAAAATTTCTACAAGAGCTCTCACCCTTTCTCTTTTTCTTTGTGTAAATACATGTGTAGAAAGGTCTTAAGAGAAAGCACTTCATTATTGATCTACTGCGCAAGTACTCCTTGTACAACAGCAAGACTGTGGTTTGTTTATACTTCCTATTACATTTTAGGAATGTTCAGGGTGATGTTTGGTTCTATTTAATACAACTTTTCTTATTTTCAGAATTCTCAAGTTTCTGAACAATACATTCAAGTCTCTACTCATCAAGAAGTAGTTTTAATCTTGCATCTTCTTATACCTTCCAAGAGAATTTATTCTGTTCATGGATCTATCAATCACTCAATTCCTTTGTTTCACAGACTTTTTAACTCCATTGATACCAGTGCCAAAATGCTAGGCAGGCTAAGTGGAAGAAAGTAAACTAAAAATCAATCACAGCTCAACCCCAGTATGTGATAGAAAAAATTTCATTTATAAAATGAAAAATTTGAAATAGATGCTATTGTAGTATGTGTTACTCTAGGAAACAGAACTTAAATAGAGTCTAGGGTTTAGGATACTTCTTAGGAATTGTCTTTAGTATCACTATACATGGAAGAGAGAGGAAGGGAGTAGAATTAGGCAGAAGATGAAGTTGATATGCAGATTTGACTGTTTCTGTAGATCCTGCAGAAAATCTAGAGCAGAAATGGCCCATCAGAGTTGTTGCATGAGTGATATAATCATGTCATTTTACTCCCATTTGATCAGTCACTAGATACAGAAGATGGAAGATACATGATCTTTGGGAAGGCAGCAAATGTGGGAGTAATATTTTCTTAAAGGGGTATCTGAGTGATGAATCTCTATGCCTACAGCATGCATTCCTCATGCTACTTTCCCAGCATCTTCCATTCCATCACTTCTTGATGCTGCCTCATTTCCTTTTCTTTATATTTGTAGTTAATATCAGCGTTTTTCAAACTCAATGATTTCATTTAATGACAACAAAAAGTATCAGAGATATTCAGTGTTGATTGACAGTACTAAAATTATACTGTCTTTTAAATATCTGCAATGTTAAATTCTTTAAACATATACTTACATTAAGCTATGTAAATAAATAAAGTTTAAAATACAAATAGAGAGAAAGAACAAATTTGAAACTTTCTATATCATTTTCATATGTTCTGTCATACTCTGGTTTAATAATTGAAAAATCAAGCATGAAATAGATTTTTCTCTAACTTAATAATGATAATAATAATGTGCAGAGTAAGCTAGATGCAATTAATAAGTTTGGAGAAATTGTATCATACTTAAAATAATTTTGCAGGACAATCCTAGAATGCCTATTTCAATCAAGTGACAGTTGGTCACACTCTAAACCTCTCTTTTTCCTTTCCAAACAAAATTAACATTGAGGCATATTGAACTCCACTCTGAGAATCAAGAAGAGAAAAATTCACATAATAATAATAAAGGTTTACTCACTATATTCCACTCACTCTTTCAAGTTTTTACTTTCATTCCTTCATTTAATTCATGAGCAAAGAATGTGGAAAGTTATTTTATAAATAGAAAATCTGAGGCACACAGAACTTAAATAACTTGTTCAGGATCTCAAAGCTTGACCATAATTGTGTGTGTTTCTGCAATCACATGTACTGCAGATCCTCAAATTGCATTTTTCCCATTCAAGACCATTTCATTATAATGTCAGTGATTGAACAAAGGCATTAATCAAGGACCTCCTTCCCTTATGCATCATTTCACTTAAAGCCACTGGTTCCAAGAACCAATCAACAATGTTAAGTGAGGGCTTATTGTGTTATAATTTTAAAATTTTATTTATTTGTTTACATTTTCATTTGATATAAATATGCTATCCATTCCAATTGTCACAAAACCATTATTAATTTTGTTATATTTTAGCTTGAATGTGAATCATAAGCATAGAGTGTCCACATTCCTAAATTACGGTATTTTAAATTACCTTGAAATTCCTGTATTTTATAAGCAATCATGGATGTAAAATCATAGCTATAAAAAAATCTATTTTATAGCTAATGAAAGAGTAATATAACTAAAATTAAACTTGGAATCTAGCAGGAAATCAAATCAAAGGGAAAGGAGAAGCAAAAATTCCCCTAATTTTACATGATAAAAGTGGTTCTTATATAGGGTAGTAACCACTGTAGCAAGCAAGTAACCCAATCAAAAATGCAACCAAATTTTAGAACTTAAACTCTTGATAATTAAAATGTTGTCAAAATTCATTAAGAAAAATGCTGCACCTCCCCCTGCAGTGACCCTCAGGGCTAATGGCTGTTGCCATGGTCCCTGAGGTCCGGCGTGGGCAAGGAACCATGCGCGCAGGGGGAGAACAGCAAACTCCCTAAGATGCAGAGAAGCCGAATGCCTGCCAAGAGATAACGACCACCAGAAGCTGCCACAAAGATGATTAAAAGAAATGCTGACCACCTGGAACCTTATCTCGCTTTCTCAAGGCCCACAAACTTTATTCTGCTACAACTGTCTCTCTAAAATCTTTCCTTTTTCTGGTCATTGATTGCTAATTAAAAAACATATGTAATTTAATTATTAGGCTAATGCAGATGAAACATTACTAAACACTGTGTTATAATAGAATTGTTAGTTTAATAATCTTTCTATTATGTGCTTAACTTTAGTACCTTTGATATTAACTGCATTATAATATAAATTCACCCATGACAATTAATTATGAGTAAACATAAGTAGGTGGTAGTAGTAGTAGTAATTAGTACAAGAATATAGAAAGAGTTAATAGCCTGTCTACTTATGAATGTGGCTAGGTCCAGATGTATTTTGGACATAAATCACTGCCCTGTCAATGATAAGCTAAACCTATGAGCAAGCTGATTTCTTTGATGTTCACCAATCCTATGCCTTTAGAAAAAACATATATACTGGCCACTAACAAAAATAAAGTTGCACTCAGATTTACACTTTCTTGAAGTGTGTCTGTTTGTCATTTCTTTAACCGAATCCCTGACAACCCTACAAGTCTCTCAACCCTGAGACGGCCTCATCGTCTACTGCTATGCTGGTCCGCGGCAGAAAAAATATTTCAAGCAGAAGATAAGCTCCTGAATTAGTGAAGTTAGGATAGAGAAGAAGCATTTTATATTGCTAATGTCATAGAAAACCTTACATAAAGTATTTGTCATTAAATATTCCAGTAGGTGGCAAACTTTGCTACATAAAAACCAGTGTTAAAAGATATTCAATTTGGGCCTCCCTGGTGGCGCAGTGGTTGAGCGCTGGGTTGCGAAGCTGCCCGTGGCCTCTGCGGCGCTGGTTCGATCCCCGGCTGATCCCCGGCTGCTCCCCGGCCACCGGAGGAGGGTCCCACATGGCGCGCAGACCTCTCCTGACACCCGCTGCTCCCCTCAGCAGTGTACTTCAGTCCTTCTGCCTGCTCTGCTCCCCGCTCTGGCTCTGGTGAATTCTCTCACCCTCCCGCGCTTCTGACTGTACCCAGTGCTTGTATAAACAAAAAACAAACAAATAATAAAAAAAATAAATAAAGCATGCCTCTATAAAAAAAAAAAAGATATTCAATTACCCAGTGAATTATTTACATAAACATTTTAGGTCGAAGTGAGAAGAAACATGTTACACAATTTGCTGGTAAATTAACTAGCAAAATTAACTTATAAACTTAAATTTTGTAAATATTTGTCTCAGAGAAGATATTTTATCACTTACTCATGACTGCAGAATAAGAAAACATTGTCAGGTTTCATTTTCATGGTCTGTCAGATCCATCCTTGCACAGGATAAGAGCAAATTTGGGGGTAATAAAAAATCAGTATGAGTTTTTATCTAAAAAATGTCCTTTTATTTTGTTCATGTTTGGAGGACAAGCCAGTTTTATCTGGTCTCATTTATTAAAACTAGTAAACATAATTCAGTATTAAAACTAGTAAACACAATTCCTTCACAGAACATATGAAGCCCAAAAAAGATGGCTATTTTTGTCAGAGCAGATTTCCAGCACCAGTTACTAATCCCAGGGGAGGACTCTATGGAGGGCAGAAAAGACCATCAGATGCCCTTCACATGGAGCAGAAGTCCAAACTCTTCTACTGCATCTTGGTATCACAGTTCCTGAGAAAACCCCAATATATCCAAACCCTTGATGGAATAACACATTACTAACACAGAGAAGAGATAGAGCAATATCAGTTTTGATACTGGGTGCGGGTCCCCTATGGCCAGCAGGTGTCTCCCTAAGGCCTATGTGAACCTTCTAGTGCCATAGTAGAAACACCCAAAGAACATTCCTTGAAACTGTCGCAGGGAAAAATATTTACACATAAGGTGTCAGCCTAGCACAGACTACGTGGGTTTCTTATCTTTAGGTAAGGATGTGTTTAGAGCCCCAAAACCATTCTTACCAGCCAAGTGAGGATGGAAAGCCTGCATGTCCAAGATTGCCTTTCCCAAGTTTTGTGCTCTGGAAAATTCTCCAGTGTCCTAAGAAAACCCATCCTATCTTATAGGATTTTCAAAAAGTATGAATTTTTTTCATGGTATCAAAGACTATTCAAATGTTTTGTAGAACAATTCACCCTATTGGGGATTTCTCATAATTATACTGGCATCTTATTCATTGTGGAAGCAGTATCCTGAATATTATAATAAGCCAAGATTCAGGGTAATGTGCTTTCAGATAATAGAAACCAAGATTGTTTAATAATGCCTCATAACACATACTGTCCCCTCCCATTCAGTACATATCTTTTCAGTCGTATTTTATGTTTTGATTCACTCTCTTTTCTCTGTTCAAAATCTTTGAAGCAATATTATCATCTGATGCTGAAAATGATAGTTCTTTCCGGTGGTATAAATTTCCAAGAATGTAGTTAGATTTTGCTTTTATCAATTTAACCCTTAAGTTCAATAGGTCTCCATGGGCATTTACCCTAAAGTACAAAACACTTGATAAATGCCTCAATATGTGATTTTTTATCTACTTATTAATAATTTTAAAATGAAAAGTTTGTTTTTCGCCCTTATCTATCAGTGATATTTTGGAATCAGTGGGGAGAATAGATATGCTGAAATAAACAGTTTGTTATCAAAAGTTGCTGCCACACTTCACCTTAGCAAGTTGTTAGGTCATTCAATGAGTGTTGCTTTAGAAAAATATGCAGATGTTGCTAGAGGCCCTGGCTTTAACAGCATGCCTTTGGCACTAAAATAAACTCCTGGGGATCCTTTATGGTGATGTCTTATTGCTTCAGCAAAGTCATCTTATTTTTACTTTGCTAATAGCTTGCATATTGAGGCAATGCATTGAATATTCATAATGCATACAAGGCCAGGATATGGCAATGGAAGTATGGTTGGGGAAATTAAAATGGGAGAATCTATTTAATTTGAAAAATCTGCTAAAAATACAGATCCTAAACCTCAGTGCAGTGCATTTCTTCCACAGCAGATGAATCCAACAGTCAAAGATCATGAACACTCATATTCCTTCTGGATACTTGCAACTACACAGTTGAGATTTGAGTAACAATTGTAGAGAGGTTTTTGGCTTATTGCATATTTCACAAGAAAATATTGTAGACTTTAGGTGTTAAGCAGCATCATTTTTGAGCCACCCAAGGCAGAGAAAGTGTAGGCAAGAGCAACACTCAAGAAAAGGTTGAGGAAGTGGGACTTGGAGGGAATATTGAATAGAAGGCTGGGACAGTTTACTTCCAAAAACTGTGGTTCATGACAAGCTTTCTGGGAAAAGAGTTCAGACCATGCATAAATGAGATTTCAGGCTTCCATACAAAATGGCATAGGGGAAACCATATAGAGCTATGATCTGTTACAAATATTTCGTAACAATCTATTTCCAATCTCTTCAATGTCCAAATTTTTTTTAAGATTTATTTATGTATAATAGAACTGTTGTATAGGCCAGAGGTGCATGGGGTGGGGGGTGGGGGTGAGAGTTTTAACCAAAGAGAGTAGGCAGCAGAACAGGCAGATCTACTGTAATATACTGCTTAGGGCAGCAGTGAGCGAGGCAGGAGAGGTCTGCTGCACCATGTGGGTAGCTCCCTGGCCAGAGGGAATTGAACTCCTGCTGCAGTGGCTGGGGACAGCTTAATACCACTGTTTTTAACCCCTGAGCCACCAGGGAGGCTCTGTCCAAATATTTTTAACAAGGAGTATAATAAACAACTGGGCAGACTAGCCTACAGTTTATTATTTATTTCTTCATTATCTGTATATTTTTGGAGTGAGCCATAATAACATAGTAAAATGAAAAATGTTCTAATCATTATGTATTTCAATTGTATCAATAGCTACATATTCTTAATAGTCTTCTCTTATTTTTCTTCTTTTTCTTTAATCTTTTTTTTTTTTTTTTTTTTTGTTGGGACTCTCGCCAATGGCCGGGGATCGAACCGGTGCTGCAGAGGCTGCGGGCAGCCTTGCAACCCAGCACTCAACCACTGAGCCACCAGGGGAGGCCCTCTCTTATTTCTTCTTAATATCAAAGCCTATGTCTTCATGAACCAGACTGAAAAAATCTCCATTTTGTAGAGCTATCACCAACATGCACCTGCCTCCTTCCACACTTCGCCACTGTTCATATCACTACATTGTGTATCCATCACACACACAACTTCCCTTGATCATTACATTTGTATAACCTATTGATGAAAAGAAACACATTTGAACAGTAATGTTGTTACATATCTACATGTTAAATTAATTAGAAGTGAAGGCATGTTTTTCCAAAGGTAGAAATATTCAATAAATTTACTCATCAGGGTACATAGATAGAAAGAAAACTAAGGCATAGGGGCTACTTCTCAGAAAGGACAAAGAAAGAAATTCTTAAAAAGAAGCAGCTAAAATCATAGCAATTTGTATTTATGTGGGTTTTGATAGTTTACATACCATTTTTATAATAAGTAATCATCACAACTGTTCTATAAAGATGCTGGTTTTATCCTCAATTTACAGATGAAGAAAATGAACACTGAAGTTTGGTTTGCCCACGTCAGGGGTATAAGCAAGCCCTCAGCTCAGCTTAAATTTTAGTCTGTACTCAGTGTGGAATTATTCCTTTCTGCACACATGCTTTTCAAACTCACCCAAACAACACATTCTACAGGGCTCTGTACTCCATCAAGACTAAAAATTAAATTGAGCCTCAGAGCTTGCAATTAAATAAATAATCACAGAAATAAATGGAGAAATGTTGGCTTAACAGATCATAAGTTCTCTGGTACAATAACATACTAGAGAAAGAAAGATAAAATTTCTGGGTGCATCTGAGGAGTTATCTTGGACAATGTGAAATTTGAGTGGGCTTCAAAAATATTTTATCAGGTTTACATGGTGGCAAATAATGTTCTACGCAGAGGGGATAGCTTGATCAAAGATCCAAAGGTAAGAAATGGAAATACATTGTGGAAAATACCTTATAAGTCTGTACCATTAAAAATACTAGGTTGAGGGGGTATGTACTCAGAGATGAGCTTAGGAAGATAAAGAACAATGTTTGGAATTCTTGTTTATTCAAGTTAGCTATTTCAACAATTTTTGTGATTATTTCTAAGTTGTTGGTATTTTCTTAGTATTTCAAACTTTAAAAATAAATAATCATTAATACAAGCAATAGATTAGAATTTAATAACAATTTTAAAATATAAATACAGTGCTTTATAAAATTGCTTTCTTGCTAAACAATTAAAGGAGAAAATAAATTTGCCTATGTGAAATGTGATTTGTTAGGCTATAAATCCTCAGACTCAAAAGAACTGGACATAAGACCTAAAACCATAAAATATGTAGAAGAAAATATAGGTAAAACACTGCAAGACATACATCTCAGAAACATCTTTAAAGAGTCATCACCCAAAGCAGTGATAGTGAAGGCAAAGATAAACACCTGGGATTACATCAAACTGAAAAACTTCTGTACAGCAAAAGAGACATTAACCAAAACAGAGAGACACCCCACTGACTGGGAAAAAATCTTTGCACTCCATTCAACGGGTAAGGGACTGATCACAAAGATATACAAAGAACTCACACAGCTCAACAAAAACAAAATAAACAATCCAGTCAAGAAATGGGCAGAAGAACTTAAGACATTTCTCCAAAGAGGAAATGGAAATGGCCAACAGGCATATGAAAAAATGTTCACCATCCCTTATAATCAGGGAAATGCAAATCAAAACCACACTGAGATACCACCTTACACCAGTAAGAATGGCACATATCAAAAAAAAAAAAAAAAAGGCAACAACAAATGTTGGCGAGGATGTGGTGAAAAAGGAACTCTCTTACATTGCTGGTGGGAGTGCAAACTGGTCCAACCACTATGGAAAGTTGTCTGGAGGTTCCTCAGTCTACTAAAAATGAAGCTACCATATGACCCGGCAATTCCACTACTAGGGATCTACCCAAAGGACACAAAAACGGTGATTCAAAAGAGCACCTGTACCCCTATGTTTATTGCAGCACTATTTACAATAGGTAAAACCTGGAAACAACGGAAATGCCCAAATATAGATGACTGGATCAAGAAAATGTGGTATATATACACAATGGAATATTATTCAGCAATCGAAAAAGATAAACTCATGCCATTCGCAGGACCATGGATGGAGCTAGAAGGAATTGTGCTCAGTGAAATAAGCCAGAAGGAAAAAGAAAAATATCAGATGGTTTTACTTATAACAGGAATATAGGAGAACCAAATAAGACATCAGTGTAAAAAATAATAATAACAGTACAAAACACAACAAAGCAAAAACAGACAATTATAAACCAGAAACATACTGCAGGGGAGGAGGAGGGAGAGGGATCAGAGGGAGGGAGGGATGAGCACAGGGGACTGTGGTGATGGTGCACAGGTGCCTTGAGAAAGGAAATTCTATGGGGACTCAGTCTGAGGGGGTGGGGTAAGCAAATATTGTTTAAAAATTTAAAAAAATTAAAAACAAAAAAGAATAATACACACTTGGATTAAAAAAAATCCTCAGATTCATTAATTAATGCAGAACATCTTTCAAGTTCTGCTGAAATTGTACTATGGATTCCAAGTGAATATATCACTGGCATATATGTGCATATTTGTGGTATATATGTGGATGAAAAACTCTTTTTCAATGTTTTAATTGTAATACCTTTCAAAATACATTACATTAAAAATGTACTCGAAATAAAGTAATTTGACATCTAGTAAATATCACATAATCTTTCATTTTCAGTACAGTATTCAAGAAATTATGTGATACTTTGAGAAAATATGCCTTGCATTCAATGATTTTGTCCAACTGTAGGTTAATGTGTTTTGTGCATATTAAAAATAGACTAGACTAATCCCTGATATTCAGTAGATATAGTAAATATATTTCAACTTACATTATATTTAGCACATAATGGATTTATTAGAATGTAATTCCATCATAAGCTGAGGAAGATCTGTACGTGTTAATCCATTACTTACATCTGAGTGACATTAACTGATTAATTTTACAAATATTTACTCAATACCTCTTTGCAGGCTCTGGATATTCGGCTGGGAAAATGTGAATGCTTTGTCTCTCCTGGAATTTGTAATCTATTGAGGAAGACTGATATTAATAAACAGTAATTGAGTAATTGGAAATAAGCTTATAATTACAGATGTGATCATTGCCATGGAAAACAGCAGTACATAGAGGTGACTACAAAACCACAGAGTTCAGACATCTGAACTTGGGAATCAGTGTAGTCTTGGGCAGGAAATTTAAGAGATTCAATAAATACAATTATGGCACAGAATCATATTAATTAATTTCATTTTTGTAAGACTAGCTATCATTACTTATAATTCAGTTATAAGTGACATGTAAATATGTAGATATTGATATATAAATGCATTTGCTCTTGAATTTCTCCTTAATGTTATTATTCAAAAGAATGAAAACTGAAAGAACATTGAGAATGAACTCTAATCAATGATATACTCTCACTATATTCCACAAAAATACTTTAAGTTTATTCATTTATCTTCTTAAAAAAATAAAAAGAGAGCTTTCAAATAACATAAATTTAATATTGATTTTGGCATTTACCATATAGGTTTGCTTGGGGTTTTGCTACCAGATCCTAAATGAATGAGATTTCAAACACTGTAAACAAGATAAAAGCATATTAGGAGTATGATAATTTATTGTTAACATGCTTGCCTTTATCCATTAAAAAATAAATAAAATTTACAAGGGAAATTAATAACCCTTTTGCTCCTTGGAAAGAGAAATACTTTATTTTGAAGTCCCAAAGACTTTTTTTGGAAATCACAAAAACATCAAAATCACCCCCACTTTTAAAAACACTTCATTTAAAAATAGAAAGTGGGCCTCCCTGGTGGCACAAGGGGTTAAGCAAAACACTGTGAAGCTCTCTGCAGCCACTGCAGCAGGAGTTCAATCCCCGACCTGCCAGGGAGGTACCCATATGGTGCAGCAGACTTCTCCTGTCTTGCCCACTGCTCCCCTCAGCAGCATATGTCAGTTAGTCTCTCTGTTTGGTTCCCCATTCTGTCTCTGGTGATGTCTCTCACACCCCGCACCTCTGGCCTTTACCCCAGTTCTTGTATGCATAAATAAATGAATTTTTTAAAAAATTAATGTAAGTATGTTTGTAGCTATTGTGTATCCTTTAGGATTTATGGGAGTTAGTCATTCAATTTACACATGAATTGGCAAATGTGATTGCAATATCCATGCACAATATCATTTAAATATTGATACATGAATATTCTGACAAATGGAGGTAATATCTAGACTAAAACTAATAAATATATCATTAATATCTTTCCAGATTTAATTTACTGACTTTTTCTGGAGTGTTTACTATGTATATGGCACTGTGAAGGCCACAAAGCATGAAATCACAGAGTTTCTGGATCCTGTGGTTAGTAGAAAATTACATTCATTTTCAAAATTTCTATTGAATAGCTGGTGAATATCTATGTGCAATGGTTCTATAAAAGGCAGAAGCTGATTGTCAAAGTGAAAACTGCATAGATGTTGCAATATAGAAAGAGCTTGCAACATAGTAAGGAAATTATGATATTATTATGATGCCTTGATGACATAAATATTTCAAGCAATCTGAAATTATGTCTTCTTAATCATTTGGTTTTGTTCTCGGTCTCCCATGAGTGTCAATTTACTGTTGTGCATTAGAGTGACTTGGTAAAAACATTGGATTTCAGAGCAAGAGTATGAGATTATGTTTGAATAAATGCTTGTGATGTGCTTCATGGTGCTACAAAAGTCATACTGGCTGCACCCTCCATTTTCTATCTGAAGTCCACCAGCTTTTGATAGCAGAATTTCAATTTAAACTAAAAATAAAAAGATTATACATAAGTAAAGCAGACATAGGAGAAATCTTCAACAGGTAGCATGTGTAGTGGGTTAAGAACATGGTCTTAAATCCAGAAAAAAACCTTATTTGAAATCCTGTTGGCAGGTTGTTTGACATCTGTCAAATTACTGTATCTCTAAGGCTTTGTATTCACATCTGCAAATAAAAATTAAGACAATGTCTACCACATTGATGACAGTGAGGATTATATGATGTCCAGCATGGTAGTGACCATATGTCAGTGGATACTGAGCACTTATGCTGTTGTTACCAATCAAAGGTTTACTGACTGATGTGCACAGGAAGCCAAAACGGTGGCACCAGCTTTTGAGTAAAGAAAAAGTTTTATTTTGAGGTGGACTGACAATGATGCAGAAGGAAAATTTCAAATCTGCCTCTCAAACTTGGAGCAGATAGGGACTTTTAAGGATTATAATCAGAGTTAGGAACAAGGGAAGCTTTTTTTATCTTTTAAAAAAAGGGAAGCCAGATAAATTGGATCATGACAGCTTATTGTATGGTCTAGGGGTCTGAGGGCAAATTGGCATTTGTTGTAGTGTGGCTGTGTAGATTAATCCCAATTCAGTTCACAAATATAAAAGATAAAGTTTTTCTGAAATTTGTGGTTTAAATGAATTTTCAGGGCCTCCCCAGTGGCACAGCGGTTGAGCGCTAGGTTGCGAAGCTGCCTGCAGCCTCTGCAGCACTGGTTCAATCCCCGGCCACCAGGTGGGGGTCCCACATGGCGCGCAGACCTCTCCTGTCACGCCTGCTGCTCCCCTCAGCACTGTACTTCCTCACTCTGACTGTTCTACTTTCCGCTCTGGCTCTGGTGAATTCTCTCGCCCTCCCACGCTTCTGACTGTACCCAGTGCTTGTATGAATAAATAAATCTTTTAGAAAAAAATAAAAATAAAATAAATGAATTTTCATTACTTTACATTTTATAATGAAATGAAAATAATAGAGAAGCTATCATTTTAACAATGATAGTTAATATACTTGATAGTTACCACAATGCCCTTTCCATTATTTAGATATTATTTTAAAAATCCTTATATGTTTATGGTTTAGAGGTGATTAAATTATATGCCTGTTCACATATTAAAAAAACTAGCAACAACAAATGTTGGCGAGGGTGTGGAGAAAAAGGAACTCTTCTGCACTGTTGGTGGGAGTGCAAACTGGTCCAACCACTGTCGAAAGCTGTGTGGAGATTTCTGGACCTACTAAACATAGAGCTTCCATATGATCCAGCAATTCCACTCCTAGGTATTTACCCAAAGGACACAGAAACATCAATTCCAAAGAACACCTGCACCCCTATGTTTATAGCAGCACTGTTTACAATAGCTAAGCTTTGGAAACAACCCAAATGCCCAAAAATAGATGACTGGATCAAGAAGATGTGGTACATATATACCATGGAATATTACTCAGCATTCAAAAAAGATAAACACATGCAATTTGCAGTAACATGGATGGCGCTGGAAGGGATCATGCTCAGCGAAATAAGCCAAAAAGAAAAAGAAAAATACCGGATGGTCTCACTCATAGCAGGAATCTAGAAAACTTAAATAAGGGACCAGGAAAATGAATAACTATAAGATAGTGAAAATCAAAATCAACAAAAAACTATGAACCAGAGACACTTTTAGTGGGGCGGGAGGGGAGGGATTGGGGTCAGAATGGGGGGGCTGCAATTGTATGGGGAATATAACAATAAAATTTATTAAAAAAAAAAAAAAGAACACATTCTTATAAGAAGATAAATTACTATTTAAAAACTAAGTTTGAATACTGTCAGATATAATACATTTTGTCTGTATACACAAACACACACAAAGGATAGCAGATTTAAAAGTGGTAAGAGGTTAGACAGTGTGGTCAAATATTTTATCATTATGAGACATGGAAGAATCTTAATAACCTCTGGTTCAGTCAGCAAAGACCACAAATAATTCAAGTACATTTATACCAGTTTGAGGAACCATTACTTTCAAAGTTTCATCTAGTGCAAAGAATGATTTTTGAGAAAAGTTATGCAAATATAGGCTACATAATACGAATTTTTAGGATCTTTTTGTTTATTTTTAAATAAAGTTACAAAATGAATTAAAGTACTTTGCAAAAAAAATAAATAAATAAATAAATTATATGCCTGTTAAAATTTTGGCATAATATCTTTATCATACCAATTTTTATATAAGTAACTTTTGGATAACATTTTTACTACTGTCTGTCTCTTTTTCTCCAAGAATGTATACTATCTAAGCATTTGAATTGTCTGTATTGATCAAGCTCTGTGTATTTACTTTGTAACAGCTAAATCTGAAGCATTAAGCTTGAAGTTCTCCAAGTAAATGATATAAGGTTGTGAAATAAATGTAGACAACACTCTCTAAATTTACGAAGTTTTAAGCATTATCTTTGGCAGCCATGAAATAAATAGCATTCAACACTATTGGGATTGGATATCTCCCAACCTCCACCAGCAATACTCTCTTAGTACTTTATTCCCACTCCATCATAAAAGTAATGAAGAACATGTATTTTTAACGCCATCAATACGCCTGAAGTAAATTTAGAAAAAATAAATAAATAACTCGTAGTCACTGAGCTCTGTTTACAGAACAAAATAAACACTAAACCTTTCTTTGCTTCATCACTATAAATTTTTTTCTCTCTAGATTTATTAATTTAACTCTGTATATATCAACAGCAACTCATGCACACGAGTTGTATATATAAAATACAAATACTCATCAACCTAGGAATATTAAAGTAAGAGAGACAATATTCAACATTCAAATATACAAGGTAGTACATTTGTCTTAATTTTTCTACTTCCCTAAATTGCTAATATTGCATTACTGAATAGGTTATAGATTTGCTCAATCAGCAGATGTTCTTGACGAATGGACTCTTCACACCTGACAAGTATTACCTATCCACAAGTAACTAGCAAGTAGAATATAGCTTCATTGATGCTAATATTTTTAATGGAGAATAGAGAAAAATGAGTATAGAAGTATGTCTACTTGAGGGAGAGGGAGATTCACCAGAAGACAATATTCAAACTGCCTCTGCAATTAAATGTGGCCTGGTGGATAAGGAAGAATAGTTTGCAGCCAGTATCATGAAGAGAAAATCACTCTGAGGAGCAATACTCTCCAGTTCCACTGTTATCACTAATAAGTCATGTTTGAAAAGTCTTTACCTACCTAATAAATAATTTAGCACAGTCAAAAAAAAAAAACTTAAATACAACAAGGATGTGTACAGGTGCATGCACCTGTGGTACTGTCTGCTGTCAAGAACTGATCCTGATCAGGTCTGCCTAAGCTCTAGAGGCAGGTCTCCACTGGGCATGAAACTCTAAGCAAAGTTCTGAAAGGTAGGGGACTGAGAGCAGGAACAACTAGGCACATCCCCTTTGCCCCAAACACTGCCACCCTGGGGAGGAGGGTGTAGGCAGAGGAGAACTCCTGGGTGTAGTGTGCCTGCATTGATTAGTCCCAACTCAGTTCATAAAGATAAAAGATTCTCTGAAGCCCAGAAACATGGGCAGGAGGCCCCTTGCCAGGGGCTATGATTAGCGGTCTTGTAAGCTATGCACAAGAGTTGCTACCTTTCTTACAGCCTAAAGAGAACTATTAAAGGTTTTTCAGAGGTGGTTGTCTTAGATAACATTTTTATTCTTTGCATAATTTCAAATTAGGGAAGGAGACAGGCAGAAAAATTATCTTTTTGTACCAAAATATTGCTATGTAAATATTGTTAAGTTTCTTTAAAAGACCTCACTTATTAAGGAGCTGCACCATAGATGTAATTAGAATTGACAAATGACATAATTAAAGTATACTTTGGTATTTGTCACCAGCAATGTTTTATTGCTTAAAAGCCCTCAGTAAACATGCAAAGCTATGGTTTTCATCTTGATAATGTTCACTCTAGCTCTGAAAGTAACAGACTTCCCACAAAGCAGGCTTGTAAATGTCTAGCTGAGGCCTCACACACTCCTGAGGAGGAGCAGAGGAAAGCAGAGTTCAGAAAAGGCAGATGTGGGAACTGAGGCCAGGCAGCCTCTTTTTCAAACAACCCAGCCTTTTTTTTTTCCCCTACATTTGTTCATTAAGTATACAGACACTATCCACAAATCCTACAGTAATTCTTTTCCTTAAAATTGCTCATCCACACAATGACTCACACAATATATACATACAAGAATGGTGCTAAAGAGTAGAATTTAGAACTATTCGACAGTAGAATTTAGGGCTCCAAAAAGAAAATTCTCAAGCACCTCGTGGCTGATATTGTGGAGTACTGTCTAGATCTGCCCCCTTAGGACAAAAACCCTCATTTCCCAGATTTGTGGTGGCTGAGTTCCTCTCTGAGAATTGCCCCAGGGCCTCCTTCCCAGGGGAGTCAAGTTACAATTAGTCAATGCAGATCAAATTTTCTTCCAAAAAGAAAAATTATCCATAACCTTGAGAATTTATATGTAATGATTATATGTGCTTGGTGGTGATGGATTTTCTTTCCTTCTTTATATCATTAGCAGATGACCTGTGTTACACATCCCAGTCTGTTTTAACACTAATCAATAGTACATCTATTTTGTCTTTTTGTCTATACTTGAGGAAAGGACATCAAGAGTTAACAGGGAATTTTTATTACTATTTTTTTCCTGCACACACTGAATGTTTCTGTCACAAGAAAAAATATAAAATAAAAATAATATTATCATTACAATGCTAACAGTGCTATGCTAGTGATTTTCCTGGGACTTGATTATTGCTGGGGCTCTACTTGTACTATACTTAGATAAATATTGAGTTAGGGAGATAACTGGACTGTCTCTGGAATGTTCACTTGTACAAAAGGACTCTGGGCAAAAATCACACTTTATAATACTACAGAGCTTGAAACCCCATCCCCATGTGGATAATGATTTTTTGTTGGTTTGATTATTGAATTAATAATCCATTATTACCTTATACAAGTTTCAGGAGTGCATCAGTGGAAATCAGTATGTGTATATATTATATAACTGCATTTCTGAGCTGAGCCCAACCATTTGAGCAAACAACCAATGTTGTCTGCAAAATGAGCCCTAATAAAATCTCTGGAGACTTGATACTCAGATCTAAGTTCTCTGAGTGTAATATTCAATTTACATTGGCACAGGTCACTGCAAGGAGGTTAACGCATCCTAAGGACAACAAAAGTTTGTACTTGTAGGGCCTCCCTGGTGGCACAAGGGGTTAAGTCTCAGCACTGTGAAGCTACAGCAGCCACTGCAGCATGAGTTCGACCCCAAGCCAGGGTGCCACCCACATAGCACAGCAGACCTCTCCTGTCTCGCCCACTGCTCCCCTCAGCAGTGTATTTCAGTAGATCTGCCTGTTCTGCTCCCCACTCTGTCTCTCACCCCTGTACCTCTGGCCTGCACCCCAGCATAAATCAATATGCATAAATAAATATATTTTTTAAAAAGTTTGCATTTGTAACCGTCACAGACTCTGTTCTGAACATCTCTCATGTTGTCTGATCTCTGTCCTTTCCCTGTGATAAACCACACCGCGAATGTAACAGCTTTCTGGCTTTCTGTGAGTTCTGTGAGCCTGTCAAGTGAATTCCTGAGCACCACGGCCATTTCGGGATGTCCCTGACTTAGAATTGGTGTCAGATTTGAGAATAGTCTTGGAGACTAGCTCCACCAAGTCATTCAGTGTATATATAGAATCATTCCTTAAGTTTTGGACATTTAGGTTGTTCCTAATTTTCTGCTCTTAGAGATGATCCTGAATTGAATATTTTAGTACACCTAATTAGTCTCTTCTTGGCTATAAATATGTACCCCTTCTATTTCCCATGAAACTAACTCTCAGATGAATTTTCTTTCTTATTATATCACCAAATTTTCTAACAAACTGAAAGTTGTTTTTTGGTGGGTTTTTTGTTTGTTTGTTTGTTTTAGTTCATTCTTTCTTTCTTTTCTTTCCTTCTTTCCTTTTTTCTCTCTCTCACATGCTCTCTCTTACACACTCTCTCTCTTTCTGTCTATAGCAATACTGTTTGTTGTTTTAAAGGCATTTTTTGATACATAGTTACATATCACAAAGTTCATGCAATTAAAAAACAAATTTAATAGTTTTAGTATATTTATAGAGCTGTCTTATTATTTTAAAAAGTTTCTAGCAATGTATATCAGAGCAAACTTCCATCATTTATGTTTAATGATTCTTGGGTAGATACCAAAAATGATAAATCATGACATTCACTCTATGTTTGCCATGCAACATAGTAAAAAGCATTTCTTCTGTTCTTTTTAATAGGTGCTATATTTGTACCGATGACTGGATCTCCTCTTTCTAAAAATTTTTGTCTCTAATTACTACAGTCCATATTGTGAATCTTTGATGTATCACATTGTATCATCTCATTCTTAACTTTTTGTCTTTCATTCTCATTAAGACTATCTACAGCTAGCAATAAGCACTCTCATTTTTAAAGGGTACTTCAGTCAAGAGAAGTTGGCTGACTTACAGACCACTCTTCAGAGAGTGCAACAGTGAGTTGGATCAGATTTTACAAGCCTTTTATTTGTCATGTGTTGTAAGCCTTGCACCAATTGCCTCCTAGAGCTGTCCTGGGCACTTCCTCGGGGAATACCTGCAAAGCCTCCAGGAGTCATACCTTTCCATTTCCAGACTCAGATTTCCTTATAATTTGCTGTCGGGCTTGTCAGCTCATGAAATAGGAAACACCAAACCTTTAAGTTCTTTTGCCTACAGCTTACTTTGATGGATACTCCAGGATGAAGAAGAACTATAGCACTGTCAGAAATTGCTTTAGTATTATAGCACATTTCCTAAACTTGAAAAACAACACCATGAATTTTTTAAAATATCCTCCAGATTGCATGTAACCTATGTTTCCAGGAAGGTGGTCTTTTTTCTAAAAAATGTTTCTATGAGATGAAAAAAGAACCAGTGTTTTCTCATAAATATCTATAAGCTGCAATATAATTTATGATAACAGTTATTCTTCCCTTTAATTGCCATTGGCTTCGTCCTATCCTGCACACTATTTATAAACCCCTTGGTCATTGTATTAGTCTTATAACTCTGTGAATTCAATATATTTGTTCAAAATAATGCACACTGTTGCCACAATCAATTTTCTAAAATATAACTGTTAACATGTTTTCTCTGGCTTGAAAATCTTTGTTGGCTCCCCATTTGCTTTAGGATAAAATAAAATATGTTCGGCAATTTTAACAGGAGAGTAATTTGTCGAAACATGAGTTTGAATTCTTATTCTATCAGTTTACAATTCTGTGACTTGAAGGCTGCTGTGTATATATGAAATCTGTTTCTTTTTTTGACAATATTGACTATCCCTTCAAAGTATTCAGAAAGTTAATGAATGTAGAGCCTGCCCAGTTCCTGGGAAACAGTAAGTGCAAAATAAATATTTCTTTTTCTGTTTTCTTGTATTCATTTTCAAGTCTTTTCCCAAGCTTGGTTCAACTATTTAAACATAGGGCTGTATTCCCCAAACATCTGTTGTGCACTATGTATAATCGTATCAAGTCCTGTGAGTTGATATATACAAGACTGGATATTATTGTCAAAGCATTCCCTGTAAACAACACAAGAACCAGGAGCAATGAAACTCACATGAAAATATATGATGGATTAATGACATGTAGTAGTGGTGGGGTCAGCAGATGTGGTGATAGATGGTAGCAATAGATGAGGGGAAAGAGTGTCAAGGAAAACCCTGAGATTTATAGATCAAGCCAATTCTTAGATGACAGTTCTTTTTGTAACTTTTTCTACACTACTTCCCTTTTTCTGTTGGATGCCCTCTAACCTCAAATGGCTTGAACGTTTCTTAAGTTCATAGACTTTGACAGACAATTTAAATCTATCAAAGTGCTGTCTACACAAAATAGGCACTCGGTAACTGTTTAATGAAGGAGTGCATGCTTGTAGAGAGGAAATTTGGAGATGAGTGAGGCCTGCCAGGGATCAGTGACTTCCTTGCTATTAGCTAATCAGTTTCATCTCATTACATAATGCCAAGACTTTCGTACTCACTCCCATAGTGAATACAGCTATTTTAATGAAATTTCAGACTCACACATATTCATTTTAGCTATTTTAATTCCACCTCTGGGAGTTATTAAAAAACCTAAAAATGACTTTCTTAGGTTTTATTTTTATTTATTAACAGTAGAAAATGAAAAAAAATTCTAAATGGATGCAGGTATTGGGAGGAAAAATTATAAGATGCACTTAATATAAAGGAAAATTATATTCCAACTTTAGTAGTATTTTATGATAAACTGCAATAAGTGGCTGTTTATTAATATACTCTCATGTTCATAATGTAGCCTCTATATATTTAAAATATGTAAACACATGTATATTTTTAAACTACTAGTTTTTGTTAGTTTATTAATATCATATATACATTTTTTAAACAATTTCTCCCACCCTGTTTCTTTCTCCTCCTTCCTCCCCTCTTTTGTGTACCAGATCTATGGTCTGCTTTCAAGAATCAGCCTTATAGGTTGTCTTTGTCTGACCTTGATTTGGTTTCTCTAGATTCTACATATAATTGAAACCATCCAGTATTTATGATATAGTATTTAAATAACTGGTTAAGCTGTGAGGCTTGAAGGAGGTTTAAAAAAAATCAATTAATAAAGTTGTTTTCTTATTTTCTATAATGTACACCCCCTAAGGGAAGTAAAAAAAAAAAAAAACGCAAATATAGGTCTCTTAATTCTTGGCAGAATTTCGCAACAGGCTACTTAGAAAAATACAGGGTTGATGAAGGAACTAAATTTTTTTATTTCCATGCACAGGGACAGTGTTGGATGTAGCTGAACATGACAATGACTAGGACTGGTAATTTAATCATCACAATAGACTTTGCTTCTGAAGGAACAGGAATTCACTCTAATTACCACTTAGAATTCTTACCACTCTGTGATGGTATCTATGCATCCACTACGTAGTAAATAATAGCCATTCACCATGTACTAGCTTATTACCAGAGGCCAGACTACTGTTTATAAATGACAGGACTATGCTGCGTTGAATGCATAAACAATAATTGTTTCTGTTTTACAGAAGATTATACTTGTGGGGTAACATGTAAATAATTATAAGAAAATGTGATCATGCTGACCCCAAGCCCACAGAAGACATCAATCTTGCATGCAACTCTTTTCTGCTGAGTCAAGACTCTGTTTCACAATCTCTCAACTCTATGGTCCAGGCCTCTGGTCTGCATCAATTGGAGCTGGGGTATGAACTGGGGTTATAGGCAATTAACAAGAGCTTCTATTGGATGGGAGAATAGTGGAGCACAGATCCTCTTATTGAGCCAACATATTTCAATGCATGATTTTGACCATACTCATAGGTTTAATAACTAGACCCTCAAGACACACAAGGCAGCATAAATGCAAGCACCTTTATGCAAGCACCTTGAAGCCAGTTCTTACAAATGGAATAAGTTCTTTCATAAATGCCAGTTTCTTACTAAGCAAGTTGGGATACAGATGGTTAAAATAAAAGATATTTACTGTATTTGCTGAGGTACATCTGTTATTGTACATTACCCACATCCTTACCTTATTTTTTTTTTTAATTCCATAAGCTGTACTAAGCCATAGGCAATGCTTTCCACTCCATTTAGCATCTCTCTGTTTGGCACTAGCTTTTGAATTTCCTTCACACATGACCTTAACAAAATCATTTTCACAGATACTTAAAAGAAGGGAGGTCTCATACTGAGTCAGGGATGAGAAGCCTACTCTGTCTATTTCCTGTCTCCTGTGTGGTGACCCAGGCAGGGTTCAGACCACATGCCAAGCTCAGAGATACCCTCAAAGAGGCAGAGATCTTACCTGTGTATGTACTGTTCTCCTCACCCATGTTTTTTATTATCGTAGAAAATAGAGTATTCGAGTCATCAGAGTTCTGTGAAGTCATCTCCTCTTCCCAACCTTGAGAGTCAAGGAAAGAGAAAAGTTTAGAAGATCCCAGGAGTAAGAGGCAAGATTTATAAAGTAATGACTCTAGGTGGTGAGGTTGTTAAAATAAATCAGGCCTGGCTCCTACTAGGTTCTCCATAACTTTTACTGTACGTGTGAATGAAAACATAATTTCAGCCTGAAGTCAAATCACAAGTCTTATCTTCCCTGATGGCTGAAATCAAATAGGCTCTCCTGCCCAGAGGAGGGGAAATTGGTATGGAGGAACTATATTTTAGTGTTAGTCTTAATAATTCAGAATTCTCTAAGTGACATCACTGAAATTTGCCTTATGTTCTAGGGTTTTGAAACAGGGTAATGGAGGGAATTTTTAACTTCTAATTTAAAAGGAAGGAAAGATCCTTTAACTGACCAGCCTGCTGCCAGTGATATTTATAAATAAGACTGTTTGGAATCACATGGGGGTGGGGGGTGTTTAATGATCCTAATCCTGGATCCCAAACTCAATGTATCCTACCCCATTAGATTATCATTGGCCCCACTGATTATCACTGGATTACACCATGTAACTCTGATGTGTTTCTTTTAGCTGAGCCTCACATCCTTTCCATCAGTGTCTTAGAACAGTCATTTGCTTTCTGTGATTCTTAAGTGAGGGAACTCACTACCCAAAGGTGTATTTTTTTTTTTAATCAAAATAAGTGTTTTCCGGGCCTCCCCGGTGGCGCAGCAGTTGAGCGCTGGGTTGAGAAGCTGCCCGCAGCCTCTGCAGTGCCAGTTCGATCCCTGACCTCTGGTGAGGGTCCCACATGGCGCGCAGACCTCTCCTACAGCCCGCTGCTCCCCTCAGCAGTGTACTTCGGTCCTTCTGCCTGCTCTGCTCCCTGCTCTGACTCTGGTGAATTCTCTCACCCTCCCATGCTTCTGACTGTACCCAGTGCTTGTATAAATAAATAAACAAACAAACAAACAAATAAATAAATCTTCAAAAAAAAATAAGTATTTTCCTTGTTCCAGATAGCTCGTTTATGCAAGATGGCAGAAAGCAAGAATATCTGTGTGCCAAACTATTCCAAACACAATATCAATTTTTTTAAAGATTTATTTATGCATACAAGAGCTGGGGTACAGGCCAGAGGTGGGGGTATGTGTGTGAGAGGATTCACCAGCGACAGAGTGGGGAACACAACAGGCAGATTGACTGAAGTACACTGCTGAGGGGAGCAGCGGGCGAGGAGGAGAGGTCTGCTGCACCATGTGGGTTGCTCCCTGGCTGGCCACGGATTGAATCTGTGCTGCAGAGGCTGTGAACAGCCTCACAGGTTGCGTCTTAACCCCTTTCACCACCAGGGAGGCCCAAACAATATCAATTGTTAAACGTGATTGAAACATCAACTTCATGAAGTTAAGAAGATAGGCTTAACCATTTGACAGGATTTCTGCCCATATAATGATCATTCATAGACGAAATGCAGAACTGGGATCTTTACTTTCATTCTCATATTAAATCTTGTGGAACTAAATGAAAACCACCCAAATGTACGAGACTTCCTTCCTAACAAATGAAAAATCACCCGAGTGAGAACAGAGTTCCCTTTTTAGCAAACCACCATGGCTTGTATTTGACCGAGAGATACAAAGGCAGGCAAGGGGATGGGAAACTTTACAGTGAAAAAAGGAGGAGGGGCCTCCCTGCTGGCGCATGGGGCTGTGTCAGCACCCTGGGCCAGGGAGGTGACTGTAAAGACAAGACAGGCCACAGTGCAGGTTTTCCGATCCCATGCAGACCGGGTAAAGGAGGAGTCAGAGTCCTCAGTAGTTTTGCAGGTTTTTTATTTGGGGTTCACCAGACATATGGCAGGCAGGGGTGCTGGCCGGGGGGCTGGGAGGCTGGCAGGCCTCCCAGCCCCCAGCAAGTCTTCACTCTATCTGGGCTCTCTGGCGTTCTTTCTGCTGCTTCTCCGCTTCCGCTTCGGCTTCTACTGCTGCTACTGCTGCTGGCGTCCCCGTGACGCCGCCCTTAAAAGCACAGTCTTAACTCAGCTGAATCCCATCTACCTATGCCCACACCCTATTCCAGGTGCTCACCATCAGGCATGCATTCAGGACAAGGATCCATCATCTATCCTGATGGTGGAAGGGCAGAAAATCCTGATATTTTCTTTACCCTACAGTGACCCACATAGCGCAGCAGACCTCTCCTGTCTCGCCCGCTCCTCCCCTCAGCAGTGTATTTCAGTCAATTTGCCTGTTCTGCTCCCCACTCTGTCTCTGGTGAATCCTTTCACCCCCTGCACCTATGGCCTGTACCCAAGCTCTTGTATGCATAAATAAATAAATCTTTAAAAAGAAAAAAGGGGGAAGGTTTCAGTGTGCTCTGATTGGAGGTTACTGGCACAGCAAAGATGGAGGTGGGCTTAAAAGCAGTCATTGGTTGAGAAGTATGTTTGCCTTTTTATAGTTGATCCTGAGTTGATAAAAGTGGCAAGAATAGAGAAACTAGCAATTCTGGACCAAGTCCTGATTGTCCTTGGCTGATTATTGCAAAGGTGGTTGATCAGAGTCCGATTATATATGGTCTTGCTGTTACACATGTATACCCTCAGTATTTACTAAGAGCAGGGTATGCTTTATTATCTCCATTTTAAATGGAAAAGAAAGGCAAATAAAATAACTTCCCCAATCTAATGCAACCATCCCATACCAGATAGGTTCATCACCGGTTCAAGCAGCCCTGTTGGTGTTTTCATGTTCTCTGCTGTTCACCACCACACTCCACCATGCTCCACACCACACCGTCCTCTGCCGCCCTAGCCTTATAAGCCCAGGCTCTTGGCTCAGGTGCGCCCACCTATGCATGCCCACACCCTACTCCAGGTGTCCACCATCAGGCATGCATTTAATCTAATGGTGGGAGGGCAGGAAAACCTGATACCTTTTACTTACCCTACACCCAAGATCCACATTTATGTAAATAGATCAACTGTAATTTCAGAAAAGACCCATCTAACTCTAAATTCTTGCTCTTAACCACTACTTTACCCATTTAATAATACAAAGTAATTATTTTAAAAAAATGTACATTATGTTTTTAGATAGCCAAGGGTTTTTTGCTCTGTTTTCATCTTTCAGAGATCTGTATATAACCCAATGTGCATTATCACTTGTAAAAGACAAAAGGTTTTGTAGGGTAAATGATTGTCAGGCTTTTCCACCCTCCCTCCATTAGATTAAATGCATGCCTGATGGTGGATACCTGGAGTAGGGTGTGGGCCTGCATAGGTGGGTGCATCTGAGCCAAGAGACTGTGCCTATAAGGCCAGGACACCAAAGGAGGAGAAGCAGAGAGAGTGGGGACACCACGAGAGCACCCCAGTGAGCCAGGAAGAGTGAAGATTCGCCAGGCCTCCTGGCCCCCCCGCACCCCAGCCTACTGTGTACCTGGTAAACTCAATAAAAGCTTGAAAAGGCCACCGAGGGCTCCAGGACTCCTCCTTCACCCATCTGCATAGGATCATAGAGATCCTGCTCTGTGTCGATCCTGCCACAACAGGTTTCAAGTATTAAAAAAAATCAAAACTTGAAAATTGTATTTTTAAAGGCTTATGAATTCAAAAATGATTTTTTAAAAGACATTTAGAAATTCATTATTTTCAAAATTAAAGGTTTTTTCCTAATTTTCTTAATTAGGTTATTTTTGTTTGGGATTGTTTGTCTAACAGAACAGCCTGTCATATTTGGGATGGATGGGCAGTTTTTCTTTGAAAGATGATCAATTCTAAAGAGTTTAATAAGAAAAGGACACACTTCCTTATACCTATATTTATTTTCAGCATGATCTTAGATGACTCGTCATTTTTTTCTTCTTTTATAAAGAAAAACTTTAAAAAATTCCTTCTGTAGTGTCATTTTTCTCACATCATTTTATGGCAATCCTTGAAAATAGTCACAAAGTATATTTTGTAGAACTATTAATTCCTTCTTTAATGTTTTTAAATGTCAATTTTTTAAGGAAACGTAGAAATGTAGAGAAAAGGAGAAATTTTTGCTTTGATTCATAAGTTACTTTTTTTTAATTTTATGACTCAAAAATGTTAGTCTGGTGACTGAAAAGTTTGAGTTATTTAAAAATATTTATCTTTTAGGGGCCTCCCCGGTGGCGCAGGGGTTGAGCTCTGGGTTGTGAACCGGACCGCTGCCTCTGCAGGGCCGATTCGATCCCCTGCCACCGGGCAAGGGTCCCCCATGGCATGCAGACCTCTCCGGCTGCCCACTGCTCCCCTCAGCAGTGTATTTCATTGGTCTGCCTGTTCTGTTCCCTGTTCTGGCTCTGGTGAAGCCTCTCACCCTCCTGCGCTTCTGACCATACCCAGTGCTTGTATAAATAAATCTTTTTAAAAATAAATAAAGAAATAAAAATAAAAATATTTATCTTTTAAATAGCACCATGAAAAAAGAGATTTCCAGCAGATAGTGTGTTTAGTATATGAATACAGTTTTAAATAATCATATTCAATTGATCTTCTTTTACTTAGATATCCTTTGTTAAGCTTCTGAGATTAAATAGACATAGTCCCTAAATACTTAAATGTAAAAAGAGATTCCAAAGATATTATTTTAACTTTATATATATCTATGATTTTACTGAATAAATATAGAACTTTAAGAGAAATGATATCTTCAAAAAGACATTTCCCTATATAAAGTTTTGTCAGTAGAGTAATTTTAGATATTCATCTTGGTGTCCATAAAATATGATTAATTTTCCTCATCTGACCATTCAAATTAATTTCATTTCCTGTCACAGATCTTATTTGGATCTAGGGAATAATTTTAATCAACTTCTTGAGTAGCAAAGAAACTTTTTAGTTTAAGTACATAGAGTGATAATATGCCTAGTCTTTCTATTTTCAACATCCCTCTATTGTAAAAGGAAAGTGAAGAAACAAAGTTCCATAATATTAAATTGAATTTAAATAAATTACTTAAAAGAGAAGCATGACCTACTTATCAGATTTCATATTCAGGATGTAAAATACAGAATTTTTAAGCTTAAAAATGAGTCATGGTAGCTTAATAGTAGATTAATAACACTAGTCCTTTAAAATAATAATAATAGATCATGAATCACATGTCCTTCTTTTGAAATAATGCTTGAAACCAGGAGGTATCAGTAAGTACTATTCAAAGTCTATTTTCATTGAAAAGTAAACCTAAAAATAAGAGTGATTTACTTTAAGGAACAACATAAATCACCCCCCATATTTGTCTTAATGTTTGATTATTGATTTCTTTCTTTATCAATTTATTGAAATGTAGATACAACCATTCTTCACAGGATGTTTTGAAGGTTGGAGAAAGAGAACATTTTGACAAAATTCCCTTTCAAACAGCTCATACAGTAGTTGCTAACATAAATTATGCAAGTTATTCTGTAAAACAAATATTTTGCAGAACAGTGAACTTTCAGAACTTGGCCCAACCCAAGACTGTTGTGCACGTTAGAAAGAATATAGGCTTAGAAATAATGCACAATAATTTATAAATAAACCATATAACTATTAATAATAGTGATAATAAAATAACAACTTAGGATGACACAAAGTACAAAGAGCTTATGATGCACCTGGTTTTATACATTACATGTCCAAATTAAGTTATTTTAAACTACATTTTTTATGGATTCACTAGCAACTCCCTGCTAATATTATAAGTTTGTCTAGTGTTAGGGTTGCAACTCTGAGCTGGATTCCTTTGAGCTCCACTGACATTGGCACTTCCATTCAGAGTTTTTGGTACATTGTATGAGGTAGGCCTGGTGCATTATTTTTTAAAAATAAAAATGCAAAAACTTCATGATGAACAAAACATCAAAATTTTAAGTAAAGACATCAGTAAGGATCATGTTGGGCAAAAGGAAATATCAAAAATACTGATGTTCATGACATAGTTCTTACATTCATTTTAATTCTTAAAATTTTGCATTAAAATATCTCAATGACTGAGCTTTTTGACACGACTTAAATATTAGCTTTAATATGTGTCTCATTGGCCTCACCTATTGCCTTCTCTGTTGGTAGTTTTGTTTTGTTTTTTTTTTAATGTATGGTTTTACCAGTTTGAATGGACTAAACATTTATTTGCTATAAAAGGAGAAAATGACTAATTTCCTGCAGAATACTGTCAGGAGAACCCACATTCCAAAAACAAAACCATCCACGTTGTCTCCAGTGTGTTCTGTTTTTCTACTTTAAGGCACAAGCAGGAAAACCTAGGTACAAAATGAAATTTTAACTGCGATAGTTTCTCAATAAAATATTGATTTTACTGATTAAAAGGCAAAGGTCAAAAAATTGATAATCATTTAAGCCACCTTGATGTTTTTGCAGTGAGGTATTCTCAAGTTTAAGGATGACATGAACATTCCAAAAAGGATTCAAAAGAGATCAAATAATTTTTTAAAAATGAAGATTTCAGAGACCTGGCTTTTTCAAGCTGAAGAGGAATAGAGTTGTTGTAATTTTATAATAGTTCATACGAATGCCAACAATAGACCAGGGACCATTATTTTCTATCTTTAGTAGTTTCTGAACATAAAAGATACCATAGGAATCATATATCCTTTCAGAATTATTTACTTAAGGAACAAAAGTGAGTATGACATAGCCCTGCTCTTGAAGAGTTTAAATTTTGATATGTGTATGCCTTTTTTAAGAAAAATCAGTATAAACTTGTCTTTTACTTTAATGTTTCAAATTCGTGTCACAAATAAATTTTTAAAATACTCTCCCAGCATTGTGGTTTCATGGATATCTTGAGTGTGAATATTATTTGTTGAAGCCTAGCTAGAAAGTTTTCATAAACATGTTATAAGATGTTCTAGTTTCTGGAATTCCAATTGTTGCTAAGTTCCTAGATTTATCTTAAAAATTATTGATTACCTATCTTTTTCCTAACTAACTTACAAAAAAGTGTAATAATAAATATCATGTTGGAATGTGAACATAAAGAAGGAATTTACATTTTCCCAGCATGTACTTAGAACCTAGCACAGTAGTCAGAAAAATCCATAAACTGTATATCTCATATAACCCCAAGATGCATATAATTACTTCTACTTCATACAAAAGAAAATTATGTTCTAAAACAGGAAAGGATTTATTCTTGGTCACATAACTATTAGATTACAAATTTTCTATCCAGCCCTGCCCCAAAGCTCATACCTACCCTACATTTACGCAGAAGTCCCCATATACATGAGCAAATTGTGTCCTCAGGGATGTGACAGGATGAAAGAGAAAATCAGGCTGTCCTCAAAAAGTCACTCTTGGTCTGTTTGCAGGAAACAAATAAGAGGACACTCAAGAAAGAAGAAAGAAGATGGTCACCATTGGAGAGGAGAAATATGGTCTCCAGTTTTCGCAGAGGTAGAGTTTGCAAAGTTGTGTTTGTTTTCCATGCTGCTGAGGTAAAATGAGAAAATAAAGTGAAAAATAACCAGTCAGCTGCAGATGTGAATGAACAAAGGTACTGACTACCACATGACTCCCTGTTGGAATATTAGTTATAAGAAGGACCTGCTCCCAAACACAAAGAAGTTCCAGTAGAGAGTCATCTTCAAAGAAGATGATTCTATAGAAGCCCAAAGAAAAAGTCTTGCCAGTTTTACCTAGAAACCTTTAAATCAATGCTGCTAAATAATGTGTGTTATGTTAATAAAACATTAAATCTGCCATATGCCACAAAACTATCATGAATAGATGAAAAGATTCACCTAATTTATATGAAAATTATGCATGATGAGAGGTACATTGAACTCATCAAGATTGCTTCTCTACATCTTACCTCCCAGACACCAAGTGTCTGCAGAGAGCCATGGAAATCAGTGTTGAAGGCAACTGTGACCTTGTGAGACTTGAACCTCAGCCTCCTTATCTCCACTTCAAGAGAGAAGCTGGAACTAAGAACAATGAATGTGAGCTGGTAGGTAGAGCTGGACCCAGTGCTCTACCTGTAAATACTGCTACATCATTCTGGCTTTGATTCCTCCAGAAAGGAATCTAATCATGCAGTTTAACAGCCACAGAGGTCAAGGGATCAAGGTTACTATCTAGACCATGGCATCTGGTCCTATTAGATTTGTGTGTACAGTCCTAAGTGATAAGGAGATACAAGTCACAGACACGCACCACAGATACCCTTGAACTGAGTTTTCCCCAATGAAGATAATCAGTTAAGCCTGAAGTATCGGACTATGATCACGCGTCCTTACTGATATATGTAAGTGCAACATGTATCAAATGTATAGATACTTATGCAGTTCTTATTCTCCATCCTAATTGACAAGCAATGTTCAAGATGATGTTAAATTTACCCAAATAATAGGAAATATGGTTAGTTAAGTGGAAAAGCTTCAGAATCATGGTTTCATGCATTAAGTTTTTCAGAACTCCTAAAGCAAAGTTTCACCATATGGGGAGGGGGGCGGTCAATCTGGGACCTCCTTATCAGGAGTGAGTGCTCTTGGATTTTGCAAAGGCTAGAAATCAGACATGAGCCTCAGAGATAAAAATCCCAGACAGCTTATTAAGCCAAGCAAGCTACCCAATAGGCAGGACAGCCCCCTGATCATAATGTTGAGCATTTCCATGGGGTATTGCATGGTAGGGGTGGAATATTCACTTTTTGGAGGGGGGAGAGGATGGGCCTTTCTGGAATTAGGGTCCCACCTTCTTTTTTTCAAGATTTATTTTTATTTATTTATGCATATAAGTCCTGGGGTGTAGGCCAGAGGTGCGGGGAGAGAGGGTGAGATGATTCACCAGAGGCAGAGTGAGGAGCAGAAAAGGCAGACTGACTGAGATACACAGCTGAGAGGAGCAGCGGGCGAGACAGGAGAGGTCTGCTGTGCCATCTGGGTCAGCTCTCTAACCAAGATGAAACTCAGGCAGCAGAGGCTGGTTATAGCTTGATAGTGCTGAGACTTTAATTCCTGCCACCAGGGAGCCCCCACACCTTTTAAGTTTTTTTCCTTGCATGGCATGGGATTTCTAGCCCTGGCTGCCTGGAGGCATGTTTCTTAGCATTATAATGACATTATAATGGGCTGTGGGGTTCTTTCCAGGTTAGATCTGGTGCCCTCTTACCTCCAGTCAGCTCAAACAGGTTGGGTGGCTGTGGGCCACATTGTGTAGGTGGCACCTATTAACCAGGAGCTCTAGATCTCGCCCACCTGTCTCAGAGGCCTCCATCTATATAAGGCCTTTATTCTGTGGCATGAAGTGTTGCTAATCACATCTTTTGATAAACATATGTTCTATAGCAAATCGTGATGCTCTAAATTTTCAAGAGCATTGGTTCTGTTTCCATAAGAAACATGTGTGCCTCTTTTTGTTAAGGGTGCTTTCTTGGGAAAATAATTTTTATAAACAGCTTTGCATATTGTATGACCTCTTTGATAGTGCAGATAGAGAAGATCTTTGAGTCTTTCTTTTGACTTTCTTTGGAACACAATAAAGGAAGCCTTGCAAAGTTCGATATCAAAATGTCACATCGATCCCTGTCTGCCCTTTACCTGGTGATTGTATGCCCACAGGGGTATTATTATTCACAATCCATTGTTGTTTCAGGTTCAGCAGCTAAAATGAATAGGTGATAATTCTTGGTGTCATTTTAGACAAATGCTCTTGTGACATTTTTGAGGCATCAAACAATTGGATGCATGAATCCAGACAAGTTTAAGAAATTGTGTTTATAAAAAGGCAATAAGCATTTGTTTTAACAACACATATTTTCATTACTTGTGTGTGTTTGTGTCTTGGGGGCCATGGCAGGCTCTGTTTCTCTTCTTCCAGTCCATGACTCCACTTGTCTCACTTCATTATTTTTCCACTGACTATGTGGATTTTGAAGATAGAGTCCCATGTTTTGAGTCATATCTTATCCCCTTGGCTTAAAAGCAAGGAGATTCTGCTATTTTCTTGTGTTTGTACTTATCTTGGTGTCTACAGATTTCTTAAGTGCAAAATAACACCAGCTACAAATGTAATGACTGTCCTCATTCTATCAAGAAAACATTAGATGTGGTATAGTTTGAACACCTATTTATTTATCATCTATCTATGTAAACTTTCTGATTTAGTTTTTCACACCAGAACCTTTGGGATTTTTGATTAATTTCTAGAGAACTAAAGTCTGCAGATAGAGACACATCCACTGATGAAAAATGTTCTTTTTAATCCTAGAGATTAACAGAAAATCCTGTTTTGTAAATCAATAAATCCCTACTTACACTAAACAAATAAATCTGTTTGCTTTAAGTATCAAACTAAATAAGGGCAGGCTACAGGTTACATTTGCAATGCTACAATAAATAATTTAAAATAAACACAAGGAAGAATAAATATTTATGATTCCTTTTAAATAAATAATGTGTTAGGAAGATTATATCACTCCATTAAAAAAATGACTATGGAATGTCATTAGCAATGTTGTGCATTGGCATTTTTAAATTAGAAAATTGTCCTCTAATTAATCCGGACACTATATGAAAGAGTTGAAGGTCTTTGATTCACTATTTTGGATTTGTTCTATATCAAGGGAAAAATCTCATTAACACCTAGTTACTGTGAAACAGTGTAATGATTTTCTCTGTAAAACAAATGCTTTACCTAGATTTGAGCTTCAAAACAATAAATAAATTGAGAACAGATTGGATAACATTTAAATCCAATCCAAAACAATCTCTTTAAGTAAATACCAATTATTCCTTTTGCTCTCTGTAATAGAAGTACACAAAAGACAGTGTAACTGCATTCAAAGGACATAGTTAACTTGGAGGCCACAACACATGAATTATTAAAATTTAACTATTTATCAACAATGAATGCAATTAATAATATAAACAAAGCTTCAGTAACTGCAAAATATAATACATAGTGCAGACAATAAGAATGATCTCAGGAGGTTGGAAAAATTATCATGAAAATTATTGGATGCTTGAACTCCAAGATTAAGAATACTGGTTGTTGGATCAAATATCTTTGTCTTTCTTAGATTTTCTTCACAGTGTTATTGAGGTATAATTGACATACAAAAGACATATATTTAATGCATATAATTTGATGAACTTGGAGTTATGCAAACATTCATATACTATCACCATAATCAAGGTAATAGACAGATCTATGACCTTATATCCCTTATGTCCATTATTTTTTGTTTTCCTTTTTGGTAAGAACACAGAATAAAATCTATTTTTTTATACAAATTTTAAGTGCAAAATTTTTGACTGTTGACTCTATGCTATACACCAAATCTCTAGAACTAGTTCATCTTGCATAACTGAAACTTTACACCAATTGAACAACTCCTGATGTCCTTGTCCCCTACATCCCTTGGTAACAACTGCTACAATGGACATTATTGGTATATGCCCAGAAGTGGGATTAAAGGATTAGCACTATTTTCACTTTTTTGACTACTTTCTCAGTGCACCATTTTACAATTCCCATTAGCAAGCAGCGTTAAAGGATACCAAGTTCTCCACGTGTTTGCCAATATTTTTTGTCTTTTGCCTTGCCTTGTGTGTGTGTGTGTGTGTGTGTGTGTGTGTGTAGTCACTTCAGTAACCCTGAACATCAATGTTTCTTCTCAGCTCAGCTGTACCAGTGTCTTATCGGCCTCCTCCTCTGTGCACTATATTATTAAAAGTATTTCCAGATCAAGGGCACAGGCATTCAAAAAATTCACCCTCATGCTTTTCTTTCCTTCATGGATCACAGTCCTATGTTTTAGATTATCCAACATTTGAAAACAATTTTCCTTTTTTATTTTATAGTTGTCTAAATTCATATAATAAATCTATAAGTTCAATAGGTCTATATCAAAGTAATTGCATCAATAATGAATAATTTTCCAAATTGAAACAATGAAATATCATGGCAAATGTATAGGATGACAAAAATCTCCAAAACTGGCATCACCAATTGCTAGCAAGAATGCCAGATGACAGTAACTCTCTCTCATTTCCAGTGAGAATGCAGTATTTTAAGTAATTTTGAAAGATAGTTTGGCAGTTTCTTACAAAGTAACCATACTCTTATAATATGATCCAGGAATTATGCTCCTAGATCTTTATTTGACTGGTAAAAATAGTTAGATCCACACAAAAACTAGTATGTAAATATTTACAGCAATTTTATTCATAAAAACAAAAATTAGAAATAATAAAGATAACCTTTAATATATGAGTTAATAAGCAAAATGTGTTAACATTCATAATTGGAATAGATCCAATAATAATAAAAGAACTAGTAAGCCATAAAAAAAATGGAAGAATCTTCAGGATATAGTCCTAAGTTAAAAGAGCAAGCTTGAAAAGGCTATGTATTATGTGATTCCATTCATACATATTTTCATTCAAAAACCAAAATTATAGATGTGGATAAAGAGGTTAGCAATTATTAGGATTTTAGTGAGGTGTTGAATAAATGCAACACCGAGGATTTATTAGGTTGGTGAAACAATCCTGTAATGAATAATTTGTACTCCATTTACCAAAGGAACTATACAGCTTAAAAAGAAATCTTAATATATGCAATTTAGGGCCTCCCTGGTGGCCCAAGGAGTTAAGTCTCAGCACTATCAAGCTATCCGCAGCCACTGCAATAGAAGTTCCATCCCAGCCAGGGAGCTAACCCACATGGCGCAGCAGACCTCTCCTGTCTCACCTGTTGCTTCTCTCAGCAGTGTATTTCAGTAGATCCACCTATTCTGCTCCCCACTCTGTCTCTGGTGAATCCTCTCACTCCCCACACCTCTGGCCTACACCCCAGTTCTTGTATGAGTATATATATATATATATATATATATATACACATACATGCATGCATTCGTGTGTGTGTGTGTGTATATATATATATATATATATACATATACACGCAATTATAAAAAAGAGACATCTACAAATTCCAGGGTGGGATGCATATTGTGATAAACTATATTACAAGCACTTGAAACAACATCACTTAATGGGGTGGGAGAAAGGTTCTTACCTAAGTGACTTTAGAAATTAGTGGAGTGTGTAAGATTATAAGGCACATAAAACAAATGATAGGGTTGTTTCAAACTGAGGCATGGTTAAGTGTTCTGAAACTAGTGGAACTGAACAAGTAAGTAAATGGATGGTCAATGCTTGAGCCAAGTTTCTCATGGGAGATTACAGAAAAACAAGAGGAGAAAATCAGAGTCACCCACCTGGTAACAGGCTTTAGTTGAAAACATTGGTGATAACTCACATCACGTTTAATGTCAATACAGATAGTTATGTGCACACAAACACACACACACACGTGCGTATTAATATACACAGCTATATTTCCTTGCTTTGCATACTGAGAGTCAAAAACAATGTTTCTCTAGTAAAACCAAGCACACCTAGTTCTCAAATTCCTTTCTATTACTATATGAAGAAGGAATTTGGAGAAACGTCTCCTTCTAAGACTAAGAGGATAAATTTACATGATGAAATTGGAGTATTTTGCAGTGTAGTACGAGAAAGTAAGGAGTACTGAAAAAAAAAAAGGTGAACATGTCAAAGGTGCACCTGAGTAAGCGCCTTCTGACCAAAGTCAGGACAATTTGAGAAACAAAATAAACAACGCTGGATTGTGACAGTTAATTTTATGTGTCACCTTGACTCGAACATGTTATGCAGATATTAGGTCAAAATGGTGTAGATATGGCTGTGAAGGTATTTTTTTACACGACACTAATATTTAAATCAGTAGATTGTAGGTAAAACAATCACCCTCCATATTGTGGTGGGCATGATGCAATCAGTTGAAGGTCTTATGAGAAAAGGACTGAGGTCCCTTGAAGAAGAGGGGACTCTGCCTCCACCCTACTTTTGTGTGCAAACTGCAACATCAACATTTGTCTAGCCTCCAGCTTGCTGCCCTGCCCTAAGGGTTTTGGATTTTCCATGTTCCACAAACACATAATTACATAAAATAAATCTCCCAATACATTGTATTGACTATATTTCTCTGGAGAGCTAATCAATACATATATTATAACACAAAATATAAAATACAAGATATGTGTCCATACTGACTTTTGATTTGAATAAATGATTAAGCTACTATATATGAGATTAGACAAATCTCCAGTGCCAATTCCTCATTCAGTGCCCAATTTCTAATTCAGAAACTTCCACCAAATTTTTCTCTAATCTTATAAATTAACACCTCAGCTGTCAAGCTATAATATAATCAGAAGAGATTAAATTTTATAGTAATTAACTATTTTCAGATAACTTTATAATTATCACAATTGACAAAATTCATTAGTTCATTCATTGAATGTAAAGAAACTGCCTGGCATACCTTCATATGCAAATTGTCCTAAAAATACCAAGTCAATGTCAAAATTACTCCAAAAATATATCTATGTCAACTGTTTTCCATCTAGGTACTTTGAAAGTATTTCTTTTGTGGCTACTACTATGGGTGGTCATCTCTGAAGAAATAAACTGTCTCATAAAAATACCTATAAAAATTATTAAATATAAGCAACTGAACATTAAGAGACATAAGGATCCAGTTTTTAACTATTCACCCATAAGGTCAATTCTTCCCTAAAGACTTCTTAATAATGTATTAATATATTTTATAGCCATGATTTTTCTAAGTTGTTAAAATTTAAACTTTTAAAAATTATAATTTATATGAAAATTTCAGTCTTCAAAAAAATGCTGTAAATGACTGCAAAACTATTATTTTCTGGTAACTCTTTGAATTAAACAGGAGAGTCACAATTGATAGACAAAATTATACTTTACATTTTCGCCTTTCATGTCCTAAAATTCTTCTCTTCATTGAGAAGGAAAACACTGTAGTAAGTAATCCATGTGGTGGAATTATTCCTAGCTGCCTGTGTACTCTCTGGAGAAAAGTCTTTAACTTTATGAGAAGCAATGAACTCATGTCCCAGAGTCTTCAGCAGACCTTACTCCATTTCAGCAAATAGGTTACAGATGCAGCCCAATCCAAGATTCAAATTAGAAGCATTTTATCTATTTAATATATGCTAGCAAGATCAAGACTTCCAGTCACTTAAGCTTAGTGAATCAAACATATTTAGCCAACTTTTTCTACAGTTGGAGGATACATTGGTGCATACAGAGCTGGTAATTATATATGTAAGGAGCATACTGTTCAGTGACCATCTGTTTGCATGTCCAAATATGCTGGTTAATAGAAAGGGAAATAGCTGAGAAATGGCAATATCTGTCTTTTGAAGATTTACCTTTGATACTTAATACCCAGTACACAAACCTCCTCTGTTACTTAAACATGGTTTCTATGCCAGGGAAGCACTGCTTGTTTGAAAAAATGAAAAAGGACAATCATATGTATTCATAAACAGCTACTATGTTCTCATTCTCATCCCTCAGAAAGGTGTCTATGAATAATGTAAAAATATGAGACCTGATTCCTGTGCTTGTTGGATTTATATTTAGAAAGATAAAATGAAATAGGTAAATCAAAGAAATAAACACTTCAAAATATAGTTGCCTGCCAAGGACTCAGAGAACAAAGGATAGGCAAATTCAGGTTGACAAAATGGGGTCTAAATGCCCAAAATGAGGGAAGTAGCAAAATATTTGGACTAATTAACCTCTCTGAGTACATAGTTTCCTCTTTGATACAGGGGAGATAGGGCTGTGGAGGGAGAAGGCAGAGAAGTCACTGTAGAGGTAAATTGAGGGCAGGGGAGTTGGATTAACAATTGCCCATGCACTATATTACCTTCAGGTGCAATAAATTATTGTATTCTATCCACATATTATCTTCTGGAGTTATATTCCCATTCATTTTGGTAGACTTTGTTTTTTAGATGTTTTCAGTTCACAGCAAAATTGAGGGGAAGGTAGAAAGCTCTCATATAGCCCTTGCTCTCATCCATGCATAAACTTCCGCTGTTGTTAACATCCCCCACCAGAATGGCACATTTACACATTAAATCTCATTCTCACTCAAAGTCCACTTTACATTCTCTCTTGTGTTGTACATTCTATGGGTTTGGACAGATGCATAATGACACAGCTGTCATTGGAGTAGCATATAGATTAGTTTCACTCCCCAAAAAATCCTCTGTGGTTCACCTCTCTCCCTTACCATTAATCTCAGGCACCTGCTATTTTTTTTATATCTTTGTAGTTTTATTTTTCCAAAATGGAATAAAGTTGGACTTGACCTTCCCATATGACATAAAGTCCTTCTCCCATCACACTAACAACAGAATATCAAAATAATATTCCTATTTAAGAAAAATTATACATCAAGGTCAACAGAAAATAGCTATTAAGGTAAATGGAGGGCATCCCCTGGTGGCGCAGCAGTTGATCGCTGGGCTGCGAAGCTGCCCGCAGCCTCTGCAGCGCTGGTTCGACCCCCGGCCACCTGCGAGGGCTCTATATGGCACGACAGACCTCTCCTGCCCCACCCGCTGCTCCCCTCAGCAGTGTATTTCGTCAGTCTGCCTGTTCTGTTCCCTGCTCTGGCTCTGGTGAATTCTCTCACCCTCCCACACTTCTGACTGTACCCAGTGCTTGTATAAATAAATAAATAAACAAATAAATAAATCTTAAAAAAATAAAATAAAATAAAATTAAGGTAATGGAAAACTATTTTTTTTTGTTTTTGACCAGCAATTGAAGTAAAAACAAATATCTTCTAGCCTCTTTTCCCAACTAGATTGTACCCCTATATAGAGATTCTGGAGAAGTCCCTGCTGCTATAAGTCCTAGGGTTACAAATTTTTCTCTAAAATAAAAAAAAAAATCAGGCAGAAATATTTAATACGCATGACTCCAGACTTCCTGATCTTTAAGGGCAAGGAATTTATCTTTGTGTTCCTAGGACCAACATGATATCTAGCTTGTTGATATTTATTATGGTGAATTTTTATACTTAAAAAAGCCCCAAAATAAATAAATCCATTTCCAAATTTCTCCCTAAACAAAAGCTCACACAGGGATCTGAAATTCAAATAGTTTTCTTCCTGACTGGCTTTTTCAAACCAGAAAGTTCCTTGCAAAGTTGTCACTTTGAGAAGCATATACGAAGGACTGATATAGTTCCAGGTTTATTGGGGACCTCAGAATTTCCTTATGCAATAGACTTTGGGATGGCAATCTGGTTAGTTATGGAAAATAGGGAGCTTGGAGAAAAGTTTTGAAATTGCATTATCAGAGTGAGCACATTGTTCTATTATGTTTCTTTGGAAGTTTCCACTACTGATCTACAAATATATCTATATTTGTGTAAGTATAAATTGGTAGAACTTAAGGATAAAATAATAATGAATAGGTTTTATAAAATGTTACTTGAAAAGCCAGCAAGATACAACAAAATCATTATGAAGGGTGCTTACATAGAATAAAATGTCATTTTTCTAACATGGTCAAAATAATTGGCAGTTAAAATTGTAATAACATACCATTTAATAGCATCAAAATTTTAAACACAAGCTGAGTAAAGCTGAAGTTTTTATTTTTTTTTAATTTAAAGTAAGACTTATTAAAGATTTTTTTTAAAAAAAGTACTAGTCACAATTCTAGAATTCACTGTCTGTCCTTTTGCCAAAGTAAAGAATATATATGTCACTGCATGCATATTGCATCTATATTTGCATATATGCAAACTGAAGAGCAATACACACTGTTTAATATTGTAAAACATTCTCTAGTTTCCATATATTATGGCTGTAAATATTGTGCTAAATTGTGTGTAACCATAAATTGAAATGCAAAGAGAAGCAAGAAATAAATGGACACCCAGTGTTACTGTGAAAGCAAATTTAAGTAGCAAGAACGTTTTGCATTCATTCTTAGAGAAATAATTTGACAGATTAATTAATTTCTCTTTTATTTTAAGTAAGCATTTCTGCCTTTCATATCATCCCAGCCCTCCAAGCAATGTGTTTTTAAAGTCAGGAGTGGCACAAATTGTATATCTTCACAGCATGAATGCTATCATTTCACTCCAAGGACATAAGGCAGATGATATAGAAAAACATTTCCCTAAGGCTCAAATAGAGTTATTCACAAGTGTCTGGCAAATGAATACCATTTTCCCAATCTAAGGGTATCTATAAATTTTCTTTCACTGAATATTAGAGTCCTGTTGGACATCAGAATATCCACCAGAAAAGAAGATGAAATAGAGATATTTGCAAATAAAAAAAAGAATTCATTATTAGACCTCCTCATATAAATATAGGCACAAAACCTGATACTAAATCAACATGTAATAATAAAGACGTTCTAAACACATGATTGATCAAAATAAAAAAGACTTTTGGTAGTAGATGTGATGTAGTATGTAAAGATAAGTCTGTATACCTGAAACCTATATAATGTTGAAAACCATGTTAAATATTTTTTAAAAATTCATTTGCTAAAAAATATGGTATTCAAATTGTTAGAATAAAAGAATGGGAAAATAGACAACTGATGAGATGGGAGAGAGGACAGAGTAAAAGAAACCAGTACATAATAATTCCCTCTTTATGATATTTTTAAAATAATATAACTACAGTGCTAGAGAATACGCGTTATCATCAGAAGGTAAAGTTGGGGGAAAAAGTGTAAGTATGAGGAAGAGTTGGGGAGATGATAGAACTTTCCTTTGTCATGATAATGATATAAACCTACATTTGTGGTGAAATTTCTAGAACTCTATACCAAAATTTACTGCCTGTAAAAGCATAAAAATAAATTTTAAACTTTGAAAAAGATATGATCTATACTTATATTAAAAGCATGTCTTTTTAATCAGGGGAAATTTTTCTTTCCCCAAATTTGTGAATCACTCCACAACCATACAAGATGTTGCATAATCATTGAAAATGTCTTCAGGACATAAATATTTTTAACTACTAAAACTAACAACAAAAATAAAAAAAATAATGACACAAAAATTGTAAAAACGTTCAGATGCAAAGACCAGCATTTTGTGTTCTTGTATACTGACATAAGAGCCAGACTCACATACTGCGTATGAAAACCAAGAATCTTTTTTTTTTATTTATACGAGAGCTGGGGTACAGGCCAGATGCGCGGGAAGGTGAGAGGATTCACCAAACAGAGGGGGGAACAGAACAGGCAGGCGGACTGAAATACACTGCTGAGGGGAGCAGCAGGTGAGACAGGAGAGGTCTGCTCACCATGTGGGTTGCTCCAAGGCCAGCGGGGATCGAACCGGGGATTGAACCAGCACTGCAGAGGCTGTGGACAGCTTCACAGCACTGCGCTCAACTGCCTGCGCCACCAGGGATGCCCTCCAAGAATCTTTTTGTATATTCATTGGCCATACTATTCTCTATTTAGAAAAATATATATATGTGCTAAAACACATAAAGAACAGGCAGGTGTCCAAACTCTTTGATGCTATCACTATAGCTCCATTCCTAAGAATTCTTCATAAGGTACCATCCTGAATGTCTGAGAGCCCCCCTCCCCAATTTCATATATTGAAACCTGATAGTGTTTGGAGGTGTAGACCTTTAGGAGGTGCTTAGATCATGAGGTGGCACAATTTCTTCTTTCCTAAGCTTTCCTGCACCTGAATGAATAAAACTGGCTCTCTCCCTCCCACTTGTTTCATTTTTCTCTCCTTTCTCTCTCTTTTTTCAGTTCTTTTGCTTTATATTCAAACACAGATATGAACAGGTAAAACCATGTAAAGGTATAGAACAATATATCATTTAAGTATACACTTTCCAGTAGGCATTTGTTACAGAATCCCAATAATTGCCAGGAAGCTGTAGCTGAGTTTTTATTGGAAAAAATCAAAAAGGTAACCTTAGATGGCATGAGCAGTGGGAAATAGGTTGCCACATTTACATTCTGTGGAAAAAAACATATCCAGCTGTGGAACATACTCATGTTTGGAGATATTAGGCAAAATGAAAGGCATAAATTACACTTAAAGTCACTTCTCTCCCCACATGCCTGCTATTCTTGGCAGCTACATGGAACAGCTGAGTGAACAATAATCCAGGCTGCACACAATTAAGACCTCTCTGGCAGATGCAGCACAGGTATGCTATTCTTTCTGAATTATTAAATAAGAATGCAAATAAAAGTTAGAGAAGTGATGTGAAACATACCAATGCTCAACATACCCTAATCATTTATTTTATTTTTAATGTGTTATTTGGGCAGGTCAAAGACATGGCATAATTAAATTATGTATTTTTATATCTGATTGCTTAAAATCATACGACTCAAATAGTTCCTATAGTACAGCCAATTTAAGTTTATGACTTTTTTCTCAGTACCCATAGCCTAGGACTTGTTTCTACTCACTTCCTCATCAAGTTTGTAGGCTATTTGTCACTTTGTTTTGATAAATTCTATAGCTGTACTTATTACTATCTCAGTAATTCATAGAAGGGCACATATCAACAGAATTTCCAAAATATGTCCATATAAAGACTTTAATTATATTCTAACAACTGGGAGAGATGAAGACAGTCTTCAATATTCCCCCAAAAAAATCTTTAATAGGAAGTTTCAATAGATATTTGTCAATGAATTATGACATAATAAAAGTGACTAAGGCTTTTTTTAACAGTTTTTTAGTCTGCACACATTATTTTTATTTTTATTTTCGTAATTTTATTGAGATAACATTCATCAGCAAGATTATATGTGATTCAGAGTCATAGGATCCACATCTCTTTAGATGTATTTCATCACATACCACACCAACTACCAAGACACCCACAGCCCTCCACCATAGTCCACTGCGCTGGTTATTCTGGATAAACCTTCATACTTATGTGATTTTTCTGAACCATATAATCATTTGAAGAATGATTTAACTCTCTCAAGTGACTGAAGGAGAGCTAAGAATTTTTTTAGCTATAACAACTGAATAACACCAATGATTTACATAAGAGGTGTTTAATCTCAAGACTTTCAGCCTCCTGCATTGTGAGAAATAAATATCTATTGTTCATGGTATTTTGTTAAAACAGCCCAAATGGACTAAAAAAAAATGGTACTGAGATATTGAAGTGCTATTGTAACAAATACCTGCTTCTTCCTTTTTAAAATTCTTGATTCAGGTTCTCTAGAGTCAAATACTCCTTTCCTGTCTCTTATCAGGTATGATGGCATGGTTTTAAGGGACAGGGTTATGTCCTTCAGGAACTGGAGCCAGAAAAGATGCCCATATGACCTGGGAGTAGAGCTGAGAGAGTGTTCTTTCTGGCAACCTAGGGCATGGCCTCAGGGAAACTGATACTCTAAATTACAGCCACCTCAACCCAACAAGCTGTCAAGTTTTCTCTGATACCCTCAGGCACGAGGTACAAGAGGGGCAAAGCTAGCTACTTCAGTTGTCTCAATCCTCTAACAAGTTACTTGCACATCTATTCATGATCATTTGACAACTTGAATATGTTAAAAGCTTCAGGAGAGTGAAGTCAAATTCACTGCAATTCCATAACTTCTGAAACATAGTCCTCTATAGCAAAACCTTGAAAACCGACTCCAGTGCAAACCTGCAGCTATATGTACATGGTATCTGTAAAGGAAATTACTTTTTGTAGACTTAGGGATTATGTGCCTGGAAGTGCACTGAAATTAGTTTTTCATCATAGGAAGAGTTATACTCAATTGCAGTGCCCACCGTAGATCACAAAAGTTAGTATGTGGAATAGAAATGTACACAAGTGATGCACAGGGTCTGGGTTGCTCTGAAAAGTGGCTATGCTGAAGTATTAGAGGGATATTATATTTCTGATCATTTGTTCCAGTATCTCAGCCCTTATGACTGCCAGTTCTAATTATGTCATTACCGAATTTGTCTCCTGGGAGACTACTGGGATTTTTGTTCTGCAGTCTCATCTGATGCAATTATTTGCAAACTTCGAGAATATAATTAAATTACCTTTCAAATTTTTCTACCTGACTGATTTAGAGCTATAAACTAAGTGCGATTAGTCTAACATTTTAGTAAAAGGGAATTTTTACCCAGGCAAACTCCACTGATAATAATAATAAAAATTCTTTATTGCAACCAAAAAGTGAATTTTGCACTAACAACTAGCATAGTTTCATTAAGTGTGTGTGTGTGTGTGTGCGTGTTTGTGTGTGTGCACACCACATCACACTGGCACACTGGATAGCCTCCACTTCCTCATCAAACCCACTCTCCCCATTTCCTGCTTGATCTCTCCCTTCAAGAAGCTGAATTTTTTGGTCTAGAGCAACAGTTTCCACTAATATTACCCAATGGTTAGTCCAGAATTTTCTCAAGAAGAGCAGAAAAATCATGATATTGATTCTACTGTCTACTTTCACATAATCTGTATCTTTGCTCCTATCAAGGTTAGCGTTTTATTTGATTCTTTACATGGTTTGTAACAATGATCACTTCCAATCATCGCTTCGGTCCTGGCAGATGTTACAGAGTTTGTAATCTTTAAGACACAAAAAGTATGGAAGTTTCTTTTTTGACACCCAAGTAACAGTAAGAAGGCATCAGAAAGGAAAAAAAAAAAAGTGTCATATTTCCAGGTGCCAGTGAGAAAATGAAGCAAAAGGGCAGCTCCTGGGAAGAAATGAGTTCCTTCTTGCCAAAGGATTTATTATAGAAAGGCGATAAATGATTATCAAAGAGAGTGCCACAAAAAACATTGGCTCTGAACAGGGGGTTGCCCAGTATCAAATATTGCAGTGGTTCTAACTTTCAATGAAGTAGAAACTTCCCTTCATAAGAGTTTTCAGTAGCTTCCTGTGATCTTTATGGTGTTGAATAGTGATCTAAAGGAAATAAACATTCAGTAAAATGTTATTCTTCTAAACTAATCTGACCATATCATTGCTTCTTTGTTAAGGAATTTCTTTTATAATCATTTGTTGTCATTGTTTCTCTTCCATGCCTAATATTTATACTCACCTCAAGGAATCCTGCTTCTTCACATTCATATCTGACATCACTTATTACTGTAGTGATTGCCAAAGTAGCAGAAAAAATTTTTATCCAAATTGACTTCTGGGTAAATTCCATGAATACAGTCAGTTCTTCATTATCCCAACGTATAAGAATAACCAGTTCATCTAAAACAGTAGTTTTAAAACCTGGCACCTGAGTTCTGAATGGGGAGTATAACTGGGATGGTTAGGAACATTTGGGTTGGGTTGTCAGGTAGATCTGCCTCCAGTCTTGCCTTTGACATTCCTGGCTAAATGATCTTTGGCAAGTTACTGACCCACAAAAAGCCTCAGTTTCATCATCCATAAATAAGCGGATCTGTACATGAAGATTAAAAAGCCTGCCTCACAGAGTTATTGTACTGATCACATGAAAAATAATGAAGGCAAACAGAGCAGAATGAGGTAGAGAGTAAACATTTGATAAATTCTATTATCATCTCTTGGAGGGGCCTTAAAAGGAAGGCATGGACCAAGTGAGTGAAATCCAGGACTTCATCCTACCTCCCAAGAGAGCTCTGCTATGATCTGGTTTCCATTCTGACTCAGGTAAGATTTTATTTGAAGAGAGGTTTTTACTAAATAAGCAAACAAAGGAAATGTTTCCAGAACATAATAACCACCAATCTTTGAGCATCATAAGAGAGATGGCATTCTGAGAGCTTTCTGTATTTTTATTAATCAAATTTTCACAGAAATCTCTTGATAGGTACAATTACCTACATATTACATGATAGTAAAATGAGACAAAGAAAGGTTAGGTAATTTGATCGAGTCTACCCAGTTAATAAACTTAAAACTAGGATTTGAATCAGGAATTCAAATGATAGGACATTAGTCAGTGGTTACCTCCTACTAGCCTTGGGAAATAAAATATAAGTCGTGCTTATGATTTCTAGAGGCATTAAACATGAAATGACCCAGGTCAAATTAGTCTTGCAAAAATAAGTTAAATAAAGCTTTGCTTGAATGATGATACTGGTTTTGACTGCTCAGGGAATTTTCAAGGCTAGTCCCAGTTGTTTTTTTGTTTGTTTGCTTGTTTGTTTGTTTTTGTGTGTATTTTTATTATAACCATATTCATAGCACTTGTGGTCAAATACAAAGGAGCAGTTTTCACTGCCAACTCCAATACTGAATCTAAGGAGTGACTCCACTGCCATAAAGTTGAACACTTCCCTTCCTACCTCATCACCAATCACTGTGACCAAGGATATGCTCTCCTGTCTCTAGACAGGAGGTCACACCAGCAGAAGAGGAATATTAAGAAATGACCACATAGACAAACCCACAGTTACCACAGGAACTTATATGGTTATCTAAAACATCAGGTAAGGGCCTCCCTGGTGGCGCAAGGGGTGAAGCACAGCACTGTGAAGCTATCTGCAGCCTCTGCAGCACGAGTTCAATCCCAGGCAGCCAGGGAGCAACCCACATGGTGTAGCAGACCTCTCCTGTCTCGCCTGCTGCTCCCCTCAGCAGTGTATTTCAGTAGATCTGGCTGTTCTGCTCCCGTCTGTCACTGGTGAATCCTCTCACACACATCCCACACCTCTGGACTATACCCCAGCTCTTATATGCATAAATAAATAAACCTTCAAAGAAAATAAAAATTAAAAAATAAAGTGCCAGGTGATTCTACTCACCCCATTTGACTTATAACAATGGCAAACTGAGTGATGTATATAAAGCAACTGGCACACTATACATGCTGTATAAATATTAGGTCCCTCAATTTATATAGACCTTCCTTGAAATCCTGGGAAACAGCTGACAGACAAAGGCCAGGAAGAATCAGATGAGAAAGGGGTGTGTGTGTGTGTGTGTGTGTGTGTGTGTGTGTGTGTTCTTTCATTTTTCCCAACTACTGTACTTTTGCAGTATGGGACTTCATGACAAAGTTTCTTCTCCATACTCTCTTTTTCTAAGGTGAGTGCTTCTCTCTTATCCACTCCACCCTCACTTCAGGTAATACTGTGATTGGTGCTGTTCTAGACTGGTAGCTTGCAGGCTTTTTGCCTATGTGGCCCACAGAAAGAAATTCAATTTGTAATGTATATTTATACTCACCCTCATTACATATCACCTAATATCACCCTCCCTGGATATGATACACTCTCATTGCTTGTGTTTTAGTCAATCATTTTTTATAAGGCCAGTTATAGATCACAAATTGATTTCAAGGTCCCTTTAAAGGTTATGATCCTCACTTTAAAAACAAACAAACAAACACAACACTGATATTGGTGGAGTGAGAAGGGTGGGGGACAGACAGCAAGACTGGGCTTCTCCCTCTATTAATTTTACTAGATCGCCCTCTTGTGGTTGTTTGTCCAATGAGAAGCTGTGAAGTCCATGCTGTTCATATTTCCAAAATGCAAAGTGGGGATGGCAAAGGATAGAAAGAAACATCTTGGGGGTGCTCTCCCCACCAAAGCAGGAACCAAGAGCTGATTGGCGACATAAATGGCCTATTTGAGAAACTATAATTTACAGTTAAACGGACCTGGGTACTAACCTACTACTTACTACATAACACAGGTTAACTTTTTGAAGGTTCAATTTACAACAATTTGCTTTTAAAAAAGAACTTCATTAGTGCTTTCTTTTCAAAGCCAGAAGAAATCTAAAGAGTTTTTTGTTTTTATAGCAAAATTTGAAAAGAAAAAGCAGCACTCAGCTTGTTTTGTGGCAGCTACTGTGGAGGTAGAGTGCCTTTCCCCCCACCCCTCCACACTGACAGATGGCCACCAAGCTCCTTCCCTGCAACTGTGCTATACAGGCTGTGTATGTATCACCCATTCCTGTTTTTACATATAGGTTAGTATTAATTTGGGTTTTCTGTGCTATTTACTGTGCTTTGATAGGTTATTTGGGGGTCTAGAAGCACTCAAAGTTGTGTATGTACTCTTTAAGTCATACATTTAACAAGGTTAAAAGCTAAGCCTTGGGAAGATAAAAGGATGGCCAATTGATCAATGTGGTATAAATATATAAGACATGTAAAAATCTCAACACAGGTAAACCCCTGGGAAAGAAGTGATAAGGGTTGGGACAAAGATATCTGTAACCTTTCTGTAATTCATTAATCAAGCAGATATCAATACCATTTTACCATTTATATAGTGAAGATTAAATTCCTATGCATCCTTTGTGGGAAAGAAACACCTATTCTTCTTATTGATTCTACCATGCCAATAAGATAAATGCTTGAGGAGAAAACTTCAGATCTCTTAGGAGGTTTGACAAATGATTATAATATATGTGTATAATATATATTATATTATAATAAATATTATATTATATATAATATATAATAAATTATATATGATTACATATATGTAATTTGTTTCTAAATGAATGATATTTTCCTCTCCTTTATAGTGGCTTATTGATAGTTAAATATTGGAAGAGCAATATCATGAATAGTTTATTTCATGAGGTATGAGAGCAACCAATTCTACTTATCTCTTAGAGCAAGATTGCTTTTAAAAAGAAAAGCTAGCTTGACAGAAAAAGGTCATATTTGCTATATATTTGCTATATTCTTGCATGAATGTTATAAGGTTCCTGTCCAATATAGCACCCTCATCCCTGAAAAATGGCAACTGGCTAAATGCCAAGCTTCTAAAAGACTTTCAGGAAAGGCTCTTAGCTATATGAAACACAGTACATGAGCATTTCCTAATCATATTTTTACCACTTTGTGAACAGAATGTTGCTTTGCTTAGTGATTTTAGAATGGGAGCTATTCCGTAGAAAACCACATAGCAGGACTCTTCATTCAAATATCTACAAATCCACTTCTTAATACAAGATGCCTTCAGTGGTTTAAAACTTAGGGGAAGGGGAATTGAAAAGATGCTGGTATGTTAGAGGGGGAAAAAAGACTCTTTTTTGTCTCTGAAGTTGTGCCTTTATGCCAGGACCACATACTCCTTAGGGAGCAGGGAAACATCTAGTGCTACCAGACACGAGCTATTCTTCTCATGGAAATACACTTAATTCTCTTACTTGACCCATTTTCTTGCTCATGCCTTCCCATCCAGAGACTGCTGATCTTTTGTCTTTTCTTACATTCTCGGCCTTACGTGTACTTTCATGTTGCAGTTTTCTTTGAATTTAAGGTTCTTTATTCCTGGAAGTGAACTGGCACTCACGTGGACACTTTCCTTGTGCAGCTGCTTCAAATGCTCTCCTGTCAGATCCAGTTCTACCCTACTATGTCCTAATACAAATCTACCAAAATGATGGCCCAGCCCACTCCAAAGAACAAGTAGGGTATTAAATACCATATTTATCAGTGGGAAGGCCTGCCCTGAAAGAACAAATTTCTAAATGAAGCCAGATTAAACAACACAGACACTTACCATCTCACCAGATTAGATGTTTAGGGGCAGGAGCTCAGCACTGCAATCAAGGATCGAGATTTTTCCCAGTTTTTCTCTCTGCCACCACTATGTGACGATTAATCCTAATGTGCTTATGGATTGCTGCCACAGCTGGGGCCACATCAGCATTTCAAGCAAGAAGAAGGGGTCTGGGCAAAATGAGCTTCTGCTGACATGGCTCTCTTTTGCCAGGAAGAAAAATGATTCCCTGGATATTCCCCCCTCAAAATCGTCATCTTTCTCATTGTTCCCTAGCTCTCAGACATATAAATATCATGGGACTGGACACCCTATTGCTCAGACCCATTTGAAACCCAGTTAACAAGAAAGGAAGAGATTAAACTGTATGTGCAACCAAAGATACCTGCCACCTTGGCATTGAGCAGTAGAGAAAAGACAGTATGTATGTTACCTTTGTTCTGTCCACATTTTTCTGAAAAATTAACTTGAAAAGGCCAGAAGTTTAGAAACAGGATTTGAGTCTTATTTGAAAGGGAATATTCAGTCTTATTACCTGTGTATATTGCAGTATGCGGTCTGCAAATGGAACCTCTTTTTTGTAGTTACTGTCCCTTGAGAATTCATCTTGGCTTACTACAACCAATGTCTCTGCTCTTGTCTCCTTTTATCTTATTTGTGTTGCAACATAAGGCAAGAGTGATGGCAGCAGCAGCGATGGGGTGGCCACATGAAGGAGATGAATCACACCAGTGCTTTTTTCTGCAAGATCCTGGGGTACAGCCTAGCACATCGTGGGGTGAATGCTGCATGTGGAAACTAGCAAAAAGCATAAATGAAAACCTTGCTCTGTATGGGTTGTGCAGCCCTGAGGAGCTCATGGTGACAAATGTTAAAGAAGAAAGAGGGATTCAGCTGAAAACCATTCTGACTTTACCACAGAAAATGCTGCTAACTTTCTGGGATATCTGCTAAAATAGAAAGCTTTAGGATAGACATCAAAAATGCCACTTATCACAGTAAAGGAAGTCCTCAATCAATATCTCTGCCCATACAACGTGCTTTGCAACTGCCAGTGAGAATGGGACAGGTTGAGCGGAAATAATACCCAGACAATAGAAACTTCTTCGTGAAGTTTTACTTTCTTGGTATCAACTGCTCCAGAATACAATCTTGAACCTGAGTCACTAGCTTTCTTTCATCTTAAATCAGTATATTTCATAAATCTTTACATTAGGAAAAAAAACTTAGTACTGTTAATAGCAATTGTTTTTTTAAGAACTAATGATGGCATAGTAATGTAATAATGCACAAAAACTTTCATTCATGTTTTACTCATAAGACTACATAAAATGACTACTAATAATATTTATAATTTTTTCCTTTGAATGTTAAACTCTTGTATATTAAGCACCTCACTTTTATGCAGTTTTTCTAATGATTATAAAAGTCCTATCTTATAAATAACTAAACTGAGGCTCAGTGTGATTTTCCCTGGTAAGAAATGAAACTGGTCTTCAAATCTCATGTACCAGTGTTTCCCATGAAGCCAATTTTACTTCAAGCTATCAAAATATGCCAAATTGAGAAAGAAAGGAGGTGGATAAGTTGAATCTTGGCCAATGAGGGGCACAGAAAGGGGCAGAGTAATAGATTCTTAAGACGTTGTCTCAGACTATGTTCTAAGTAGTGGGGACATATTCTGAACTCACCAAATCAATTACTCTTTTCACAGGTTTTGTTTTGAGCAATCATCCTGTTACTCCACTAATATTTCTTAAGAGCTTCACACCTCAGGTGTGATACCCCCACTGGCTGGGAACTCAAGAGTGAGAAAGTTAAACTCTCTGACATCATGAAGCTTACATAAAAGTTGGGGGGGGGGGAAATAGATCAGAAGGAGAAAGACAATGCAGGTGACATCATTTATATGTAGGAATGTAGAGAAACAAAACAAAGGGTCAGATAAAACTAAATAGATAACAAACCCTAGAAATCTGACTGTAGAACTGAGGCTACCAAAAAGAGAGGGTGAGAGCAAAGTGGGGAGGGGCACAGTGGACTATGGTAGAGGACTTTGGGTGCCTTGGTGGTGGGTGTGGTATGGTGACATACACCTGAAGGGTGTGATCCCTTATCTCTAAATCATATAGTGTTGCAAACCAATGTTACCGCAAAAAATAAATAAATAAAAATAAAAGACATTGATCAATTTATTCCCTATTAACCATGTCCAGTTACAGAGGGGAGTGTCATAAAGGAGGGTCATACAGTGGGGGTAGCTCATAATAGAAAGCCCAGGCCTGGCTGATCGGGGAGGCTCCCCTGACAAAGGGATGTTTCAGTTCTGATCCCGAGAATGTGTATGAAACCTCTCGGTGGAGATGTGATGGTAGCTTTACTGATACAGATGCAATCTGTAGGAGGGGGAGCATGATCTGAGCAAGGATATGTGCAAGGGCATAGAAAATGATTGCAGAGATTGGAAGGAGACTGCCCTGGAAAAGTGCATTTTGGTCCTATTTAAGATTTGAATATTTACAAACAGTGGAAAGTTTTCAAACAGCAATGAAATGATCAAATTTGCATTTATAAAATATTGATCTAATCTCAAGACAGTAAAGATTGGAGGTGGGCAGGAGGGAATGTAAGTAAACTGCTGGGGAGTTATAGCACTGTTCTGGCTGCTGAGGCTTGAGCATAAAGGAGATGGAATGCCTGGTCAGAAATGGATGCATTTTATTTATATTTAATAGGCAAGCATTTAGAATTCTAAATGAATGAGCACCAAATTTTAGAAAATAGTTTTTGCTTATGAATGGTAAAACAAAGTTATGAAGCATTTAAATTTTTTAATTATGTAATTTTTTATTGCGATAACATTGGCTTATAACACCTGAATTTAGGGGTATAGGTTCATACCTCTTCCGATTTAAATATGTTATCATACCTTGCCCTCCACCAAAGCCCCCATTAGCCTCCACCAGAGTCCATTAGAGCCTTTTCCTCCCCGCCCCCCTCAGGTAGCCTCAATTTCCAGTCCATATTGTGGGGAAATGGCAAGACTTTTTCTTTTTTGGTAGCTGAGCAGTATCCATTTTTATATATATACCACATATTTTGAAGCCATTAAAATTTCGTTTCTGTAAAGACTTGAGTATTGACAATAGAATATATAAAGCTAGTAAAATTAAACTGTATTTTAGGAAAATTTTAAATAGTAAAAGAAATGTTAACATGGTTTTCTTCCTAATTTGTTCACATCACAAAGTGTATGTTCAAGTTTCTGTATTTTGTAGTTTAGTGTAAAAGAATCTCAATGAAAGAAAAGAAGATGAACAAAAAATTTGAGCAGAGATAATAAGTGTTTACAACTTTTTAAAGTATAATCTTGAAGCATATGAAGATAGGGTAGCGTTAAAAATTAATATATATATATAATCTTTTTTCTTTGCCAAGATTATGAATGATAAAAAAGAGTAGGAAAGTATTTCTTGTTTTCATAAGGTCAGAGTTATTTTATTGTAAAAGTAATAAACTTGAAATTTTTTAATTTAAGGCTAGTGAAGATACTGAAGAAATTCATAACAACACCCTAATTATAAATCCTGGACCCAGCAAAGTTGAAATTGCCTATTTCAAATGCCAACGTTAGTTTTTCGAAGATTGGTCACTTAGCGCCATCTTCTGGCCATATGATAATTTTGGCTTTCTCCTCCACACAATTTGTTACTTGTACAAATATTATGAACGTGGCGCCACCTGCTGGATTTTGTTCTAGGAGCATCCATACCCTCAAGAGCTCTTGCTGGAAAATTAGATGGTTACATTGCCTGTATAGTATGCATGACTTCTAGTCACCCCAGAAAAAAAATAATAAACGTATTTGAAAAGTAGCCAGTCCTCCAGATTCTAAGAATTATTCTAAATAATTCACACATTGTATTATCCAAAAGAATCATTATGTATTCTATATAATTTTACGAGAAAGAACATATATATTCCTTTGGTAACTTACTAAATGAATTGGTAACTCATTCCTTTTTTTTGCGGTCCCATTGTGAATTGTAACCACATGAAAAAATTATCCCCATAGAGTTTAATAATTCAATAATTAATTATTTTTTAGGGCCTCCCCAGTGACCCAGGCGGTTGAGTGCAGCACTGTGAAGCTGTCTGCAGCTTCTGCATTGCGGGTTCAATTCCGGCTGGCTGGGGAGATACCCACATGGTACAGCAGACCACTCCTGTCTCTCCCGCTGCTCCCCTCAGCAGTGTATTTCAGTCAGTCTGCCTGTTCTGTTGCCCACTCTGTCTCTGGTGAATCCTCTCACCCTCCTGCACATCTGTCCTATACCCTGGTCGGTTCTTGTATAAATAAATAAATCTTAAAAAAAATTAATTACTTTTTAGGAAAATAAATTAATACTTGAGCACACTAGAATACATTATTTTTTAAATCTTACCACCCCTTTTTTTTAAAGATTTATATATTTATGCATATGACAGTTGAAGTACAGGCCAGAGACACAGAGGGTGAGAGGATTCACCAGAGACATAGTGGGGAGCAGAACAGGCAGAGTGACTGAAATGCACTGCTGAGGGGAGCGGCGGGAAGACAGGAGAGGTCTGCCTCACCGTGTGGATTGCTCCCTGGCTGGCCAGGGATCGAACTCATGCTGCAGAGACTACGGATTGCTTCATAGAGTGGTGCTTAACCCCTTGCGCCACCAGGGAGGCCCCAAATCTTACCACTCTTAAGAACCACATATCTTACTGACTGGGAAACAGAGATGAGGTTAAGATTCATCTAAAACAATTTATCCCAAAACAAAACAGGAAAACTTGCTTAAAGTTACTTTTAACATGTAAGTCACTGCTTTTTTCTACCCTACCAGTTTTCATTGCTACTTAATGGGATTTGGATAAAGGTATATAGAAATATGATTTCTAAAAACCTATTTAAAAGTCTATCAACCTCTATCAAAAAAGATTTTCTATCTCCTTTAATATGTTTCCCTATCAGAACCTTATGACTCTCAGCCAAGATTACTTTACTTTATTAATTTTTCCATAGACTGATCGCCACAGTTTCTATTTGGTATCTTGAGTTTCTTTCTACCTTGGTATCTCTAAAACCAGCCATGACCTCCCTTATGGGAGTATGGACAAAATAGTAATTCATCACTTGTTCTGAAGTGTCGATTAGAGTCAACCTAAAAATAAGAATGCTAAAATTCTATGTTAAAAAACAGATGTTCCAATAATTTACTAATACCACTTACAATTAGTGTGATTTAACCTGAGCTTTTTAATGAAGCATTCCACATGTGTCTACGCTGTTCCTGAAGCAGTCAGGTTCCTTGGCCAAAACTGGGAGTGCAGATCTAGCATAGGTAGTGGGTCAAATTGTTAAGAGGGATGGTGGCTGTTGGTGCCTTACCTCGTGGCATCAGGATACTTCCCCCTTCCGTGACTGGCTGTGCTCCTTTCGGCCCAGTGCGCATGACGACCTCCGGCGCACCAAATAAGGGCATGTGCCCTTCCGGGATAAGCTGTGCTTCTTTTGGCCCAGTGCGCATGACTGCCTCCGGGGCACCAAATAAGGTTATGTGTTTAATCATTGGCTAGGCACTGTTGGCCTGCTTCTTCCGCTTCCGGTCCCCAGCTATAAAGCCCCGCTGAAACCGAAAATAAAAGAGACCTGCGATAGCTGAACCAAGAGTGTACGTGTCTCCCTCCGTGGTGTACCCCTGTTCCTCAGGTCGCTGCTCTCCCCTCGAGAACCTCGTTGACCAGTCGGCGGGCTCGGGCAGGTGGCTTAACAGGGAGGGAGTAGCTAGATAATAGAGGTTCCCATTATCAGCAAAAAACAAAACAAAACAAACAAACAAAAAAAAAAACCTATCTTCAGTAGGACAGTATAAGGCCAACAGAGAGGGAAGCAAAGTTAATAGAGATAATTACTATTTCACTAAATCCCAAACCTCCTGTATTGCCCAGTCATGCAATGTGGGCTGCTAATCCTAGCAGCCTGTTCGGCCACCATTTTATTACCTACATATAGCGCAACCTCCCCCTACAGGGTAGGTTCATTACTGGTTCAAGCAGCCGTGTTGGTGTTTTCCTGTTCTCAGCTGTTCGTTGCTGCACTCTACCACACTCCGCCACACTCCTCCACACTCCACTGCACACCTCTGTCCCCAGCACCAGGCCACGCCATTTGGCCGAGGGCGCTTGCGCGGTAAGAGGGCGGAAAAGCCTGAAGCTTTTCACTCTTACTTACCCCACAATCCACCCCCTCAGGGTTTGCCACCATACAGTCTAGGTACAAGTATATACAAGTTTCCCTTGGCAAATACAAACACTGCAGCCATGGCCCACAAGAGCAAACAGTATACATCACAATATAACTAAGTTCAATTCTCCTAGGGGCAGAAAGATAAAGAAGTTACTAGTACCAGCAATGGGAGATCCTTCCCATCTGGCAATATACATGCCAATTTTGTGTCCAAAGATAATATTGTAGTTGGCATCAGTGGCCTTCCAGGTCGTGAGTACCACACTCGCTTTGGCAGTGAAGAGGCAGCAGAGGGCTCTACATGCAGTGAGAATGGAGAGCTCATAATAGGCCACAGAGTCATCACAAATGTCCCCTTTAGGACTGCCTTCCGATCTGCCATTCCAGGATGGGTGACACGCACCTGTGGCAGCCACTGTGCAGTTGCCCATGGTGTTATTTGTAAATTGGCCTCCAGGCCATGACCCCAAGGGGCTATCAGAGCCACCCAGCACATGTGGAGCGCCTTCACAGTTCAGGGCCATTCCCAGTCCACAGTCTGCCCTGGGTCCACTCCAGTCGGGGCTGGCAATAAAATGTTGCCCTGCTGTCCAAACTCAGGTTTTAACAAAATATCTGAAGTTTGTATCTGCAATTGGATGGGAACAGCGGCATGATGCAGCAATGCCTCCACTGGAGCCAGGCCGCCTTCCTGCTTCTCTCATTTAGTGTCCGTGGCACGTCCCACAAATGTCAGCTCCGCCCGGCCAGTGTCAGAGCGGGGGCAGTAGCTCTCAGTCCTTGCTTTAGCAGGCTGTTATAATGCTCTACGATCCCTGCAGCTTTGAGGTTATAGGGAATATGAAATTTGCATTTAACACCCATTCCTTGGCCCACTGCTGCACCCGTGCTCCTATAAAATGAGTCCCTTGGTCGCTTTCCACTACCAGTGGACATCCATATGCAGCACATAGGCATGCCACTGCTGCCAAAACTGCCTTTTTGTACGCATGTGGAGCAGGATAAACTGCCAATAACCCGGTAGCAGTGTCCACACAGGTGATCGCATGTTGTTGTCCATCAGAGCGAAGTAGTAGTGCAATGATGTCAATCTGCCAGCGTGTCAGAGGTACCTGCCCTCGCAACACCTGGCCTGTGGATGCAAAAGGTCTCCGGGGGTAAGTCCTGGAACACACTACACATTGTTCACAAACAGTCTGAACCTCCTCTAAAGTTACAGGTAGACCCCAGAAACGCATAGTGGCCCACACTGTCTTTTGCCCTGCATGGAGCAAGCGTCTGTGCAGCGACTGTGTAACATGCCATGCAGGAGCAGTTTCAAGCCATCGTACCCGGGCTTGGAGATCTGCCTCATCATTGCCTGGTGAGGACAATGGGGGACGTCCTGTGACATGATAAACAGTCACCTACTTCTGATGCCCCAAATCCCATAGATCTTTCCATAGACTTGGTCCCGCAGTGGCCAATGCATGACTGTCCATTCATTTGGAAATCCACAGTGGCAGGCCCCTATACACAGCGCAACTGACAGCACAAATTACTAGAGGGGAAGGCTCATGGGCCACCACCATCACAACGCTTGCAGTTCAGCCCATTGGCTGCTCTGTCCTGTACCAGTTTCACACCAAATGGTGTCCGTTTCTGGGTGTACAGTCACAGCTGTCCAAGATGCTGGCTGGCCCCAGCTGGAGCCATTTGTAGACCAGGCCTCCACTGGAATTGGTGCTCGTCCCTCCTAGTAGGGACTAGCTTCAGGTTCCACTTCTGAAGTTGGTTCCATTCTGACATACATCACCGGACCAAGAACCTCCTGCAACTCTGCCCGTAAAGGGTTAGTTGACGGGGTGCAGCACTGTTCTAGGTAGGCCCCCCACTGCACCACGGTGGGCGTTTGAGCAGTACCACTATGGGGCTTTGTCATCCAATCCTGTACCCATCCGGCTATTGTGTAGGTGGTTCTCACTAAGACAGGAGCTGTGGCAATTACACTTGCAGTAGCTAGTAAGGCTGCATATACTGCAGCTAACTGTTTTTCAATTAAGGAATACCTAACCTTAGCCCCCTTTCAGAGTGGGGACCAGAACCAATAGGCTGTCATAGCCTCTCTGATTTCTGCCAGAGCCCCCACCTTCCTGAGTAACTTAGAATGTTTAACCAAGATAAATGATTTTAACCAGATTTATTTGAACTTAGTGCCCATTTTAGGTAAGGAGAGGGGAAGGTGGTTTATTTACTTGTTTCATACTTCATAGAAATTATAAAATTTTTGAATATTGATATTTTCTCAAATATAATTTCGGAATTGGTACAGGTCTGTACCCATCAGACATGATGAGGCAGGAATACTGATTCTGTATGCATCTAGTGTTAGGGAGGTTACGTAAATCATTTTACAGTTAAGTTGTACTTGTTATTTGCAAAGACAATTTTATGCAAATATACTGTACAGATTCGGGGAATTACTACTCTTGTCCCCTTCACTGTTAGTTCTGTCACATTTTGGAGATTTGTGCTGACAGCAAGACATTGCTTGACTCTAGTGTTTTATAGTTATCAAGCTGGAGCCTGGGGAAATTTGAAATCATTCTCAAAGACATATAGTTGAAGGAAGGCGATTCATTTTAGGGCATGATGGTTATTGAGCCACTTATTAACCTGTTTCTTTTCTTTCTAAACCCACTCATGTAAATTCTGCTTTGTAAAACTAAGACTGGGACTCTGCTTATTTTATTTCTCTAGAAATAGAGCTAGAAATACAGCCAGCTGGAGTCCCTAACTTTAGCCACTAGGGGATGCTGGAGGGAGACAGGGAGGCAGGTGGAAAGAATTCCTTAGTCTTGCTTTATTGTCACGCCAGCAAGGGCATTTCACCTCCTAGTAGCAATTGTCCCCATCAGCAGTTGTTTTCAGTTTCTAAGTTCTTTCTACACACTCAGAATTGGTTTTATTGTTCTTTATCACATCAATACCTGCCAGAGGGTGTCCCCTCCTAAAATATCTCTGATCCTCAGCACTGAAGCAAGCTTACATAATTTTTCTAAGTCCTAGTCTTCCCAGAGAGGAGAGTTTCAAACAGCAAATGGCTAGTGGTTTCAAACACTACAGGGGGCAGATTATTTAATTTTTCTAAGCCTAACTCCAGTTTTTAATAGCACACAAAAATCACGTGGCAAAAAGTGAACAATGACTTCAACAGGAATGTCATTAATGAGCATTTTGGATCAAGTACCATTGGGGTAGGAAGCATGAAGCAGGTTGCTGTGAGCCAAATATTATGCTGGATGTAAAGAAATGACTATTTACTGTAAATGGAATGGACAATAATTATAATTATTTGTCGTGCAAAGGCTTTTGGTTTATTGAAGAGTTGAAGATTTGAATAGTAGCATTTAAATGTTTAAGGGGAAAAGGCAATTTAGAGGTTAACAAGGAGAGGAAACAATCTGTACAGCGAGATCTTTGAGGCTTCTAGAGGGACATAGCATGGAAACATATTGAGACATATGTTCTGCAGCAGAGATCGGGTAACAATTTTTTAAATTTCTACAGGATTGAAAGGAAAAAGATAGTGTGGATACAGGACAGTTATGGACTTATAGGTGGCAAGGAATTGATGTAACTCCAGTCAGGACTTTTAAAAGAAATTGTTGGCATAGTACATCAATTAAAAGCACAGGCTCTGAAGACAGACTTAATTCCCAACTCAACCTCTAATCATTTGCCTTGGGCAAGTTATTCAACATACCAATGCCTTGCTTCCCAGTGGGTAATCACGCACTTAACCTCAGATTTTTGCAAGGACTTGATGAGTTAGTATATAAAAAAAATCACTTAACAGAGCTGAACATAAGCTCTAGATGTGTTAGCCATTATTAGTGTGTGACACAAGAGTTGTCCTTCTACTGAAAGTGACTGGAAGATGGTGGGCTCAAGGATTTTTAACTGAGAGGAGTTAGTTTTTTTTTTTTTATTAGATAATAAATTTTATTATTATATTCCCCATACAATTGCAGCCCCCCCATTCTGACCCCAATCCCTCCCCTCCCGCCCCCGCCTCCCTAAAAGTGTCTCTGGTTCATAGTTTTTTGTTGATTTTGATTTTCACTTTCTTATAGTTATTCATTTTCCTGGTCCCTTATTTAAGTTTTCTAGATTCCTGCTATGAGTGAGACCATCCGGTATTTTTCTTTTTCTTTTTGGCTTATTTCGCTGAGCATGATCCCTTCCAGCGCCATCCATGTTGCTGCAAATTGCATGTGTTTATCTTTTTTGAATGCTGAGTAATATTCCATGGTATATATGTACCACATCTTCTTGATCCAGTCATCTATTTTGGGGCATTTGGGTTGTTTCCAAAGCTTAGCTATTGTAAACAGTGCTGCTATAAACATAGGGGTGCAGGTGTTCTTTGGAATTGATGTTTCTGTGTCCTTTGGGTAAATACCTAGGAGTGGAATTGCTGGATCATATGGAAGCTCTATGTTTAGTAGGTCCAGAAATCTCCACACAGCTTTCGACAGTGGTTGGACCAGTTTGCACTCCCACCAACAGTGCAGAAGAGTTCCTTTTTCTCCACACCCTCGCCAACATTTGTTGTTGCTAGTTTTTTTAATATGTGCCATCTGAGAGGAGTTAGTTTAAAGGAAATGCTGCAGGATACAAAAAAGAACGAGTTAGCACAACATAAAAGAAGTGTTATATATTGTTGGAGAACCCAGTTTGAGTTGGAGATCATGAATTTGTAGCAATCTTCAGGGTTTTCTTTTCTTCACCCTTCATTCCAATTATCACCAACAGAAGGCAGATAGTTGAATGGATACAACTGGAAGTTGTAGCAGAACAGTGGCGTGACCAACCCTGACGACATGAGGATCCACGTAACTGAGATTCCTATTTTAAGATGTGAACAAGGTTCCATGGAGCAAAAATGTTTAGAGGATGTTTATAAATGAGAGAAAATTGGTATGTTGTGGTGGAGCAAGAGAGCTGAAATGATGGGGAATTGTGGTTACTCAATTCCAGATTCTCTCCACACAGCTGGAAACCTTACTTTCCCTGCATGGGGATTGGACGACTATGAAGTGAAGGGGCGGGGCCCATGCCACGAAGATAAAGAGAATTGTGATGGGATAGGATGGGGTGGGGCTTGCGGGGGGTGGGGTGGAGGTGAAGTTCTCCGCAATTACTGTAAACTCAGGTAGTAGTGGGCACCCCTGGCTCTGAGACTCAGCAGCATGTGCCTGCGTTGCACTCGTGCCACTGATGATGCTACCCAGGTCAACCCCGTGAGTGTCCAAGAGGCTTTGCCCCTCCTACGCCGTCCTGCCCCTGGGCTCTAGGCATCATGGACAACACCCTCGGGCATTTTCAAAAGCAGTTTGGTGCCAGGAGTTGAGAAATCAGAGTAGACAGATTAAATCCTGGAATGCAGGATCTACCCAGGTAGAGGAAAATCCCACAATGCGCCTTCTAGAGGGCAGGCTTGTTCAATCATGTTTGTTGACTGATCTGTTTTTAGTGACTTGCCCTGAAGGTAAGTGGGGGTTACTGAGATGGATGCAGGGCAAACTCAGTATTCAGATGGCAGGAGACTGTTTTTGAGTCTCTTGGATCAAAGTGAGGGGAGAGGGAGAGATTTAAGGTAACATTCAAAGTTTGGGGAAACAAGTGGGAATCCCGTAAACTAACAGCTAAACATCCTATGCCTCAGAAAACCATACTAGCTGTTGGTGTTGTAACTGGCAGAAAACTCAGTCACCTTTCCCGGGTTTCAGAAGTTAAAGACAAGTTCCAAAATCAAAGAGCCGTATAGCACATTTGAAGTCATGATGCCAGCAGAAACATGTTTTACACTATTATTGTTATTATTTATTTATTTATTTTACACTCTTTCCTTCCAGAATAAAGCTCAGTATTCTACGTGTTCCCAGTAATGTGGTTGATAACTATTTTTTCCCCCACAATATTGTCAATCCTGCATCCTGATTTTTACCTTGATATTCTGATTCTGCCTCTTGTGTTTAAGATAATATACTAACATTACATTAAAAAAATGGTAGCATAATAATAGTTTCCTACTGTAACTTTTTTGTTTTTTTTTAACACTTTTCCATATTATGTAGGAAATCTCAAAATGGCATCCTTCTGCAGCGACCATGAGAGGGCAGGTAATGTTTAAATAAATTCTGGTTCTCTCAAGAATGGGACTTATTTTTTTATGGGTGGTGGTCTCTAATGAGACAGCATTTTTGAGAGATATTCTGTGTTATCTTTCTTGGGACACAGGAATCTTGTGCTACTATTAGAACGAGTCTTGACCTAAATGCCATATTCTCATTTTTACTGTAACATTTGATATATACATAAGAATATAGGTAGCATATATAATATGTAAAGCAGAGTAATAAAATATAACTCCAACTTAGGAAAACATTCTGAACTCATCTAGAGTCTATTTCCTTATTCTATCTCCCTGCATCTTGGTCAGAGATAATTATTGTTTTCTAAAATTTTAGAGTTTTATTTAGATTTTTGTTTATGAAACACTTTGTTGTATTTTCCTTCTACCACCATCCCTTCTGTCCCCTCACCCTCCCTCTCCCTCTTAACCTTAGAGCCTTCAGGGTATTTGTTGATAGACCATAGTTTTTGAAAGTGTTTTACATTGTCAAATTATCTTTTATGTAAATACCCAATATTTGTGCTTACCATTCTGACCTGCTTTGCCGCATGTAATTTTTTTTAATTCCCTCCATTTTGTTAAAAATGAATGCATTTCATCCTTTCTTCTGGCTATGGAATATTCCATGGTATATGTATATACCACATCATTTTTGACCCATGCATCCATTGAAAGAGATTTAGGCTGCTTCCAGGTCATAACTATTGTAAATAATGCTGCTGTGAATATTGGTTTTATATTCTGTGGATATATGCCCAAGAGTGTGATTGCTGGATCATATGGTACATCTATTTTTATTTTTTTTAAGATGTATTTATTTATGCATACAAAAGCTGGGATATAGGCCAGAGTTTTGGAGTGGGGAGGTGAGAGGATTCACCAGAGACAGAGTGGGGAGCAGAACAGGCATATCTACTGAAATACACTGCTGAGGGGGGCAGCGGGCGAGACAGGAGAGGTCTGCTGTGCCATGTGGGTCACCTCCCTGTGCTGCAGGGGCTACAGGTAGTTTCACAGTGCTGTGCTTAACCCTTTGCGCCACCAGGGAGGCCCCACTCTTTGAGATTTTAAATGAACATCACCTTTAATATAAATGTAAATACATAGATCCATGAGTCTTGGATCTGTCTAAATGTACACAGTTGGTAAAGCAGCAATCAAGAGATAAGTGGTGTCATTGGAAAACTCTCCTGATGCTCTAATGTGCTTTCTTTATCTATGAGCCACACATTTGAAAAAAGATTTTTTTCTTATTTCTGTATATCTATGTAAGCCATATACATTGATCATATTTAGCTTTTTTCTATTGATACAGACCAAAAATAAGTTACTTTTCTGTGCTGTAAAAACTGTGGTTTAATCCTTTCCTTTTAATTTTCCAAAAGTCCACAAATAAGCGTGTTGAAAATATGCAAAACCTAAGGAAGGAGAAGAGGAAATTCAGCAAAAAGTATTCAAGTCCTGCTCCCATTCCAGATCCAGGAATCCTAGTAAGTATAGAGACTTCAATGAAATGAGCAGATCCTTACGTGAAACATTTATAATTTATATAGTACTGTAAATTTTGTTTTTCCTCTTCCTTTGAGAAATGTATAATTGCAATCTTAGAAGTTACTTTAAACTCTTGTAATCAAATCCTCATCTATTTTTTAGACCCCCTTTGCAATTATCCCCCTAGATATGATATACTTTGATGAAAAGAGCTTAATCTTTGAAAGCAAGTCATTCTGGATTCCAGTTTTTATCTGACCATATTTTATCCGACCAAAGTTATTTATTTATGTCTTTTTAGAAAATTTTATTTAATTAGTTTTTTTAATTGTATTACTTTTCATTGAGGTATATGAACACTGTATATGACTTAGGGGAATAGGAATATTACAATACCACTCCCACTACAAAACACCAATAATCCCTCACCACAGTCCGTTGTTCCTACTCCTACTTTTATTCCCAATCCCTCACCCTTCTCTAGGGTTTGTTTTGCCCATTCCTTTGTTTTGTTTGCTTAGATTCTACATATGAGTAAAATAATCCAATATTGTCTTTCTCCTTCTAACTTATTTTGCTTAGCATTATTCTCTCTGGTTTCATCCATGCTATTACAGATGGCAAGATTTCATCTTCTTTTGTAGTTGAGTAGTATTTCATTGTGTATTCCATTCTATCCAGAATGACTAATGTTTTGCATTACAAACAATCACATGTTTTTAATCCACTCATCTGTCATTAGTTTCTTTCCATAGCTTGGCTATTATGGATAGTGCTATTGTCAACACAGGAGTGTATATCATTCCTTCACATTAGTGTCTTTAATTCTTCTTGTAGATACCTAGGAGTGGAATTGTTGGGCCCTAAGTTCCTCCACATAACACATCATATTGTCTTTATGAGCCTTTTGCATGTATTATTAATTCTTTCTTGTAGCCAGACATAAATGTAATGAGCCTTTCATTAGATTTTAAAAGTCCTCCAGATATTTGAGGACAATTATTTCCTTCCTTCCTAGTCAGGCATTCCTTAAGGGTAAAAATCTCCATTATCTTAATCCATTCCTCTTTCAACTTAGTAGTGAGCCTTATCCTCATTTGAGCAGTCTTCATTATCAGGATTATATTTTATCACAGAAAGGTTTGGGAAAAGTTATGATTCTAATAATTAAGTATTTTTTATTTATTTTTTGAAATAAAATGTTATCAGTACAACTAATGAAAAGCTATATCACTTAGGAATTGCTAACTTTAGCTCCTTATAAGAAAAATTCAGCTGCAAGTGGTTTATATAAAATATATATTTACTCAAGACAAAAATTTCTGACCTAGCCAATCTAGGATTGATACAGTGATCCTAAAAATTGTCAAAGAAACCCCAGGTTTCTTTAAACTTTTCCCATTACTTTTATTCTCATGGTTCTAAAGAGGCTTAGACATCAGTAGACATTGCATCCACGCTCCAAGAAAAATAAGTATAGGAGAAAGGTCAAAAAGCATGCATTTACTGAACCAGTTTTTTGATCAAAAGAGCTTCCTCTTTGTTTCTTTCTCTTCTTCTGTGTGTGTTTTGTTTTATTAGTGTCATCAAAGTATGGTTGACAGACAATAATCTGAACATATTTGAAGTATACATTTTTAAAATGTTTTGACTCTGGTACACCCATTAAACTACCACAACCAATTCATCACTTGCAAAATTATTCTTATGCCCCCTTTTTATTTAAAGTGATAGACTTTATATTTTAGAGCAGTTTTAGGTTTACAGAAAAATTGAACAGAAATTAGAAAAAATTTTATTAACTCCTTTTCCTCCCCAAGAATTTCCCCTGTTACTAATATCTTGCACTGGTGTAATACATTAGTTATAAATGAACCAGTACCAGTATATTGTTATTAATTAAGGTCTGATGATTTTTGTTTAGGAAAGTTATTAATCATTTACCAAAAAAAAAAAAAGTTTTGCACATTTCAGCTGCCCCTCAGCTCTTAAATATTCTATTTTATATTTTTTTTCAATTTTTTGTTGGCTTTTTCGTTTGAACAATTTTGATTGCAATGTCGTCAAGCTCTCTTAATTATATTATTAATTACTTATATTCATGGATATTGAAATTATTCTAAAATATTATTTTAGGTTAAATTCCTAACAATATTGATATATAATCTTTCAGTGAAAATGTCCGAGTCATTTCAAGGCTTAAAACACTCTCCCTACAATATTATATGCTTTCTCAATCACAGCTTGTACAAATTGGAAAAGAAAATCCCTATTTTTAACATCTCTTCTCATATCCATTAATTGAGAAATTGTTAGGGGGAAATGATGGCTACTCAATAACATAATGACTTTGAACTTTTCCAAACTTATTGTTGGCTTCCACAAATTCTTCCTGCTTGTAATATGTATTGCCTGACTCATAGAAGAAAAAAAATTACACCCTATGTGATTTCTTTGATAATAGTGCCTTTCATATCTGGAGTCTATCAGGATGTAACCTTAGTTTAATTTCCAATAAAATTTCTAAGTCTCTATACAATTCTTTTTGTATCAGAAAATCTTCTCCCTATGAGACTCAATTTTTCCTTGTTTTTTTTTTTTTTTTTAATCTCTTCTAGTGGTCATAAAACTGAAGTCTGTTCAAAAGAAATCAAGTACCAGGTCAAAAAAGAGGACACCTAACAGCCAAGTGGAGTATCATGACATTTCTTGATTTCATTTGAAACATAAAGGCAATATGCTACCATTTCAACAAAATAAACAAGTGCAACCATTTACATCCAACTCAAAGGCTCTAGAATTTTATTAAATACCGTATCTCACTATCACTTTCTTTTTGGTGGTAAATTTGGGAGTTGCTACTTTTCAACAAATACTATGTACGGGACTTTGAAAACTCAAAGTATACTCATTTAAATTTTTGCAATTTAGAAATTTAGAATTCAGCTTTAATAACAAGGGAAAATAGATTTCTTCTGCTCTGTAGTTATAATGACTGTGTTTAAACAAAATGTTTAATATTTTTAAATAGTCCCAGGAGACAATTTTAATACAATTAAAGCCTATATGTTGCTAGTGTAAAGAAGCTACAGTGTAGTTAAAATTTTCATTAAGGTAAAATTTGAATACTGAAATAATTTTACTTTTATGTATGAAATGATAGTCATATCTGTCTCTATAAAATACTTGCTTGACTGCATAAATATTTTCTAACATGCAAAGGAATTATCACAAGATGGACTAAAGAATACACTGTCAGAAGAGCCTCAGCTCTGGGAACACTGCAGGCTGCTACAGAAACCTGGAGGTGCCAGAAATGTTTGCTGTGAAGAAGTCATGTGGCCAAATTGCCTGGAGGAACCTGAATATCAAGTCCAGCCCTCTGTGTATCTGGGAGGGAATTGGGGGAGGGCAGGGAGAAGGAACCAAGAGATTAGCAGCACAGCCTAGTCCTCAGGGCTTTGAAGCACCCTCTAGGGTGGTGTTTTATAACCCTCAGTTCTGTGCTGTCCTCACAGATAAGTCTGACTCTGCAAAGTAAGAAATTTTTTTAATATTATATGTATCATTCCTCCTTTATTGCAAGCCAAGAATGTAACCAGACTTATCTGCCATCACTGTTACAGAATCATGTTCTTTCTGTGCATGCAGTGCACCCTAATAAAAGATATACAAATAAAAGCAAACCTCTCACAGGGACCTGCGCTCAGTGGAAAATGAAAACAGCCTCCCCAGGGTTATGATGTCAGCTTACTCTAAATCTCTCTAATAAACTTCTCTTCGAATTACTTCACAGCAGTGATTATTTCACTGTGATGATTATTTTCTAAATAATCACTTCACAGTGATGATTATTTTCTAAATGGAGAGTATAAAGGTGGTTTCCGGGGGCACAGGATTAGGTGTTGTGAGGGAAAACTCAGGTGTAGGTCAGAGGAATTTGGGTGAAAGAATTCACCAGAGACAGGTGGATATATTGAAAAATCAATATACTGCTAAGAGAAGCAGCAGAAAGGCAAGACAGGAGAGATCTGCTCTGCTGGGATTAGGGTCCCGAGGCTGTATTTATAATCCCGGGCATCAATGATTGGTTAGAGTGACTAATCTTGAGTGTATCCTAACGAATGACCTGAAGTAGCATAAGGGATCATCAGCTTAATGCCCCAGTTCCCAAGACAGTCCCATCCACTGCCATCCACTTTATCCATTAAGCTTCCCAAACCTGCCTGCTGGGTAAGGAATGGGGGCTTAATTTTTAAATTTAGTAATGATACCGTAATAGTAGGGAAAATAGGGAGAGTTTGGTTAATAGTACAAACTTTCAGATGTAAGATGAATGAGGTCTAAGAATCAGATTGATAACATGGAGAGTCTACTTGAGAACACTATATTGTGTCACTGAAACTTGCTGAAATAGTGAAACTTAAATTTTTTTTTAACTAAAAAAGGTAAATATAATAGGGTGCTAACTTGACGGGGAAAATCTTTTCACAATGTATCCACATATCAAATATCTCCTTGTACACTTTAAAATATCTTATGAATTCATTTGTCAATTATATCCCAATTACACTGGGGGGAGGAGGAGAAGAAAAAATTTATTACATGCTAAAATATTAAGGAAGATTTTATTCATGGGGAATTACTACAATGGGATTTTGTAGCAGAGGGGAAAGAGCGGACACAACATTGAATATAACAAGGAAGAGTGGGAATTTTTAAAAATCAAGAAGCAGCATTTTACCAGATGAAAATTTGAGAGGAAATACTGATAGCATGCAGACTGAGGGGTATCCCGAGACCCCCAAACTTACACACTCTAAATGGGCTCTGCCCTCTGCTGCTTAAAGACACAGCATATTCTTCTTGTGAAAGAAGCCTAACAGGATTAATGTGCAGAGAACATGTCAGGTATTATTTCTAAATTTAAAAACTAAGCCCCCGGGCCTCCCCTGGTGGCGCAGCAGTTGAGCGCTGGGCTGAGAGGCTGCCCGCAGCCTCTGCAGCGCCAGTTCGTTCCTTGGCTGCCTGTGAGGGTCCCACAAAAACAAAAACAAAAACAAAAACAAAACTAAGCCCCCACTCCTTGCCCAGCAAGCAAGTTTGGAGGCTTAAATGCATAAAGGGAGTGGACGGGACTGTGATGCAAAGTGGGCCATTAAGCTGATGACCCAGCAAGCTGACCTGGATAATGAGTCAAGACACACCCAAGACAAGTCACACTAACCAGTCAATGATGCCTGGAGTATGGAGTCTTCCGACCCTCTCTCTCTGCACTGCAGACTTCTCCTGTCTCGCCTGCTGCTTCTCTTAGCAGTGTATTTCAACAAGCCTGCCTTTTCTCTTCTTCATTGTCTCTGTTGAGTTCTTTCACCCCAGAGTCTCAGGCCTACACCCCAGTTCTTCCCTGACAAAAGAGAGGATAGTTGTTTCCAATAAAACATCCAAAGTTTCCCATACTCTCCTGGGTAAATGCCCAGAAAGGGTTGGCTCAAAGTTGGGCCACTGAGGCCTGAAAACTTCAACAAGTCCAAGGAACCTACTGGCAGGGAACCATAGGAAAGGGGTATAAGGGGCCAGGCAAAGCTGAGATAAAAGGAGCAAAATCAAAATACAAATCCAGGTGACATGTGCTATTGTCAGTCTATCCATGAATCTTCACCCACGTCTCTTCCCAAGTGTGTCTACAAGACTCAACTCCATGTGTCTTCTGCAAATCTCCTTGCAATTCAGGTTAACCCTTCCTTAGATGAGATAGGGGACATGGAACCTCCCCTGTTATGGAAATTATACTCTGTAACAAGTCCTCTCTGTAACAATATCAGGGGAAAGGTGAAATCTAGCTAAACTGACCTAAGGGCTTTCTTGGTGAATGCAGGCCAGGGGATCAGACATCATCTGTGGGATGATGGAGAATGAGGAAACTCATCCAATATGGAGGTTTATCAGTTATTCAGGGTAGAGGGAACTGTTCAATTGATTTAGTAAGAGTCTGCTGAAGGTGGGCAATGCTAAGTGGAACAAGGAAATCCAAAAGTCAGGGCCTCGCCAAGAAGAGAGTTCAGGGGCCTCCCTGGTGGCGCAGGGGGTTAAGCACTGCACTGTGAAGCAGTCCGCAGCCTCTGCAGCACTAGTTCTATCCCTGGCCAGTCAGGGAGCAACCCACATGGCGCAGCAGACCTCTCCTGTCTCGCCTGCTGCTCCCCTCAGCAGTGCACTTCAGTCATTCTGCCTGTTATGTTCCCCACTCTGTCTCTGGTGAATCCTCTCATCCCCCACATCTCTGGGCTGTACCCCAGCTCTTGTATTCATAAATAAATAAATCTTAAAAAAAAAAAAAAAGAATAGAGTTCAAAGGAGCCACAGAAGAGATTGCTCAAGGAGAGATTTTTTTGGTCAGGTCTGGCATAGGATGAGAATAAGAAATTTGGGATGATGGATATATTCTATATCCTGAATTACATGCATGTAAGCATGACAGTTTACGCAAAGATGACATCTATGAGAAATTAGCCTAGAAGAACATATTGATAGCTCAAACTATAAATTGTGGTTTCTGAGGCATTAACTATAACAGCATACTTTTTTGTAACATTTGAAGATTTTCTAACAAGCAAGTAAGAATAATGCAACGCAAGAAAAAAAAAGCGATGTGGCAAAGAAACCAGTAACTTCACTGTTACTACAAAACTAGTAATGAATTTTCCGGTCCACCCTAGACTTACTAAATCAGCATCTACATTTTCACTAGATGCACAGGTTTTTCTTATGTCTATTAAAATTTGAGATGCATTCAAAATATTTCTAGAACAGCTCAAACTTTATCATTATTCTTGGAGAAATAAGTGGCTCCCAAACACCAGAAATGAATTGCAATCTTAACTACTGCCTCATTCAAAATGAGTCTAACACAGGGGCCTCCCTGGTGGCACAAGGGGTTAAGCACCATACTGTGAAGCGATCCGTGGCCTCTGTAGCATGAGTTCTATCCCAGCCGGCCAGGGAGCTACCCACATGGCACAGCAGACCTCTCCTGTCTCGCTGGCTGCGCCCCTCAGCAGTGCACTTCCGTGGGTCTGCCTATTCTATTCCCCACTCTGTCTCTGGTGAATCCTCTCACACACCCACACCCCATCTCTGGCCTGTACCCCAGCTCTTGCATGCAAAAATAAATCTTTAAAAAACAACAACAACAACAAAATGAGTCTAACACAGTGACGGATTTCGTGTCCTGCCTTCTAAATCGGTAGCAGAGCCAAGAGTCACTTAGAAGGCAGTCAAGGGTGCTAAAGTCCACCTGCAATTTGGGCTTTAATTTCTAGGAGGTCAGAGCCCCATCTCACAAGAGGTAGCATAAACTATCCAGAGTCATGTCACTCAGACAAGCAGCCACGAAGAACACAGGGGACCATGGTCACAAACTTTTCCATCTCTCCCTGCATTCTGCCCTCGGTAGGCATTTCCCAGCACCAAGGCCTGGGCACTCCCCCGCCGGGCGCTCTGCCTGCAGGTCGGGGCCGCGCGCCAGGAGCCTCAGGGCGCAGGAGGTGGGCTCGCCCTGCTGGGACAGAAGTCCGGCGAGGCGGGGCGGAGTCGCGAGAAGGGGGTGGAACGGGACGTTGCAGCAGGGGGCGGAGCCGGGTCGGGACGGGGCGTTGCCATAGGGGCGGGACGGGGCGTGGCGAGGGCGGGGCTAGGTCTCCGGACCGGTGTGAGGGCGGGGCGAGCGCCAAAGACCTGGGACCGGGTGTGACAGCGCAGCCCGCGCGGCCCGATCTGGGCGGGTCTGTCAGCGGCCCCCACCCCCAGCCGCCGTCGCGATGGGGATGTGTTTTCCTTGTCCCGGGGAGTCCGCGCCCCCGTCGCCAAACCTGGTGAGTAGGGCCGTGTCGACGCGCGTCCGGGTCCGCCAGGCCCGCCAGGTCCGCGCTGCGCGCACCTGTTCCCCGCGGGTGCGAGGCCAGGAGCCGGGGCGCAGGAGCAGCGGGTGGGCGCGGGGCCGCAGAGCCCGCCGGCGGGGCCTCCGCGGGCCTGGAGAGGTGGACGCGCCCCGAGGGACCTTGGGGTCCCAAGAGGGGGACCTAGCTCGCCGCCTCTTCGTCGGTTTCCCCACTTTCTTGACAGAAAATTGTCCAAAGACGATTCTGAGCCTTTTTCCCTTTGGCTGAATTGCGCAAAATGGGGAGCTCGTAGGACGCAGGCGTGTGAAGACGGGGCGGTGTATGGGCCATTCTTGGCGAAGTGGCAGGTGGCATTAGTATGCCAAAAAGAAATTCCTCTTTCTCGGCGACCTGAATTGTTTATATTCTAGGAGATGCGCAGCTCCCTGTGTCTGTACGAACTGTTTAAAGAAGGTGCTCAGTCAAGTCTCCTACTCCGGCCTTTTACTGAATATTGCATCAGTCAATGATTTCGCTTTAGCTTTTATCTTTCTTTTGCTTAAGGTCTACCTTAAATAAATAGAATAATTTTTGGAGCACAGAGTATACGTCGTGTAATGTCGTATTTAGCAATTAAAAATGCAGGGTGCCCAGTTAAATTTGAATAGATAAACAAGAAATACATTTTACAAGTCGGTTTGTCTTGTGCAATATGTGGGACATACTACAAGTTGTTATTGTTTATCTGAAATTCAAATTTAGGGGATTTGTGGTACAATACTTTTATACTTTTTGTAGCTTTTCATCTTTAACAGCATCTTTCTATTGATAGTCCTTACAGGGAGTTAATAGCACAACAACCTCTCTTCTATATTAAAAAATTCCTTGATCGAAAGGAGTTATTTAGGGAGTATGTTAACTCTTCTGCTATTTGATTATAGGTAGTGAAAATGAGCTACAAATTGATAGGGGCAAGTTCTTGTCTTTCTTATTACTGTTGCTTTTAGGGGTTAATTTTTCTCTGTGATTGATAAAATTCCAGCATTTGTTAATCCCTTCCCCCATCACAAAGCTATTGCATTATGTTTTCTTCCCTCAGATAACCACAAAGTTCACTGCTTGAATGCCACTTTATTACTGAGGCTTTTCTTGAGCAAAAAACAGATTCCCCGCAATTCCACCCACTCCTCCTTCCATATCTTATCCACCGAAGTCTATATATTTCCCCAGAGCATTTACTAGTATCTGATATATGCACTTACTTGAGTATATTTAAGTGTGTGCCCTTATTGCAAAGTAAGTTCCGTATAGTTGGAAATTATTAATACAGCTCCAAAAGAATGCTACATACTATTTTATATATTTAAAGACTTTGTAATTAATTAATATATGGTATTGCAAAATGATATATCCTATTTCCCAACAGCGAAAAGTACTACTCATGAATTTACTCTAGTACTTTCTGCCCTGCACAATGATAGCCACCCACTTCCTTCGTGAAACTTCTCTGAAAATACCAGCGTACTTCCTTTTTAACTGACAGAACCAAACCATAGATTGTTTAATCAGCCAACCTTCACATGTTTTATGTGTGTATGCATATAGGGAATATATATATATATATACAAGTTTTAGTGTGTGCTCATTTGAAGATAAATTAATTGAAAGAATGAAGTTGAGAAAGTTAAGTATTTTACAAATATTGTAAATAGTGCTATTCTTAGTGGGACATTCTGGTCCAGTTCTAATAGTTTTATAAACTGTTATATTACTTAAAAGACCTAAGCATATAAATTATACATGAAAATGTGGTTTTATTTTAAAGCATACTTTTAAACATTTTTTCCTAGGAAGAGAAAAGAGCAAAACTTGCAGAGGCTGCAGAGAGAAGACAGAAGGAGGTGAGAGTAAAAATAAAATTCTACCTACCTAGATAATGAAGCCTGTATTTTTTTTCTTTTTTTAAATTTTTTTCTTGATAGATGATTATTACTAGTAGTATTCTCTAATGCAAATGTAGATTTAAATACAATATTTTTAAAGTTATTAGTTTCTATAAGTTACATGAAAGTAGTTATATCATTTAATATATGAAAATTGTCATACAGATGTCTTATTAAGGTTACATTAATAACCTTAATAAGTAATAAGTAATAAGTAATTATTAATAAGTAATAAGGTTACTTTAATAAATAGCCTTCCTTGAGATAAAATTGACAATGTCTTATAATACACTGGCGGCTGAAATAAGTTTAGGGAGATATTTTATGTGGTTACAAAAAACCCAGTGAAGACATTATAGTATAGTTTATGTTTTGTATAGAGTTGTTGTAAATACAGTCTAATTCATTGTTATCAAAAACAGATCAACTCCCCCTCACACCTGCACTGAAAAACCTAAAAAGCCAAAACAACAATGGGACAATGAATATTGATTTTTGTTTCTTTTCTATACCTGTTGACAAATTTCTTAAAGGCTGCATCCCGGGGCATTTTGGATGTTCAATCTGTTGAAGGAAAGAGAAAGAAAAAGGAAAAATTAGAAAGGCAAATGGCTGCATCTGGACCCCCATCAGAAGGTGGACTTAGAGTATGTATAAAATTTACTTATGGTTTAATTTACCTGCAATTAAAAAAAATTAAGCAGCAATCCATTCAATAATTTCCTCTTGAAATAGTTTATCAGAAATTTTTAAATTATTATGAAAGCATGAATAATGTAGTTTGGGAGAAATCTCTATTTTAACAATTCATTGGAATAAATTTGCTTTCATTGCCCCACAAAAAAAAAATAGATTTTTTTCTATTGTACTTAACTGTGTCTTAATGCTTAATACTAGCCTTAAATGTGTAGAAAACTCAAGCAATGTGGGAAGTAATAAAGAAGAATGTAAACACCCCAGCAGTGTTATTTGGCAAATATTATTTCTGAGCTCCATTTATATATCAATCTTATTAAATTGAATTATACTGTATGTTATTTTTTTATAACTTTTTATTGATTGGTGATTGAAGTAAATGTATTTGTGAAAAGGATTATGTTGTGATTTTCAGTCATTTACATGTAACTAGTCAATTATTTATGAGCAGTTATTTTTTTCCTTTTAGTTGATTACTATCATCTCCATTCAGTTTGGTTTTTTGCTGTTAAAACTAGACGTAAATACATATATGTACATATACCCCTAACTTATGGAGCAGCAACTTAGGGCATCCCAAGCAGAAGTGATTTGTTTCTTGAATATCGCACGGAGATAAGATTTATCTGTGTCAATTTTACTATTGTGTATTATTTCATCTAATTTCATTTAGCAAATAAAGTTTAAAGAAAACTTTTTATCATTAACTTTTAATAACAAATTATTTGGTTTCAATATTAAGGTAGTAGTTGTAACTGATGTGCTTATGTGTTTTTATCTATCCCCATATTAGAATAGAATAGATCTAGTGTGAAGTAAGACATTTGGGAAACACAAGGTCAAATATTTATCAGCAGTGTAAATACATACTTTCAATATTCCATTGAAATGAAGATCTCTGTCACCAGGTTTATTTCATATAGGATTCTCAAAAAACAAACAATTTGTGAAATTTAAATTATAGGACTGGAAGTAATGCTGACATCCACCATTTCATTGGCTAGGAAATGGAGGTACTGAGTGACTTGTCAAAGTGAAATATACCATTATAAGAAAAGGACATTTTATATATAGTAAGAATTAAGAAGGTACTTAAAATTTTGCATGTACTCATAGAATACACACCAGCTTTTAAAAACTAAGAAAGAAAGGGGCTTTCTTAATTAAATCTGAAGCTTTCATGCCCTGAATCTGATAATTTAAAAATAAATTGGGCCTTTTTTGTTCTGGTCCTCGAAGAAGTCCTCAAAATGAAAAGCATTCCCAATGTATAATTTAGTACTTTTTTTCCTTTGTATATTGTCCTAGATATATGAAACCTGTCTGGCTCCTTTAATAAAAATGACCCTCAAAGCCATCAAGAAGGATTTTCTCAAGAAGAGTAGGTCGATTCTCAGAAACCACTGCTATTGCTCACTGTGTCATTTTCCCTTGGAATATTCCTTGTTATTTCTACCACCACACCCTGGCTTGAGGGACATGTTCCTCATTCCTTTTCCCTTGACCACCTGTGTAGCTCATTGTGAGCATACATTGAAGTTCGTATTATTTGAAGGCTCAGCAGTAACAGAAAGGAAAATACAAGCACTGAAAATTAATCCTCAAACCCTTTGATCTGGTATTTTCTAAGGGTCACTATCAGGCCTTTTCCATAGGCTGGCCTGAAATGTCCTATGGTTTAAACTAGATTCTTCCTTACCTTACTCCTTAGTATGAGGAAGAATATCTTGCCTGCCTTAATGTCCTCCATGTATTCACCTCCTGACTAACACCGCCTCCTCTCAGCATAATTGGCATTGGCAATGCTTAGTGTCTTCTGGAAAGGGAGCCTTATCTTAAGAAGTCAAGGTGGGGCCTCCCTGGTGGCACAGGGGTTCGTCTCAGTGCTATCAAGCTATCACCAGCCACTGAGGCCGGAGTTCAATCCTGGCCAGGGAGCTGATCCACATGGTTCAGCAGACCTCTCCTGTCTCCCCTGCTGCTCTCCTCAGCAGTGTATTTCAGTCAATCTGCCCATTCTGCTCCCCACTCTGTCTCTCATGATTGAAAAAAGAAATCAAAGTGATAATGGCTTCAGGATGCAAACTAACATTAGTGCAGGATCTGGCATAGTACAGTGCTCTAATGCAGTGGCTCTCAACCTTGTTTGTGCTTTACGATTTTCATGAGGAGTTTTTAAAAAACACTCAACCATGTGTCCTACCTCTTATCAGTCACAATGTCTAAAAGTGAAACTTAGCCATTAGAATATCTTTATGCCCCTCTAGGTAATCTAATGTTTAGCCACATTGAGAATCACTATTCTAGAGATTTTGAGTCTAGTCTTAAAAGATATATCATGTAAAATAGAGTTCCATGGTAAAAAAAACAAACAAAACTTGACTACCGTATTGTACACTGTATCCCTTTCTTTGAAACTAAGACACAGCATTGGCTTCTCAAAGAAGTTCTGAAATTAAAAAAAAGCATACTTACTTTGATTGACCTTTAATTTTCAAAACATTTTAAACACAGATTTTAATATCCAGTAATATTACTGGGATGCACTTGGAAAATACCACTAGTAATTCTCTGGTCTGGTCCCAGAGGTTCTCTCAAAACATATTTTGTACATTTAATAGACTCAATTAAACAGAACAACAAATGGAATTTTCTCAAGTTATGCAAGAGAAAGACTGCCATAGTATTATTTAATAATTTCGACTGTGTCTCAGCTCCCTACCTCAAATAGTAATTTTTAAATTTCTGTTTTGTAATTTCATTGTTGTTTTTGTTTTGTGGTATTTTGTTTTGGTTTTGCTTTATTGATTATTAGATATTTGGCATCCAGCTATCCACTAATTGGCCCAGATATTTTGTTTTACTTCTTGACAATTTTAAACCATCATATATCTCATTTCAGACTTTTGATAATGTAAAATTTTACCATTTCTGATTTTATCTAAAATAATTTTACATTTGTGTATCCCATATTTCTGTGTTAGTTCGCTAACATGCTGTAACATAACTTTCAATTAAGTTTACTTTTCTCTATATATTTTTATCTTTTCTAGTGGACGGTTTCATAAAGTACAAGATGAGTGGAAGAGTCTACTGCCAACAACTAATATCTGCAATCAAGTGGACATCCTCAGTTTAATATCTTGTTTTTGAATAAATGAAGATTCAGACTTTCTATTATTAGTATCCATAACTGCAGTGCTTTTTCAGAATGCTTTTGATTTTCAAACTTAGAAAAACACCAGATATTTCAGTGAATATTTATTTTCCTATACTTGTTCTTCTGCAGATAGTGGGTGATTTTCCATTTTTTGATAGCTAAAACATCAACGTAAAGCATTGCCTGTAAAACTTCTGCATACATCTCAAATATTAAAATTTTCAATTGCGTTGTCCCTTTGTAAAATAATCTAGATATTTATAATTGTGTAGTTTAGCCTTATATGTTTATTGCATTACATGTGAAGGACTTTTGCTTAAACTTATGGACTTGGTGCCTTTAAACTGATCATCAGGGAAAACATTTAAAAAATCACTTGAAGGGCTTACGTGGAGGAACATTATGAATTTTTATAACTTAGTAATCAATATTTATAGAAAATGTTTAATTTCTTCTAATTTATTTTCCATTTCTGCAGCTTATAAAATTAACACGGTGTGTTTTACATTAGAATAAGTTTTTGTTTTTGTTTTCCTGAATTTAAATTATGTGTTCATGTTACCATCAGAGGGCAGTGATGTTCTATTGTACAGTATCAGACCAGAAAGATCTTTGAAGTAATTAAATGAACTAATCTAGGAATCTGGATGGATTATGAATGATGATGTATTGTCCAAATTTTACAGCTGTTTTAATTTTTTTTATTTACTGAAGAGTGAGCAGATTTATGCAGATATGAAATTGCCACTGCAAATAAGAAGTACGGAAGAAAAGCATGTAGTACTGTATTCAAAAAGGTCTACTTTAAACAAAAATATTATGAGGTAATTCCATATGATGCTTAGGCATAAACTTTATATTTTTGTTTACTAGTAATATGAATTTTTGGTAGCATTTGTATTTTCTGAGTTTTTCCTTTTAATATGTAGTTAACTAAAAGAGAAGAATTGCTTTATCTTGTAATTATTTATTACTGATTGCTAATTCTTTTGAATGGTGAGACTGTAATCTGAAGTCTAAATTAACGTTTGCAGATACTAAGTGCCAATAGGAACTGTAAATTAAATAGACCAATTTATTTGATTTACAGAAAGGAAACTGAGCCAATGTTGCATTCATCCCTCCCACAAGATATGCTACATTGCACTATATTGTATATGTTAATTTTAAGAGTTCAAACGATAATGTAGGTCTCTTGACTCCTCATTGTAAAAATCACTTTTTCTATTATAGCATGAAATATTTTAGGAATATCAGGCAAGACACATAATCTTAATTTTCTTCAGCCTTTACAGGATTATTGGTATTTTCATAAAGATAGTGAAACCACTGAGTTGTGTTTTAGAAGGAAAAAACTTACCTTATGAACGTAATTAAATTTTTCAAGACAGAAAGGAAATTGGATACACTAATTGCTGGATGGATAGGGAACCAGAGCATATAATCCGTGAAGTGTGCAATCCCTTCCTATTGTTGTAAAATAGAAAGGATAATCTTACCTGTATTACATGTTCAAGAATTACAGCTTAGGTTAATTTAAACAAAAGGTTTACATCAAGGAATAATGCCCTATTTCTAGTAGCAGTTTATATCCAAATACCATGCTTATTTACTGTTGAGCTGTGAATAATAAATAATATGCGGGTGTATTGCTTTCTGTGTATGGGAATATGAGAATCCAGCCAACCATAGCCTGCCTCCATGGGTGTGATCAGTTTCCTCAAAACCCCAAGGGTTGCATGTGCTAAAGGGTGATACATAAATGTGTCAGGAAGGGGGAGGAAAGAGAGAGAGAGAAAGTGTCTAATAGGAAACTAGTAAGTGAGTAGGAGGAAAATATGTACACACACATACACATACACCCCTCATAAAATGATCAGTTCCTGGTGAAAACATTAACTTGGAACCAATTTGGCATAATTCATCATTTAAAAAGGAAAATATAATGCTTACTACATCACTCAACCATACTACTAAACTATAACAAATAGTAAAATGCATAGATGTAACTATCATGTTAAGATGTAAAATGCTTAAATCTTGCTTCTTAAGTCTAATCAAACAATATGGCTGATAACAAAATGTTGTGTACTGTTACACAGCCCCTGTGCTGACATGTAGCATGTTTTTTTTTAAACATCTCTGTGATACTACTGTTCCACTAATTGTATTATTTTGTAATTAATAGTTTTCCCATACATGTTTTGTTAAAAATTCTGTACTGCCTTATGAGGATATAAATATACATTTTTCTTATATAAAATTTGGCTTTGGCCATCTTTATTAAACTTATCTAGATTTGGGTTAGTTGCTGGGCAAATTTCAGCAATAGTTTCATCACTTTGGAACTAATGAGAAGAGAACTGGAGACACTTTGATATGGTCATACAATCTCTAAATTTTTAGGTATGCCTGTTTCTTTTCATATATTCTAAAGGAGAAATGATATTATTTGTGTCATATTTTTCTTTCAGAACTAATACTGTAATAAAGATTCCAGCTGTCATCCTTTGTACCCAAGAATTATTTTCCTTTTTCCCTTCAACCATTTAAATGATTTTCACTCATAAGAATTCTGCTACACTCTTAGAATTACCAGTTGCATAAATAGCTGGCAGAAAGGCATGTAAATATGCATGCATATCTGTGTGGAGATTAAAGTTGTATTCTTTTAACATTTTCTGCAGGCAAACATCTCAAATACCCATGTGCTGCTATCTGTGCTTTCTGTTGATTCAGATGTGGTGCTGTGGCCATTTTCTGTGATTTTTCTTGAAGGCTACTGACACAAGGCATTTGTTTAGAGAGTAAACATTGAAGAAGTTTTGGGTTAACACAAAGAAGTTTGTGTCCCAACTCAAACACTTCTATTTCTTTATGACATGGTTTTACCCTGTTCTTCCTCTTATAGGTAGGCTTCACCTTGCAAATATTGTCTCTAAATAAGGTCACTATAACCTAAGAATTGAATATTCATAAATTACTTGACCCCAATATCATAATTTTATTATGTACTGAATTACATTACATACTGTTAGAGCAACACATTTGACTTGTTGAGTGTTGAGTTTCAAGTTGTCCTCGAGACAGAAAGACACAGGTTTACACCATCACCTCCAAACACTTCAAATTTATTAGTCCTTTAGATTTGAGGCAAGCTTTTGAGCCCCCACAGTCCTGCTTTGGGCCACTCCTGTTTGGCTGGGCATTTACCCAGGGAGGGGATGAGTAAATTTGGGTGTTGTATTGGGAATCAACTTTTTCCCAACTAATCAGGAAATTATCCTTTCTTTTCTTCTTTCTCTGTGCACACGAACTTACTAAAGTTATTTCACACTAAGAGTCTGCTTTGTCTTTAGGCAGCGGATGGCAGAACCCATTAAGAACATGTAAGTTTGGGGATCCCGGGTGCCCCTTAGTTGTGTATATTAACACTTTGACCAAATCAGTCATGTGGCAAACTAAAATACTGCCTCCTCAATTTTCTGGAGCAAAAAAGGGGAATTTGTTATTGTTGAAAAATGAAGACAGACAAATGAACTCTGCCTGTATTTTGTAAACTGAAGGTCATATGGTCCCCTACTAACGAGCAAACGCCACCACTGCCCAGCTGCTCAAAATGAAAGGTACTAGGTCACAACAACTTTACTGTTCTTACAAATTTCAGGGAAAGCTGCCACTTGAAAATTAAGTTTAATTCAGAATGAAGTATTAATATAGAGACAAATACATTTTTTAAAATTTATCTTCTTTAATTCTTGAATCAGTGAGGACACTATTTTGCTGTTCATTGGTACAAAACAGCCCTGTCCCAGTATACAAGGGTATACAGAATTCTGTAACATCATTAGCTACAGTAAACTTACTTTACTAGATAGCATAGCAAAGTAGGATTAACTAAAGATATATTTTAATAAGAAAATGCTTTAAAATAACACGAAGTCAATGAACATTTGACTGTACAATTTACTTTGTCAAAATATAAAGTATTGTCAGTTTACGTGTGTGAATTACACTAAGTCTCAACGCAGCCAGGTGCTCAGGTTCTTGGGAATGTGTGAAGCAATTCATCCATCATGATTCTCTAAGGGGTATACTGAAAACTTCCACAAGTATCCCAGATATTTGGTCAGAGATAAGGAACAAACGTTAAGGCAATCTTCCAAGTAAATGTAAACTTTTCTGAAGTGGCCTTTCCAGTAAATTATTATTATTGGGAATACTCTGTACTTACAACGCTGTTGGGTATCATTAGTAGCACATGATCACACTTACTGTCACTTTAAGTTATTTAACTCAAAAATCCTGCCATTATAAAATGTCTGGGGTGCTTTTACTCTGTAGACATAAAACAGGCACTTTCTGTTGACATATCTGTAAATCCTAAATATTTTCTAGCAATAGATGTGTCTCTAGCCAGAATTGTGGTTTCTAATAGTGTTCTAAATACTGTGGTCCTATATTAAGAATAATTTGTCTATAATTTTTCTAATTTAAATCTGAGCTTAGAATGTCTTTTAATAGGGCATTAGCTACAGAAGCATTAAAAATAAATAGTGCTACTCTTTGAATATTTTTCAATATGACATCTTTTGTTTGTCACCCCTTTTCCAAAGTGATTTTCAGAGCATGTGAACTAAACTGACTACAAGGAGAAGTGGACACAGGCCATTAGGAGAGTCACCTTATAGTGACCAACTAATTTCATTTAATCTCTTTCTTAGCCTTATAATTGGCAGAGACCACCAGGTAATTATCTGGATTCATGTCCTTCAGGGTTGGAGACTTGCTCTGGATGGGCGATGTTTTGCCATCCACACGGGAGATCTGCAGCATCCGGCAGGGGTCATGTTTCAACAAATACCCTGCAAAAGTCTCCCATCCTCCGCCCACACGGACCATGACGTGTTTGTTGTGCAGCATCTGAAATGAAAGCACAGCAGAAGTGTTACATTCTGGGAATTCTAACAGTATCTCACATCAACTACTAGTTCTAGAATTGTTATTGTTTTTTGTCTTGTTTTGCTTGTTATTCTACTCCGTGTACAGTGTCTGAGTTAGCATACAGTTTATAAAAGAAGCTTTGTTTTTTCCAGGCAAGCACACCATGGATAGATGTCCCAGGACCCAGTTTTGCCCTGCTATGGGGTCACGGGACTATATACAACCTCCTGCTGGGCTCAGTGGGTCTGGAGGTTTCTCTCTGATACTCCTGGTTCCATTATAGCCTCATCAGTGCTGACCATCTCAAACCTGTACTTCGTTTTCCCCTTAGGGTTATACCCTCCTGAACCAGAAATTAAAAGGCCATGGAAATAGCTGCTATTGAATATAATGTTAAGAATCACAGAAACATTCAATACAAACAGAAGGGAAAATGCATTCAGAAAAATCCAAGTCTTTCCCAGTCACTGCCTTCCAAGTCATATTATTGAATGAGCAAACATTTATGTTTTCCTTTATGTTTGGTCTTCCTGATTTCTCTATAAAACATCTTCTAAAAGAACTTACCTTTAGATCTGTGAGCCATCTAGAACTTCCGGTTAACAAGGCTACAGATTGAGCAAATGAAGGCTACACTGTTGGGTGCTTTCAGTCTAGTAAAAATATGTCAGTTGTGAAAGTCTGGCCTGCAGAGTAATGAATTTAATCTTAGCTTCTTTTAATACCAGATAATGGAGATTAAAAGTGAATGTTGTACTATCACCAAAGACCCTGTTGATGCCCCACCTATTCAGCATGTTATGAGTGCATACTAGCAATATGATTTGGGAAGGGGCTGTGGCTGTGTTGGAGACTGGGGGAGTCATTTTTATTGTAGATTCTGTAAGGTCAATTTGAATTTCCCTCACTGTCTGCTCAAGATTTGCACTTTCTTGATCCCGTTAAATGGAGGACAACTTCTCCTTTTACTGCTTTTATTATCTGTTGTGAATTTTATGAAAGTTTTGTAATCTCTTTTGAATGTTTATATTCATAAAAGTTTGTCTTTATGTTAGGGGGTTCACAGACTCCCAGAAATTTATCCATGGACTCAAACTAAGAAATTGTCATTCATGTGGTTGACCTGAAGTAGCTTTAAAAATCAAACATTGTGCAAAGTAGTAAAAATGTGCCAAATGGCTATAATTAAAACTACTAGACTCATGAAAATTACATGTAACTCTACCGGTTAGTCTCATTTAGTGTGTATGAATTTTAGAATACAAAATAATTTAGGAAACATCTTTAAGCCAGCAGTCTTTAAATTTATCTTACATTGGATCTACTCATTAAACACAATCTCAGTGGAACTCCTGAAATATAAAAGAAGATAAGTTAGGATTTAGCTCGTAACCATTTCCTCCCCATATGCTGCCAGTTATATTGTTGTTGTTTTTCAGAGGAAAACATTGAGACCCAAGTCTTTTATGAGATTTCTTTAGAGTAGGACCTCGCTCTTCTGAATCCCTGTCTAGTCCCACAATAGTTCCTCCTTATAAAATAAAATCCATCAAGGTTTTTATAGTTTTACTTGCCTATTTTCATTCACACCGGTTCCTGTGTCTCTGTTGCCAGTGTCAAAATGACACTTTCACCCTTTCTTCCACTCTTCCAGAATGTGGCTTTGCCTATTGTTGAAGTTTTGGCACCTCTTGGCCTTGCAAATTAGTTAAGAGTTGCCCTGAAATATCCTTGGTATGAAGGCCTTTGGCAGAATGCCCAAGATCATTTGCCTAACTCTGAACAAGCCATTTCAATCAGAAATACCCATCAGATATTTTTAAAACAATTATTTAACTCTGCAAAATAGTGAAAGAAATGAATATTCTTCTGTCTGGTGATTATGATCACTTAAGTATAAACTCTCCTTACAGATTCATGTGAGTCCACAGGGCCATATGAGTGAATCCGACATGAATATAAATAACACAGGAATTAAATTTCTGCTCACTTATTCCATATCCTTCTTATACCTAATCAGCAACCTATAATTTCCTAAGGAAACCAGTGGTCAAACTGGTAACAGCTTCAAGCATGGGCTGAAGATAACAGGGCCTCATCACAAGCCTGATGAGACATTTCAGGATTCTCCCTCAGTGTGTGCTTAGTCTCAAGAATGATAACATTACACATGCACCTGCATAAACAAAACCCCCTACTGTTCCTTTTAAAGCAAATCCACTAACTGTGAACCAAATTACTCTCAATTCCTTCCCCTTTCTCCTCCCTAACATTTGTCCTACAAAACCCCAAGCTCAGATCAAGAATATAATCTTCCTTCTAAGCCAGGGAAGCTGCAGAGCTCTGCTAGAAGAACTTGTTCCTTCTCAGAGATCAGTAGTAATGTTAGGCCAACTGCAACTGATTGATCATTTCACTTCTGCTTTGCTCAGCTCCATTTCCTAGTCTTCGCTGCTATTCTAAACACACCATCCACCTCCATCTTGATCCAACTACTGATGACTTCATCTTCATCAGGGATCGTTTTCTTATTCTTGGCTCATTTACTTCTATCTACATTGATCCCTTTTCCCACCTTTTTTTGGCACAAGGTCTGTTCTTCCCTGTTATGTCCTAATTCCCTCATGCAGAACTTAGCTGCCTCCAACATCCTGTGCCTTTTCTTCCCTCTTCTCCTTCCCCAACTTAACTTACAATGGTTCACAGCCTTGAGGAAATAAACACACCCGAGTCTCTCCCACTCTTATTCAAAGATGAATTCTGTTTCTTCCAGCCCAGTCCTTACCTTTTACATATGAGCTTCCTGATAGTTGTTTACACTAACCACTATCCAACCCACATAGCACATAGTTCATGTTGCTTCTGTTCCCTACCTCTTAACTGACTGTACAGGGAAAAGAGACCAACTGGCTTCTAGAATTATCAAACTCATTGGATAGTCCTTAATCTTTATCTTTCTTATCTCTCAGGCAAGATACCTGACAGTATTCACCACTCCTTTCCTCCAACGCCCTACTTCATTCTCTCTAACAAAATCTCTTTTCTGTATCCCCAGCTACTTATCTGATTGTTCTTTCTCTGCATCCTTTGTAGGTTCTGTTTCTTTTACCTATCTTTAAATGTTGCTGTTTCAAAGGATTCTGCCCTTTTTCCGTTGCCTTTTCACTCTAGTCATTTTCTTTGCAACCTCATGGTTTTCACTATCAACTTTTTTGTCTTCCAAATTATAATTCTAGCCCTTGCTTCCTACCTGAACTTCCAATCAGAAAAACTTATCAGTCTTCTGCCTTCCACGAGAAGGCCCCCACATGCCTTCCCTAATAAGATAGGTGCACGGGTATTCTTTGTAACTAGTCAGATACCAAAAGCATTGTTCTCCCCTCCCTGCCCATCCTCTTCACCATAAATGCTTCTTAGGGTCTTTGTTTCCACTGCTGCTATTTAGTTCATCATTTCTCTGGGCTATTGCACAGGTATAACTGCCTCTAGTCTTGCCCTCCCTATCAACTCAGTAAATTACCACCAAAGGGAATACCGAAAATGCAAATTGGATCATCTCCTGCCTAAATACTTCTACCAGTTTTCTCCCTCCCTTAGGCTGAGATTCAAATCTCTTTACTTGCATATACCATTCTCCATGAATAGTCCTGCCAGGTGCATTTGTCCTTTGCACTCTAGGACCCCATGACATTTTTAAATTTAATATTCCCAGATAACATTTTTTCTTTCATACTATTTTACATTTGTTCTTAAATGTGGAATTCCCTTTCTGCTCTGCCACCCTGTTTACCAGGAACACAAACATTACTCCAGTTCAAACATCTCCTTCAGCTGAAAAATTCTCCAGGATCATATCCCTCACTGGATAAGGGTACACTTCCTTGTTATGTACACGTTTTCATTGTTTCACTCACTCTACTATATTAATTGCAAATTTACCTGGATGCCCCATTTAATAATGTGTGAAATCTCTGAAGAGAGTGATGACAAATTTCTAATTTTTGAAAACTAACATGGGTACACTCTAAATATTCTCAATACTATAGTTGTATCACACTCCTTTTCATGTATTATTCCACAGACTCTACTTACTCTTCCTAATCTAGGGTATCATTATCAATTATTACTCCATTTTATAGAAAGGAAAACCAATGTTTTTGGAAGAAGAACTGATGCTCTTAAATATCTGTTGAAAGATCACACAACAAATCAGTGGGGAACATAAACAAGAATCCTTTTTTCCACTTCACTACACCTACTTATTCTGTAAAACTCCTGGATTTGTATTTTCGTACCTGCTTAGTTATTTACAATTTAGCACAGATAAGAATTCTTAGTGCCAGAAATAGTAATAAGTAGCTTAAGCAGATTAGATGCTCATGTAAAATGACATTTGGTGTTATGTTCTCATAAACCCTAAATAAACAATGACTCCAATTTTAGAAGATTAGCCTTTAGTGGCCCTAATTTTTTCAGAAATAAACATGTGTAACGTGCAGGTAATAAGACAGAATATATTTACAATCAGCTGTTGGCAGAAATAGAATGGAGCTTTGATTCTCTCTGTTCAGTGTACATCTACCTTGCAACTCTTTTTATTTTGATGCATTACAAGATTGAATAATGGTGTGCTCTCTATTCCAAAAACAACTCCTCTTGGCTTGTAGCCTCAGTGCTCATGTTAAATGAGTATTTAATGGTGGTTTTCTATGCTATTGCTTATTGCACTTCTCAAGAAAAATAAATTGGGGGCCTCCCTGGTGGTGCAAGGGGTTAAGCACCACACAATGAAGCAATTTGCAGCCTCTGCAGCATGAGTCTGATCCCAGGCCGGCCAGGGAGCAACCCACATGGTGCAGCAGACCTTTCCTGACTCACCCACTGCTCCCCTCAGCAGCGTACTTCAGCCAATCTGCCTGTTCTGTTCCCTGCTCTGTCTCTGGTGAATCCTCTCACCCCCCACACCTCTGGCCTGTACCCCAGCACTTGTATGTATAAATAAATAAATCTTTAAAAAAATAATTTAAAAAAATAAAAAAAAAAGAAGTTGGCATTGCTACACATTTGTCCAATACTGTATACTGAAAAGCTGTGGAATTTGCTGTTGGTCCTGTTCTAGTGATTACTGTTTTTTACAACTGATTTCATTCCTCTCTGTGCCCTTGATCCTACCAAAGGGAAGAAAATTCATTACTTAGAATCATTTCTCAATGCTGAAGGGGAGAAAACAAAATAATAACAAAAATCATGTCTCAATACTTTTTCCCAATGACCTTAATGAAGTTCTCTAAGCAGATCTTGGTTGCAAACATCGCAAACATTTTCTTTTTTGATGTTTATCAGCAATCCTTATTTTTTGCTTAGAGGAAAGAATCAGTATGCCTCCAAGCTTTAGGGTTTTTTTTTAATAACTTCTAATGGAAGAAATATTCCCATTCTTATAAAGGGCATTTTGTTTTATGACTTGTCCTATTATAAGCTGATTATGTACTGTTTTCCTCTTTAGGTATACCAGTGAAAGGGGACCCATCTTTCTCACGTGATCATAGAGTCATTCAGTATCAGAACACCTACCATGTGACCATGTGCCAGGTAATCTACAAATATGCCTTGTTGAAATCAAGATAATAAAAAGGAAACACTGAGGTTATTGGCAATGCTGACATTTCACAGATGTACACAAAGGCAGAGAGAGGGTCACACAGGTTCCCCAGAGTGAGGCTAGAGATCATATCTCCTTTATCCCCATCCCAGTACCCAGCCTTACAATTGGACAGCTGCACTATTCCTCAAATTATTGTGCTAAAAACAAATGCAATATGTAAAGGTGGGTGAATCACCCACCTGGGTCTTTGACCCAGCAGTGGTTTCTAATATGTCAGATCAGTCCTACTGTTTCTTACTGAATTCCTAACACTGTTTTTGAGTACAAATCAATCTTATTTTCTAAACAAATTGGAATTACAAGTTCTAGAGCTCATCTATGTATTTAATTCAAGGAGAAAAAAGATGGGTTGAGAGGAAATAACTCTAGATATCAATTTAGAATATAATGAAAATTTTAAAGGTAATTGAAATGATTACTCAACAGCTTCCTGTACTCTCAAGGTCACTGCAGTGCTGAGGAGGTCAGTACATGGACTTTATGGTATATGATAATAGATTTGAGAAGAGATTTTTTTCTCTTTCTAATTTGACGTTAGAGGGACAGACTGGAATCACATTAAGAACTTAAAACAGGAAAAAGTATTTGTATTCTTTTGAGGGACATTTGTTAGCCTTAGAAACAGAAATACATCAATTTATTTTTCATTAACAAGTCACAGTTGATATTTATGTAGATCATAGAAAATTATAGGTTTTACTAAATGAATAAAAAAGATCATGTCACACAGGAGAGGGAGAAATATTATGGATTTACTGGTAATGTATTTGTGTCTTCAGGTGACCAAGCAATGTATAGTTTTAGCATACAAACAACAAAACAAATACAATACCAACAAAAGTAAACAGTAACAGGGAATATCTTTTAGATAAGCAGAACTTAAAGTTAAAAGCTTCATCTTCATATTTGATAGCTTTAATTTATTACTTCTCCAGCTGAGATCTGCTTTAATATTTTACATCAATCATAAATCATAATTCCTATGAGAAGCTTCAGGTGTCACCACCTTCTCAGGACAACACTGACAAATTTGTTTCATTCTGATTCCAATCTAGTGTTGATGACCTTGAAGGCAGCACACCCATCAAGTACTCTGAATACCAATGTCATTAGACTCCAAGGGTATAAAAGCTTTCCAGCAGGATGCTATCATCTCTCACATTTCACTAATCTATTTCACTAATCCACCCCCTACTCCAGTGCCAGGGTAATCTTTCTGAAAGGAAAATTTAATCACGCTACAGTGTTGCTTAAAAACCTGAGTGGTTCTCCATTTTCTGTAGTGTTTCTTAGCCACTTTTAGCTCCAGTCTATCTGAGAAATATGAATCATTCATGGGGCCTTCCTGGTGGCACAGGGGTTAGTCTCAGTGCCAGGGAGCTTACCCACAAGATGCACAGACCTCTCCTGACTCACCCACTGCGCCCTTCAGCAGTGTATTTCAATCAATCTGCCTGTTCTGCCCGCCACTCTGTCCCTGGTGAATCCTCTCACATCCCCCTGACATACACCTCTGGCCAGCACCCCAGCTCTTGTATGCATAAATAATAAAAACAAATCTTAAAAAAAAATAAGACTTGCTCACATTAGCACAGGAAGTATGTGGTCAAGATCCTGGGAGAGTCGTCACGTGGGCACACAGGGCAGTCCCTGCAACTCCAGAGTGGGCAGGCACATAAATAATTAGAAAAGGAATTTGCCAGTGATTCTGATATCTCCTCTATTACCGCTGACCTTCCCTTTCAACCATGAGAACAACTAGCCTGAGACAAAAAGCACTTGATGGTCCACTTACTATTCTTTCTCACCAACTGCCTAGAAGGAGACAACTCACCTAAATTTAGATGAATTCATCTGGGATATCATATGCTTCCTAACACCTCCTTGTCAACCCCATTTGCTGTGTGTTTTTACAAGCCATCATAACTTGAATGAAAATATTGTTTTTAGAATGCAGTCATCTGCTCTCCTGAGAAAGAATGTTAAGTTAATTTATAGGACAACAGACTCTGTCATCATCTAATATTATAATGAAATGGCATATGCTCAAAATTGGGTGACTGGGAATTCAGCTATCTGCCTGGGGTACCCTGCCACGTGGAGGAGTAAGACAGCAGGTGTTCAATAGCTAGTTTGTCTTGTTGAATGCCTGATACCTGCATTTTCTAGATAAGTGATGAAGTCACCTGGTAACAGGGCAACTGGGGCTCTGATAACCACAGAAGATGTGTGAAGACTTCTTCGTCAAAGGTTTAAGTACATCCCAATCTCTCTGGCTACTTGAAATTATAAATGGTTAAACACTGACTACATAAAGAAGGTTCTGGAATGATCACTTTATTGTTTACAAAGCGGTTTTCATATTTACTCTCTTGTTTTTTTCTTCTTTATCATACCCTTTTCTCAAATAAAGCTTCAGAGACATACAGTAACCACAGCAGATGCTATAATTTGTTTTGTCTTCACCAAATTTCCCAGATATGATTACTACTAAGTAGTGACATTAGTTTAACCCTCTTCAATTTCTCATGTGTAGAATTATTATAATGATTCCTTTCTCCTATAGTTGCTGGCATGCATGTGGCAACAGTACCTGTAATATTCAACCATAGCCTGTACTTGTTCTTACTACTGATAATATTTTTTTTGTGATGATGATAGGCTTCTTAGAGATTTTATTCATTTAATTCTTTGAGTAACTGTAAGTGGTTTGCATTATTGTTCTCATTTACAGATGAGAAAATGTTAGCTCAGGAAGGTTAAGTACATTGCCTCAAGGCACCTAGCTAGGCATGGACAAAGTTTCAATTTGTGTCTGAGTCTGATTTAAAAACAATGTTCATTATCACTCAAATACACCCCCTAAAGGGGCTTTGCCAAGGGTCTGGTGTCTGACGTCTCATCTAGACTGCTTTCCTGCATAACACCTCTTTAGGAATATCTGTTAACATTTTATGATATAACTATTAATGATCATATCGCCCAGCTCAGAACATACCCCAGACCCAGAACAAAGCATGTATTTAAATGTTTAATACATGCTTGGAGGAATTTGTTTCATCCAAAGAAAAATAAAATTTTGAAAATTAGATATCCCAGTGTGTTGCCCTGGGCCCCACACTACAAAAGGCAACAGTACAGGAGAATTTTCTGACAGTCTGCAAGTATTTTCTTTTAAATCATTTCACCAGATCCCTGGGCAAGACGGCTTTTGGGGGACTAAGGCTTGCCCACTTCTACCTGTCACCTGTGGACATTTCCCTCCCTCAGTTCCAGGGAGGCTGGCTCCAGCCATGGCTCCCTGGAGCCAACAGGCCCACCAGCCTGTCCTGACATGAGTGCAGGCCATGCATGGCTTTTCTCCTTTTTATATCTGGCTCTACGATTCAAAATGGACCAATCAGATTCAAGCCACTTCACTAGTTCATTACTCAGATTGAAAAATGGAAAAGCTGATTGGTCCTAAACAGTGCAATCAGATGCTTAGGACTAAAAATGGCCTGATAAGGCTTGTAGGGTGCCGGACCCTGAAGGGGATAGAAGGCAGAACAAGAGCCAACTTAAGTCATTCTGCTCCTGGCCTCCCAAGAGAGAAAAAGGCTTCATCAAACTACCTTAGAAGAAGTCTGCAGCCAGCATTTGAAGAAAGAAGTAGTAGTGTGCAGCCAGTCTCCAAAAATAGAAGGATTCATTGGACCACCTTTTAAGAAGTCAGCAGCTAGCCTTCAAAGAGCAAGCGTTCATCATTCATCGGACCAGAGAAGGATTCTACTTCCAGCCTCTGGAGAGAGAGATTCTTTGCGCAGTCGACCTCATCAGACCTTCATGGAGTTTTTGTGGGCTTCTAGTCATCCACACCTCAGTAGACCTTCACAGAGACTCAGCTGCTGCATCTTCCTCCGGTCTGTCCTGACATCACCTTCAAGGAGCACCCTTAACTCTGCCAGGATCTCACAGTGCTGACCACCGCCTCTGGGTCTCTGGCTCCATCTCCTGGTGTTGCTGAGTTCATCGCTGTCTAGTCCAGCATCTGATCCAGCCTTACTGCATGTCACCTCACCTTCCACATGTGGCCTTCATTTGGGATTACTGAACACTATGGACACTAACTGGGGTGAGGCAGATGCCCACTTGTGGCCTTACAAACTTTTTCCCCCCATCTACTTATTATTAAATAAACCCTGTTGTTGGACCCTGAGCAATCGAGTGGTCTTGCAATTGTGCCCACAGGTGAGAACCCACAGTGACCTGTCTCCACCCTGGTCACTGTCCCTGAGCCCTGTTTGAGTCTCTTTTAAGAGTCTTTTGGACTGTTTCAGCTTGGCAGGCTAGTGTTATTGTTCCAATTGCACAACTACCCATTAAGTTCATGGACATACAGTAAGAAGACAGACACGAGTCTTTTGACTCCCAGTTTTGTATCTGTTGTTTTCATTAATAAATCAGATATTAGGGTGAATATAATCCTCAGACCCTTATTTGAAGGATGAACATTTGCAGAGTGGTAAATGGTGATGAACAGGGCTTTAAGACAGAATCTTCTAGTTATTAAAGATGACCAGAAAAAATTTTAGTCTGCTTTTATTATTTCCTTCTATGAAAGGGAAGAGTTCATTTCCCAGGATCATTGTAGACAAATCACTCTCAGTAGCTTCTTTCTAGAAGCAAACATGAGAGGAGCAGCTAACAGATGAACATAACAATTGACTGGCAAAAGTTCTATTTGCATCTGCTAGGAAATATGTGTAAGAGCACTTCATGCCAACTGCCTGTCACTTCTCATTTAATTGTTATGTAAGGCCTCCATTCTCCCAGTTCCTCACCATATGAAATTAAGAAGCCTTTGCTGCATTCTAATTACCAGTTCTATGGAACCATTTCAGCCAGGGAAAGCAAAATTATGATAAATATTTTATAAAACACTCAGCACAGTGAAAGCAAGGAAGTGGAAAATGCTGGTATCGTAAAGAGAAGAGCTGCCTAGAGGAAGGATTTGCAGCTGGTACATACAGGATTGAAACTAGAACTCATCTACCCCAAAGAAGTAACAACTCTTCAAGAAGGGAAGATGGGTTCTAAGGGGCAATGAAAAACCACTCCTTCCACTAATCAAACAGGGTTATGTTTGTCTGATTCAATCTAAACTCCATTTTCACTTCTAAACACTGATACCCAATACCAACAGACTGAGCACCCGGCAAGCGGAAAGGTTAATATGGTGACAAGGATGCTCAACAGTGATTTCCTGCCTGGAATCCTTCTGTGTCCTGAAAGGTAACAATGATATCTGTGACTCACACACTGGAAACACTGTTACTTAGTCATTGTTTCTATTGTTTCTTTAGAGTGGTGGTGGATCCATTAAAATGAAAAGCAAAATATTGCTGAAAACATTCTGATCTTCGGTCATGACAAAATACTTAAAAACATGAGTTTCCTTCTTTTCAAAAACCCTTTCAACTGAAAGGTAAGGGATAAAAACATTCTAAAACCACAAAGACAAAGGGAAATTGAGAGGATAGAAGAGTAGACTAGAAAGGTCAATATATTTTTAGAGGATGGAAAACAGAGGATGAGTTGATGAGTCTTAACTAACTCAGGGTGGAGAGAACTGAAACTAAGTCTGAAATGACAGCTGCCAAAAGAAAGTAAGCCAATCATGTCTGGAAAGTGGAGGAATGCAGGTTTTAAAATCACCATGCACTTCCTTCAAGTGAGGAGAGTAGTGAGTTTAAAAAAAGGAATAATTGATTGAAACGTGGCAGAAACATCAGTTAGCCAACTGGATTTACTGTGCTGCACCCCCAGACTTGCTACGCCTGTGACTACCCCATAGTGCTGGTGACTACATCCTAACATCAGGAGATTAAAGGTTCTATATATGCAGAAACTGAAACGGGTACTCCAGACTAGGGGATGACACAGGCACAGGATGGACAGAAACACAGGTACAGGACAAAGCAAATACAGCCGAGTTAATTACAGAACACAGAAAGCATTTACATGGGTATGAACTTCCTTGTATGTTTGAAATTGTTCATAATAAAATGTTAGAGGAAAAATTCATTCCAAATCCAACTTATTCTCATCATCTCCACTGCTATCTCCCTTACTCTTCGCCTCACCTGGATTAACATAATGTAACTTTCAAGATGCTCTTCCTCCTTCTGCCTTGGCCTCTCAGAATATTCACAACAGAGAAGCTAGGGGATCTTGTTAAAACAGATGTCACATCAGGTTACAAATTCATTCACAACCTGGCATGGCTTCCCATTTCACTGGGTGTGAACTAGAGTCTCTCTGATGGTCTCCAAGTTCAAGTGTGCTGTGGAATGCTTTTACCTCTCCAAATTCATGTCCTAACAGGAGACCCTCTTGTGCTCTGTTATATCCACGTTGGCCTCCTTGCTATTTGTCAAAGACCCAGGGCCTCTCCAGGCCCTGTGCTTGCTATTGCCTGTGCTTGCTATTGCTTGCTGTGCTTGTGCAAGCAATTGCTTCTGTCTTGTGCCTGTGCTTGCTATTGCTTCTGTCTAGAATACATTTCTTCCAGAAACTCAGGAAACTGCAGAGTGAACTCCATATCGCCTTCATGTCTTTGCTGACCTCTCACCTTCTCAATGAGGCTCATTCCTAAAGACTTACTGAAAATTGCAGTCTCTACTGCTGGCACTCTCAAAGTGCCTTAGCCTCTCCTTTACCTTCCCTACTCAACACAACATTTACCACTTTCTAGTAAGGTATATTATTTAAATATTGACTCTGTTTATTGTTTATACAGTATAGTCCTCCCTAACTAGGGTTTCAGACCCCCAGTTAAATTTGAACTTCAAAAAAACAACACATATTCTCTTGGTATAAGTATGTTTCCTGCAATATTTGGAACATACTCATACAAAAAAAAAAAAAAACTATGTGTCAATTATCTGAAATTCAAATAAAACTGTGCACCTTGTAATTAATCTGGAAGACACAAACATATACACACAGGAAGATAATGTTTAATATTCACAAGGGAGTCAGGAATCCTTTATATTGTTCTCTGATGTATCCTTAAGCTCCTCAGACACTGCTTGTTTCATAAAATACATACTAGATGTTCATTAAGTACATACTAGATGAAAAAATGATAACACATATTTTCAGGATGAGTTCTAAAAAAATTAAGGAGTTATCAATACAAGACATGAGATCCAGGAAATAGACAGTCCAACATAAGTGCAAATTAATGATGTCTTGGGTGACACAAGAAGCAGGCTGGGGAAGAGTGGGGAGCAGAGATGAAACTGATAGATGAGCTGTGCATCTACTTATGACATCACTGTGATGGGGTTTGCAGTTCTCCAAGGGGATCCACTGGAATTACCAATGACACTGGACAAATAGGCGGGAGGGGAGTAAATGCCTGTGGTGGAATGAGGGAGCTGCATGAGACTGCAAAATCACCATCTTCTTGCTACACTGGATTTAGATGTATACCATAGAAAATGCCTAAGATTTTAAAATAGAGTAGAACAGCTTAGTTATGTAATTTAGAAACTTGGAGACAGGTAAAAGAAAGAACAGCTGTAAGTGGTAAAACCAACTGCCTCTTCAAAGAACTCAGGAAAAAGAGACTCGAAAGGGGTGAATAAAGATGGGCATATTTGTTGCTTCTAATCACAAATATTGTAACATTATCTTACTAAGTACAGTCATTTTTTTTACAAAAATCAAAATTATATTTAAAAATATTCAATTCTTTTTTTTTTAAATTTTTTTTTTTAAGATTTATTTATTTATTTATACATACAAGCACTGGGTTCAGTCAGAAGCGCGGGAGGGTGAGAGAATTCACCAGAGCCAGAGCAGGGAGCAGAGCAGGCAGAAGGACTGAAGTACACTGCTGAGGGGAGCAGCGGGCGGCAGGAGAGGTCTGCGCGCCATGTGGGACCCTCCTCTGGTGGCAGGGGAGCAGCCGGGGATCGAACCAGCGCTGCAAAGGCTGCAGGCAGCTTCGCAACCCAGCGCTCAACCACTGTGCCACTGGGGAGGCCCTAAAAATATTCAATTCTGCTATTAAAGAAACCAAAAGCAAAAAGGGGGAAATATCATTTTTGAAGTAGCAACCTAGAAAAAATATATGCATTTCAACATCCACAAAATTATTTTCTTGCTATGATAACCTTATTCCTCCTGTGCAAACTAGCTGGCAGGCTCTCAGCATCTCCACTATATAAAGATGTGATTTTACCTGACATCACCACAAAATTAAGGATGACCTTTCTCTCCCTGGTCAAACTTCAGGAATAGCCTTCAGACCTTAGGTATAACCTGGTTACCTAACTGCAAACGTGTTTCTTAATATTATACTACTACTTGATCATTTATAAAATTCTTCCCAGTGCCATTTCATTTTATCCTTTCATGTTACTTTTAAAGTTGTATTCATAAAGTTGTATTCATGTTATGCATATTTGGATTTCTCCCAATACCAAACAAAACTGTGATAATATCCTCAAGACTGTGACATGAACTTAGGGACTCAAGATGTGGCTAATAGTATTTTTTCTAACCACAGCTTATTCCCCCTTGGTCCATAAGGTATTCCTGACTCTTGAACAATTATAAATCTCAGTATTTTCTCTTCCAGAAAACCTTCTTTCCAAGATCCTGAATTTTGTTCTTCCTATTTCCCCTTATATTCTCATAAAAGCCCACACACTTTCCACAGCTGATTGCTTGGTAGAGGTTTCCTGTAATTCTAATTGGCTCCCCCAAACCTTCTCTGAGTTACAAAAGTGTTGCTCTTTTACTAACTCAAATTCCTCAAGCTATTAAAACAGTTCAAGAGCATCTAAGAAAATTACAAACCAATTTCACTCATAATATAAATGTTAAAATATTACTTCTGCATATTACATAAAAAATTGTCTTTATTTTCCACACAGCTATATTCTCTACTCTAGTCTGAATTTAAAAATTCTTCTTCACTGAATATGCTATTTCAACCCTTCATTTTCTGGTATGAGTAGGTGAAATTTGGAGTTCAGTCCCAAATTGTTCAGTCTTCTTAAACATGAAGTCCAAAAGAATTAATTCATCACTGCCTGGGTCTGTCCATCCTGGCTTCAGAGGTTGGTCACATGTTTGATTGTAAATAAATGAGACTGTTGTTCATAGGGGCACCCACAAGTCTCCAGGGGGAGGATGACCCAACTCTGTTGATAAAACCACACATAACTAAAGGATGAGGAAGCTGGGGCCACAACTGCCTGCTCAAATTCCCTCTGCTTTCAGACATGAACTCCCAACTTTTCTGACAAGAAGTTCTTTGCTCTTAAATTGACCTTTACCTCCAATAATTCTGGTATCTCTTTTCCTGTCAAAGTTTAAACTAAAATTTTTACTAGTCTACCTCCTATATTTATGTTTCTGTAATTTTAAATCACTATTCTGTTCCTTTACTTTTGCTCATTTTCTAAAGTTTTTTTTTTTAATATAATTTGTGGGTGTTCACAAGCATATTACATACACACAATTAGAGAGCTAACTTGTATGAGTTCCATGTGCCACAAACATATATCCATCCATCCCTACCTCCTTGTCTTTATTTCCTTCAACTATGATTAGAGGAATGCTGTTGTCTGACTAGGTCCTGACTAGTGTATTAGAATGTTCTAATTGTTTGCGTTTTCTATCTGTCTTAAATGATTTACATTTTCTCATGATAAAATCCACAGAACAGGGCCTCCCCGGTGGCGCAGCGGTTGAGCACTGGGTTGTGAAGCTGCCCGCAGCCTCTGCAGCGCAGGTTCGATCCCCAGCTGCAACCCCGGCCACCGGAGGAGGGTCCCACATGGCGCGCAGACCTCTCCTGCCACCCGCTGCTCCCCTCAGCAGTGTGCTTCAGTCCGTCTGCCTGCTCTGCTCCCTGCTCTGGCTCTGGTGAATCCTCTTACCCTCTCGCGCTTCTGACTGTGCCCAGTGCTTGTATAAATAAATAAATAAATCTTTAAAAAAAAAAATCCACAGAACAAATGCTCAGCCATGTGGGTCCCTTGACTACTTCATTTTTTTCTCCCTACAGCCCACTGAATGCAAGGGTGTGTTTCTGTTTGAACAAGTATCTCCAACAATTATCTCCCCATATTTCATGAACTTAACCACATAACTATAACCTTGACTGTCAATGAGAAATCATGTTTTTTTCTGATAAATGCCTCCCTGTTAAATAATGTTGAAGGAAAAAGGATATCTACTCATCATTAATAATTCTAACCTATATTTTTAAAACTCTGTTTCAAATTCAACTAAATCTTCAGTGATTTTTTTTTTTAATAAAATGTCTTATATAAAGACTCCATCCCTCACTGGCAAGTGGAAATCTCCCCACTGTCGGCAGTATGAAGTCATCCCTATCTCGAGTACCCAGGAGGCTAAGCTGGCAGCAGGGTAACTCACTCTCATTCTACTCCTTCCTTCTTTTGCCTTAAATGTCCTCTTTTTTTTGTTCTAATATCTTTTAAGGTCATTAAAAGTTCTTTTCTGTCACTTTGTGACTCATGCTCCCTACTATCTAGCCAGCTTATGTTTCAAGATCCAAACAAATGTTTGTCGTGAATGTTGAAGTCACATTAGTGACTACCAGATTCTAAGATCACGCCTCTTTCTTTTTTATACTTAGTACAATCAATACATATTCTTCAGTGGAAGTAGATGCTCTATAATTTACTCATTAGCTTTTCAAAGTATGTTAAAAGTAAGACAGCCTGAGACCTTGGCGATGCCAGCACTGATGTCTCCTTTCTGAGCCGGACTATCTACTCACACCAACCTGCCAGGGGTCTTTGAAAGGCAACACCACTACCTTTGTTCTCTTCTCTTGCCTAGTTCTCATTCAGAGAACTCCTCTCCCCCCGCCCCCAAACTTTTCTACTTCTTTACAGTTTCACAATTATCCAGTCTCATGTCTCTTTCATCATCCATTCATTCTTAAATCTCAGATTTACCACCCTTTCTCTCTGCCTCTGCATATCCTAAGAGGTCTTCAAGAAGACAATTTTATCTAATCTTTTCATTTTGAACCTATTTGATCATTGATGGCAGGTATTTCTGTTAGAAATTCTTTATCTTTGCAGGAGTCTTGTTGTCTATACTCTGTGTTATTTTTATTCCCCCTCTCCATGTATATTTTTATAGAATGTTTACTTCCAATTTTCTTTGATATCTGAAGCAAAACCAAGTCTTCACTGCATGTACCATATTGCACGTTTCTTTCTATTCTCACACGATTTTATTTATCTCTCACATATCTTTATCAAGCTTGTTATGAAAAAGGTTTGCAAGAGATACCATGAAGGCTGACTGGGGATACCTTCAGCCCAGTCTTTGAGGCACAAGGTACTTGCTACTACTTCTTGGAGGAAATGATCTGAGTCTCAAGGACAAATAAAATGTTACTGGATAAAGAGGGGACTAAAGGGCATCTTTAACTAAAGAAAAAGCATGTGAAAAAGGGCAGATATAGGGCCTCCCTGGTGACGCAAGGGGTTAAGTCTCAGAAGCTATTATCAGTCTCTGCAGCATGAGTTTGATCCACAGCCAGGGAGCTAACCCACATGGTGCAGCAGACCTCTCCTGTCTCACCCGCTGCTCTCCTCAGCAGTGTATTTCAGTCAATCTGTCTGTTCTGCTCCCCACTTGTCTCTGGTTAATTCTCTCACCTCACCCATCCCCTGGCACCTCTGGCTTACACCCCAGTTCTTGTATGCATAAATAAATAAACCTTTAAAAAAAAGGCAGATATAGAAAGCAGCATGTATGTATACCAAGTGGTTCACCATTACCACAGTTAAGATGTGAGCAGGATGGGGAGACACTGTGCAGAGATATGGCTGGTGATATGGACAGGGTCAGCTTTAAGAAGGTGCTGAAGGCCTTTCATGCCCATGATATAAGGAGGGCTCTGGTGGGTCTTAAGGAAGGGATTGACATGACAATGTTTCTATTACACAAATATTCCCCAGCAGATACATAGAGAAGTGAACACTGGAACAAGGGAGATTAAGTAAGAAAGTCCATGGTATTTAGAAAAGTGGTGGAAATAGTTGAGATCTGGTTTGAGATGAAGAGACACTGGTTTGAAATGAAGGGACATCTCGACATTATCTTTGTTGCTCTCTCACCTCCAAACAACTTCGTAAATTATATAATCCATCCTCTGATCTTAATTTTGCTTTTAGGAGATAATATAAAGTTTTATGCATTATGTTTCAACTCTCTCTGGATATCTCTTCTAGGCCTGGGGCTCACACCACATGGATATGGGATCCTAGGGCTTGAAAGGGGCTGTTTGAGGGGATGAACTGGAACAAATCTCAGTTGGGAATAAAGGAAGGTGTGGGGAATGCCAGAACATGTTGCTTTGGATAGGGAGCAAGCAGAAAAATCACAAAACAAAATTAGATTATCTGAAAAATCCCCCATGCTAAGTAGTGACTAAGACAAATTGATTTTAATTTGGGGTATCACTCAAATCAGTTCCATATTTTCTTATTGTTATCATCCATTATGAGATATTTGTTCTCTTTCTTGAATGAGCAATTATTGCTCCCAGTTGCTCTGCCCCTTTCAGGACCACTGTATACACTGCAACAAGACTGGATTTGCCCATTACTGAAAAATCTTTGTAACACATATTGTGGGTTCTTTACAATATGGCTTGAACTCTTTAGCTTCTGTCTCCATCTATAACTTCTCTCCATAGGCATCAACCATACTATTTTACTCACTGTTTTCTGAATGCTGTCACTTTTCTTGAATAGAATATATTTTCCCTGATGACCTATATAGAAAGTCATCCCACATCTATTTCCTTCATGGATGGTTTCATGGTTTTTATACCTTCCTATATCCAAATCAGATGTCATTTGTTCTGCCTTTGAATCAATCTCTTGTGACTTTTTATATCCTTAAAACTTTTGATTTATTTGCCTTATTTCTTATAAAATAAAGAAGAGGGGAAAATAAATGCTTCATGTAAGCATGGAGTCTTACTCAACCCTTCTTTTCACAGTGCCTATACTAGATTGTTTGGTTCTCTACCATTACTTTCAAAAGATAATTGCTAAGAAACCAGTATATGTCAGATAATATATTAGCAACTGGGACATAGTATAGAACAAATCCAACATTCACTTGCCCTCATGGAACTAGAGTCTATCAAGGAACAAGATATTGAGAAAACAAATGTAAATGTGACAAATGTTAGAAAGGACAATTCTAGGGCACTAAAGGGTCAGAAACATGTTTTGAAAGTCAATGTAGGTAACTGACTCAGAAGTCATTCTTCATCTACTTCTCTTTCTTTGTCTCTACAGAGCACGAAATCTAAATGTTCACTTTTTTCTTATATGAAGGTAACCAGTGACTCCACTGGTCAACAAGAGGCAAGGAGATTTCTAAAAGGAACCCATGATATTGTCACCTCTCCTTCACCCTCTTCCTGTCTTCAACTCAGACATAATGTCTTCAGCTTGCAGCAGTCCTGTTACCATCTTGAGTGAAGAAAGTGAACACAAAAGTGAACATGGACACCAAAACATTACAGGCAGCAAAGTAGATGGGAAAAATCTCCTGTCCTTAAAGGATCGCTGTGTCAGTAAACCAACAGCAATAATAATTGATCTCCAAATTTCACTGTGTGTAAACTTTAAGCTACTATCAACATAGTTTTCTGTCCTATGCAATCAAATACCATCCAAATAGTTCCAAAGGTAAATAATCAGGGTTGGGAAATCCACAAGAACTGCCTGGATGATGACTGTTTGTGTGGAGTCTTGAATGATGCTGATGCATTAATCCATCAAAGAAAGCTGGGGGCAGCTGTAGAACACTCCAGCCCTGGGAATTAAATTGATATCCAAGATGGCACACTTCTGGCTCACTGAAGATGCTACAGAAGCATATATGGAAATGATGGTAAAAAAACGAGGGACAATGTCATCAGACTAGTCAGGCATCATCACACTATCCTCACTCATACCCTGATTCTAGTCTCTGAATTCAATACAAGGTCTGTGAAGGACTCTGATGAGGGGAATAATGTGTTTACACGTTTATAAGTGCATCCTAGCACTGTGATGGTTAGATGGGAGGAAAACTGGAATAGTGGGCAAGTCCAGAGGCTACTGCAGTGATCCAGGCTAAGGATGATTGACTGGGCCAGGTAGAGTGTGCCTGCAAGAATATTTCTCAGTGTTCAAATGACCTCATTCTTATCTCATTTTCCCCAGGAGTTATGTTATCTCCTTCCTGCAATACACCACTGATTCACAAGTGGAAATCAAGTTATTCTCTCTGACACGATGTGAGAGGGGGGTGGGTATACATTTCCCACTGGGTAGAGGAGAAAAATGAGACACAGAGGCAAACCACCACACTAAACATTTCATCAGTTTAGAGTTACTTCTGGAACAGTCCCTGAAACTCACACTTAAATATCATGGCAAGTTACTTTGTCATAATTAATGTATTATAATCAACCTGCCCTCTAAAGTGTGGCTTATAATAACTGTCAGCATAAAATTGAGTTATAAACATTGACAAAACATACTATGGAAGTAGAACATTATTCTGTTCTGCTAATTGGTTTCAGAGTATACAAAATGATACAATTTTTGAAATCGATGGAACACCCTAGTATTCTAGAAGTGGAATTTCCTCTACTTAAGTTGAATAACTATTAACTAGCAGTTGATTTTCTAAAAGCATCTCTGTCATCTTAGTGTTAATTCCAATAAAACAGACACCAAACAGGACCCTGAACTTCTCAGGTATCAAAATAGTAGTGATAAAAATAATTATGTGTACCTTTATTTCAAATCTTTCTTTACTACAACTCTAATATATTTTGGACAAATGTTATATTAACCAACACTATCTCCTAGTGACTGGTTTAATCCCTGACACAGAACAGTTATTTAAAATATCTATTAGCCATGAAAAAATAATCATTAAATAATTAGTAGTCACTCTACTGAGAAGTTTAATTATGCATTTCTCATATAATTTTCATACTAATCTTGATATAATTTCATACTAATAATATAAAATAGATATAATTGCTATCTCCAGGTTATAGATGAAGAAAATAAAACTTAGAGATGTTAATTTATTTAATCACAAAATTTAGTAAGATCACTTATTATATCCTATTGCCTCTCTTGACTATACAAATGAATGAGTGAATAAATGAGTAAAGTGATTGATTGCATTTGTTGATAAAATTCACTAGATATTATATAATCTTTGTCTCCAATTAGTACAAACTCCAGACTATTTAAAAAGTATAAAAAAAAAAATCACTTGTTTATATGTAATTACCATAGGGGACATTCGGCAGTTTCAGTACATGTTTTTGTTTCTCACAACTGGCAGGGGGAGTTGTACTGGCTCTAGAGGGTCAAGGCCAGGGAAGCTACTAAAATTAAAAAATCTCCTATTAAAAATTTCCTATTAATGGGCCTCCCCGGTGGCGCAGCGGTTGAGCGCTGGGTTGTGAAGCTGCCCGCGGCCTCTGCGGCGCCGGTTCGATCCCCGGCTGCTCCCCAGCCATGGGAGGAGGGTCCCGCATGGCGTGCAGACCTCTCCTGCCGCCCGCTGCTCCCCTCAGCAGTGTACTTCGGTCCTTCTGCCTGCTCTGCTCCCCGCTCTGGCTCTGGTGAATTCTCTCACCCTCCCGCGCTTCTGACTGTACCCAGCGCATGTATAAACAAAAACAAAAATAAATAAATAAATAAATAAAACATGCCTCTATATAAAAAAAAAAAACCTTTAAATAAAAATTTCCTATTAAAAAAGTAAATTGGACAGCCACATGAAACTAGACCACTTTTCCCACCATATACAATAATGGGTTCAAAATGGGTAAGACTTGGCTGTAGGACCTGATACCATACAATACATTGAAGAAAACATGGCAAAACACTCTGCAACATAGGATTCAGAGATGTCTTCGGGAATTCAACTCCAATAGCAAGGAAAATTAAAAAGAATAGAAACAATTGGGTCTATATCAAACTAAAAAGCTTTTGCACAGTAAAAGAAACTGTCACTAAGACAAAAAGACACCCTATGGAATGAGAGAAAATATTTGCACACCATACATCCAACCAGGGTCTATATCCACGATCTACAAAGAACTCATACAACTCAACAAAAAGAAAAAAATGAATTCAATCTAAAAAGGGTAGAAAAACTAAATAGGCACATCTCCAAAGAACACATGCAAATGGTTAATAGCCACGTGAAAAAATGATCATCACCACTATGGTCAGGGAAATGCAAATCAAAGATGTGATGAGATAACACTTCATACCTGTGAGAATAGCCCATATCGCAAAGATCAAAAACAACAAGTGTTGGTGAAGATATTGAGGAAAGGAACCTTCCTACACTGTTGGTGGGACTGTAGACTGGTCCAGCCCCTGTGGAAAACAGTATGGAGGTTTCTCAAAATATTAAAAATATATCTACCATAGGCTGCAGCAATTCCACTCTTAGGTGTCTACCCGAAGAATACAAAAACACTAATTTTAAGGGAAATATGCACTCCTATGTTCCTTGCAGCACTATTTTACATAACCAAACAATGGAAACAACCTAAGTGCCCAAAAGCAGATAGGTGGATTAGTAAGATATGGCATATATACACAGTGGGATGCTACTTAGCTATTAGAAATGATAAATGCTTTCCATTTGTGACAACAATGGAGAGAAATGGAGGACAAAAACAAATACCGCCTGGCATTTGTGGACTACAGAGAAACAAAACAAAGGGTCAGATAAAGCCAAACCAATAACAAACCCTAGAAATATGACTATAGAACTGAGGCAGCCGGAGGGGGTGGGAGAGAGAGAGAGGGAGGGATAAGAACAAAGTCGGAAGGGAAAACAATGGACTGTGGTGGAAGATGTAGGTGCTTGGGTAGATGTGTGGTAACTACATCTGACAGGGGAGACTCTAACCCTCTGAACCACAAAGCCATAAATCAATGCTACCTCAATTAAAAAAATCAAATCAAAACAAAGACACTAACAGCAGAGATGTGGTGGGTGTGTTCTATTTTCTTGAAGGACACCAGTGCCTTTCTGAGATGCAGCCCTACAGAGGAAATGTGCACCGTTTCATGTGGCAGAGGCGCTCAGATACCTTGAAGACAGACAAACCACAGAAGTACTAAGAAGCCAGTACACCATTCCACTGGGTCAGTCAGCTGTTCACTATTACACACTTGAAAAAGAAACTGGGACAAATAAAATCCCACAGATACATCTCAACATTATTTAACATCGCTTTCAAAATGACTAACCTGTTTTCTCACCTTGAATAAATACCTGCCGAAGAAATATGCAGAAAAATGCAGTTACTTAATCTAGGCACTAGGTGGCAGCAGCACATAAGTGCCATGGTCTATCACCAATACGTTTAGTGCTGCATTGTTTAAATTCTACTGCAACAAAACAAATAAATGCTTTCCCCAATATTTCTTACCAATGCCTTGTATTTACTTTACTGAGATTAAAATTATCAAGCTGGTTTTATTTATTGTAAGAATCTACGTCATACTGTAGAATACTTGTTGCTCCATGTGAGAATAACACATATTTTGTGCCAAGTGGGTATATACACACATATATAGACACATTATTTATATAAATATATAAATATGTAAATGACATATAAACTAATTTAATATATTTTATGTAATTATATAAATTATATACATGTAATTTGTAATAATGATGATGGTAAACATGATACAATAGTAATTACCCTATTTGGAGGATTCATGTCATTGAATACTTTGAGCAACCTCTTTGGGGGAAGTAGATATTTTGGACTTCATATTACACCGAGTTAAGTAATAAAACCCAGGGAGTTTGTCACCTGTCTTTAGCTAAAACACACATCAGCAGTTGTGATTTACTTTCTATTAAGGTTCTCAATGAAAAACTGTGAGTTATTAAAGAAGTTACTAATCCTTTTCTCTGGAAAAAAAGGCACTATAAGTATGCAAGAGGTAATGGACACTGAGCTTTTCTCTCTAAGAAAAGAGAAAAAAAAACTACAAAGGAGAAATGATAGATGGAGCTTGCTAGAAATTCTAATTAAATCTGTGAGAAAAAAATCTGAATCAGGCCAAGTGGCAGCTGCACTAGTACATGACCTGCTGCAACAGCAGAGGCGGGGACACGTGTCAGGAAATAGATATCCTGGGAGAACAGTCATAATATCCTTGAATTTCATTTAATCCAGCTCTCCACAAGGCCCAGCTCTGAAGAGCCTTCCAGAAGACCCCCTGAGCTAGCTCACTGAATAACTCAGAAGACAAAGCATCTGCTCTTGGTTGCTTAGCGACATCACTGTGCAGAACACAGCATGTTGGTAGAGTAAGTGTGCTGTCCCTAGTTCGTCCAAGAACAGGATACCCTGCCACTTTGCACTGCTGGCTTTGCTGTAGTAGTTAAGTAACAAAAAGCCCCGATCACTGGAGATTCCATATGCCATGTCTCTAAGAAGGTGGATTAAGGAATACCAGGTACCCATGTGACTATCATAATGCAAGCATTTCTTCTACTGCCTGCTCTACTAGGAAGGCATTCAGGATATGTATCTTTTCTCATCCATACCACCGCCCTCCACATGTTCCCTCACCAGACTTTGACAAGCTTGGGGCACAGGAGGAAGATACTGAACTTAAAATTGTTGGGGGGAAAGGATATTCTGAAGAGCTCTACAAACTCAAGTTTTGTGGATTCCACCCCCACCCCAGACCAAAGAGATCCAAGGCACCAAGTACTGCAAATCCCATAATGTCATCACCACTGAAGGGAGGCTTGCTGGGAACTCAGGGTGGAGTTAAGCAGGCAGGCTTGGCATATAACCAGACACATGGGTCTTGGGGGTGCTTTTTTTTTTTTTTTCCACCAGCCTTCTGTGTGCTATTGGGGCCCAGCTCAGTGGAACTGGTAGGACACATTCACCAATTTATCTCTCTTTTTCTTTGGGTTATTCCTTTCTTCTTTTGCACTTTGTGCAAATAAACCCTTTATTAATCTCTTTGTGTGTGCCTGCAGTCCAGTCTCATTATAAGTCCCTTTTAAGCATGCAAGTGAGGACCCACAGTCAGGCCAATCCACTTCACATTGGGATTGCCCTGTAACAAAATGACATGAACACATTTTAAACTTGACTCTATCATCTAGAAAATGTCTAACTCTGGCCCTGTCAGTATCTCAGGTCTTCTTCCGTAAACCTATCTATATAGTTTCGGGGGCTATTCCAAGGTCAAATGTCCTGAATTCAAGGTATCTGTAACTAGCCAGGTAATGGTTTGTGGACTATTTTTCCTTTGTTTCTAAATCACACTTTTTGCCTTTACTATACTTTTTGAAAGGTAAAGATGTAGATGGCTGATTTAATTTAATATTGAATCCAAGTTAGAATTAAGTTTTTTACAAGTCAAAACATTTCATCAATAAAACATGTTATTCCTTATTAAAACCATCCTTGAAGGGACCTCCCCTGGTGGTGCAGCGGTTGAGCGCTGGGCTGCGATGCTGCCCGCAGCCTGTGCAGCGCCAGTTTGCTCCCCAGCCGCTGGCGAGGGTCCCACAAAAAAAAAAAAAAAAAAAAAATCCTTGATCTGAAGGTATCCTATGTGGAGTTCACCAAAATAACAAAACAAATCCTGAATGCCACTATTCAAAAGCATATACTATTTTTACATTAGTAATTCTAAATCTCATGCCTTTAATTTTTATTACAAACTCAAAACCTTAAATATAATCACAGTTTTAAATCTAAGGCCACAATTCATATTTGATGACCTGCAAAGTGGTCATTCCTTGTCATGTTCACCCTGACCTTCTGGGAAAGACAGTACATACTTAGTACTTCTATTCTTCCAGACCAGTACAAGTTTCAGCTGGGAACAGAGCTTCCCAGAATAAAGACTACCTGCAGGTAGATGTGGCCACAAGTCTAAGTAACAGTCAATGAAATATAAGCAGAAGAGTCAAGTGATAGCTTTCTGGAACTCTCCTTACATGACATAGGTACTTTGTCCCTCTTCTTACTTTCCTCTATTTTTCTGCCAGGGGTACTGAGTTCCCCAGGGCTTTGTATCTGAGACTCACCATTAGCTGTGGCAGAAAGTGGGTTGCTGAGCTGCAGAAGTCCTGACTTTCAGGAGCTGAGTAAAACCAGTTCTGGACTTTCGTGAGGGAGAAATAAACATCCATCTTTGTCACTGATATTGTTTTGATCAGATGCTGGGTTCAGTGAGAGGGGTCCTTGGGTTACCTCTGAGAAAGTTTCAGGAATGTTCCTTTTCCAGCTGCGCACAGCGACTTTGCCAAAGAGACACGGCATTTGGTTATATCCACAAAGGTTAGGTTTATTAGAAGAAAGGAAGGAAGGAGACACTTGTTCAGACACAAGTGGGCAGAAAGGGTTGCCTTTCCCCAGGACAGAAATTATAATGATGCAGTTTTATTCCTTGGGGAAGTGGTTCATTCTCCAGTGAAAATGTTATCTTTTGTTAAATTAATCACTCTTAGGGTGTGACTAGAGTGATTTGTAAGGACTCATACTGGATTTTTTAACTGCCCCAAATCTGCATATCCCTATCTCTGGTCTGCACCTCTGGATATTTTCTATAGCAGTCTGTCTGCATCTAAGGAATTCCTTTCTAACAATTGTTCTACAGTGTTCTACAGAATCTACAGTGGTTAAAGGAATTTCTACCCCCACTTTCAGTTTCTGGTCATATGACGCCTCCATTCTCAATTTTAAACTCTAAGCCTCCACCAGTCACTGTTGCGCTATTTGCTCGTTACAACCATTATGTCTCTATGTCTCCACGTCTTTTTTTTTTCTAGAATCCCTCAGCTTCCAAATTCCTACATTATGCTTCAATAAAACATGTTGATCTTACTGGAATGTGCTGTATTTATTAAGCAACTTGTCATGTGCGAGACTATGCCAGAGAGGACTTGTCCTGAGAGAGAAATCAGAGAGCCCCTCTGACTCCAACGCATCACACCCTGCAGGTTCTTCCCAGTGAAAAGGAAGATAGACCTCTCTATACTTGGGGTCAGTATATTCCTTAACAGAAAAACTTAATTTAACAGTCCCAGGGGTCCAACGTGTCCTAGAGGACAGGACATTAGGAGTAACACTGAAAAATTGGGGTGTTAAGCAATGGGCGAAGAGCAGAGGAATATTCCAGAAGAGAAACGGTATTTCTAAAAGCTTATGAGCAGAAAACAGCACAATGTGTTGAAAGAAGAGAAACCCAATATGGCGAAAGCAGAGGAAGGGGCACACCAAATACAGGTGTAGAGGTGGATAAGGTCTGAGCTTCCCTATTTTTTTTATTGTCTCCCCATCACCTTTTAAACTAGGGGGATGGGAAACAAGTACAATAATAAGAGAGGCACTGGAGTTTATGAAGAAAAAAAAATTCTAGTATCCATTATTCAGAATTTTCTTGTGGGTGAAGAGATAGATTTTAAACCCACGCCACATTTCCCTGACCATAACTTTTTGTTCTCCCTGCAAAAGAAGAAACACTGTAGTGAAAAGATAACACTTAATGGGGGTCATTGTTTGGGGCTCTTTTATATAAGAATGAACAGACCAAACTAAAATATGCAAGTCATCCCTCTCAACAGAAAGCTTCTTGTTCTCTTCTGTCTCCAAGCCTTTCATTTACAAAAATAAATAAATAAAACCCTCCTCTTTAATAGAAACTGGCATTTTTGTTTCCTTTAAGAAGGAAAATTAATCCATTTCACTGAACAAATGTTCACATATACACTTTTAACATCCTCTGTGGTACCAAGAAGTGAGTTGGAAAAGCCAATGAAGAGAATTAAATATCCCAAGGAGGACAAGAGAGAGCAGGTGTCCCTTTTAAATCTACTTATAATGTTCAACTACAGACTGAAAACCCAGCACAACCATTGTAGGTATGGAGGCTTGAATTTCTGCAGTTTTCCAGAATTGTTCAAGTATAATATAAAAAATTGATTATGTCGCTCCTCAAATAAGCTAAGCTCTGAACTTGAACTTCCTGTCACTTCTCAAGTGCTTGCCTGCTCTTCTTGGGTCTAGTTCCTTTTCATCATTTAGATCTCACTTCAAATATCACCTCCTTGGAAAGAACATTCCTCAGAACTTTACCTAGACTAACTCTTCCTGAATTCCATTCCACAATATTGCACCAATCTTTCCTTCTAACATTTACCAGCACCCCAAAATACCTTGTATATTTGCCAACTTGAAAATGATGTCTCTTTAAGAAAATACACTGCTTAAAGGCAGTGGCCTTGTCTCATTCACTACCCTATTTTCAGGGGCTAGAAAAGAACATGTGGGATATCTGCTGAATAGAGGAATGGTGGGTCCTCTAAAATGTGTATTATTGTAATTCACATTACAGATGATACACGGAGATTTTTAATAACTTTATCAAGATTGTGCAGCAAGTCAATGGCAAATTACCTGACTTCAAAGACTCACTTAAGCTATGTTTCTTTTCTTACCTAAATTTTTTTGGGGCAAAGTGATTTCTCCTCTTAAAAAAAAGTCATTTTCAATAGTCTAGTTTCTTCTTTGTCTCTTCCCTCTCTTCTATTAATGTCTAATCAACTCTTCCCTTAAAATACTACTTACATTGTCCTTTTTTTTTTTACTTCCTTTCTCGCTGCTACCACTTTAAATAATGCTCACATTCTATGAACAACTGGAATAGCCTCCTAATTACTTTTGCTGCTTTTAGTTGCTTCTTGCTCTAATCTATAATTTTATATACAAACATCTCCCAGATTAATTGTCTTGATCTTCAATTTCATCATGTTATTGATCAACATCTCCAACTGCTATTTCATGCCTTCAGGTTAATGTGCTTTTCTGACTTAATTATTAAGGCCCTCAACAACTGCCCCAAATCTAGCTTCCTCATATTTTTCTCTACTTAAACTCACTATATTATCTATCTCAGGCAAAACTGGCTACTTATTATTGAAAATTTCTTCAGTTTTTTCTATTCTCTACCATGTTTACACTATTGTCTTCCATAAATGCTCTCCCACATTTCCTAAAGACTCTAGCAGATTTCCAACTTCTTGGTGAAAACTTTCCAGATAAAGCCAGTGCACACTGATCTGTCTCCAAACTCATCAGATCTTTGAGATCTGAGCCCAGAATTATTATTCAGATCCTTACACAGGAAGTTCTATCTATTGTCTGACACATTATTCCATGAGTTTTAACCAGGTGAGCAAACATTGCTTAGTAAATACATAGATATACTTGTCCTCTCTGATTTGTTGTGTGGTTCAAGAGTTAGCAATAACTACCTCTTAGAGAATCCCATAAAACGCTATTAGAGAGATGACCGGAAATTGAAAACATCTCTTTTTTTCAGTTAATGCTTTTACCATCATTATGAACCCAAGTTATCAATCACAGCCAGTTGTTGTTGAAAACTTAGCTATGTTCTTTTTAACTTTTTTGATCCTCATGAAATGATAACCCAAGAATTCTAGTGTGCCAACAATGTAAGGACAGCAGTCAAGGTACTAAAGATAGAAGCTGGTTAAAAACACTCATACAAAATCTATGCTGCCCACTGTTATATTTTCTCAGTGCTGAGTGTGGTCATTTCATAAATTTAATGGAAATTTAGAAGTATGAATTAAGAAAGACTGGAAAATTATAGGAAGAAGACATATTCTAATATTCTTTTCAGTAACAGCAACAATTATTGGTTCCATGTACCTGTCAGCCTATTCTATATAAAAGGTCCCTACCTTTTATAAATTTATAATCTGTAATTTAACTTTCATAGTATACCATGTATTTTAAAGAGAAAGATAAATAGATGACATGGACAACTTGATCTAACATTGATTGGACACTGACTTAATCACAAAGAGATCTTCCCCAACAACTATAGTCAAAACAGCCACATCTAAACACCTCTTTCCCATTAGTACATATGAGTTTACTTAATGATCTATGCCAGGGATCAGCAAAATATAACCTTCACTTTATTTTTTGTAAAATTTTGTTGGAACACAGCAGCCATATTCATTCACTACAAATTGTCTAGAGGTATTTGTGGGCAACTCTCCTGCCCACCTGTGAGTGTGGTGTCTCTCTTTTTCTCCTTTTCCTAATAAGCCTGTCCTTTGAAAATGTAAAAAAATAAAGACACTTTTGTGCTGAAACAATGAAACTGAGTACTTGTGATAGAAACAGTGTGGTCAAAAAAGCCTAAAATATTTCCTACCTGGCCTTTTGCTATCTGTCCCATAGTTTGTGTGTTTATTGTCTGTCTCCTCACTCTGAGAATATCAAAAGAGACTGTTTTCTTTACTGTTATAATGATATTACTGCCTGGCACACAGTAGGTGCTTACAATCTGTTGCAGACCACTCACAGATTTCAATTGCATTAATATGTACCCAGAACTCTGATGGCAGACACACATCTGGAACCATGGCTTTCTGGGTACATATGTAATGAAATCATGTAAAGAAACTTATAAATGGTCTAAGAATACTCTGGGGAGGATTCTTGGCCCAAGGAAACATTTTCACAGAAAATGCCTTGGTCTCACTGCCTTGGTCTCACTGGTTTCTTGGGGACCAAGTACTGTACATTTATAGTCCTGTTCTGCGAAACGAAACATATCCTAAATCACCAGGCAGACTGGGAACTGAGAATCTGGGTAACATCTGGAGAATAAGAGCTCAAGGTAACAAATTCCTAAAAACTTGTTGATAGGATCACCGCACTGTGCTTTTTTATTACTTTATTTGACTCCTGTCAATTGATATTACCACAGGTTTAAAAAAAAACAAACAAAAAAACAACTACTAGAATTGCATAAAATAAAACCCCATTTCTTGTCATCCTTTTTTAGCTATGAGTAGCTTACAATTTTATTTCACTTAAAATTCCCACTAAAGGAGCTCCTTATTAATAAGTGGCAATTCTGACCACTTATTAATTGAAGTGCTACTAATTCCTCAGTACCAGGTAGAGGTGCTAGAATGAGCCAAAATCAACAGGTTGTTTTTCAGATTTCTGCTTAGAGGCAAAGATAAACTTAACAGCATTTTAATCATACATAACTGATATACCAAGATAGAGCGCCTCACCCAGCAGATCATACATGTATTATATCTGGAATTTTTATCAGACAGGTCTCCAGGCTGAGGTGTTGCTTTTCTGTCCCAGACCATGCCAATAGGGTTGAATGCTACTTCTCCAATTTTACATCCTTTCCATTCATTCTCTACATGACTACAGCCTCAGTGATTTAAAACATAATCCACTCCTATTTTGCCCATTCTAGCAATTCTCAGAAACACCATCTTGCTTTAAGGAGAAAGCCGGAGCTCTCACCGGGCAGGGAGCTTCAGGAGCTGGCTCTGTGCCCCTGTCTGACTCTCCTGTCTCTTTTTGCTGTAAGCCTCTTATTATCCCCTCTTCTTCCTGCCCTCTGTTCTAAAGGCTGAAATTCTAAGAGTTTTGATGATGATGCCTCATTCTGTGTCTCTTTCAATGCCACCTCTGGTGCTTCAGAGTCTGATGCATGCCGAGTCCTTTCTGATTCTGGTCGAAACACTTTCCTTTCTACTCTTTGTTTGGTTAACATTTGCTAATTTTTTTGAGTCTCATCTCTCACTTTTCTTTCTCCTGACAGTCTCTTTTGATTCCTAAAATACACATTAATAAGAAAATCCCACAATAGGTAACATTATTGAGAATTCCAATATAAAATGTAACCCCAAGAAATGCAACACATGAAAGATAACGAAAGGTAGAGTTCTTAATTTTGATTTCTCTCCCAACATGCTCTCAATTCTTTTTTTTTTAAAGACTTATTTATTTATGCATACAAGAACTGGGGTGTAGGCCAGAGGTGCAGGGGTGGGTGAGAGGATTCACCAGAGACAGAGTGGGGAGCAGAACAGGCAGAGCTACTGAAATACACTGCTGAGGGGAGCAGCGGGCAAGACAGGAGAAGTCTGCTGTACCATGCTGGGATCGAACTTGCGCTGCAGTGGCTGCGGATAGCTTCAAAGTGCTGCGACTTAACCCCTAATGCCACCAAGGAGGCCCTGCTCTCAATTTTTAAAGCCAATAGGTCAAGTTCTGATTCTAGGTACTCTCCCGACCAATTCAACTATGCTATCATAGGTAAATCTTGTAATGTTTTGCTATTGAAGAAATTTAGGAATTATTCTTGTAAAATATAATGAAAGTGTTCTGTATAAAATGGCACACTAAATATGTTTTAACTGAAGATATATCTTGCTTTGAAAGCCCTTCACTTTTTTTTTTTTTTTAGATCTATTTATTTTATTTATATAAGCACTGGGTACAGTCAGAAGTGCAGAAGGATGAGAGAATTCACCAGAGCCAGAGCGGAGAGTAGAACAGGCAGAGTGACAAAGTACTCTGCTGAGGGGAGCAGTGGGCAGCAGGAGAGGTCTGCGTACCATGTGGGACCCTCGCCCGGTGGCCAGGAATCAAACCGGCGCTGCAGAGGCTGTGGGCAGCTTCGCAGCCCAGCGCTCAACAGCTGCGCCACCGGGGAGGCCCAAAAGCCCTTCACTTTAAGGAAATCGGAGAGAGTACTTGATTCAAGATAAGTCACTTGCAGTAGCTCGAGCATTTGAAAACATGAGGAAGGAACAGGTTATTCTAGAGAAATACCTGGAACAAGTTTAGAGTGCACTGATACTATGAAATTGTACATGAAATGAAATGGGGCTTTGATGAACTGGAAATGTCTTGTAGCAAGTACATCAATACCTCCCTCACTATCCCCAGGTTATGAGGAAACTGCTGTAATCTAAATGGTTAAAATGATTTTTGCCACTTTTCCTAGAATGTACTGTAAGATAAGGATCAAAAGTGGCATCTTGGGGGTTAAAAGAATTGATCTAAGACATATCAACAAAAGCAATCAGAAAAGGTAATCTTGCTTGAGAAAACAAACAACAGTTCATACCAAACAATCCCAAGATGAGTGGTCAACTTCAGCCCTATACAGACCTGACAAGATCCTGTGGTGGTTTATCTCTGAGGAACTAAGACTGAGGTGTGCCACTGGACATAAGGAACTAAGATGATTTGATAATAAGTCTCAATTGTTCCAAGGTGTTTGAAATGAGACAGGGAAAATGGAAAACTAGGGGCCTCCCTGGAGGTGCAAGGGATTAAGTCTCAGCACTACAAAGTTATCTACAGCCACTGCAGCAAACACAAGTTTGATCCCAGGTCAGGGAACTAATACACATGGCACAGCAGACCTCTCCTGTCTTGCCTGCTGCTCCCCACAGCAGTGTGTCAGAAGATCTGCCTGTTCTGCTCTCCACTCTGTCTCTGGTAAATCCTCTAACCTCCTGCACCTCTGGCCTACACCCCAAGTTTTGTATGCATAAGTAAATAAAATAAACATTTAAAAACAATAAAAAATAAGAAAGAAAAAGGAAAACTGGATACGACATTCAGGAAGGAAGTTGGGACAAGCCTCCCAGTAAGTCAGGAGGGTCAGGGGGCCTGGCTTTCTCTAGGGAATAGTATAAGGGCAAAGTAGGACCACCAGTAACAGACCACGGCACCCATGGGAGAAAGAATTGGGGGGGGGTCTCTGCTGGCCTCCAGGTATTTTTACCCTGGGATCTTTGGGATGACAAAATCCCTAGAGCTTGTTTGTCTCTGAATATTCTCTCAGAATGTCTTGAAGAGAGAAATGATCCTGAAGGGGTTGTACCCACTGATGTCCCACTGTTGCTCTACGATCATTTTCTCTAAACCATCATAGCATAAACTGAGAAAGTTCAAGTCCAAATTCCCTCTTTACGCACTATAGGATTTCTGAGAAATGCTACCAGGGAGCAAGTCTAGTTCTTGATTGTACTGCATTTCACTTCAGTTAGGACAATGCCCTTGTTGTTATTCTTTGTCTTTATTTAGACAGAAGATAAACAAGGAACCAGGAGGCACCTTGAAAACTTGGCAAAGTATGTGTCCTTCCTCTATTTATCTTCTCTGGGTAATGAAGGAAGGCTGAGAGAAGGAAAGAACTATGCACCACTTTTAGCCTCCCCCAAAAGAGATGTGAACTGCCCCCAAAAGATCTAGCAGGTCAGCTCCATTACAATCCACCCCCCCCAAAACCCATGATGCCTACTGAGATCATACTAACTTCAAATATTTTCTTTAGAGATTTACCCTAAAATATGAAGAAGCACAACTAGGGTTATCAGGTAACTATTCTCCTGACTTTCTAGTCCAGTCCACAAGCCCTTTTAAATGACTTGTGAAAAATCTAAAAATTACTTTTAAGAGAAGCAAAGAAAGGTATAGACATGTAAGGAGTGAAAAGAACACAAAGACTCATTCTTTGAACAAAGGAATCCTGTCAGGCAACATCTGCCTCCTTAGACACCTCTATAGTGAAAAGGGAGACCTCAAACCCAGCCAGCAAGAGTGGTTCCATCACCTTTGGTGATAAATGAGGGTCAAGGCTGTCACTGCAAGATTAGCACAGTAGACTTAGGTTTCATCTTCACTTAATAGTAACTTCCAGGCTTCTCTGGTAGTGCAAGGGGCTAAGCACAACACTGTGAAGCTATCCGCAGCCTCTGCAGCATGAGTTCCATCCCTGGCCAGGAAGCTACTCACATGGAGCAGCAGACCTTTCCTGTCTCACCCACTGCTCCCCTCAGCCGTGTATTTCAGTCGGTCTGCCTGTTCTGCACTCCACTCTGTCTCTGGGGAATCTCTCACCCTGCACCACACCTCTGGCCTGTACCCCAGTTCTTGTATGCATAAATAAATAAATTTAAAAAAATAGTAACTTCCTTGATAAGTCTGCAGGCAAAGTCTTTCAACAAGTTCCAGGAAAGTTGTGCCTTGCTCCTCTAGGGAATAGTGGATGGTGCACTCTGAAGGTCAAAGAGACATGTTCAGGCTCATTGAGGAGACTTTAAAAGTGACTTTCAGGGAACTCACCTCTTTCTCCTGCTTGTCCATTATTGATGTACACATCCAATTAAGCAGTATTTCATGGTCAGAATAATTAGTAGTGATTAATTATTTGCATTGCAAAACATAATCTTTACAAAGATACAGAGCTTAGAGAGAGAAACTATATTTTTAATACTACTAATAACATTTTTGCACACAATTTCTAGTAGTCCAAGATTTCTAATAGCTCTTGTGCCTGGCACATACTCATGTATTTAATGAAAGAAAAAGTTATAAATAAAGTAATGTATTTAACAGTACATTTTTAGAAACCCAGACTAATTTTCATGGTGTATTTTTTTTTTAAAGATTTATTTATTTATTTATTTATACAAGAACCGGGGTACAGGCCAGAGGTGCGGGAGGGTTAGAGGATTCACCAGAGACAGAGCGGGGAGCAGAACAGGAGACGGATGAAATACACTGCTGAGGGGAGGAGCAGGCAAGACAGGAGAGGTCTGCCGTGCCATGTGGGACCCTCTCTGGCTGGCCAGGATCAAACTGGCGCTGCAGAGGCTGCAGACATCTTCATAGTGCTGCGCTCAACTGCCTGCACCACCTGGGGAGGCCCTTTCATGGTGTAGTTTTCAGACATATTCATCTTATTTACAGAAGCATTTTTAAAAATTGGTCTTTTCTAGTGATTGTATTAATGTGAAACAAAAAAAATAAAAAACAAAAATGAGCCATCCTTCTATCTAAACTGGCAAACTTGCTAGTCTGAGTCTATCCCACTCCCATCCTCTATAACTTTTATTTTACCAAAATAATAAATCTCACATGTTAGTTAAAAGATTGTTGACACACCTAGGAGTTAGGTATGGTCAGGAGCAGATTTCTGGAAGGAGTCCATGAGGTTCCATATGTATTTCACCAAAAAGAGTCATGAGTACGATGGCCATAGACTAGAAGCAGTCTGAAATTATTTCATTTTTATTCCATAGGGTATTAGTTTAATTATTTTAAATAAAAAACTAAGATGATATTATATATGGACCCTATATCGAAGTTTCTGCTTTTAAACTTTTTTAATGATAAGCTCAACAAAGGACACACTGAAACATGGGAGTTAAATGAGACAAAAATTACTGGATCACTCCCTACCACCCACCCACCATAAACCCCAGATGGCCATTGTCCAAGTATTACGAACAAAGGAGAAACAATATTCTAATACCTCACTAAAACAAAACAACATTATAAAAATAAAAGTGAAAAACAGCTTTTAGGCTGCCCAACTTCCCTCGTTTGATTGGAGGCCAAGGCGCCACAGTGAAAGCAAAGTAGAGAGGTTTTCCCATTAATTATCTAAGTAATTACCTTAAACGTCTGTTTTGCTTTGGCTGTGGAGACATAGTAACAACCATGAAGACCCTACTGAAACAAGAAGATAGGAAGTTCATAAAACGCTCTCCATCTCCATTGTAGATAGGCACAGGAACGTTACCTGCAAATGCAAACTGTGATTTCTTGTGACGAGTTAAAGAAAACCTTTTTATTTTCCAGGTCACCATAATAATGATTATTCCTCTATTTCTTCATAATTTATAAAAAAGGGACGTTCCGCTGCCTAAGATTCCATGTTAAGTGACTGAGGCATACGTAGTCTGAGAAGCGTGGCATAGAGTCATCATTGGTATTTTAAAGTACAAATGTTAGAATTCTCTATTTTCTGGGGTCCTTTGGTCTCTTGCTCCTGGCTAACAGATTTTCCCATAAAGAGATACATGTAAGGAAATTATTTTGACAGGGAAACAGACATCTGTTGATGTGCTGATTCCACAAAAAGAATTACATACCAGACTCTAGAGAATATTTAATAAAGCTCTAAAGAAAATTTGTAAGTAAAGGAAGATTTTATTTTCTGTCTGAAACTTTCCATTTGGGAGAAATATCCTGCCATCTTGTTCTGAATTCCCTGGTACCACTGAACTCACTCATGTTGGCCCCTTGCTTTTATCTGAAGCCCCACCATTATATTTATCCTCAGAAAATTATGAGGCACAAGGTGGTGTGTTGAAAGTCCTTCAATCAGTATTAAAAAACAATCCCAGTTCTCTAAGTATCAAGATTCCAAAGAAAAGTTATCCTTGGGGAACATTTATTTCCCTTCCCACAATTATATACTCTTACAGCTACAGTTTCCTTATCTGTCAGTCAAGACTATCTTCCCTTTTACCTGCAGCATATTTTCTCTAATTGATGTTTGCAAGTGTGTTATCCATCATGTTGATGCATGCTGTATGTGAGGAAAGATCCTATTTAAACGTTGGTGCCAAAATGGCATATAAGTGTAGGTTTCTCTGGAATTCGCATAGTGCTCTTAGGAGGATTTGTTTTTCTTATAAGTTGGGTTAATACAGGAGATAGATGAGATCTCCATGGTTAGATCTAAGAGTTATCCCTCATTTTCATTCTAAGAACACATCTAGGTCTTGTTCATGTTGACTATAGAGTGCCAGGAAAATACGAGGTAGAAAGGAATTGTGATATAGTGATTTCTTGGTAAAATCTTTTCTTTTCTTTTTTTTAGGAAATATGGCAAATATTACAAAATAACTTGCTGGGATTTTTCTCTTTTTTAGTAATATTAGGGTTTTCATTATAATGCATTGAGGTGTATATCCTGAGCCCAAATAGTCATTCCAGAATATTACAGGTTGTTCTTCCCAAAATCTACATAAAGATCTCCTAAGGACATCAGTGTGCTTTAAACAAGATGGCAGGAAATGGCAGAATATAGCCTAAAACAACATCCACTCAAGCTTCAAATGAAAATGTTATTACTAATAAAATGAGAACACACCATTCCAGGAAATTAAAAATTTGATGTAAATTAGTAAGGTTCTTCTAATTAAAGGCTTGGCAGTTTAAGGGATGGAGGCTTCAACATTGAGGACCAAGATCACATATTTTTACTGAAGAACTGAAATTCAAAACCTCAAGTACTAGAGGAACTGCAAGGCAAAATCGAAAATGACCAAGTTATACAGAAACTTAACATTAATTTTAAGAAAAGTATACCGCTAAATAAATGAGTCTTAATTTATTATAGTCAACATTATAATGATAAAATTTCCACCACACTTGACTGTATTCACTACAAACTCAAGATGGCCACATTTGCACAGTACACTCTTAATGAACCTTCCAGCATCCTGTTTATGCAAGCTGTGACCATGAGAGAATTATATACAATTTATAACGACAGATATTTCACAGGTTTATTCGTTGCCTGCTAGAAGTCTCATCAATAATTCAAGAACACACACATTATATATAATTGTTTCCCTTCTTTCCCTTTGCAAAAGATCATTTGCATTTTAATCATTAAATCTCATCGACCTTTATATCAGCCCCTGGAATGTGTAAGCCAGGGAATGTTCTTGTAGGAAAGATTAAAAAAGGAAGGAAGAGAAAAATCTTATTAGCATTGTAATTTATATTATTAAGTAATATCTATTTTGTAATGCAAAGCACATGTTCCTTAAATCAAAAACATGGTAACAGCGCTGAGTTTAAAAAAACTTCAAAGGGAAATTTCATGGTGTGAAATTTAAAACATATGGAATTTAATATGTAAATATTTATAATATGATTTAATCCTGTATCAAGTACTTTCTGGCTGGATTACCCTGGGAAAATCGCTGAATCTCATAGCTTCAGTTTCCTCATCAGTAAGATGTTACGAATTAAAAATCACACTGATTGTTCTCAGAAAGTCGCAATGAGGATAAAATGAGAAAATGTATAATTGAATATAGTTTATAAACCATATAAAAAGCAAGGTATACTCAAGTTATAGGACAAAAACAGTTAAGGAAAAAAATGTAATTTAAAAATCATTAGACATCCATTTGTAGGAAACTTGTTTCCAAAAGAATTGGTTGCTATGCCAAAAGTTTTCAGTCTGCATTTTGTTTTAAGTTCTTATTTAGACCTTCTAGTAAAAAAACAAGTGTACAAAAAGCAACTTCACCTCTCCACCTCACCATATTGTGTTCAGAAAATCCTTTCACAGATAATCACATTAGGGAGGTTTAATCTTAACTGCATAAAAGCAAATTGGAAATGGAAATATGTAACTGAAGTAAATTGAGAATATTTGTTTTTTCATTCCCAGAATAAATGTTTGCTTCTGGAAGACCATACAAATCTGGACAATATATTGAAAAGAAAATCAATAAATATTTTGATCAAGGTGAACACTATGCTGATTGGCTTTTCTAAAACTTTTTGGATTTTACTGCTTTATAAGATTCTGCTTTTCCTGAGTACTCACTTTTGAATCTCCACATCAGGTAATGACTATTAAATTCCCTGTTTTGCCAAAATACAAACAAAGGAATAAGCAAATTAGGAGCACACATTAAGGGCAGGTCAATTATTACTGAAAGTGGTAAGTTGAGCACCAAAACTCACTACATGAATGAGCAGCATACAGTTAAATCCATGGGCTGTGAAGTCAGACACGTTGAATTCAAAGGAAAAGTTTTACTCTTATAAATGTGTGATCTGTGGCAAGTAATGCTTTGTTGCCATACTACTAAAATTGGAAATAATAATACTTATTTCAAAGACTTGTGAGAGTTAAATACAAGAATCCAAGGAAAATACCTAGAAAAACGTCTGACAGACATAAACATTGCTTGTGTTCAATGGTATATATAAAAAATGTACTGAAAATAGAAGGTTTACTTTTCGCACAAGATTCTTTACTGGGATTTAAATTTCAGGTACAAAAATGAATCAATTTAAGACAGCTTTTAAAATCAAAAGGCCAAATCATTGCACTAATTCAGCTTTATAATATTAAATCTCTTATCTTTATCTTTCTAATATTTAGATCTCTAACATTGAACCTTATTGACTTTTAACTATACACACACTGCTATCTAAGACATATACACACATATATCATATATGCACATAACCAGTTCTTCCTAATGGCAGAAGTTTACAGCAATGCAGAAAATGGGGAATGCAAATCATAACACCTGTATACTTTTTCAATGAAGATTTTTAGTTTTCCAATGCTTCCTTTCATTTAAATCTGATTTGTGGCTAGTGAAAAAGAATTGTCCATATTGTAGATGCATTAAAATGGCAAAAAAATGACTCAAGGTAAAATAGTCACAAATGCACTGTACAATATAAAGGTCTGATAAACCTTGCTAACACAGTTGGAGGTAAGTAAGAATGCTTAGCACTTCAGGTGAAAACTAATTCTAAAATATTTTAATAAATCAATATATTTGGCAAGTATCTATATGTTTATTTAAGCTAGACAATTCATTTGTTTTCCTTTCATTGAGCTAAAACAAAAGATCCCTTTTCTCTGAGAATTTGCCATATTGGTCACTTGGCAATAAGAACATTAAAAATTCAATGAAAGGGGGCCTCCCTGGTGACGTAGCGGGTTGAGCGCCACGCTGTGAAGCTGCTGGCAGCCTCTGCAGCACAGGTTCGATTCCCGACCAGCCAGGGTGATTCCTAGATGGCAGGGCAGATCTCTCCTGCCTTGCCTACTGCTCCCCTCAGCAGTGTCTTCACTCCATCTGCCTGTTCTGCTCCCCGCTCTGTCTCTGGTGAATTCTCTCACCCTCCCATGCCTCTGACTATACCCCAGTTCTTAAATAAATAAATCTTTTAAAAAATTCAATGAAAGGAAAACAAATAAATTATCTAACTTAAGTAAGGATATACATACTTGCCAAATACACTGGCTAATCTTTCCATTGTTGTAAGACAGATCAAATTATATATAAATCCCTTGCTTTCAATAGTAGTATCTAATGTAGTGTGGAGTACATTCTTGGACAAAGCCTCATTTAAATTTTTCTACGACATTTTTCAATCTCAAAGGTAAATCTCAGTAAAACAACACCCTACTGGCTGAATTCATTAGCACCATGGTTAATCATTATTTACTTATTTTGCATTCATCCAAGATATATGCCTTTCTCAGAGAGAAGAGGTTAAGAGGATTGATTAACATCTGTAAAGTCCTTTGAGAGATATGTTACCAAATTGTAAATTATAACCATGTTATTAGCACAAACTCATTGAACATGAAAACATTTCCACAAATGGGAGTATCTTGAATGGGGCAAAAATGCTATGAAAAATAATTCAAATGTGAAATCAAAGCATTTCAATCCATTTGCAACATTGTGTTGCTTGCTTTCCCTAAATTAGTGTTCTGTTTTGAGACAGCTGAGCAAAAGGAATCAGTATGGAAATAGTAGTATGCTAATAATCACAGACAGGTTTCCCACCGTGGATCAGAGCACTTTAAATGTCTGAGATTTTACATATGTCAGAAGCAAATGTGACCATATATTTTTCCCTATAAATAAGTATAAACCATTGGTTTTGAAAACAAAAACACTGCTTCCATAAATAACTAAATTAGATGAGAGGTTTTTTATTCATGTTCTTTAAAAAGTGAATTTTCAGCATTCAGTTGCTGAGTGTTGGTTTGTTTCTGCAATGTCTCCACTAAGATAAATGAAGTTTTAATCTCCATGCTATTTGTTTAAAACTCCTTTTCATTTTTACACAACAGTCCGTTTTTCATTAGCAGAAAATGTATGCGATTTGAGCCAGGGTACTTTTTACTCACAGTAAATCAATATGTGTCATAAGAGCAGGAAAGAAAGCAATATCGCTGACTATCATTGGACCTTCCCTTAGAGCAATCCCAGAAGACATTGCCAGGTTTGGTTGCTATAGCAACAGAGCTCTGGTGCCTCTCTTGCTTGGTTTGTTACTGTGAGTTGAATTTTGCCACACAGGAATAACCCTGAAGAATTTTTATGGTAAAGAAAAAATTACAAGGAATCAATAACAATGCCTGTGACCTTTCTCATGATCTGAAATGATTTTTAATTCAAAAGTAGTACAAAGAAGATGACTTCATAACATTTTACATCCCTTTGTTGACCTCCAGTTAAATTATTCATTGCCTTTTCTTTAGGTTCCTTAAATAGCCACATTTCTTTAAGTGTGAAAAAGAATCTCAGAACCATGGCAGTGATAGCATGGAACACTGGATGATTTTACCCATCCATGAAGGGCTGCTACAAACATGTCTTAAAGTAATGTTAATCCACTTTAAAAAGTGTCTACGATTATTAAAAAAAAAAAAACTCAACAAAACAATACTAGCAATGAAGAATTTTCTTCTGATGTCTATTAAAAAGATATGAGGACAGATTAAAAAATATATGATGTATAGAGTTCTAATTAGTCTTGCCTAATGAGATAGGTCATATGAACTGTTTTGAGCAGTATATGGTATACAGTAAACACCTAATAAATATTGTTATAATCTTATGACTATTGTAACACAGTCAGATAAGTATATTGATTTCTTTATAGCAGTGATTATTGATTTTGCCAGTGTAATGCTCATTGCATTCTGACTGTTTTTAATGTAAAAATGCTGTAAGGAACACATGATTATATAATTGAGCCCTAAATATACTGTTTAGAGGTGCAGATCCTGTTTAGAGCACTAACCTTGTGAACAAAATGCTTGAATTTAATGAACATGCCACATAGAGGCAGCCTGGAGTGGAATATGTTAGGATTCAATGAGACATTATATAAGTACATAAGGCACCTGGTATTGATAAAATGTCTGGCACAAATAATTCTTATTAAATTTTAGCTGTCTTTTCTTTATTAAAAAAATTATTGTATCCTTTTTTTATTGAGGTAACTTTGGCTTACAACACTGTATATGATGTAGAGGTATAGGTTCACATCACTGAAGACGTATGTTACTGCACCACACCCCCTACCAAATCATCCACAGTCCTCCACCATAGTTCCTTGGGCACCCTGCCCTCTATGTCACTCACCCCAGCTCTCCTTCTCTGGTAGACTCAATTCTACAGTCATATTTCTAGGGTTTATTTGGTTTAGTTTTGTCTATTTGTTTTGCTTTTCTATAGTCCATATATGGGAGAAATAATCCAGTATTTGTCTTTGTCCTTATGAATTATTTGGTTTAGCATCATCCTTCTAGTTCTTGATAATTATCTTTCCAAATGGAACTTAATGATAAAAATGAATACAAACACTATATATCTAGTATGTAAAACTATATGGGTTTTTAACTCAGAAAAGATGTAGAAAATTTTTACTTCAAGATTATTCTATGTTACAAATTCATTTTTAAACTCACTTCAATTGATAATGTCTTTCCCAAAGATGTTTTCATGTCATTCTAGCCCAGGATGATACGCTGGAAAAAAAATGGTGAGGGGGAACCGTTTTTATGGCCAAATACATATGGAAAATGCTACATAGTATAGCTCACTCTAGGGATGAATAGATCACCTGCATTAAACTTTCCAAGACATCCCAGATAATCACAGATAAGGAAATCAGTATTGTTTCCCATTAAAAGAACATAAAAAATTCAAGAGTTTGGTCTTGAATTCCTCTTTTACCATTCATTAGCTTATAATTAAAATCATTTGCTTCCTGGTGGCAAATTTCAATTCCTCTATAAATAATACATAGGTATATTATACCAAAGGAAAACATTTTCCTAAAAGAAAAATTGAACATCAAAAAACATCTTAAATGTTAAATGCTACATAAATGTATATTATTCATAAATATAGATAATAAATTTGTGGACAACTGATTAAATATGGAAGACTAACTATAAGTAAATATATGCAATTTATATTATTATCTAAAGATATTACATTTTGTTAAAAGGTAAATATGAAGTTGATTAATCTTGGGTTTGTCAACACTTCTACTAAAAGATAAGGGATAAGTACTTAAACAAAATCCTGTGTTTTTATTTGGCTCTCGGGCCTAATATTCTACAGAAGTTTGAGTCTCAAGTAAGAAATGTCAACTCAGTAAAATTTAAACGCATTTGTGGAGATAATAAATCATTTTTTTTTTTAATATACTAAAGTGAAAGCAGGCAGCTTGGCTAAAACAAACATTTTAGGTATGTTATCCTTGCAATAAAATACAAAGGACAATAAGTGATGGCTGGGGCAACTATCTCTGGGAAGCCATTATCTCTCTGATTTGTTCTTAAGACTTTTTTTTTTAAGATTTATTTTATTTATTTATACATACAAGATCTGGAGTGCAGGCCAGAGGTGCGGGAGTGAGAGGATTCACCAGAGACAGAGTGGGGACAGAGCAGGCAGATTGTCTGAACTACACTGCTGAGGAAAGCAGTGGGCAAGACAGGAGAGGTCTGCTGTGCCATGTGGGTTAGCTCCCTGGCTGGGGATCGAACTCATGCTGCAGCAGCTGCTGATGGCTTCACAGTGCTGAGACTTAATCCCTTCCGCCAACAGGAAGGTCCTTGTTCTTAAATCTTTAATAATAGCATGCCATTTTTCCCTTTTCATTGCCATTTCAAATAGAAGAGCAATTATTACATAGAATTTTTTTTCAAATCAGTAAACATTAACCTAAAAGTAGGTTAAAATACAAAATGACTGACACTTTTAAGGCTAATTATGATCAGATTTTTCTTCAAATACCATGTTGCAGAGTCTTAAAAAAGGACATTATACAAATAAGTTTTCAGTCAAAAGTTGAAATTAAGAAAATATTACACTGGCAAAATTTCTACTGGGTCTTCATTGATTTGAGTATTGCTAAGAATGTTCATTGACTGGACTAGATGTACAAATGCAAATCATTCTATAAAACAACAAACAGGGTTTGTGGAACATATTCAAATGAGAAAAGAATATAGCTCCTTTGAATCAAAACCACTGTTCTTTTAGCAAATGACTAAAAATAAGATAGCAAATTTTTATATCTAATTGCATTATTCTAGGAATATACCTAAGCTATATATTTCATTTTCTTACTTTTGAAAATAATACTTGGTCTTAGCAAAAGTCACAATTTATTTTGAGAGATCAAAGTCCCTTGATTATGAACAAAACATCACAAATGAAAGACCTGGAATTTCGTTTTGCTTAGTCACTAATTACAACTAAAATTGTTCATGATATTTAATTAGGATTTAAACATGGATGATTGTGAAGTGGAGACGCCCAAATGTGTAAAATTTGGAGACCACAAATTCATTCATTGGCATAGCTTCACACTCATTTATTCTAACCCAGAAAACTAACTTAGAAATGGTAATCACCATTTAATCACGCTACTATAATGAACTTTCATTCTCCTCACTCTGGTTCATAATCCAAATTTCATGAATAGTCATGTTCAAATAACCTGGAAATTAACCAGGACCAAAAGAATGGCCATTTCCAGAACTTGAGATATAGGGTAGGGCAAAATACTGTTTTTATTTCCCATTGATGGTGGGTAGAGGTGGAGAGGTTAGCTGCTTTGCAATTGAATGTATAAACAAAAAAGAAATTTTTTTCCCATTTATTTGATCTCCATGTTTGTGCATATATAAGAGAAAGATATTCTATTTATTTAGTCCTAGGTAGTGATTATGCCTCGTGCACTGGAAAATGTTAATTCTTCATATCTTCAAATGCAACTGTAAGCATCATTAGGGAAGCTCCTTAGTTATCGGTTATATTTCCCTCTAACCCCACCTCAAATCCCAAAGAATCCCACAAATGACAAGAAGTAAGGTGAAAGTGTAACTTTACCCTAATGAAGAGGATCTTTTCTCCCACTCGATATCTTCCTTGAGAGAGTCTCTCCACACAGAACTTGTTTGGGCATTTGCAAGGAGGATCTTCAGAAATCCGTTTCACCTGAAATAGAAGAGCTGGCAAGTTAATGCTCCTTAACCAGGTCCCACTTAGACTAATTTGCTCTAGGCATTGAAAGGCCCTTTGCGCAATAGTGCTTCTAAATTTGTTCTCCATCAGACTATGGCTATGACATGAGCACAGAGATCACATTAAATCCTCACTATATAAAGGTTAGACCTTAGATGCATTTTCTGATAGACAATAATTGCACTAAAACATAAACTAGATGATGACAAAGATAGTGATGCTGGAGGAGACTATGAGTAAACCAATTGGCAGTTCAGGAAAGATGAACTGGCTTCTCACTTTTGGAGAACTAAAAAAAAAAAAAAAACACAAAACAAAACACGTGTATTGGGTTGCCAAGATAAATATGCCAAGATAAATATGTTCCAAACTAGAATAGATTGTATGTGAACACAGATTATATGTTATTTTAATGATACTGGTTTTACCCATTTTCAAAATAAACATCAATTAAACAATTCTTTCTAAAATGAGACTATTTTTTTTTCTTATTTTGAACTCTAAGACTTTCTCTAAGAAGTCATCTATAATTCACCCAGATTAATCCAACAAGTCACTTCACCCCAGTAATTACCACCCACCAAAACCTACCTCTGTGTCCACGTCTAACAGACTGTAGGTATTTTATGGAATTTGTGTCTGAATATCAGGTTATCTCTATATATTCTCCCCACTGCCTAAAAATACATAATTTAAATGGCACATTTACAATGCTTATAAATAGTTGTGGCTTTTAGAAGACAATATATAGTCTATGATTTTAGAAATAAGGTTTATTTTTATGTTTACCTTCACTGAGAACTTACTATGACTCATGATTGTCCTCTCTTCAACTAAACAACCCCAAAACAAGAATGTCCTGTGCTTTGGAAAAATTTTCAAAGGAAGAAACAGAACAATCTAAACAATGTGTAGTCTGCATTTGAGAAGGTGGATAGAACAAATTTAGACTATGAAGAAAATGGACTGGATTACCCTCACTCAAATTCTTCATTCCCCAAAGATATGATTCCTAGAGATTTGTCATCAAAGAAATTCAATTATTTCTTCAAACAATTCAATGTTTGATTTCAATCAACCCTCTCAAAAGACAAAACTACGTGAAAAGTAACATGTAAACTCAATTGCACGTAGGTATGAAGGACTTAAACAGCTTGGTTTCCTAGGTTATAAGAGATTCCAAAGAATAAGGAAGCATAAGACACTAGAAGGAAAGCAAGAACAGATGGATTACTGAAAAAAACTAACTTTGAAGACTATACAATTATGCCTTAGTGAAGAGATACAAAGAGTAACCACTATTGCCAGGGGGCAATAAGAGAACTAACTTCAGGATACATGTTTTCTTGAGTTCCTTCTGCCACCCCTCCTCATTCCAACAAATAAAACTAAATTCTTGGTGTTTACTTCAATCATAGCAAATTACATGTTATTGTTTATCATTAATGTCTGATGCATTGTGGGCTCAGACAATATTTCATTACCATTTTAAATCTTTGATATAAAGTAAAATTCCTAAATGGCACAATGTTCAGTTAGTGCACAATGAATAAATAAATGAATGTATGAATAAGAACACTGACTGTGTAGGCCATGGGGGAAATCACTGTGACAAAATAAGACTGGATTCAAGGAAATTTAGTGAATGGCTTTCATTGAAAACTGAGGAACTGACTGACATCACTGTTAGTGATGAGGACCATGACTTTGAATTCTATTTTTTTCCCATTATATTATACTTAGTCCATTGATATATACACCACTCCCCCAGTATTAACAGAATTCTGTCCCTAGGTATTTTTTTGAAGGAATATTCCTGAATGGGAGGGTGGCATTGGAACAAAAAGTACAAAAGCTGAGTAATGATAGTGTCATTTCCTTCCATGATATAGAAACACATTCTCGGGGTAGGAGTGGGGTGATGGGACCAATGAATATGTGTGTATGTGGGTGTTATTTTCAGTGTTTCTCTCTCTATATATATATGTATTTATAAAATGTATTTATAAAAATGTTTTAAAAATATAAATGTGTGTACGTATAATTTATGTTTACATTCTGTCATAGCTTGAAGAGGTTTACAGATTTTCCTTTTTACTACAGTAAGGGTTTCCATGAGAAAAGAAACTATAATGGAAAGGAGACAGGGAGAAACTTGGCTTTGCCCATCCAGAAGAAAATCAGACAGTTTCATAGAATACATGACCCAAACTTTACTAGGGTCATGCTGGGTATGGCTTTACTATTATGTAGCAATTAAACAAATAGTAAATTGGTGTTTGCATGGTTCCAATGCTAAGAAAAAGTATTTATGGAGGACAATATTTCCATCTTGAAGTATTTAGAGAAAACCCAGGAACTATTGGTATCAAACAGTAAAACACATAAAACCATGTTTTAATAGTGGCCTGCCCTTCTCTAATGCATTCCCACACTTGCAAAATGGGACTTTATTTTTAAAATCAAAGGCTTTTTTGTATTCTTGTGAGAAGTGGAGGCAGAAAGAGACGAGACAAAGCCAGACTGTGGGTAGTGGAAATAGATTGTTAAGTAAACAGAGCCGATGACATCTGTGCTTCTTACATTACCTTTGGATAAGTCGGTCGGCCAGGTGTTCTGTCTTTGGCTAGGAACCCAGCCAGTTTTCTGATGAAATGGGATTTCAAGAGGAGCCTGATTACTCAGAATTATACTATCTCTCATCCCCAGACCGAGGAAGTTGATGGAGAAGAGGAAGAAAGTAAGAAAGGTTTCTTAGAACTGCAGTCAACTCATTGTGTGGGAACTAGCTCAACACAAGGGAATGCAAACAGGAGAACTCAATCCGACCTCACTGTTTCATCACAGCCGAATCATCTATCAGCACATCTGGAGAATAAACTAATGTGAATGTAATTCACTGTGTTTCTTTTATGATAGTTGGATTAAAGAAGGTGGGGATATACACATGTCACTTATTTTTTTTTTTCAATTTTCTTCAATTTCCATAAGTATCAAATAGGGAAATGTGAAAAAAACAGTTTTAAAACCGCAATTATGGTTGAAACTGTTCACTGGACAATGTTGTTTTTATCACAGGTCTGCTTCTTCTCTTGTTCTCTTGATCTTTTTTCTTTATTCTATCTTTTCTTTTCTGTTACTTTTTGCCCCTTCTTTTAACAATCCATTCTTAGCCGCCTTTTTAGTTTAATTTTGTGTTGGTAGAGATAATAACTTTGCCAGGAGAGATAGTCAAAAGTATTAAGTAAACACAGGAACTTTGCAAGCAATCTCTATTTTTAATCTCTCGAAAGAAAATGTTGAATTAAATGAACTTTGACTCCCCTGTGGTTATATATGCCTCATATATGTTAAGCAGTTGCCGTGGAGTTATTTCCTTTTTATATTTGACATATGAGGCCCTGATTTAAGACATTCATGAGGCTCAACTCACCTTTCTTTTGGTTTCTCTCTCTTTGAAATAAAACATTTCACTGGAAAAATTATTCCGTAAACAGAATGCAAATATTTCAATATAATTTCCACAACATAGAATAAAGGAGACTAAGAGACTTCTGTGGTCAAAATATTTGGGAAATTCAGGTTAAATACAATCTTATTATGTACCTCACTAGTGCCTTTGATATGCCAAGGCGCTTTGCAATCAATCTCCAGGTAAGGACGATATAGTAAACCATATAGTCAAACTAAACTAACCATGGAATTCTTTTTTTTTTTAAAGATTTATTTTATTTATGCATACAAGAACTGGGGTACAGGCCAGATGTGTGGGAGGGTGAGAGGACTCACCAGAGACAGAGTAGGGAACAGAACAGGCAGACTGACGAAATACACTGCAGAAGGGAGCAGTGGGTGAGACAGGAGAGGTCTGCTGCGCCATGTGGGCATCTCCCTGGCTAGCCGGGATCACACCTGCGCTGCAGAGGCTGCGGACAGCTTCATGCTTCATGGTGCTACGCTCAACTGCCTGCACCACCAGGGAGGCCCTACCCACGGAATTCTATTCCCACTGGGTACCTGGTGGTCTTAGTGTTTGATTACATATTAAGATATGCTAGCTTAAAGACTTCAGAACACAACATTCTACCTGGCAATAGTACAGAAATATCCATTTTGCATATTTCCTACATTCAGGTAAAACCCCTTAATTTGAAAGGAGGTTGTAAGCTCTCCTGAAATTCCCTCCATTGTTTCCAGTTGAAAGGACTAGTAGTAAGGGAGTAACTGTCTTGTTATTTGAAGAGACATCTATCTCTTTCTACTTCTTCTGAACTGGGGTGTTAGAAAAACTTTTCCAAATGCTTTCACAGATGCTTCACCACCTTCTCCCTCCTGTCCTTTTCCCCCTGTTTTCAAGGATGAGAGATGGTCACATGAGACAAACTGCAGAAGAAAGTGAACTCTTCTAGCTGCTTCTACCAGGTTCCTGTAAATGTCTTTAAGTGGCAACAATCTCTTCCCTCTGAAAAGCTACAGCATAAGTGAGAAGTGTACATATTTTCAGTGTGCGTGGGCATTCCGTATTAAGTAGAAAAAAGAGAAAGGCTTTAACTTTAATCATCTATTGGAAATTTATTCAGTAAGCATGGTACTGTTTAGATACAAACTAATAAAATATGGTCCTTGTCTTTGAGAACAAGAAATACACCTGTAAGAGAATAGTATTTATGCCTAATAAGGTAAACACCTTATTAAATATGTAAAAATACTTGGAGTACCAAGGAAGAATTTGTCACTTTTACCTGGGAGGAGACAGGCCAAGAAAACATCTATATAGGTCTGAATTTTACAAGGTAAAAAGGTATTTGAAGGTGGACTGAAAAGTTGGGTAGGCAAAGTATGATGAAGAAAGCCAAGTGAGGAAAAACTCAAGGTATTAAAATGTCCTCAGGAATTTGGGGTGAGCAGGCATGTTTATAATAGATACACTGAAATGTGAGGCGGAGTAGGGCAAAAAAGTCTGGAAAGGTTCAGTGGACCAGAATATGGAGGATATATGTGAAACAAGTGAGTTTGGTTTTACCCTGGATGTTACAGGGAACTCATAATTTTAATCAAATCTGAACGGCACATAGGTTGATAATTCTATTAAAATAACATTTATGGAGAAGAATTTCAAGATCAGAATGTTCAACATTGTCAACACCAGAAATAGTCTCATAACTTGAGGGCTAAAAATAGTTCATTTGATTTAGTAATTCATTCATTAGGAGGTTAAATATGATACTGGCCAGAACTCTGACTGTAATATATTAAAGAAAATGAAGAGAGGTGATGGCTGAGGGGAGAAAGAACAAGATCCGGTGTAGCAGCCTCAGAGAAACACATTCACAAGGGAAAGACTAAAGGAACATCTTACTCCAATATAAGTTTAATCAAAAAGAGAGAGCAGAAAAAATTGTTCTCATCAACATACAAATGCACCAATCATTATCTGCTATTAGTACAGTATGTTATTCAATTTCCGTAGAAAATAAAAATGAAATATTATGACAAGCAACGCACATTGTTGATTCTTGAGAATAGAATTAAACATTGACCCTTAAGAACAGTGAATTAAAAATCATTTTAGGGGGCATTATATTAAAATTCCCCGCCTAGTCTTTATGTGGACCAAACAAAAGAAAACTAAATTAAACTAGCTTTGGCTAAGAGATGAAACTTGCTGCCCTTTGCAATAATGGGAATTCTCAAGCTGCCAGACATATCATTACAGTTTTGATAATTTAAATCTGTAAGGTATAGTGTCACATGGAGGAAAGCAAAAGATGGGGAATCTGTCTTTGTGCACCCAGTAGCCATTATCACCCATTATCCCAGCTCTTTTCAGCTCAGACCTCAGAGAGGGAAACTCTCAAATGTAGAGCTGCCATGCTTTTCAATCTTATCTATTCCACACTAGCCAAATGGTTGGTGCTAGATCTTAGGTGACACATATTTCAATTTAATATTTTTGAGGTTACCATTTTCTATGATACATAGGTATTTTTTGCATTTGCTCTAAACGTATGTGTTGGGGGTGAATACATACATATAATCAAACACACTACTATAATCAAGAACTACTTACCAGCAGAGATAGTCAGAGAGTTTGAATTCATCCTGTTTGCTATTATACTCAATCTATTTTCTGTGCTCATGAAGGTATAATATTCCCTAGTTTTTCAAAGACTATGGCTCAAAGGCTCTGCTAAGTAGAGGGAACAGCAACCTCAGAAAGTCAGACAAATCTGATTGGGAATTTAAACTCCTCTCCTCCCCTCAGCAGATGATCCAACCTTTAAGCTTCAGTTTCTTTCAAAAGCAGCCTGCTTTAGAGATAGCAAGAGCACTTGAGAAACAATGATAGATCCTGACCCCTAGTGGGCAGGCTGCAAAGGCTGGTTATTTTCTCTGCAGTGTGTTAGCTTTTCCTTCTTTAACAGTCTTCAAGATCTCATGCCTCAGGTTTCTTCTGCGTGAGAAGAGGAATTGTAAACCAATGACAAGGCTTAAGTGTTTTCAAGAAATTTTCTGGATGTCGACTTATCCTATACTAGACATTATTCAACAGAATTGAGACTCTATTTTAAATAACTAACTCAGTTTTTGAATCTCAAGATGAATCACAGTATTACAAAAACGTTCATAGGATTTTAAAATGAATTTCAATGAAGTTAAACTAGGCAAAGATTAGACTGATAAAATATTATATAGACTGATAAGAGATTGTATAGAACAAGTTTTGAAGTTCAAAAAAGAATGATTGCTAGTAAGAAATTTGGCCAAGTATACTTACTGCATCATCCAGTAAATTTCCTGTACTCTTTTTTCCAGAAGATTTTGATGAAGGAGAAGGTGAAGGAGAAGGGGCAGAAAGTGTTTCTTCTTGTTCAATCTCTTTTTCTAATTTTATCAATCCAGGAGGCTCCACACCATACCTTTTGAAATATACCAAACCACACATACATAATTAATAATCACACACTTACTACTATTTGTCACATTTGATTGTGAACACCTGAGGAGCAAATTGCTGACTTTTTCAAACAACCTTTTTCTGGCATTGTAATGTGCTTAAATTGGCATCTTTTTTGCAGTGAAAAACACATTTACTATATATATATATATATATGCACATATATAAGCACATATAACAAGGTAAGAGTAAATAAAACTATCACAATATATTGATGAATTAATAACACAAAGAAAAATGTAAAATTTATTTCCCCAGCTTTCAGATTTGCTAACTTTAATGATATTTGTGTTGTCACTGAGTTCCTATTTTGAACACAAGCTTTGTAAAGATGGAAAGAAAATCAGAGTTGGAATCAAGTTTGAAAACCACAACCCTCCCAAATAAACATCCTTAAATGATTTAAATGTGAAGAAATTTACTGCTAATTGTATACTTCCTATAGGCCTAGAACAATGCAGTGTGGGGCTATAGTATCTTAGGTTATGCTCTTAAGAACAACATAATGAAGCATGTACAGTGTTACTGGGAAGGAAAATGAAGAAGAGGAAGCATAGAAATAATTTAGAATAACACTTAAAAATTGTGTGTTGTAAATTATAGATGCCATAGAGGTTCAAAGAAAGAAAGAGATAGTTATTAACACTCTTCTTTCCTGAAATCATATTTTTCTTAGGCTTAATTTGAAATTTCTGTGTACTACTCAATATATAACAATTACACCTTGATGGAAGAGGCCAAAGATAATTCCAGAATTTGAGAGTGGGAAGGACCTCAAGGATTACCTAGTAAACACCATCTTTTTATAGATAAGAGTTACAGGTCTAGAAAAGGGCTAGAATTAGCCAAGAACAGGAAAAAGACACAATTACAGGTTTTCTGACTTCAAGGCTGATACCATTTTTCTCTGACATTTTAATCAGTTAAATCACATGTTAGAAAAGAGAGGGAATCAATAGGAGATTAAAAAAATGGGTTATCAATAGTATACATAGTTTAAAAAAAGCTACAGAGAATAAACACGCTAACAATAAGTCTAGTGTTTTTAAAGTGTAAAGTATATTAAAACATTACTCAGTATAAACTTAGATTACTGTCCTATTCTAATGATTTGCTATTTCAACAGATATCATCACACATGTGTTCAGGATACACTTCCAAGGAGGAGAATTTCCCTGCTTTTGATGTTTTGTTCTTGTAGGGGATACTGAATTAATTTAATTCCTGGCTTTTCTCCTTCATTACTCACTCGGCTCCAACAAGATGAAGGGATATATCAAAATGGTAAATCCAAGAACAAATTGAGTGTGCTTGACTCAGTTTACCCTCCTTCAACCTACATGGAGGCCTCCCTAGTAACACCCACTCTGATACATCTTCGCTTATGATTAAAGAGTTATTGGCCTAATTCTGTGCTCAGTTAATATACTAAGCATGTTTACCAACTTGGACCTTACTGGTTATCAAGGTGACATTTGACATTCCATCTGCCTCTCTTTTTACTTTTGTTTCTCATTTTTTTCAGAAAATAGATGATAGGGTTGGATGCCATGTATCAGGTCCCCTTTGAGAGCTGAGGAATCATTAGAATTCAGTAGAAAACAGTTTTAACTGGCATAATTCAACTGAACAATTGCTGTTTTGAGAACTGCTTTCAGGAGATGGAATAATTTTTAGTTATATTAATCATTAGCTAAAAGAAATAGGTACCAAATTTCATATTTCTAACCTTTTATACATGTTATCCAATTCATGGGAAATTAGTGGAAACAGACAATTTTTAATTTTTTTAAAAAAGATTTATTTATTTATTTATTTATACAAGCACTGGGTACAGTCAGAAGTGCAGGAGGGTGAGAGAATTCACCAGAGCCAGAGCAGTGAGCAGAAGTACACTGCTGAGGGGAGCAGCAGGCGTGGCAGCAGAGGTCTGAGTGCCATGTGGGACCCTCTCCAGTGGCCAGGGATCAAACCCACGCTGCAGAGGCTGCAGGCGGCTTTGCAGTCCAGCGCTCAACCACTGTACCACCAGGGAGGCCCTAGACAGCAAATTTTCTAACAGTAGATACCTCCTCTATCAGATTCCCAGCATACTCCACAGCTAACATAGATCCTAGCACACAGTAGGTACTTAATAGCTACTGTTTGAATGAAAAAAAAATCCTGTACTTTTATATAATAATTTTAACTTCCCAGGAAAAATTTGGTTTCATTGTTTTTGGATCTCTAGATGCCTATCGTTTTAATAAAATATGTAGATATTTAATGTAGTCCATAATGCTCTCCCCCCACTTCAGACATTCTCCTAGAAGACATTAAGCTATGCCCCAAACTAAAACAAGTATTTTTTAAATTTCTAATACTCATTAATTATGCAGAACTCTATCCAGCATCTCATTTCTGTTCACAAGTACCAACAAAACTCACATGGAGGTTGGTTTAGCATTCTTCCATGAGGTAGACTTTAACTAACTGTGCCATTAAACTACTCTTTAAATTTAACAGATCCTTAACCTCTCGGAGTCTGTTTTCTATCAGGAAGTAGCAACAAAAACGACCTGTCGTGGAGTACAGCTGTGGCAGCGGAGGGAAGAGGAAGAAGAAACTTACAAAGGCAACTGGTATGGAATGTGTTTCCTGTGACTGGGCCAGCTGAGCCTATTGATATACAACATTTCTGAGCCTCACTTTTACCTCATTGTAAAAAGGAAATTCTAATTCTTTTTTTTTTCTTTTTGCGTAGAAGAACTGGGGTATAGGTCAAAGGTGCTGGGGTAAGAGGATTCACCAGGGACAGAGTGGGGAGCAGAGCAGGTGGATTTATTGAAATGCACTGCTAAGGGGAGCAGTGGGTGAGACTGGAGAGGTCTGCCGCGCCATGTGGGTTAGCTCCCTGGCCAGGGATCGAACTCAGGTCACAGTGGTGACAGCACTGCAATCCAACTCCTAGGCCACCAAGGAAGCCCTGGAAATTCTAATTCTTGTGCTTTAATATCATTAGAAGGGATTACACAGTATTGATTACATGCTTAGTACAGAGTCTGACATAACTCTGAGATCACTGTTGATAGATTATTTGATACATCACTGGTTACCTGACTAGGGAACTGCAGCATTAAAGAAATTTTGTAAAAGTTTTAATTTTTTCAATATATTCTACCACCAAATGAAATAATGTAACACCCTACTATTATTTGTATTATTAGTCATGCAAGTATTCTTTACAAGAGAACTTGCTAGAGGCTTTCTTCAAGTTGATTTTCCTAGAATTGTGGAATGTCAGAAAAAAATGTCAGTCTGTAGCAAAGAAGTTTTAAAGCCAGTGTTACTGCTAACTCACAGGATGGACTTTGGCAGGCAATCATCTAAACCACTTTGGATTCTTAGTTCCATTAAAGTATACCATTTTGTTATGTTTAATGTTCTTAAGAGAATAACATAAACTGGCCGTGAGGCTTGAGGAATTTAACACACTAGAAGTCACAGCCAATTAAAAGTCAATCATAAGTGAAAACACCATATTTGAAAGATTAAATCAAGTCAATTGGAAAATATGATTTCATCTTTAATTGTAGATGGACTCTTGCCACCTTTCAGGAACAGATAGCATAGCTTGTGCTTGCTTTACAAAGTAAAATAATAAGAAACATATTAGAGTAACAGCAGACTCCACTCCATGTCACAAACAAAGTTGCCTAAATTTGAATGAAATTGGTAACAAAGACATGCATAGAAAAACTTGCCCTGGAGATTTTTCTTTATCTGTGAATGCTAAAAATTAGCTATGCCACTGAATATAGAAAATCAGCACTAAGCTCCAAATCTCTGCTTACATTGGCTTTTGAATACTTCAAGCTGCCTAAAGTACAGTCAGCCAGTCCTGAAAAGAACACTTAAATACGATTCATTGGCTTCCTGTCTGTCTGGAGATGTCAACAGGCTGTAAATCACAAAATTCCCCTCGGATTCAGGGCCCGCACCTGCAGGCCAATTTAGTCACCAAATAGGTCTTTTTTCTGTTCTCCAAGAGGCTGCTTTATTCTGGTTTCCATGATTAACTCTATGCCACTGAACAGTTCTATTTTGTCCATAAGGTTTTCACAAATTTATACTGTTTTCTACTTTCCAAGTACTAGATTTTAGAACTTTGAGGGCAAGAGAACAACTGTCACTCTCAAACTGAATAAGGGACAAAGTATTCTGTCAATGCATTTTTAACATGGTTTTTAGATCCTTGTAAAATAATTTTTGCCCCATGATTCAGAAATATAGGATGTAGGCCTCCACGGTGGCGCAGGGGGTTGAGCACAGTGCTGTGAAGCTGTCCGTAGCTTCTGCAGTGCTGGTTTGATTCCCAGCCAGCCAGGGAGATTCCCACATGGCGTGGCAGACCTCTCCTGTCGCTCTCGCTGCTCTGCTCAGCAGTGCTTTCAGTCTGTCTGCCTGTTCTGCTCCCCACTCTGTCTCTGGTGAATCCTCTCACCCTCCTGTGCTTCTGACCTGTATCCCAGCTATTGTATAAATAAAAAAAAATAAATCTTAAAAAAAAAAAAGAAATATAGGATGTCACTCTTCAGGCATATGTTACTACACTATTTATTCTGTTTTAAAGCAAAATAAAGATAGAATCAGGGGCCTCCCCGGTGGTGCAGCGGTTGAGCGCCGGGTTGCGAAGCTGCCCGCGGCCTCTGCAGCGCCGGTTCGATCCCCGGCTGCTCCCCGGCCACCGGAGGAGGGTCCCACATGGCGCGCAGACCTCTCCTGCCGCCCGCTGCTCCCCTCAGCAGTGTACTTCGGTCCTTCTGCCTGCTCTGCTCCCCGCTCTGGCTCTGGTGAATTCTCTCACCCTCCCGCGCTTCTGACTGTACCCAGTGCCTGTATAAATAAAAATAAATAAATCTTTAAAAAAAAAAATAAAATAAAGATAGAATCAGATTTGGAAGATATCAACATCAAAGACTATCAAAACCTGTGATATTTTTAGCTGTCAGAATTAAGTGCTTTATTTATTTATTCTTTGCAAAATAAAAAAGAATTCCATTGATTCCACATGCCTCTTTAAACCCTTTTTCCAAAGGAATGAGAACAGTTAGCATTTGTGAGGTTGTGTGTAAAGAGCTCTGTGCTAGGAGAAGTCTATTCATTTTTTTCTTTTTATTTATTCTTTTTTCTTTTTTTAATTAAACTTACTTATTATATCTTTGTTCATTATTGTACAGTATTTGATTTCTCTCTTCAGGTGTACTCCCCATAATTCTCCCACCACCACATCACCTGTGAATCATCACCATAATCCCTTGTGCTCTTCCATCCCCTGTTTAGAATCAAGTGTTTTAAATATTATGAGTCCATTAACCTGAGTCAGAAAAAGTAACCCTAAGTTCTTTAAAACATGATAGTCAATATAAACTTCCCAGACTGCTTATCAGGTACAAATTTTACTTCACTATAAAAACTGAATGCAAGAAAAATTGCTTTAATTAAAAAATATATATTAAATAATATTTAATCTCCACTCAACAAGGAATAAAATATCAATTTGAGACATCTGGAGGTCCTGTATAAAAATATTTTTTTCTTTGAAGTAAATATTCATTAGATCATGGACTGAAATAGGAGACTAAGAAAAATATTCACAAAGTATATATCTTTCTAAAGGTTGTAAGTTTTGTTCAACATCAAAGACTTACATAAAAAGTATATGTAAAAAGTTCCACTGTGAAGTTTGATTATTATTTCCCTAGTACAAAATATCAAAAATATCAAAAATAACATTAAATTTACAGTTTGTGTAAATGTTGAATGTGTGTGACTTTTTCAGCACTGAATATTAAAGCACTATCATTAAAAAGATCTTAGAGGTTTTACTGACCTGCTTTGCTGTGTTTTACTTTTCAGAAGGCAAGCAAGCATAGTTCACATTCAGAAACTGACATAGTTTCTGAAATATTAATGGAGAGATTTCACTCTCCAGTGATGATAGCTCTATTTAGTTGAAAACAAAAGGAAGTTTTACTCATGAGAATAAGAATAAGTGGTCTCATTCTCCCATCTCAGAGCAGCCCACAGCTCCAAACAAGCACCACTGAGTGTTCCCAGGCAGAAAACATGGCAGAGACTCAGAAACATTTTTTGGGATCATTTCCAAAGTGATGTTGACACTTTTAAGCTGACATTTATGTAACTTTGAGAAGTAAATGTTTAGAAACTAATATAAAAACCAGTGATTTAAAAATACAATACTCACATGATTATAGTGGGGAGTTAGTTATGGTAAAATTTTATCTGTTATGGATGAAAATCAATGATGTGATTCTTGAGAGCTCCCCCAAAGTCACTTCTAGTTTTGACTCAAGTTGTCTTAATTATTTATGTACTTCTCCATGGAGGAGGAGGGCAGGAAGAAGAACATGTATAGGAGTTATAGGTCTAACATATCTGCAGCAAAATGAAGGAGTTAGATCAGAGAGATGAATTTCCCTTTTCCTTTAACTAATATCTTTCAGCACAGGGGCAAGACAGTAAGATTTGGGTACACTGGTTGCTCTTTATAAAACACAGTTCAGCTCCCGTTAAAACAAAATATTTTCAAATATGTATAGAGAGAAACAAATATGTATAGAGAAAAACAGTTCATCCGATTGGCATTCAATTATTTTTAATTTTATGCTTCATACAACAAAAGTAACACCCTGAATAAACTCTTTGCATATTTTTTTTCTCTTTCAGTATAAATGTTTAATACTTTCTATAACTCACATAGGTGGAGAAAGCAAAAAGCAAATTTTACAAATTGAGTATTGTAAAGTTTATCTAAATCCTTAGACAATGTCTTTGTAGAATTAGTAATATTTTTGTAATGTGATTATGAATTAGTAATTTTTTTGTAACATGAAAAATCACTGCTTTCACCAGATCAAATGGTCATAAGTGTGATTAGAAATGGAGCCACCCATTCTTATTACAATGATATGATGATGATGATGATGATGATAATAATAATAATAATAATAATAAAAGAATTCAAAGAAAACTTTTGGAAGTGATGGATATGTTTACACTATAGACTGTTTTATTGGTTTCACAGATGTATACATATCTCCACATTATAAAGTTGTACATATTAAATATGTGCAGGTTATCTTAATAGAGTAGTTCAGAAAAAATGGAGGACTCCAAAATCACAACTTTAAAATATTTGGGAAAAACAAAACATAAGAGTCTTCAAGTGATGCATCACCTTGAAACTGACAAAGCTACCATTATTCCCCTTCATTAACCAGGATTTTAATTTGTTTCATACATTATACATTATAGTAAAGAACAATTTATGCAAGACAGGGCTGGAGGAAAAGTGATTTCTATAGGAATTTTGTCATTGGTTAGCATGCCTTCCATCACAGTTAATATGTTTCTGATGCAGAGTATGCATATAATAAAGTAGTTACACAAAATAAAATAAATCCAGAAAACAGGCAGATGATATAAAATAAACAAGAGGAAAATGACAACCCTAGGTAATTCTGGAGGTAAAATTCTCTTTTTCTACCTCTATGTTTCAGCTTTCATAATCATGTTGCTGATTTGATTCCTAATCTTAGATTATTAAAGCAACAAAATGGAATCTGTCATTTTAGAATATTCTACTATTCTACTAGTATAACTAAGACAAACAACTATCAAAAAGTTTTCTGCATAATTTGTTAAGTAGGAACTCTAGACTCTCCATATTTCTTTTTACCCAGCATTTCAGCAACAGCAGATCATTTATGGAGATTTTATGTTATGTTTTCTACCCCACCATATATATATATATTTTTTTTTTAAAGATTTGTTTATTTATTTATGCAAGAACCAGGGTACAGGCCAGATGCATGGAAAGGTGAGAAGATTCACCAGAGACAGAGTGGGGAACAGAACAGCAGACTTACTGAAATACACCGCTGAGGGGAGCAGTGGGCACAACAGAGGATCGCTGCACCTTGTGGGACCCTCGCTGGCTGGCCAGGATCTAACCAGCACTGCAGAGGCTGCGGATACATTCACAGTGCTCAACTGCTTGCGCAACCAGGGGAGACCCTAACCCCCTATATTTTTAGCTTTCCCATTCTTGTAGAATTTCTGCTGAGTCTTTGGCTGCATGGTTCGGCTCCATGCTTTGTTCTCAGGCCAGTAGAACCAGGACTGGTAAGGGAGGGTTCTGACAGAGTTCTAGAAGCAATAGGTACCTGTATCTTGCTCCTTTTCAGATCCCAAGAAAGTGGCAACACTGAAGGGCAAGTATAAGTTCAAACTTTGCCTGAGGAGTAGATATAGGATTGAAAGCTTAGGGGACCCTTTCCAGTGGCCTTCACACAAAATGTGGGAATGGTGTAGGAGAGAGTAGGAAAACCTCCAGATATCTCAAGAATTGATATTTTTACTCCCTCTTGAACAGAGATTCAAAATATTTAATATATATATTTTAATTAAAGCAATTTTTCTTGCATTCAGCGTTGTAGTGAGGTTTGTGAAGATTATGTTGATAATGATGTTTTAAGGAACTTAAGAGTTACTTCTGATTACAGGTTAATTTTCTATGAAATAAAAAGATCTACTCATTGGCAGCAAGTTTTCTATTCACTGTAATTTGCTGACCTGCACACTTTGTATTTACTTTTCCTTGATTTTTAAAAATAAATTTCTCTTTAAGAAATTAATCCAGAGTCAGCTTATTTTATCTTTTAGGTTCAACTTATCTCAACCATAAAACATACCCAGATGTGGATGAAAAAACATCTAATTAATTCTGAATTTTAATTTTGCTTCAAGACTTCTTCCCATGTTTGCATCTTCATTTTTATTTTTGGGGGCTTCAAAGAACTGTCGGAAGAACTTTTTAATGGTTTGCAAGATAATAAAGAAGCAGACACAAAACCAAAGTAAGTCAGCTCAGCTAATAAAGCCTCTTCCTCTGTTTATTTAGCTGCAATTATGATTTCTACAATTACTTCTTGTTTTCATTTATGATGAAAAATATTCCAAAGATGACTCTATATAAGAATATTCTTTTTGTAATCACACCATGGGGAATCTATTAAAAACTATGCCCCCACTCAGAAGTAGAAACTAAAAGAGCCGAGGGATGAGATGTTGAAGGGGGAGGAGGGAGGAATGAGGAAAATGGAACAAAAGAGGAGGCAGAAAATTGTTAAAGATAGGGAGAGTTAAAGACAGGGAGAGTAATGGGAATAGATTTTTCAACAGGGAAACTTCATTCACAAGAGTCTCCCCGCTTCCTAAAAAATGGTAGAAAGGAATGTATTTGATTAAAGGAATATTAGCAAAATGTTTTGACAAGATGATAATATTAAGAATATTGGTGATTTGCTATCTGTTTGAACAACTACTCTTTAGATGTCAGTACTGACGCTATTTGCAAGAATAGCTTCTCAAAATCCAAGTTAAATAATTGCAATAAAAGGCCAGCAAGTGTCCCAATGCTTAGATGTTAAATAGTCCATGCCTTGACAGTAACAGTAGTTTGACCTACCTGGCTGCAATCCGGCCAAGCTCTAGCAAACAGAGACACACTTCTCTGGGTTGCTTGTGGAGGACTGAAAGACAAGACAGAGGTGGACAACTTAACAACAGGAATGTAAAGCAGCTCTACAGTGAACAGACTTGTCAATGAGCCCTCCCCCTAATGCTCCCAGTAAAAGTGTTAGTTTCCATTCACAGAAACCATTGTACCCCGTGGTCACAGTATACTAAGCTCTATTAAAGTCTTAAAGCAGCTTTCAAAACTCTTTGCCCAACTTCCTTTCCAAAAATTATGAGTCTCAGGAAATCTTACCCTGGGTAAATCTCACCCTGAAATTATTTTCTTGCAATTAGTTAATATTAGTAAGTCAATGCTTGAAACATATGCAACTATAGTTATAAATAGATATTTAAAAATATACAGCACAAAGGAGACTATGGAGCAAAGATTAAATTTTTAAAATTCCCGTGTCTAGCTTCACCAGTGATTTTAGCAGAGACAATACAATGAACAAGAATAATTATACACCAGTCCTTATTTATCCTCTGTATCAATGTGAAATGAGAACATAAAGCTTAATGTCTTCTTCTAATCAAATGTGATTAAATGATAATTTACAAAATAACACTTTCAACTGACTGGATTTTTATAAATATGCACCAATATATGCCAGCAGCCAGTTTCATCCATAAAAAAAAATAAAATTAGAATACTCTTTTGGCATTCAGATTTCTATTCTGACATAAAATGACTACTTAATAATTTTGCTTTACTAATTACTTTTGACAGATTCAGAAATGTTGACTAGTGTTCCATTTGTTGAGCCTTTGAGGGTTTATACTATGCACTTTTTAAACCACGATGAAAGATTTTTTAAAATGCTATAATAATGTACAGCCCCTAATTAAGAGAGTAGATGTTGGGGAAAATACTACATTAAGATTATTCTCTACATAAACTTAATATCCTTACATAAGAAAACTAGTTTATTGATAACTCATTGATAAACTAAGAAAAATGGAAAAGTACATTTTTTAAAAATAGAAAGAATAGAATATTTTTAAATAGAAAGATATTTTAATCCTAAATATAGAATTTCACAACAATTCAATTTACGAGCATTATTTTATTCCCTTAGCTTAAACATCTAATTCCTTCTCTCCAAAGACTATGGTAGTGGCAGTATTCAATCCACTGAGACCAGTCTGGAATTTTGGAGGAAAGTGTTTTGAATAGAAAAAAAAATTTACTTGGACTGTAAAAGCATTTAATTTCATTTAGCTTTAATAGACACAAATGTATTACCTTATAAAATGGCACCTTTTAAAACTTTTAGAACAAGTCCTAATATCATCAGCAATGCTCACTAAAATATAATTGGTTATAGCAAATCTGAATTATAGAATTTTTCCATTATTGGTTACACAAATTTTATTTCCAGCTGAACCTTAGTGAGTCCTCACAAAGTCCTAATGGGAGAAGCTGAAAATTACTCTTAAGTAAAAGGGCTTAAGATATTTATTTCCTACCTCCAATTTAAAATGTACCACTAGTTGATTCTGACTGGAATGATACTGACTTCACAACTGTTGTCATATTAAATCAACTTCAGTGCAATGCAATATATGAATTGTTATTATCTCACAGGCACTAATTTCAAACAGAGAACAACAACAAACATCACAAAACAGAAGCAAACAAATGAAAATCACTCTTGCTGTCCAGATGATCAACTTCATCTGATTTGGACTTTGTTTTCATATTGTCCCTGACGCAAAATAATGAATAGGAGTTTGGAGTGGGGATGGAAGGACTACAAAAAAGCTAAAGAGAGACAGATTTTTAAGGCCCTGATGATACTTTCATATTGAGTGAAAGCTGTGTCAAGCAAGTGGCTAAAGCTCTAGGAGCCTTGTATACAACCTCATGCATTTCTTGATGGAGTCAAAATATGAAAAGTGTTAATAGGCTGAACAAATGTCGATGAGAAGTCAATAACCAACTATAAATGAACCAGTTTTAATAATTCCTTATTGAATTTATTAACATGTTTTGAGGACTATATAAGTATAGGAAATAAACAGATAAATTTTATGGACAATAAAATTCACCCTGAAGATAAGCAGTATGTGGATAATACAAGACAGACAATGTAATATGTAGGAGGCATCATTATTGTGTTTTTTGCTTTCTCAACTGAGCTATTAATTTAAAACAGCTTTTGCATGTCAAATCTATCATGGATTTATGAGCAAATCAAATGACAAATTGGAACATAACGGCATGACTCTTTATTTTACATGCTCAAAAGAATCAGCCTATAAAATTTAAAAACAAATCTTTCCTCGACATCGTTTTTTAGGAAATGCTAATAAAAAGGTAATGTTTTATTTCTCAGTTTTCTTAAAAATAGCTTTTATAAAGCAAAAACATAGCTTCAAAACATACCTACAGCATTATTTCACATGTTAATGACTTTTCCAGGGTCAGGTATATTAAGGTTATTCCATCATATCAAAAAAAAAAAAAAATCAATGTTTGATGACTCATAAGCAATGAATAAGTATATAGAGAAGTATAATTTTTCACAATATCTATAATACAGTAATTATGAACTATTATATCTCGATACACTATAGAAGATGACAATTCTGTGATAATTAAAAACTAAATAAAGATGAAAATCTTTCCTAACATCTTTAGAAATGTAATTTTAATTATGTAAATGTTTATTTAATATAACAGCAAATACTCTTACCTTATAGCTACAAACTTAAATTCAATAGCTTTTAAGCAAAATCACATTATATCCAAGGTGACTGGTTTTTGCACCAAGATAGAGTCTAATCAAACTTAATAGATGGAAAAAATATAATTGCCATGGGATTTGAGCTACAAAAATCTGGATGTTGTATATTAGATCTCCAACATTTACAAGTTTTATTATTTGGGTAGGTTATTCTCCTATAAAATGCTTCCTGAGAAAAAACAATAGTAGATATTATTTCTTGTGAAACATTATTTCTGTGACAATTGAACAAAATATTTCATATAAAAGTATATATGTAATTCAGAGTCATTGTATTAGAACAAGTGTATTTGAATATTTTACCATTTATATTTTATCTGGGATAGTTAATTACACACTCAATCAAATTAAGTTAATTTGATTAAGGTTAAATAAGTCAATTTGCCGGTGTATGTTGGCAAATATCCTATAGCTGTGATGAGTTTGTGCCAAGTATAATAATTTAGCAATAATTATATAAGGATGATGTAATTTGTCAAATAATAGTTTTCAATTTTCCTCTGTCTAGGAGAAGAGAATAATTTAGGTGAGTTCATTTTCAATAAACTAAGCTGATTATGTGTTAACATATTTTAGAAGCTCAAATAACTGAATGATGCATTTGTTAGGATATTTAGAAAGGCAACTTTAATATACTGTACTTGAACTAAAACCTTTATATTAAGTGTTATGTAATAATTATTCCAAACATATTTACTGATTCATCTTTGCAAAAACATAAGGAAACTTCTACTGCAGTTTGGAGTAGGAAACTTTTTTTCCCTCTATCATTGTAACATTAATTTTTTTGCTTTAAGTTTAAGATATAAGAGGGGATTAGTATTGCTTTCTTTCATGTGAAAAAAATTTCTTTAAAACAAAGTGAAAAGCTCTCATCACTTGTGATTACTATACAAAATTTTTATCATTTGAGGCATCCTTTTAAATTATCAAAGCCATTTCAAAGTAAAGTAAAATGCGGATGACCTCTGGAAAAAGTAACACAGATCCGTATTCAGAAATATGTGGCAAGAGATTCAGTCTTCTAACCTAGATTCTATAAAAATCTCCTGGGCATCAAATGTCAAATGGAATGCTGCTAGCTCCAGGAATAGAAAATGAGGCCTTCAGCGAAAAAGCCAGGGTAGTGTCAATGTCACAGACTCTGTAAGGATAAAATGAAGTAGACCATAAATGTATAGTTTAGCTGCATATATTAAGTTTTAAGAGCTGAGCAAAGAAATAAAAAGCTTGCAAATTTGTATTGTCCATTTCATTTCTCTGCATTAGATATTACTATATTCATGTTAATTTTCAAGAAAATTAGATTATAGATTTACATTTAGGAAGAAAATGTGCAAAGATTTTTTTGACTGAATATTGTTTTGTGGAAATATCACAAATTAATGACTCACTATCATCCCAGAGTAGAGGACAGGTTCTAATACTCAGAAAGAATGGATCCAGTACACTAGAAATCAGAATTGGGTTCTAATATAAGCTTTATAATTTTTTTAATATCTCAAATAAGTATCTTAACTTCTACCTGCTTTTTATTATGAGATAATTGTACAGTTAAGGGCACTTGGTATGTGCTAGCACCCAATGTATGTTACTCCCTTGTTATGTAATTATGGTCTACATAACAGCATTCACATCTGCTGAACACTTGACTGAAATGTAGATTATTGGGTCTTATCCTAGATATAGTGATCAAAATCTACATTTACATAAGCAATCCAGGTGATGAGCATGGGCATTAAAATTTGAGAAGCACTATATTAAACAACCCTATGATTTTATAATAAATGTCAGTTATGATCCCCATATTTCACTAAAAATATCCAAACATGTTTTGATACTGGAAACTCCCTTGATTAATGTTTAGGATTAACACTGGTGATGATGTGATGTGATGATGATGTGATGTGGTGATGATGATGTGATGATGATGTGAAGATGAGATGACATGATGTGATGATGGTGATGAATGAAGGGAGAAATACTTTGTCTATTAGATTAACCCTTCAGGGTATTCTGGGTATTTCTCTCCTAACAGGATCTGTAAGTTACAAAATATGCCTCCCAATAAAGTGAAGAGATAATCACCAATTTCTCTCATATTCTGTTACCCCCAGAAAGACATACGCAGTAATCTTTGAGTTTAAAGGCAATTAGGCATAACAGCAATTTAGATGCCTTAAAACTGATCTGATCTGAGGGAGCTCAAGAAAAGAAATGGCAAACAAAAAAGAATCTTGCAAGTTCATTAATGCTAACAGGGTCTGTATACAAATGTTCAGAATCACTATTCATATTAATAAAACAGGATATGGCATTCCTGTAGATTTCGTGACCAAGAAGAGTTTATTCATAAACGCATCAGTGGTGGAAGATGTAGAGAATAAAATATAATTAACTGCCTTTGCCACTAGGTCAAGAAATGGCCTGGAGCAAACAGTAACCTTCTTCTTCCAGCACCCAGACCTTATGAGAAACTAATGAATTATATCATTGCCACTTAGAATAGCAGTAAACAGAAAGAGTCTTTTCTAATTTGGTTTGTATATTTCCCCTTTACTTGAAATAATCATATGAACTTCTAAAATTAACTCAAAGAAAGCATAACTTTTTAAAGGACAAAGACATGATTTTTGGAGTTAAATGATAATGAGTTCAAATCCTAGTTGGGTCACTGAGAAGTTGTGTAACATTGGGAAACTTATTTAATTTTCTAGGCTTCAGAATTCTTATTTATAAGATGATGGTTGTTAGGAGAGTAGATGTGTTTGGCTGTCATTTTTGAGGCTACAGCTATTACTACTGAATATTGTGCAGTAAAAAACTGGCCCCAGGAAGGCTAAGAAGCTGTTCGCTTTCCTAATACAACCCTGACTCCGTCAAGCCCTTGATAGAGCCATCATTCTAGAGTGACATTTAGTTCTCTCAATCAGATTCCATACTGTTCTCTCTTGACATTTTCTCTGCATAGGGAGAGTGGCTAAATTTGGAGAGAATTACTGAGCTAAGAAAAATAAAAAATGAAATGAGACACTCAACAAAATGAGTATAAGATCAGGTGTTAAAAAAAATGTCAAAAATAAACTGTTCCTGAGAAAGAAAGTGAATATAAAAAAACAGAGGTAGATGGGCATCTTGAAATTATTATCTTACATAAATACTAATAAAGGTAATACAGCTCTTTTTCCACAGAAATACTATTATAGTCCTCAATATAGACAAGAAGAAGAAGTGACATAAAATACTGAAAGGCAGAGATAGATTCTTTTTCTGATGCATTAGGTGACTTTAAGTTATAAAATGGAAACCTGTTTAAAATTCCACACACAGTCCTTATTAACTTTGTGTGGCAGTATCAAACCGATATTATAGGTGGATTGGTGCTTTAGCTAATGTTCAATAAAACAAAGGATTTTGAAGATATGCATTTGTGGAGGTTTGAACCTAAAACTCCCAAAGATGCAATGCTGTAAACCAACTTTACATCAAGAATATAATTTAAAAATGCTCATCAGAGCCATGCATCAAAAGAACACAATGCCACATAGCAAGCACAAACACAGAAAATAAAAATTAAAAAAAAAAAGAACCACACACATTTGCATGCGAGCACAGCAGAGAGCAAACCCTTTCGTTGCTGAGTAGATTCTTTCTCAGAGAAATAGATGAAGAATAGTCACTGGCTTCCAAATCCTATAATCATCCAATAACATAATGATATTGACACAGGTAAAGCAAGCAAAAAACTGTGCATTTTATAAGTATACCCCAACCTTTTTTTCTTCCCAGCTCACCAGAAAGTATACAAATAATGTAATAATAAACAAGGCTTGGAGAAAAAAAATTAAACAAACATGACAATTTCTAAATTCACTGTACTATAGTATATTACAAGTAACAAATCCCCCACACAAGAATATAATTTACTAAATTAATTTTTATTTAAAATACCTTAGAACAAATTCAGACAAGAACATCAATTTTAGGACTTGTAACTTGCTTATTAAAATTGGTAATATCGTATAGAATTCTGGTCTTCATATAACTGACAAAAATGAAACATATCCAAATATTCAACATTATTTTAGAAAAGGTGGTTAAGGAGTTTAATCTCTGAAAAATATTACATTTCCTATTAGGAAGAATATTGATTATAAATTTAATAACTTGTATATTTTAGAAATGCTCTCTCACCAAAGCCATCTAAACATGTTTTATATTTACTGTATAATTAAAAATAACTTATTTATTTATTTATTTATTTTTAACATCCTTGCTTATTTTTCATAATATAGGATTTCTCTCCTCAGGTGAGGTCACCATAGTTTTCCCACCACCAAAGTGTCCACAGTCCTGCACCACACTCCACCATGCTCTCCTTCCCAGTTCTCTATTCTCCCCATCTCCCTCCTGAGTGTCTCAGATCTCCCATCTGCTTTCAAGGATCAGTCTCAATTTGTCTTTGTTTGATCCTTTGTTTGGTTTTTCTAGATTCCACACATACATGAGCTTATCCAGTATTTATCTTTCTCTATCTGGCTCACTTTGCTTAGAATAATCCCTTCCAGTTCCATCCATGTTGCTGCAAAATGGCATGAATTTATGCTTTTTGATTGCTAAGTAGTATTCCATTGTGTATATATGCCACATTTTCTTGATCCACTCATCTATTCTGGCTGTTTTTTTCATACCTTGACTATTGTAAACAGCGCTGCTGTAAACACAGGAGTGCAGGGTTCCTTTTGAAATAGTGTTTTGTGTTCTTTGGCTAAATATCAAGGAATGGGATTGCTGGGTCATATGGTAAATCCATTTTTAGTGTTTTGAGGACTCTCCATGCTTCTTAAAAATAACTTATTTTCTTAAAATAATTGTTGAGGCATATTTTGTTTTTAGATTGATAAGCTATGTACTTTTAAACTTAAGAAAACACATTCATTCATTTAAACTAAAACCCAATTGTAAATCTTTTTAAAGAGTGAGACCATCTATTAATCTTAATAAATTAAAGACATGGGGTCTCTCTGGTGCCACAGGCGATTGAGCACAGCACTGTGAAGCTGTCTGCAGCCTCTGCAGTGTGGGTTTTAATCCCGGCCGGCGAGATACCCACATGGCACAGCAGACCTCTCCTGTCTCGCCTGCTGCTCCCCTCAGCAGTGTATTTCAGTCAGTCTACCTGTTCTGTTCCCTACTCTGTCTCTGGTGATTCCTCTCACTCTCCCATACATCTAGCCTGTACCCCGGTTCTTGTATCCATGAATAAATAAATCTTAAAAAAATAATTAATTAATTAAAGACATGGGGAAAAAAATAAAGACATGGGAAAGAAATTCTCCTTTGGTTACTGACTTCTATGTCAGCATGATTTGAACAGTGGGTGTTGTGGGTAAACACTATATGCAGATTCTTAATGTTAAAATATGCTCTACAGAGCACACAAAAATCTATGTCATCTGTTCCAAGTAGTAAAAAATGTTATCATCATTTGAAATGTCAGTTTAACCTCAGTGATGTCAAAAAGTCTTTTCATACACAGAGGTATAAAATTTTGCATCAATAAATAATTCTCTATGCAACTTGCTTCCAATGTATCTTAATATAAATAAAATTAATTGTTCATGACATACCTGTTTATTGTCTAAAATTTGTTAATAATTAAAGAATAAAATGATATCACATAACCCACTACTGTTTTTCTTTCAAATTCTAAATATACTGTTTTATTGCTAGTTACTAGATATTATTTGATTTCATGTTCATAATATATCCTAATCTTTCCATATCCCTAAATATCTTAAGAATACTGTAAGTATTGCTTTTGGTTGTTATCTACGGATGACTATAGCTATGTTCAAGTGTTCAAACATCAAAGATTCAGTTCATTTCCACATTCTCTTACTATAGTAAAAAAACATTTCAGTGTACATTTTAGTATCTACCTCTATTCCCTTTTCTAATTAACTTAGATATAGAACAACTGCTAAAAGTATATGAAAATTTTTGTGGTCTTTGATATATAATGTCAAATTGCTCACCAAAGAAGGTACACAATTTCTAACTTTTTTAGCAAGATATAGCAGATCCTGTTTCCTTACTACATACTCAACAAATGTACATTTTCTTAATCCTTATTAGTTATTCACAGTTTTATCTACAGTTACCTTATCACTTAGGTGTCCAACATTTTTGTATCTTCACTGGATATTTATAAATACTCTGTGAACAGGCTATTTATAACCTTTGTTATTCTATTTGCTCATTTGTGAAACACTATTCTGGATACTAGGGATCTTATGACCTAAGAACTGATATTTCACAGAGGAAAAAATGATCTTTTTAGAACCTCACAGAAAATGAGCTGCAGGCCATAGTATGTCTGTGATTGCCTCATAAGGCACAGAATGTTATCTTCTGAGAACCAAAAAGACAAAGAAGCATAGGAATAAGCAATGGTTCATACTTCAGAGTCCATCCCTGGCATAGCTTCCCCTCCCACTGAGATTTCTTGTCATTAGCTGTTGTGGAAAGGGAACAGATTGAGTGAGTTGTAAATCAAGATTCTCTCACAAATAATTATACAAAAAAGCCCTACCGCAGAGGGTAGCATATCAGTTGCCACAAAGATAAGAATGCTTTATGCAGGCAAAGACCTTTGAACAGCTAAAGACAGAAACCTCTTGATACACATTCAGTACAGTGATCTACTTTATCATTCATTCAAACAGATTTTTCCCCTTCATCAGGGCATCTTTTCATTTTATTTGCTGTTCAAAACACTAAGACACAAAGGATGCTCTTCATCTTGTATGCTACTGAAATGAAATCTTGAGGTAGAAAAGCAGAAAAAAAACCCTTGCCCTAAATTCCCTTTCAATAGAGAAGTGTGAAAAGAGCGAGTGGAGGACACAGAGTTATTGTTGTATGAAAGTCAATTCTGTAAGTGCATAGTCCAAGGCCATCAGCGGTGGCTCCATCACTTCCTCACCCACAGGGAATAATAAGAAAAATCCAAGGAGAAAGGGCTCCACTGAGGGAAATGGTATTTCTTATTGTCCTTCATCTGGATTATCATTAACATCTATGGACACAGCTGTTTCCTTCCTCTGAATAATCCTAAAGTCAATGCCGTAATGTTGGCTTCCCTCTTCCGTCTCCACGGGACCTATTATACAGCACCTCATGCACTACTCTGAGTAAGAGAAATTTCAGATTTATCTTTTCATGGAGCATCAAACTACAAAGTTTTTAACTACTTGATTTAGTTTGGCACTGAGAGGATTAAACGTTATTTTTCCATTTTCCTAGCCTTATAAACCTGGTCTTATTGAACTTTTTGAATATGTAGATGTGTTTCAATTACAAGTTATAACCTAAGTTTTATATAGATATAAATATATATGCAGGCAAAGACCTTTGAACATATGTGTGTGTGTGTGTGTGTTAGGGAAGGAAATCAAAATCAAAGAGTTTTTAATAAAATACCTGATTAATTTATTACATATGGATTATCATGGGCATTTTAAAATCAGGTTTTTTCTAAACAAGGTGAAAAACTAGGTCATCTAAAAATTCTTCTGATGCAATTTTATGTACTATAGAGTATTTATATACAGAATCATTATTATGTAAGTTGCTCTAGGCTTTATTGTTTAAAGATAACATGTGAGTATTGTTTTAAAAATGCAATGTAAGTAATATGCATTCAATACACAAAAGACCTTGAGCTATGGTGATATTTACTCCAGAGAAAATTTAGTATTAAATTGGTGCTTCCTGGATTCCAACTGAAAGTTTTATTAGTTAAGGTAACAACATTTATGGATACTGATAAGATTGAGACAAAATCACTGGTTCTCATAGGTTCTAACTAATCCATTAGACCAGTATTAGTCACTGAAAAAAAAAAAAAAAAAGATTTAGTGAGAACCTAAGCAATAAAGCAGTTTCCAGATGTGTTAGCTCTTTGGCAATATAGAGTCACTGCAGAATTTTAAAACATGATCTTATTTGTTCACACACAAAGAACATACTTTGTGTAACTAAGGTTTGATTATATAGCTATATACATTAGTGGATAGCCACTAGATCTTTCAAGGATTTTTTTTTCCCACAAATAATTCCTCCAATTCTCCCTTTGTATAACCCTCCACTTAGAGTTGCCTATAAGCCTGAAAGTTAAAATCTATTTATAATGTTACCACTGGACTGAAATAAAGATAAGACACACATATATATCTTCTACTGAATTTGTTTTACTTTCATGTGAGATGATAAGAAAACTCAAAGCTCAATTATATCATTTGCATTCAAGCAGCACCTATAACATAAAGCATGCTACAGTGCAATTATTCTGGTTCATTTTTTTTCTTTCAGGTATAAAATATTTTCCTAGTCTAAATTCATGTCAATGTAGTCTTTGCTGAAGTAATTCCCAGATATCTGAAGATAATCTTTCCCATAACATGTCAACTAATGATACAAATACAAATTTCTTTAAGCATATAAAACAAGTAAGATTTTTTAGCTGTTACCACCGACTTCCTGGGTTTAGCAGGGAATGTTTTGTGAGTCTTAGGGGCAAAGTATACTCTGACTGTTTGGAAGGAAGGTAATTGGTATACTTGTTCTCTCTGAATGATGATTAGCTTGCTTTGATGCTAATATTTGGTATTATATGATTTTGTAAATTGATTTTTTTAAAGCCTCAAGCAAAAGAACCTTGTATTTTTAGTATTAAATATTTTTTCCCTCCTAGATATTTCCTTTCTTTAGTCAGTTCCACTTCATGAGAATGGGACTTTAATTCCAATCTCCATATTAGAACTGCACTGGGATGGGCCTCCCCTGTGGCACAGCAATTGAGCGCTGGGTTGAGAAGCTGCCCACAGCCTCTGCAGCGCCGGTTCGATCCCCGGCTGCTCCCCGGCCAATGGAGGAGGGTCCCACATGGCGCGCAGACCTCTCCTGCCACACCCGCTGCTCCCCTCAGCAGTGTACTTCGGTCCTTCTGCCTGCTCTGCTCCCCACTCTGGCTCTGATGAATTCTCTCACCCTCCCGTGCTTCTGACTGTACCCAGTGCTTGTAGAATAAATAAATAAATGGATCTTAAAAAATATATATATATTAAAAAAAAAGGCAAAAAAAAAAAAACTGCACTGGGGCAAGGTCTGTACAGGAGGTCTGAACAGTAAATGGTAGCATGTCAAGGTGTGTTCAACACTATTAGGGACAAAAGACACTTCTTCCCAAGGAAATACAGAAGCTCACACTATGGTCTAAAAGCAGATTTGCCAATATTCAGTGATAAAAAAAACAACATAATTATCTGGCTTGCATTTCGTCATCTTCGTTGTCTCAATCTCTTGCTTGCCTGATTTTTAACTCACTAAGAAGTAGACAGAAAAATGGGGGCCTCCCTGGTGGTGCAAGGGGTTAAGCACCATACTGTGAGGCAATCTGCAGTCTATGCAGCACGAGTTCGATTCCCAGCCAGCCAGGGAGCAATCCACATGGCAAGGCAGACCTCTCCTGTCTTGCCCGCTGCTCCCCTCAGCAGTGTGTTTCGGTCAGTCTGCCTGTTTTGTTCCCTGCTCTGTCTCTGGTGAATTCTCTCACCCACTGCATCTCTGGCCTGTACCCCAGCTCTTGTATACATAAATAAATAAATCTTAAAAAGAAAAAGAAAAAGAAAAATGAATGAATTTCAGTTTTAACTGAAATTTAACTGAAATTCAGCACCTATGGGAGATGGTGTCTCCACGTGTTTGTAAAGGTGAAAAGGCAACAGTGCTGTGGATGGTTGGTTAAAGGAGAGCTGCTCCTCAGCCAGGCTGAGCATGCTGGTAACATTAACCCTGTATTTTCCCAGTATCCCCAGTTGTGTATTGTACATATCCTTGTTTTTAGCTTGGATGGGATTGTGCTATGTATGTTCCTATTATTTTACATACAAGGTAATGGACAATAAAGACATCATGCATTTTTCTACCTTCAAAGACTCAAATTTACAATGAACCTGCAAGTTTACATAAACTGAATTTTTTAAAGGTAATCTGTGAAATAACATCACACAAAAAGTTAGTTTTGATAGTTATACTGACCAAGAAAAATAATCATTTTAATATATTATCAGCTAGAATTATGAAGGAAATACATACCCAAACCTTCCGATTCAAATAGACACGTTTCATCTACCCCTAAATCTCGGCACCAGGATAGGAAATTTGCTGTATTGTCTCTGGCAAAAAAGGAGCCTGAGGGTGCACTGGCTTTGCAAGGAATCTTCTTCAAGGGCAGATTCTGGAAAAAAAAAAAATCAAAAAACAAAGAAATCTCACTCCAGTGGAATATCTGCAAAGTCATCACAGTGACACAATTAAATATTTATTATGCAATAAATGTTTTGGAATGACCCCACATCAATAAACAATTTTGTGAAGAACAAAGGAAAGGAAGTAAAATGCAAGTGAAACTTACTTGGTATTAAAAGATGATGAAAATCTCTGCCTATAAAAATATATACCCTTGTCTTTTTGTATTAAGTAGTAAATATACGTACACATAGTTAAGTAGTAAACATATTAAATAATTTAAGTAATAAATATATTAAGTAGTAAATATATGTCCCTTCCCTGGTTCAGATTGCCTCTTTTTTTCCTATTATTATTATTAATATTATTTTTCTTCTATTTCATTTAGGTATTCACGGGGAACAGAATACATGACCCAAACTATGCTACTTAGGCATGTGTAAAGGCAATTGGCAGCCTAAGATTCAGAAGAACCTTTCACACCACCCCTTCCTAACCACCTTAAAGGAATTTAGCTAGAAAGCCCTTTCCACAACCTCTCTCATAATTTCAATTAATATGAGCTAAAACGTGATATACTAGGGAAAATTTAGTAAGACCAGAATTCAAAGTTGTCTCTGTCGCCCATTGTTTCTGCAAGGTCCAGTAACAATTATTTACCAAACATTCACTCATCTCTTCCTGTGAACTGTTTTCCTTTTCTTTGAAGGCACAGACCCCTATGCTTCTTTTCAGTTCACAATGGCATGTATACTCATTTTACCTTAATGTCTTCAGGTATCACATGTCATATATAAATAATTAATCTGTTTTTTCTCCTGTTAATCTGATTCATGTCAGTTTAATAATTTCAAGCTGAAAGAACCTAAAAGGGCACAGGAAAATTTCTCCTCCAAACAGTATGCTATCAATATTTCTCACAAAGTATTTATACATGTATTTCTCACTTGTGAAAGAGGAATGAGAGAAGTACTACTACAGTATATGAATATATATATGTTATATATGTAGGTGCTTATGTATGTGTATATATAAAACATGTACCTGCATTTTTATGTTTATACACATACATACTCCATGAAAATTAAACAATAAAACACTGAGAGAAACAGAATTGTCTGACATCACAGCCTCCATCACAATATCAAGAAAAGGAAATTAAAACTCTTTTAACAATATTATTCTATTTTCTTCCAAACTATTTCCTTTTAACTTATACCTCTAAATCATATACAGTGTTGTAAACCAATGTAATCTCAAAAAATTTTAATTAGAAAAATATAAATAAATAAACAACCACAGTGTACTGCTATATCATATAATATAAAAATAATTCTGGTTGAAATTCTGCTATCTGACCTTGACACATAGTTTTTATAGCCTGCATCCTTGCTCTTCTGAGATAAGAAAATAGATAAGAAAAGGAACTAGGAAGGTTTGAACTTGGACAGACTTTTCTATTAACGGTCTCTCATAAAATTTTAGCCAGGAAATCTCCTTTGGCGTCACACCAGCAAGAATAATCAAATGTTATTGATTATTGAACTCATTTACAAGGATAGTTATATAAAAATAGGAAATAGTGTTACAGTGCGTTGGTTAAGTCCTGCTGACATTTATTACTGGAGTTCTTCATGTCCAGGGATACAACTACATCACTTTGTCACTATATCACATAGGCTGTGTCTGTCTTATCCCAATGATGAGTACTTCATCACTGATTGAATTTGGTTTAGGGTAGATATAATAAAATATTCTTGTGATACATAAATATTGTCATAGATAAATACTTCAGGCAGTATAGAGATACAAATGCTATATGGAATTATCTATATGCATAACTGCTTTCTTATATCAATTACAAAATAATCAAATAACATTTGATAGTATAGCATATCCTTTATGAAACATTCAAAGACTTCAAAATATTTATACATTCACTTCAAAAATATATACAATAAATATAATAGCATTAGTGCTTAAAAATATATCTACAAGTAGATATGTTGCAGCACTAACTGAAAAAAATAAAAATCTGTTAAGAGGGTTGGTGGATTAATATGTGGTATATAAATACAATAGAATTCTAGGCAATTATTTTAAAAGAATAAAATAAATGTACATGTATTAAATCATAAAGGTGTTCATTACATATTCATATAGAAACAAATAATTTGCTAACATATATAGCACAATTCCATTTTAAAATACATGTATATAAACACACATAATATAGATGGTCATGATAGACTCAAGTGCATACAAATATTCTGTATTGTTAATGTCACTGTATGACAAACTTAAGAAGGATATGAATCAAATTGATAATAATTACCTTTGAGGAAAACGATGAACGCATGCAGTATCATTTAAAATTTTTTTTAACATTCTTTCAAAAGGAGCAGTAGGATTTTGAATGACTTATATTTTATCAATATTTTCAAGATTAAAAACCAAAACAGGTAAATTATGTTAACCAGAACTTTAAAAAAGAAGATTTGCTGGAAAAAACTCCAAGAAATAACTACAAAGCTCTTTTATAATGTCAATAAGGCTTTAAGAAAAGCACATAAATAGAATCAAACACTCCTGGGTGGGAAAAAAAAAAACCCTTGCAAATCATCCAAAGAATGATATTCCATACAGGAATTATACCCAAAGAACTATAAAATATTTGACAGGGCTAAGGATGCTAAAGGACATAGGTGCATGGTTTTTATGACACAATATTTTACAATATCCATATTGCCTGAGAGAAACTTGAGATTGACGTGACACTTAATTCACCAAGGGACACATTTTGAGATCATACCCACAAGCAATATGCCCTCAAAAATTATTCATCCTACTATAAGACTTATAAGGAAAATGACTGAGCTTATCAATGAAAATTGCATTTTTCCCATATAAACATGCAGTCCTACACATCACATTCCAGTGTACAGATATTTTTAATTTATTCATATTAAAAGATATGAAAGTTATTTTAGGACAAGTAAAATGAAAGCTGGCTATTGATACTTCAAAACTTGGGATTTCTCTTTTTTGATTGCTGAGCAATATTCCATTGTGTATATGTACCACATCTTCTTGATCCAGTCATCTATTTTTGGGCATTTGGGTTGTTTCCATAGCTTAACTAATGTAAATAGTTTGCAGCAACATGGATGGAACTGGACGGGATTATGCTTACTGAAATAAGCCAGAACGAAAAAGAAAAATATCGGATGGTCTAGGAAAAAGACTAATTATAATAAAGTAAAAATCAAAATCAACAAGCAACTGTAAACCAGAGACACAATACGGGGGTGGGAGTGAGAAGGGAGTAGGATGAAAACAAGGCAGGTGGGAATTGTATGGGGACTAGAACCATGATGAAAGTGCATACATTGTGCAAAAATGAAAATTAATAAAAAATATATATAAAATTAAAAAAAATAACCTTGGGATTTCTCAATGCAGAGTAATTTAGCCTTAACACTGATCTAACAACTTAGTAACTACATTATTTGGGGATATTTGTTTCTGTTCTGGAGCTGTTAGATTCAGTACTTCCATGTCTGTTTAAGTCAAGAAAACTATAAACTGTGAATGAAAATTTTCTATTGTCATCCAGATGAAATATTTTACTTGGTAAAAATTTTAAAAAGTCATCTTTAGTTCAAATGATCAGTGCATCTTCACACAAAGTACCTATAAAGTCTGTCACCTATAATCAGGAGAAAGGCTCTCTGCTCATTGATTAAGAGCAATAGTTTGTAAGGCTTAATATACATCTTGTTGTGCATCAACAGAAAGTCAAAGTGTGAAGGTTCTTCCTATAGTTGCTGTGTCATATACAATTAACAGACTTTGTATTTGAGTCCTCAGTTCCCAAAGTAATACATATCAAAGGTCCTTAAAATCCACTAAATTCTTAGCCTAACAATACATAAAATATTTCCCATTATTAGGAAAAGCATAAATAAAAGTTTTAAGTCACACCTGAAAACTGTTTTTTGAAAGTTAATGAATATGGAATAATGAGCAGAGAATAATCACCAAGCCGATCTGAGTTTGGGTAGAAATTTCAGTTCACTCACTTACTAACAAGAGACATGCTACTGTACTACAGATTCCATGGTGTGGGATTCAATATTTTGTGTTAGTAAAATGAGAAATTACTACTAATAAGTCACTGGGATCATGTGAAAGTAGTGAATGGGGTGTAAATGAACTTTTCTAATAGCAAGTCTAATGATTATCTTTTATGACTCAGCAGGATTAACTACACATGTGTATTTGTGGCCCCTAGGAGAGTTATAGATTGGACAATTAACTTACAAGTGATTAACATACATACAACAGAATATGGATTCTAAGAATACCAACCCCCCCACACACACACCACACACACACTTCCTTTAGGCAACAACCAAATTAGTTTGCAATAAAAAGAAATAATTTAAATTTAATTCTAAAGGCTTTTAATTCAATCCATGTGTCTTAGGATAATCACCTGCTAGGGTTTTGGATTCCAGTTATCTGAGTTCAAATTCAGTTACATCACCTTCTTGCTATGATACTTTGGGCAAATTACTTAATGTTTTTTTGCCTCTGTCTTCTTTCAGTGCACAGCAAAAACAATGGTTTCATTGACTATGCATATGTGAGGACTAATAGAATAATGTAATTTGAGTATAGAGGTAAGTGCTCAATGAAGGTTATTTACTAACATACTCACCATCTTAAACAGAATACTGAATCCCTGTTCTAATTTATTGCATACATTTCATTTTTTTCTACTATGGCTATAAGAACACAAGAAAAAAATTGGCAAACAATCTACTTCTATCTTCACCCTAAAATTAAACTTCATTTTTAGAATAGTTTTCTTACAGAATGTTCTACAATGATGGAAATGATTTATATTTGTGCTACCCATTATAGTAACTACTAGTAACACTTGGATATTGAGCACTTGAACTGTGATGAATGTGACTGGTGAACTAATTTTTAGATTCAATTTCATTTTAATTAATTTAAATTTATATAGACATATATGGCTGTGGCTACCATATAACAGTCTATTCATAATAGAAAAGTAAAACCATTGTATGTGATTTTGTAGAATCCAATATTTGACCATTAGTTTTCCTTTAACTAATAACATCCCATACCTTTCAACTCCCTTTATATATAGTAGTTTCCCTGGATCTAGTTACTGAGACAACAACTGTGTTGGTCATTTACAGTTTCCTTAAAAGCTGCTGAGTTCCACAGGGGTATGGCCCAGGTATGGTGTTATGAGTAAGTACATCTTGTACATCTTCAAAAGGTCAGGGTGTCTATTTCTATCACTTACCATAATCTATACCTATAGAACCAGGATCTTATTTAGCATTAATTATACCTTTTGAATACACAGTGCCAAATATGGTGCTTTCCACAAGTAGAAATAACTTACTATTTTCTGAATTATATGGTGGGTGGGGAAGGAGGGAATTAACATTGTGAGAGCCAGCGTGCTTGGCACACACAGTGCTTACTTTCATACAGATTATTTATGTTTAATTCTCAAAAAAAAAAATACCATGAACTAGGTAGGTAACAGTATTTTCATTTTCCATGATTAAAAAAAAACAGCTTATAGACAGTTCACATCAAATCATTCAGCCTCTTATATTCATCTATTTCTCTTCATGACATGGGTACCTAGAATTTAATATATTTCAACACTTGATTTATTTCCCCTTTTTTTTGGCCATATAACACTAAAATGAAGAATTATATATTATTTCTCGCCTGTTCAAAGTTGAAAAAAATTGAGAGACTGGCATCTTTAGTTTTCAACATGTAGTGAACTGAAAATTTAATACTAATAGTTTAAATATTTCATTCATTCTTCACAAAAGTTTGAGGCAAACCACTCCCTTTTGAATACATAAAGTTGAGATTTTAGATATAAAACAGAAGAGATATATAAAAGATGCTGAAATTGCCAAAAGCTAATATCATTCCTTTTCCAGTGGGTATATAGAATGCAGTGTTCAAATATTCAGGCAATATAGTCACTCTTTCCATGATGGAATTAATGTTTCCATTCCACTTGTATCACTTTGTTACGTTTAGTTTTGCTATATATTTTTCTGGAAAAAAATTCTCTCAATAAAATTATTCCATTGAACTTTCACAGTATCACATAACTAAATATAGCTATAATGTGACTTTAGAAAGGATGAAAATATATTCCCCAAGATCAAAAGTATTAAAGTTAAAAATAAGGAAAAATTCTGTACCATCAACCTTTCCTGAGGATTTTGCAATAGAAATTCATGCCTCAGAGGGAATGAGCTATTATTGAGTACAGTAGCAAGTGAACTCACTGTGATAGAATTCAAAATGGACCTTCCCTCTCAAGATATATTGTATTCTACATTTAGGGTAAACTTTGTGGTATAATGCCATAAATAAAGAAGAAATGAAAAAAAAATAGGTTTCTCATGGGGACATTATGTATGCCCTTCTCCCTATAAAATCATGTGGAAATCATTCAAATAATAAACACAAGAAATGTGTTAAGTATTTAGAAATATTTCAAATGATCTCTGTCATAATGAAATTATTATGGTCAAGATTAAGTCTAGTGCTTGAATTTCAGGCTTAAAAGATGAGATAGACAATAAAAAGTTATGATATAAATAAGTTGGAAATATGCAGTGAAATATTTCTAACAGTTTTATTCATACATGCCCTAAAACTTGGAAGCAGCTAGATATCCTTCAGCAGGTCAATGGATTAGCTGTGGGACATCCAGACAATGAAAAATTATCCAGCACTAAAAAGCAGAAATGAGCTATCAAACTATAAGGGAAAAAAGGTGGAATCTTAAATGCATATTACTAAGTGAAACAGGTCTATCTATAAAGACTACATATTGCATGATTCCAAGTAAACGACATTCTGGAAAAGGTAAAACTATAGAGACATTAAAATGATTAGGGGCTACTGGAGTGGGAGGGATGCATAGATAATCATCAGAGAATTCACCACACAGGATTTGGGGCAGCAGGAATATTCCATATAATACAGTAATGGTGAATATATGTCATTATACTTTTGTCCAAACCCATGGAATGTATGACACCAAGAGTGACTCTTAATGTACCTATGGACTTTGGGTGCTAATGATGTGTCAATGTAGGTTTGTTGACTATAACAAGTGTCCCACTCTCTTGTACTTTCTACTCAAATGAAACTGAAACTGATCTAAAAATTGAAGTCTATGAAAAAGTAAATGATTTATAATTCTTTAAGAATCCCAAAAGTTTCATAAAGGAGGAAAATACAGGAAGTTAAAAAACAAGTGCATTCTTTCCATTTTTTATATCTATTGGGTCTAATTATGCATCCATATGGGAATCATTATCTAAATGCTATGCTACTATAAAAAGCTTCTGTTCTTTCAGCTAATCGTTTACGTATCAGTAGGCAGCTATTGGCTTCAAAATATTCCCAAAGTCTACTCCTACATTTTGAAACTCAGTTAATTGAGGAAACGATCTTAAAATGTTAAATAGAAATTTAATTTGGTTCAATTCAAACAATCTTTATTAAATCACAAGTCTATACCAGTTGTAACATGGCAAGTGTGGACTAAAAGACAAAAAAGCTGAGAAGTTCCATTCTGGAGACTTCTGAGAGTCTCTGAAAATAGACTTAAAATTATAATATGGTAATGATAAGTTTAAATATTTAAATAATTTAAATTAGTTCTTTGGGAAATTTAAGGATGTTCATTTAACTGGGGAGGGACTGAATGGGCATCATATTGGGAAGCCTTACAGAGGAGCAGACATTTACAGAATGAAAAGCATTCAAGTGCTAACCAGGACAAACTGAAGGGTAGTATATCCCACTGAGTGGAACATCTGATAGAGATTTAAACAAGCATGGATTTTACAGTTGAGCAGAGGGTGCATGTGGAAGAGAAAGGAGTCCAGAAATGTAGACTCTGACAGGGTCTTCCAAGGCTAACAAGAACAGCTAATACTGTAATCTCAACCAGAGGTTATAAGCTCAGATGCACAGAGGTGATCATACCTCTTAAGTAAAAGAATAAAGTATCTGTCTCTGGGAGACTATAAAGAGTAGCGGGGGTTGTGAAAAACTTAGAGCTCATGCTATGACCAGAAGAGGTAGTCATCATATCTATTTGGTTCTAATTCATTATTACCAAAATTCAGTCCTAATGTTTTCCAGATTTCAAAAAGTTTTAAAATCTGGATATTTTAATGTGAAAATCCCTTGATTTTGAGCAATGAGATCTATAGGCAAATGCAGCTGGTTTCAGTTTTAATCTCACAGTTGAGAATGGGGAGTAATAAAAAAAAACCTAGTATTTTAAAATAAGAAGTAACCTAAGTACATATACTCTGGAAAAATGTGACAATTGTTGTCAAGGATGGATTGAGGGAATAAAGAGAAAAATTAGGTTATTTTAAGAAAACAAACAGTGATTTCCTTTTCTTCTGCTATTTGCATCTTGAAACATTCCTAGATCACAGTTGTGGTAGCAAGCTGGAATTGAATGAAAAGAAATCTGTGTGTGCCTGTGTGTGTGTGTGTGTGTGTGTGTGTGTGTGTGTGTGTGTGAATATGAAAGATTTCTCAAAGAGAGAAAGGAGTATTGGCCATTTAGTGTGATAATCTTTTACATTCTCAACAAAGTTGGGGCCTCCCCTGGTGGCGCAGGTGGTTGAGCACCATGCTGTGAAGCTGTCCACAGCCTCTGCAGAGCCTGTTTGATCCCAGCCAGCCTGTGAGATGGTGCAGCAGACCTCTCCTGTCTCACCCACTGCTCCCCTCAGCAGTGTATTTCAGTCAGTCTGCCTATTCTGTTCCTCGCTCTGTCTCTCGTGAATCCTTTCACCCTCCCACACCTCTGGCCTGTACCCCAGTTCTTGTATAACATAAATAAATAAATATTTAAAAAACAGTTCTCAACAAAGTTAATACTAATTATAAAGTAATTATAGCTCACAAATATTGATGACATTTAGAAAATGTTTATCAGTTGTCTGTGTCCCTTCTACAAAGAGTTATCTAAGGAAATAGACAAGAAAACTATTAAAACATGTCTTGAATTTTTCATATTCAATAAATATTTTCTGCATTTTAAGGTACAGTAAATTACATGTATTGGCAGCAAATTTTGAGCTCCCAGAGTCACTAGATTCTGATATTTTATTTTTAATTTTTCCTGAATATCACAACTTTTACTCTTAATACACTTAATACACACTTAGCAGAAAATATTCCAAAAATTTAGAGGTGAAAGTTCTCTCATGTTCAACCCACTAAAAACTGTTATGGTTAAAAATCTCATGTATTTCATTAAAACTACTTTTGGGTACCCATCTGTAAATATTCAACAAAGGAAAGCTTCTTCAGAAGTCTAAAAATTTTTTCTATGTGTGTGAATTCCAGGAAAATGAATTTATTTTAGTGGCTAACACATATCTAAACACTTTTTGAGCAAATACTATTTTTTTACCTTTTTTTTAAGTAACTTCCCTGAACTTCAGACTTGGGGCACACTGGAAATGCCCATCAATTGACTGATGATATCTCCCTAAATTCTCAGTAAGGCTAAAACATGAGAGTTAAACATTTAGTAATTCAAATGGAAAGGCTTCTACCTTGAACCTGCAAATCACTGCACTAAGACAGTGACTAAGAATAGTTACCTAATGTATTTAAACTTTGGGAATTACAGTTTATTATTTGTAACAAATTTTAAGATTAAATGTTTTAGAAAATGGCTAATATCAATCCTAGACAATAGCTTAACTCCAATTAATGCTATTTTTTTTTTCAAATCTGTCTACTTTCTGGTCTATATATAGAAAACACTTTGATGGTGAGAACTGAAAAGTAATTATATCATCACATCTGTAATTACTGGAGTTAGTCCACATATATAGGGGAAAAATTAAAACATTTGTAGGGTGATTTCATTGCAATGTGTTTCTCCCCCATCCTTCAATATTTTTCATTACATTACACATTCACCCCCATTTTCCACGCTCTAATCAGAGTATACTTTTCAAATGGCAAATTAATTTTCCAATGCTTTTAGGACAAAGATAGAGTTCCTTCATACATGGCATCGTTGGTTTGGATCAGCTTGTCTCCTATCTGCTGACAGAGCACTGGATTCCCCTTTTCTCCTACAGCCACATTAGCTTTTGCTCCCACTGCTGTATAGTCCCCAAAAGCCCTCCCAGCTGTGTGTAAAGCCCTCACACACAACTGTTCTCTCTACCCTCTCATACCTATTTGTCTGATTAACTTCCAATCCCAGATGAAGAATCACTTATCCCAAAATACCCCCCCCACACACATGCTTGCTTATAAATGGTTAAAATCCACATTGTTCAAATACTCTGGCTGCAGCATCCCTGCACGTTATGAATTGAATGGCAACTCACTCTCTCCAGAGAGTTTAATTACATGGGGGATGGAAGAGTGTGTGATTTTGGTCACCATTTATACCCAGCACCTATTATAATACCTATCAAAAAGTACTTATGTGGTATTTGTCGAATAAATACAAATAAATAAATTAGGCCTACATTACCTCCACTGGGGTAGAGAAGAGGGAAGCAGGTAGCAGAACGTAGTATTTACAAGCAGACCCACAGGAGTGAGTCTGCCTGGGTTTGAATCCAGGATTTTCACTTATTAATAGTGTGACTTCAGGCAAGTAACTCAACATCAGTTGTGGGATGGTATAATACTAGTGTCTGTATCATATGGTTGCTGTGAGGGATGACTTTACATGGGAAGTTCCTGAAATAATGTCTAGCACAACGTAATATTTAAATATGCATTGGTTAGAAAATGGAAATGAAGGGAAATCTTAAAAAATGATAAAAGAAATTCAGCCTGTGGCTTCAGTGAACCTAGGAGATCTTCCTTGAAAGATACTTTATACAGGTGGTCAGGGAAGTCCTCAGTGAAAATACCACATTAAACAGAGGCCTGAAGGGAGTGAGGAATAAATTAGATACATACCTGAGGAAAGAATAAGGGAGAAAAGTAAAGGCAAAGGCCCTGTGGTAGGTGGGACCTGCTTGTTGAGTTCCAATGAATAAACAGGAAGTTATTTAGAGGCAGCAAAGTGGAGTGAGGGAAAAGTCAGGAGAAATGAGGTCAGAGCAGAGTATATAGCAACTTGTGGGTTGTTGTAAAGATTTTGGCTTTTATTCCAAGTGAAGCTGACTTTGGAAAATTTTAAACTAGAAAATGTTACAATCTGATTTAAGTTTTAAATTATTTGGTGATTTAATCCATGTAAAAAGCTTACCCTGACTGGCAAAGCATAAGTACTTAGTAAATGTTTACTTTAGTGCCCTGTCACAATTCTGAAAAAAAGTTCAGATATTTACTTTTCTTTTACTTTCAATCTTTAAGCAATGTTTAAATATAGCAAATATGGTAACATGGAATAAAATATAGTTTGGTTCTTCATTTACAGCTTATAATATATGTCTACTTGTATACTTGTATATTTGCATATACATTTATTACATAGGTAGAAATATAAAGATTACTCTTTCCTGCAGTAGTTATCCCAATACACTTTGTTTTAAATATTTTAGTTCTGAGATTTATATATTTATAACAATATTCCTAGGTTGTGATCACCTAGAACAAGAGTTCTTGGTCTGGGAGAAACATGAACTTGAAATGACCAAAAATATTTCTTTCATTCTTCTCTAATTGCATGCTACTCTTCTTGTTATTATGAATGCATTCAAAACTATAATAGCTTTCTCATGAACAGAAATCATAGACATTACAAATGGGTGAGCTATCTGGGAATATTTGGGTTCCTTTCTCCTCTATTTTAAAATTACAATATTTATTAGAACCAATGCTAGATTAATAAAAAATAAGCAAGTATATTGTTTAATTTTAATTTTTAAATACTTATTTCTAATAATGTGATAACTGTATTTTAGTATAATTGATTCTGTTTATTTTATGTTGGTAATGTTGCATTGTTTAAGGTTTTATAAATCATCATTATAAGAAATGGGCCACAAGTTCCACCCAGTTGTGAAAGGGGGCATAGTATTTTTGATCTACAAGGAAAATTCTATGGCTTAATTGGCTTAATGCCATTCGTAATATCTAGTAAAAATAGACTCGCAAGAGATTTCCTGAAGTTATCCAGAACTTAGTTTTTTTACTCCCATTATAAGATTTTGTTCTTCCTTTTCACATTGAAGGTTTAATTCTTAACAATTGTGGATTGAGCAAGGTTTTTGTTTTTGTTATTTTTCTTTGGGCTTCAGGATGAAGTTGCTACATTATTTATTTCTCATATGAACCACTGACGCTAGCAAGGCATGCATTAGACAAGTCACCTAAGCCGGTGTGAAATTAGACATGACTAGCCAAGGAATATAAACATATGTACACAGTAGAGAGCTTCATGCGTGAGGTGTGATGCATTTTCAAACTGCTAAGTTAAACAATTGAAGGTATTCATGTAGCTGGCTCCTAAAAGCATAAGATACAGTTGAAGAGTTCTATATACTCTAAACGCAATTACCTCATCTAAAAAACATTATGCCATTACTCTGTAATGTACCACTACCACATACCTTGGACCACACACATAAATATAGTAAGTACTTATATTTTAAATCACTAAGAAACCTTCAGACATTCTTAAACGAAACAGCAACTCTTTCCCCTGATTTTCACTCCCTTAAAAAAGGCTCTTATTTATAAAATCTGTGAATGTTCTCCTTCAAGAAATGGCATGCATATTCAATACTGTTTAAATGACCTGAATTTCTCCAAAGCATTTAGTAACAGTTCATTTTTAAATAATTAATTTTCTATTTTCCATATGGGGAGAATGACTTTTCTTGACATAGCAGTCTGTATCCACAGTACTTTGAAACAGCAGTGACCACAATTAGTGCTATCAAATATCATGAGAACACTTCCCCAGTTACACTTCTTTTACAATCTTGATGTGTGCCTGCCTGTGGTTAAATGCAGGATGTGAGCGTGTAAGGAGAAGAGATGATGTCATTGTGGAAACATTCGATTAGGTTTACTTTTATGCTCAGGGGGCAATGATCTGCTGGTGCTGTGAAATTATATAGATGAAAAGCATGTGTGTGTGTGTGCGTGTGTGAATCTCCTAGTTCTAATCCAGAAGTTGTTTTAATTGTTTTCATGCTTTTCTGGAATTGCAATTCAGTATGATTTATTTTTAGTCTTATGCTTCATATGACTTGAATGTAACCATTATTTAGACTACCAAACAATAGCTTACAGTTTGAGCTTTTGGAAGGAAAGAACTTATGAACAGTGCTGAAGAAGGGAGCTTTATAGCATATTCATGTAAATTTGCAGCCCCTGAAACCTGAAACCTTTCTAGGTTCAATGCTGTTACCTAGTCTTTCTCCTTCTCTTTCCCTCTTCTCTGGAATGAAAGGTTTTAGAAGAAAACAGAATAAGGCTAGAAATGCCTTCTCTCACTTCTCTTAGCTCAAAGAACTTACCAGAAACTCTAATATGAAGAGAACATTAGTTATGGTCGACAAGTAAGAAAGGAGCCAAACGTAAGAATAGATTATATTTTACTTTTGTAATTTGAATTCTGAAATTGTTTTGACTTGTCATTTGGTTCTTTCTGCACAAAAAAGAAAGCCATCTCAAACATGAGTGTTTGTCACAAAGGTTAACTTCATGCTTTGCATGTGATTAGTTTCAATTTATCTGGGACCTATACACTTGGCCAAATAATTATATTTGGCAAAACTACATTATGGTTTTGCTTAACTTCTACTTTCATCCACAGATAATTCAACAAGATGTATAATATTTTTAAATTTTTCCTAAAGAACCTCAGTCCTCCTTAGAAACAGCCTTTCTCTGTCATTCAAAAGTGGCAATTCTGAAGGGGCGGAGCAACATGGCGGCGAGGAGACGCTGCGAGTAAGATCTCCCATTAAAAAAAGTTAATAGGGAGGAAAAGCGGCAGGTCCCAGTGAGAACTGGGACACGGAAGATAAACGGACGACTCCAGCAAACTGCCCGAAGAAGAAAGTTGCCATAAAAGAGGACGAGAAGGGAGGGAAGCGCAGAACCCTGCTCCCCTCCCCCGCCCACAGAGGCGGCACTCTCCGACCGGCAGAGACCAGGGAAACAACAAACCAAAACGCCCAACAAGAAAAACGGATGCAGCAAGCGGGACTGTGAGTGGAAAGGAACTATTTCAGCCACCACACCCCGTGAACGGGAGCTGAGGCGAACCCTGCAGGATCCGCCGCGGAGGTGAGCTCCACGCGCCATTAAAAAGAGAGCCCCGCCCCCCCAGGAGGAGACCAGCACCAGCACACAGCCCCGGCCGCCCGGTAAGCTTGCGCGAAAGCGGCGCTCGGATTGCAGCTGCCCAGGCCCCTGCGCCTGCGACCTAGGCTTGCGGGGAGACGGCGGGGGCCCTCCCTGAGTGAGCAGGAACAAGGTGCCCAGGCAGGGGAGCAGGATTCAAAAGGCGCCATTCCCGCGCCACTGATCTGGGCTACAGCCCACGTCCTGGAACTGAGGGCTTTGGAACTGAGACCCGGGCGAGGCCCTCCCTGAGTGAGCAGGAACAAGGCGCCCAGGCAGGGGAGCAGGATTCAAAAGGCGCCATTCCCGCGCCACTGATCTGGGCTACAGCCCGCGTCCTGGAACTGAGGGCTTTGGAACTGAGACCCGGGCGAGGCCCTCCCTGAGTGAGCAGGAACAAGGCGCCCAGGCAGGGGAGCGGGATTCAAAAGGCGCCATTCCCGCGCCACTGATCTGGGCTACAGCCCGCGTCCTGGAACTGAGGGCTTTGGAACTGAGACCCGGGCGAGGCCCTCCCTGAGTGAGCAGGAACAAGGCGCCCAGGCAGGGGAGCAGGATTCAAAAGGCGCCATTCCCGCGCCACTGATCTGGGCTACAGCCCGCGTCCTGGAACTGAGGGCTTTGGAACTGAGACCCGGGCGAGGCCCTCCCTGAGTGAGCAGGAACAAGGCGCCCAGGCAGGGGAGCGGGATTCAAAAGGCGCCATTCCCGCGCCACTGATCTGGGCTACAGCCCGCGTCCTGGAACTGAGGGCTTTGGAACTGAGACCCGGGCGAGGCCCTCCCTGAGTGAGCAGGAACAAGGCGCCCAGGCAGGGGAGCGGGATTCAAAAGGCGCCATTCCCGCGCCACTGATCTGGGCTACAGCCCGCGTCCTGGAACTGAGGGCTTTGGAACTGAGACCCGGGCAGAGGCCCTCCCTGAGTGAGCAGGAACAAGGCGCCCAGGCAGGGGAGCGGGATTCAAAAGGCGCCATTCCCGCGCCACTGATCTGGGCTACAGCCCCGTCCTGGAACTGAGGGCTTTGGAACTGAGACCCGGGCGAGGCCCTCCCTGAGTGAGCAGGAACAAGGCACCCAGGCAGGGGAGCGGGATTCAAAAGGCGCCATTCCCGCGCCACTGATCTGGGCTACAGCCCGCGTCCTGGAACTGAGGGCTTTGGAACTGAGACCCGGGGCACGAAATTAGGGGCGTGGGTTCCCCACGACGGTGGGGCACAAGGCAGACACAGCACCCCAAAGCCGTTGAGGTGTACCCTACCATCCCCGCTCTGCTCCCTGTCCCACGGGGTGGAAAATCAGCTCCCCAAGGGCTCTAGGAGAGATCTCTGGTGCCACCTAGCGACTTGACCCCAGCACAGGCTACTGAAGGAGCTAGTGGCCAGCTGGGGAGTTAGCCCACACCGGGCCCCTTCTGAACAAGTAGTCTGAGCCCACAGGGAGAGCGAGCACCCACAGCCGGGGCAGACCAGGCGCGCAGAAGAGTGTGCCTGAGACCAGAAGCGCAGGGAGTGTGTCCCACATCACCATTTTAGAACAGGGACATTTCTTCAGTAAAGACTACCTGCAGAAGGCTTCCTCAGGAGCCAGAGGTGAGCGGGGGAAGTTCGCCCACGCCAGACCGCCTCTGGCCTGCAGTCCAAGCCCAGAGGGAAGCAGGAACCCACCGCCGGGGCAGACCAGGCGCACAGGGGAGTGTGTCCCCACATCGGCATTTTAGAACAGGGACCTTTCTCCAGTAAAGGCTGCTTGAAACTGACAGATGACTCCTGGAAGAACCAGAGGGGAACAGAGAAGCCCACCCAAGATGCCGGCAAGTCCCAACAACACAGTGTCCCAACGCATACGGCAAATTAGAAAACAGACAGTAGGGAGGAGAAGAACCACACGCAACCTAGCAACTCTCCAGAGAAAAAGCACACCACAAAAAGAAAGCCAGCCCCCAGATTGCAACGACAATAACTTGGAAGAATTTCTGAGCCTTCCAGAAAGAGAATTTAAAATTGCCGTGATTAAAAAACTGACAGAAGTCATAAAGGAAAACAATGATAAGGGAAAAATAATCAACGATCAGAAGAATGCGATTGAGTCCCTAGAGAGGGAAAACAATGGTCAGAAGAAAGAAATTGAGTCCCTAAAGAGGGAAGTAAAAGAAATGCAGGAGATCAAAGAATTAATGGAAGAACTAAAGAATTCTGGGAAAAGCAATGAAAGCAGAATAGATGAAATGGAAGAACGAATAAGTAATCTTGAAGACACAGAAATAAAAAGAACCAAAACAGAAAAGGAAAGAGAAGTACGAAGGAAAAAGAACGAAGAAAGACTTCGGGAACTATCTGACTCCATGAGGAAAGGAAATATAAGAGTTATAGGAATACCAGAAGGAGAGGAGAGAGATGTAGGAACCGAGAAAATATTCAAAGAGATAATTGAAGAGAACTTCCCAAATGTGAAGAAGGAGCTGAAAATTGATATACAAGAAGCAAGAAGAACACCAAACTTCCACGACGAAAGGAAAAATACAGCAAGACACATAATAGTAAAGCTCCCAAGAATCCAGGACAAGGAAAAAATAATGAAGCTGGCAAGAGGGAAGAAACAGATAACATTCAAAGGAAAACCAATCAGGCTGACATCAGACTTCTCCGAAGAAACACTACGGGCAAGGAGAGAGTGGAGGGACATAGTCAACAGACTCCAAGAAAACAGATGCCAACCAAGAATACTCTATCCCGCAAAGCTCTCCTTCCTCTTTGAAGAAAGAATATGGACCTTCCCAGAAAAACAGAAACTCCGGAATTTCATTGCAACTAAACCCCCACTCCAAAAAATACTACAAGGAGTCCTAAAGCCAGAACCTCAGAGCGACGAATAACAATGAAAGAAGGCCAAAAAAAAAAAAAAAAAGTTATTAAAAGAATAAATAAATAAAATCAAAGGAAAGACAAACACAATGGCAAATACAGATGTTAACATATCAATATTAACTCTAAATGTAAATGGACTAAACTCTTCAATAAAAAGACACAGAGTTGCAGCCTGGATTAAGAAACAAAACCCAACCTTTTGCTGTCTCCAGGAAACACATTTAGGTACAAAAGATAAAAATAGGCTCAAAGTTAAAGGATGGAAAACAATCCTACAAGCAAATGGACCAAAAAAGAAAGCAGGAACAGCTATACTTATATCAGATAAAACAGATTTCAAACTCAAAAAGATAAAAAGAGACCCCAATGGTCACTACATTATGATCAAGGGGACAATACTTCAAGAAGAAATAACACTCATTAACATATACTCACCAAACGAAGGAGCACCAAAATATATCAGACAACTGTTGTCCTCTCTGAAAACAGACATCAGAGAAAACACATACGTAGTGGGAGACTTCAACACATCACTATCAACAATGGATAGATCAACAAGACAAAATATAAGTAAAGAAACCAAAGCTCTAAATAAAGACCTAGAGCAATTGGGCTTAACAGACATCTATAGAACACTAAACCCCAAAAAAATGGAGTACACATTTTTCTCAAGCGCACACGGATCATTCTCCAGGATCGATCACATACTGGGGCACAAGACAAACATCAACAGATACACCAAGATTGAAATCATATCAACCATCTTTTCTGACCATGAAGGCATCAAACTAGAAATAAACCATAAAAAGAAGGCAAGGAACTTTCCTACCTCATGGAGATTAAAAACCACACTACTGGAAGACCATTGGACTAATGAGGAGATCAAAGAAGAAATTAAAAAATTTTTTGAATTGAACGACAAGGAGGACACCAATATCCTAAATGTATGGGATGCAGCAAAAGCAGTAATAAGAGGAAAATATATAGCAATAGAAGCTCACATCAAGAAACAAGAAAGAACGCAAAGAAACAACCTAATCTCGAAGCTCAAAGATCTAGAAAAAGAACAACAAAAAAACCCCAAAACCAGTAGAAGAAAAGAAATAATAAAAACCAAAGCAGAAATAAATGAAATTGAAACTAAAAAAACAATCCAAAAGATCAATGAAACCAAGAGCTGGTTCTTTGAAAAAATCAATAAAATAGACAAACCCCTAGCCAGGCTCACAAAGGAAAAAAGGGAGAAAGCACAAATAAACAGGATCATCAATGAAAGAGGAGAAATCACAACGGACACAGCAGAAATCAAAAGAATAATCAGTAACTACTATGAACAGTTATATGGAAACAAGTTTAACAATCTAGAGGAGATGGACAAATTCCTACAACTCTACAATCACCCAAAGCTAGATAAAGAAGAAATAGAACACCTAAACAGACCAATTACAATTAGCGAAATTGAAATGGTAATCAAAAACCTCCCCAAAAACAAAAGCCCAGGACCTGATGGATTTACAAATGAATTCTACCAAACATTCAGAGACGAATTAGTGCCTATCCTTCACAAACTCTTCCAAAAAATTGAGAAGGAAGGGACAATACCAAACACGTTCTATGAAGCCAACATTACACTAATACCAAAACCGAACAAGGACAACACAAAAAAGGAAAACTACAGGCCAATCTCCCTAATGAACACTGATGCAAAAATCCTCAATAAAATTTTAGCTATCAGAATCCAACAATGTATCCATAAGATAATTCACCACGACCAAGTTGGATTCATTCCAGGGGCACAAGGATGGTTTAACATCCGAAAATCAATCAACGTTATCCAACACATCAACAAAAAGAAATATAAAAACCATATGATAATATCAATAGATGCTGAGAAAGCTTTCGACAAAGTGCAACACCCATTCATGATAAAAGCCCTTGAAATTCTTGGGATACAAGGAACATACCTCAACATCATAAAGGCCATCTATGACAAGTCAACAGCCAGTATCATTCTCAATGGTGAAAAGCTGAAAGCAATTCCATTAAGATCTGGAACAAGACAAGGATGTCCACTCTCACCATTGCTTTTCAATATAATACTGGAAGTCCTAGCCAGGGCAATAAGACAAGAGAAAGACATCCAAGGAATCCAAATAGGAAAAGAAGAAGTCAAACTATCACTATTTGCAGACGATATGATATTATACATAGAGAACCCCAAAAACTCCACAGAAAAGCTAATTCAACTCATCAATCAGTTCAGTAAAGTGGCAGGATACAAAATCAACACGCAAAAGTCAGTAGCCTTCCTATACACAAACAATAAATCTGAAGAAGAAGAAATCAAAAAGACCATCCCTTTTGTTATTGAAACAAAAAAAATCAAATATTTGGGAATAAATCTAACAAAAGAAGTAAAGGACCTATACAAAGAAAACTATAAAACACTGTTAAAAGAAATAGAAGAAGACACAAAGAAATGGAGAGACATCCCCTGCTCATGGATTGGAAGAATAAACATTATTAAAATGGCCATCCTTCCAAAAGCAATATACAGATTCAATGCTATTCCAATCAAAATTTCAATGTCATTCTTCAAAGAAATAGAACAATTATTGATGAAATTCATATGGAATCACAAAAAACCCCGAATAGCCAAAGCTCTCCTGAAAAAAAAAGAAGGGAATGGAGGCATCAGACTCCCAGACTTCAAACTATACTACAAAGCCATAATCATCAAAACCGCATGGTATTGGAACAAGAACAGACATACAGACCAATGGAATCGAATAGAAAATCCAGAAATAAACCCACAGGTTTATGGTCAACTAATCTTTGACAAAGGAGCAAAGACTATGCATTGGAGCAAAGAAAGTTTGTTCAATAAATGGTGCTGGGAAAACTGGGTCGCTACATGCAAAAGAATGAAGCTTGACCACCACCTCACACCATACACAAAAATCAACTCAAAATGGATTAAAGAACTAGACATAAGACCTGAAACCATAAAATATATAGAAGGAAATATAGGCGAAACACTACGTGATTTGCACATCAAAGACATCTTTACAGACACATCACCCAAAGCTGTGATAGTGAAGGCAAAGATAAACAGCTGGGACTATATCAAATTAAAGAGCTTTTGCACAGCAAAAGAGACAATAACAAAAACAAAGAGAAACCCCACCAACTGGGAGAACATTTTTGCACCCAACACTAATGATAAAGGACTGATCACAAAAATCTGCAAAGAGCTGATGAGACTCAACAACAACAAAGAAAATAATCCAGTCAAAAAATGGGCAGAAGAGCTTAAAAGAAACTTCTCTGAAGAGGAAATGCAAATGGCCAACAGGCATATGAAAAAATGTTCAACATCACTTGTCATCAGGGAAATGCAAATCAAAACTACCATGAGATACCATCTTACACCAGTGAGAATGGCACATATTAAAAAAACTAGCAACAACAAATGTTGGCGAGGGTGTGGAGAAAAAGGAACTCTTCTGCACTGTTGGTGGGAGTGCAAACTGGTCCAACCACTGTGGAGAGCTGTGTGGAGATTTCTGGACCTACTAAACATAGAGCTTCCATATGACCCAGCAATTCCACTCCTAGGTATTTACCCAAAGGACACAGAAACATCAATTCCAAAGAACACCTGCACCCCTATGTTTATAGCAGCACTGTTTACAATAGCTAAGCTTTGGAAACAACCCAAATGCCCAAAAATAGATGACTGGATCAAGAAGATGTGGTACATATATACCATGGAATATTACTCAGCATTCAAAAAAGATAAACACATGCAATTTGCTGCAACATGGATGGCGCTGGAAGGGATCATGCTCAGCGAAATAAGCCAAAAAGAAAAAGAAAAATACCGGATGGTCTCACTCATAGCAGGAATCTAGAAAACTTAAATAAGGGACCAGGAAAATGAATAACTATAAGAAAGTGAAAATCAAAATCAACAAAAAACTATGAACCAGAGACACTTTTAGGGGGGCGGGGGCGGGAGGGGAGGGATTGGGGTCAGAATGGGGGGTGCAATTGTATGGGGAATATAACAATAAAATTTATAAAAAAAAAATAAATAAATAAAATAAAAGACATTGTTAAAAAAAAAAAAAAAAAAACAAAAGTGGCAATTCTATGATTCATTGAACATTAAAAATAATTTTGATTCTTATTTGTGATGATAAAATGATTAAAGGATGTAATGCTTGGCTAATAAGAATAATCAAATTAATGTATTGAAATCCACTTGAAAATTATTTGAATAGGCCCATATATAAGTTTATTAGGTATTGCAATGTGTGAGAAGATACTATGTTTTATAAAACTGCTATTATTATTTTAAATTTTGAGTTAGGAAGCAGTTGAGTTACATTTAAATTTTCCAAAAAACTGTGTTTAAAAAAACTATGTGTAAGAAAACTTTTCAGTGCATATCGTGATATGTAAAATATCATTCTAAATTCACATAATAAAATATTGTTGTTTATTTCTACTGTGGCTGCTTGAAATTTTTTTTCAAATCATCTGTAAGCTTGACCTAGAAAACTATGAGTTAGCATACAGATTACATTTATAACCTCCAAAACTTGTGCACATAAATATCCACAACAATTAACAATTCTCTTGTTTCTAGCATCAATATCAAATTTAAAAATAACACATAAGCAGGACTCATAAAATATTTGCAACTCACAAGATTTTATCTAATTTAAGGTTGCTAAAATGACTGGCTACACTCCATGCCCATGCAATCTCCTTTCTGAGTTATCCATTGGTTAATAGAAGAACAGATTTTTGACAGTCAATAGCAGCATTTACTGTTCTTTGTTCTTAAGTACTGGAATTCTCTTTCCCTCCTTCAGTTTTACAGAAACTGTTATTTTTATCTTGGTTGTTAAATAATGTTATGGGAGGTGGCTAATTACAGCCTCTGAGAAGAAACAAATGGTTGTTATATTCACGTTTCCCTCATCAACTACTTTATTTGACAAAAGGGGCAGATATTGAGGATAGATGCAAAAAACAAAACCCTAAAACCACTAGTTATCATTAATCTGATCCTAATTTTATTGGAACCATGGCAAATACTATAAACAGGCCTGAAAAATTATTTTCAAACTGAATGAAATATTTAGATTGTATGCTCATTTTTATCATCATTTTTACTTTCAGATAGTTCTTTGAACATAAATAATAATACATCACATAACTGTGTAACATCTACCATTAACTAAATGCTCAACTTCCTCCAGAATTCACTTAACTATTTTAGATCTCTATGGTCTATTACTGTCAACATTTTTAATTCCTCAGGCTTTTTTCTTCTCCCTAGCCATCCTAAAATCCTCCAATCTTCTGTTTTCTCCATTCCTTAAAAAGTCAACTTTGTTCTTTGTGCTTCTGAGAATCAAAGAGTTTTGAGCTAAGCAAAACCAGCAAAGGTAGGAATTTCAAAGTTGTTGATAATAAAAATAGTCAGGATTGACTGAAATTTACTGCTGAGGGGAGCAGTGGGCAAGAAAGGAGAGGTCTGCTGTGCCAAAAATAAAGTAAAACTAAAAATAATAAACATTCTAGTATTCTGTTTAATTGCACTCATTTAAAAAAAATAGTCAGGATTAAAAATGAATTACTGCTAGATCCACTGATAACAGCATTCTCAATCTACAAGTAAATATCTTTTTCGGGCCATTCATTTACATCTTTATTCAGCCAAAGCATATCTGCTAAACACCTGGATGTGAGGTATTAAGATTATTGTCTATACTGCACATCAACTCCAGTTCTGTGACATGACCTACAGAAACCATGGACATTTCAACATTGCATAAGAAATCAAAATCTTCTATTATGATATTTTGTTTATTTGATATTAAATAGCAGGAACAGTATGTAAATGTATATATTTTATGACCTTATAAAATATATACATTTATTCTCCAGAGTAGATAATAAATCCCATCAGAACCCAGGAGGAGGATTTTTCCAAATAAATGAACTTTATGGGTCCAAAGGTAGAGTCACATAGGAACATTACCTCCTTGTAAAGGATGGCATACAAATGTTTCCAGCTTACTATTGCTGTCTAATGGAGGGCGAATCTCTATGTTGGAAAACCAGGATGGAGACCTGGTCTCAAGTTTCCATGAGACCATAAAACATGAACTATTTATTTGAACTTAGTGTCAGATGATGAATTTGACTGTACCTGCAGTTGTGTTCAGCAGCTCTCTGTCAAGTAGAAGTGTCATATATGGAATTAGTTAAATGAGGCCTGAAGACCCAACTACATCCTATAAGCACATTAATTCACTCCCTTTCATGCCCACATTTTCACATTCCTGCTTTTTTTCTTATTCGGTCTTCACATACAGTCTATATCAATTTCCTATGAGTGACCACTGGTGGAAAACAAAAAGTCAACATCCATTTCATGACATACTGTGCTTTATGCCAACATTTATCACTGAAACAACATTGAAGCATATCCTCTAAAGAGTGTATAGAACAGAAACACTTTAATAAGAAAAACATTGAGACTTTTCATTGTCTCTGCTCTAGAGAAAGAAGATTGACCAGATAGTCAGGGACTTAAAAAAATGGTGATAAGGGAATTCAATTTTATACTGAAAAATAACTGACTGTAATATATTTAAAATAAAGATTTTTTACATTCTTTTTTAAAAATCCTAAGGAATTAGAGATTATCACTAACTATATTTTTTCCTCTTTTTGCCTCAGTCACAGGTAGCAAAATAATCCAAAAAAATATTTCCACATCATTCCACCTATATTTCCTCCATCTCAATATTCACTCTGTTGGTTTAAGATTAGTAGTATATTTGCATCTCAAAATCATGAATTTCTTATGGATTATATATCTATATATGATAATTTTATGTATAGCAAGTTATAAATGGCTCTAGATTAATCACAGCTAAGATTTTCTTTTCAAGAAAAAACTGATCACTTTTATTGTGCTTTCTTGTTCTGTCAGAAATAGCAGCAGTAAATACAAATTCCTGGATTTCTCTGAATTAAATCTTGGTCAGATTTTCTCTAAAGAAAACAAACTACTGATTTTTAAGGGGAAAAGCGCTAATCATCCTATTTAATTCCTGAATGGTATAACATCCTGAGGTATAGTTATCTTACGACTATGAGAATTAGGTATTATTAATAAGCAAATGTACCATAGGCATTCTATCTGACAAGGATGCTATTTCCCTCAAACAAGGACTGGATTCTACCTAAGATGGTGAATGTTCAGTTCCTCCCTAGGAGAATAATGTTAGTATTCTACTAGGTAACAGAAATCCTTTTTTTTTCTTTTCCCTTCATGAGCTTCAAACCTGCTCTAAGCATCCAGTGCTCTCTGAAGTCAAAGGAGGCTCTGAGCCAGGAAAATTATGATGTCTATGGTAGACTCTCAGAATAATTGAGACAAACGGAAAGGAGTGTTAAGAGGAAAACGAAGTTTGAACCCATCAAATAGCTTGCCCCTCGTTGATGCCCTGGTGTTTGAGAGAATCTTGCATGATGAGCAAGTCATGGCTGGTGGAAAAAGAACAGAGTAAATATGTAACAAGAAGTTTATATATAGTTTAACTCTATCTGGACCAGGAAGTGAAAATTTATACATCAACGTAGCACTGAATTAATTGGAGATGCCATCTTTGAATTGGGTAACTAAGGATCAAAATGTATAAAACCTAACCTTGGATTTACCACTTGTTTTGGTTCTCTCAACCTGAAATGATATTTGAAAACTTAGTTTTATTTAGATTTTTGCTTTAACAGTCCTTACTCCAAGAATATACACATTTATTGTTACGGTGAATTGATCATATTATGATAGCTATAACTAGGTAAAATCAAATCATATACTAAATTGGTGCACACTGGTCTCAAATGCTTTATACTAACTGCTACTTAATTCCTGAAGTCTAAAATATTAAATATGTAAACTCTTATTATATGTATTTAAATTTACTTTCAAATATTAAGAGTGTTTAAATCATTCTTAACAGACATACTTCACACATACCAGGCATCTCATCTAAGTTTCTAGGGAAAAAATAAAAAGGGTTTCTTGTGAAATAATTTTGAAGACTTTGGATGGGATCAAGTTTGTTGATTTATTTCAAAATAATTAAGTTTTTTTTTTTTTAAAGATTTATTTATTTATTTATACAAGCACTGGGTACAGTCAGAAGCGTGGGAGGGTGAGAGAGTTCACCAGAGCCAGAGCGGGGAGCAGAGCAGGCAGAAGGACCGAAGTACACTGCTGAGGGGAGCAGCGGGCGGCAGGAGAGGTCTGTGCGCCATGCGGGACCCTCCTCCAGTGGCCGGGGAGCAGCCGGGGATCGAACCGGCGCTGCAAGGCTGCGGGCAGCTTCGCAACCCCGCGCTCAACCGCTGCGCCACCAGGGAGGCCCCAAAATAATTAAGTTTTAACATCTCCCTAAACATATATTTCATTCATTTAGAGAAGGTATTGACCAGTTCATCTATCTTCACTATTATTGTATATAACTTCAAAATGTCCAGGTAGAAAATAACTCAACATGCACACATACGTATATGCACATGTACACTTACAAAAGCTAACTCATAAAAATATATTAAAAAAATATAAAGTAGCCTCCTTTTGATTTAAGGTGCATATTATTGGAAATCAGTTGTGAATATAAGTTCTGCCAAGGACACAGAAGGCAATTCAGTGAAGAGTAATTGTATCAACTGCTAACTCAGATTAAATTTGACTTTTTCAGCATTGAGATGAGATTATAATAGGTATTTTTAAACCTACATATGTTTAATTACCATAGTTGAGTTTGTTATTTGAGTTTGTTATTTGTAATGTTATCTGTTATCATTGAGACTGAGCAAATATATACCTATTTATTTACAAATATATACCTATATTATATAGGTATATATTTACAAATATATACCTATTTATATACAATAGCTATCACATTTACGAAGTACATTTTTTCCCCTTCTAGTTAATTCTAGTTGATCTAAAATTCTTATCAAAACCTCTTGACTCACTAAGGGAGGGAGATAAGATTGAGCTAGAGTATCTTTATGTAATGCTTTTGGAAGACATATGCAATTACCAATTCTATTTTATAGCTAAGGAAACTAAGGCTCTGACATATTCAATTAATAAGTAACAAAATGAGAACCCAAGCAAAATGTGGTGAACTCTAAGCCTTTAAATTATTGTTTAATGCTTGGAGAACTTACACTGGAGAATTCTATTCGTATAATTCTATTTATGGGTCTTCTTTTTTAAAAAATAAAAGTTTACCAAACAAAACCAGAAAACTGCACACTAGCCTTAGCAGAGTTGCTTATTTTTTGTTACTATGAAGAATCAAGATCTTAACATTGAGTTAATGATCTTCCTTTTCTCAGCAATAAGCAATATAAATACAGGTTTCAGGACTTATGCAATAAGAATATAATGCTCTCAAAAGTCTGAGCACACCACTTTCCCCCCATCTTAATTTATTTTATAGAGAACTTTCTATACAAATTGTCCTCCTATTAAACATTGTGTTTTCTCATCAGTAAGCTGAAGCAGAGACCAGTTACATTACAATGGAAAAGAGGAATGGATTTCTTTCAGTTCTAACATTACATTTCACATGAATAATTTTCATTAATAATCTCCTCATGTCTATGCCACCCCATAGTGAACCAAAACAAAATAGCACTAGAGTTGGATAAAGGATGTCTATGTCAAATTCTTGCCCAGTCATAACTAGTCAGGTGATCTTACAAGAAAGACCTAGTCTGTGTCTCTCCAATAGAGCGGATAAAATGACAGCAGTGATTCCCTAACTTTGCTGAACATTACATCACTTTCAGGGATTTTTAGAGATCCCAGTTCCCAAACACCCCATAGGAATCATATCAGAATGTCATTGGTCTGAGTATTTTTAAAGATACTCAGATGACTCCATTGTATAGCAAAGGATGGAGTCCACTGAATCAACATTTTCACAGAATTGCTTCCAAGATTTTATTGTCTTTAATTAATGCTATTTTAATCTTTTCTTAACCTCTTTTCCTTCTCTATTAAAATTAAGAAAGGTATCAACTATCTTGTTTCCTTCAAAATGTATCAAACATCACATTTTATTATGTGCTTGTAATTACCAGAAGAGAGTATCAGAACTAATGTGTAGAAATCTGATCATTCAAAAAGAAAACAATCTGCCCAAACCTATTTAGATGCTAGTACTTACTTAAAACAAATTAAAAAAACGTATTTCAGATATTTTGTTCCAATATTCTGCCATTCTGCCATAATAATCTATTTGGAAATAAAGACCTAATTAGTAAATCTTTCTTGGCTACATTTTATTCATTGCCTGAATGACATGTTATTTCTCTGCTAAATTTCTAATTAATACATCAGATTCAATATCTGTTTATACACAGTACTTGTTTAGTATGAGTGCAAAACGGTTATTTCTGGAAGCTTTTGTTTAATTAGAATTACCCAAAGTATTATGTAATTTATGTAATTAGAGTGCAAATAACATGTTACCTCATTTAAAATCATGCTCTGTGGTTTTCCTGTTAAAAGAGATACTACTACACATCCATTCACAACAAATTCTTTACATTAAACTCAATTTATAAGCTACTCAAACACATTTTATCTTCTGGCAGTGATTTTTGTCTTAGTATCTTTTACCTTTGTGGGTTTATTAGCATTCATGCTTTCTTTGAATTTCTCCTGCACACTTTCTGCAAGTTGACAGAGCAAAGCACCATTATCCAACTTCTCCATAAAGGTTTCTGCTGTAATCTCCTTCCCTGAGAAAACAAAAAGAAGCATTATAAAAACACAACCATCCCACAACACAAATACGACAATTATGCCAATATATTTGACACAGATTTTATCACCACAATTTTTATTCCAGCTGAGTTACATATCTGGAATAGAAACCCACAGGAGAGAGTTGTTTCTTTGGAGTTTTATATTTTCCTTTGGTTGTAGAATGTCAACATTTTATATTCTTATGATATATTTTTCAACTGCATGTAAGATTTATTTCACATTAAAAGCAGCAAGATGACATACCAGATGAAAAAATCCCACCATTTAGAGTTCAAAGGGGATTAAAAACCAACCAATTGATAATGTTCAAACCACCATTCTTCCCAATGACTATACTATTTGGCCTATGAGGTCATTCATTGCTCATCCTCAGTGGCCCATCCCATTGCTTTAGCCTGTAAGGCAAGGGCAAAAAGCAGAATTGGCATTTTGTGTTCCACGTATGTCTTTGATTACAAAAACGCAAAAGCTCTCTTTTCTTTAATTTGAAATTTGAAATATAGCCATAGTTTATTAAAGATCAACTACAAGGCCTCCCTGGTGGCCTAGGGGTTAAGGCTCAGTGCTACCACCGTGAAGTCCTGAGTTCAATCCTCAGGCAGGAATTGAACATATGGCGCAGCAGACCTCTCTTGACTCGCCCACTGCTCCCTTTAGCAGTGTATTTCAGTGGATCCACATTTTCTGCTCCCTACTCTGTCTCTGGTGAATCCTTTCACCATCACCCCTCCCATACCTTTTGCCTACAACTCAGTTCTTCCATGCAATAAATACATCTTTTTTTAAAAATCAGCAATTTCACTCCTAGGTATTTACCCAAATGACACAGAAACATTAATTCCAAAGGGCACCTGCACCTCTATGTTTATAGCAGCACTATTTACAATAGCCAAGTTATGGAAACAACCCAAATGCCCAAAAATAGATGACCGGATCAAGAAGTGTGGTACATATACACAATGGAATATTACTCAGCAATCAAAAAAGAAAAACACATGCAGTTTGCAGCAACATGGATGGAGCTAGAAGGGATCATGCTCAGTGAAATAAGTCAGAAAGAAAAAGAAAAATACCAGATGGTCTCACTCATAGCAGGGATTCAGAAAACCTAAATAACAGACCAGGAAAAAGACGAACTAATAAAAAGCAAAAATCAAATTCAACAAGCAACTATAAACCAGGGACATACTACGGGGACAGGGGCGGGGAGAGGAAGGATTAGGGTCAAAATAAGGGGGGGTGCGATTGTATGGGAAATATAACCAAGATGAAAATGCATACATTGTGCAAAAATGAAAACTGATGTAAGAATTATATAAAATAAAATATTATAAGAAAAAAAGAAAATATTTTATGTTGTATTTCTAAATAAATAAATAAAAATCAACTACTTTTGGCAACTTTAATACCATGGTGATACATAAAGCCGTATTTTCAAATTCTGTTGAATTCGTTTTCCTGATTAAGACAATATGGATAAAACTAATGTAAGTGATAAAGCCTCTAAGAAAACACTAGCTCCCTAACCACCTCCCTTCCTCCTGCAGTCTTGCACTATAGAATTATCAGGTTCAGATCTCTTCTTTCTCTCTTTTAACAACCATCCTCAAAGCTTAACCCATGGCTTTTATGAACGTGATTCACAATTGTTCATCCCTGACATTTAACTAACTGGCCAGCTAAAGGTTATTTTTATTCTTTCCTATATGTCCCCAAAGTATATTTTCTCTTTTATTTTTGTTTCTGTATGTTGTCACAGCTTTATTGTCTATATTTCACATACAATTCACACATTTAAAGTGTATCTTTTAATTACCTTTAGTATAATTATGGTGCAATCATTTTTGTAGCATTTTTGTCATTCCCAAAGGAAATCCTGGACACTTTCACTGTCATTCCTGACTTCTCCATTCCCTTAGCCTTATAAAACCACTAATTTGTTATGTAATTGTGTAATTCTCCACTGGAAAGAATTCAAATATTTTGAGAAATTCACATGATATTTCATTTTCTTCTTGTGTTTGACCTGAATTATTCAAATAAAGATACCAAAGTTTTCTTTGATTTGATTGCAAAAAAAAATAAAATAAAATAAAACCACTAATTTCCTTCTCATAAAACTCCCAGAACTCACCTCTGCCAAAGCACTCTCTTTTTCCTGGTTCTGTAATTCTCTAAATTTCAGAATATTTTCCTTTCCTGCATAAATTTCCTACAACTTATCAGTCACAAGTGCTGCATACTCAGTCTTTATTCCATTTATGATCTTATAATGATAACAAAAATTGTCATGATTGATACCTAAACTAATAAACACAAAAACCATGGTTCTTCCTTGCTGCCTCATCTTCTATCTCCAATATATACCTTATTCATTGGTAAAAATAATAGTGCTAACCACCACCCTCCCAGGTTCATTCTTCATCTTCATTGCACAGTCATTAATGTCCTTTAATTAAAAGATGAAATCTTCATCTGATCCTAGTATCCAAAAGCCTCCCCATTTGCCTCTATTCCACCTTCCTAACCCAGCATCCTTATAGCCTGCTTCTTGGTCTGCACCCTGCCTTCACAGTTCTGTGAGAACTACAGCCACACCTTCATTCCTGGCATATCCGCTTCCTGTACAGTCCTACCTTCTATCTACTTGGCCAATTTCTATTTCCCTTTAACCACAAATCCAGAAAGAGGTCCTCCCAGTGCACACTGATCTCCATTTGGTCATGCTCGTCAATACCATTCACTTATCT